>NC_090444.1:3196250-3835500 GCF_031143425.1 Pleurodeles waltl | reverse complement strand
TTTGTAACACTGAGGTCCTCATTACGACTTTGGCGGTCTTTTACACAGACAGTCGAAGCTGCGGGTGCCAGAATACTAACATATTAAAAGTATTAAAGGATTTCTGCCCCAATTTGGTCGTGGCACAGAGGTGGTTCCACAGCCGTCAGTGCTACGACAAAAGGATTCCGCCTTCCGTATTACAAGCAATAATACAGTGTGGCGGTGTCCTGATGGCAGGGTGCTGCCGGGTCCCTTCCCTGGCAGATGACCTCCTCGCCGGACAAGGTAAGTTGATCGTCCGACAGGGGAGGGGGGTGAGAGGGTGGAGGGTGTTGTGTGTGCATGTGTGAGTAGGTGTATGTCTTTGTTTGTGTATGCGTATGTGAATGTATGTGTGAATGAGTGTCTGTTGATGCGATTGAATGAGTGTATGTATGCATGTTAGTGAATGAGTGTATGTATGCGTGTTGGTGAATGAGTGTATGTATTCTGTTGGTGAATGAGTGTATGTATAGGTGTTGGTAAATGCATGTATGTAAGTGTTGATGAATGCATGTTTGTGGGGTGCGTGTGGGTGTGTGTGTGCTTGTATACAGGGAGGGTGGGGTGGGGGAGGGGATGCTGTCACGGTGAGGGGTGTAGGAAAGTACCATCTTGCCTGGCATGTTACCCCCATTTTTCACTGTATATATGTTGTTTTAGTTGTATGTGTCACTGGGACCCTGGTAACCCAGGGCCCCAGTGCTCATAAGTGTGCCTGAATGTGTTACCTGTGTAGTGACTAACTGTCTCACTGAGGCTCTGCTAATCAGAACCTCAGTGGTTATGCTCTCTCATTTCTTTCCAAATTGTCACTGACAGGCTAGTGACCATTTTTACCAATTTACATTGGCTTACTGGAACACCCTTATAATTCCCTAGTATATGGTACTGAGGTACCCAGGGTATTGGGGTTCCAGGAGATCCCTATGGGCTGCAGCATTTCTTTTGCCACCCATAGGGAGCTCTGACAATTCTTACACAGGCCTGCCACTGCAGCCTGAGTGAAATAACGTCCACGTTATTTCACAGCCATTTTACACTGCACTTAAGTAACTTATAAGTCACCTATATGTCTAACCTTTACCTGGTAAAGGTTAGGTGCAAAGTTACTTAGTGTGAGGGCACCCTGGCACTAGCCAAGGTGCCCCCACATTGTTCAGAGCCAATTCACTGAACTTTGTGAGTGCGGGGACACCATTACACGCGTGCACTACATATAGGTCACTACCTATATGTAGATTCACCATGGTAACTCCGAATATGGCCATGTAACATGTCTATGATCATGGAATTGCCCCCTCTATGCCATCCTGGCATTGTTGGTACAATTCCATGATCCCAGTGGTCTGTAGCACAGACCCTGGTACTGCCAGACTGCCCTTCCTGGGGTTTCTCTGCAGCTGCTGCTGCTGCCAACCCCTCAGACAGGCAGCTGCCCTCCTGGGGTCCAGCCAGGCCTGGCCCAGGATGGCAGAACAAAGAACTTCCTCTGAGAGAGGGTGTGACACCCTCTCCCTTTGGAAAATGGTGTGAAGGCAGGGGAGGAGTAGCCTCCCCCAGCCTCTGGAAATGCTTTGTTGGGCACAGATGTGCCCAATTCTGCATAAGCCAGTCTACACCGGTTCAGGGACCCCTTAGCCCCTGCTCTGGCGCGAAACTGGACAAAGGAAAGGGGAGTGACCACTCCCCTGACCTGCACCTCCCCTGGGAGGTGTCCAGAGCTCCTCCAGTGTGCTCCAGACCTCTGCCATCTTGGAAACAGAGGTGCTGCTGGCACACTGGACTGCTCTGAGTGGCCAGTGCCACCAGGTGACGTCAGAGACTCCTTGTGATAGGCTCCTTCAGGTGTTAGTAGCCTTTCCTCTCTCCTAGGTAGCCAAACCCTCTTTTCTGGCTATTTAGGGTCTCTGTCTCTGGGGAAACTTTAGATAACGAATGCAAGAGCTCATCCGAGTTCCTCTGCATCTCCCTCTTCACCTTCTGATAAGGAAACGACCGCTGACCGCGCTGGAAGCCTGCAAACCTGCAACATAGTAGCAAAGACGACTACTGCAACTCTGTAACGCTGATCCTGCCGCCTTCTCGACTGTTTTCCTGCTTGTGCATGCTGTGGGGGTAGCCTGCCTCCTCTCTGCACCAGAAGCTCCGAAGAAATCTCCCGTGGGTCGACGGAATCTTCCCCCTGCAACCGCAGGCACCAAAAAGCTGCATTACCGGTCCCTTGGGTCTCCTCTCAGCACGACGAGCGAGGTCCCTCGAATCCAGCGACACCGTCCAAGTGACCCCCACAGTCCAGTGACTCTTCAGCCCAAGTTTGGTGGAGGTAAGTCCTTGCCTCACCTCGCTGGGCTGCATTGCTGGGAACCGCGACTTTGCAAGCTTCTCCGGCCCCTGTGCACTTCCGGCGGAAATCCTTCGTGCACAGCCAAGCCTGGGTCCACGGCACTCTAACCTGCATTGCACGACTTTCTAAGTTGGTCTCCGGCGACGTGGGACTCCTTTGTGCAACTTCGGCGAGCACCGTTTCACGCATCCTCGTAGTGCCTGTTTCTGGCACTTCTCCGGGTGCTACCTGCTTCAGTGAGGGCTCTTTGTCTTGCTCGACGTCCCCTCTCTCTGCAGGTCCAATTTGCGACCTCCTGGTCCCTCCTGGGCCCCAGCAGCGTCCAAAAACGCCAAACGCACGATTTGCGTGTAGCAAGGCTTGTTGGCGTCCATCCGGCGGGAAAACACTTCTGCACGACTCTCCAAGGCGTGGGGGATCCATCCTCCAAAGGGGAAGTCTCTAGCCCTTGTCGTTCCTGCAGTATTCACAGTTCTTCAGCCTAGTAAGAGCTTCTTTGCACCAACCGCTGGCATTTCTGGGGCATCTGCCCATCTCCGAGCTGCTTGTGACTTTTGGACTTGGTCCCCTTGTTCCACAGGTACCCTCAGTCAGGAATCCATCGTTGTTGCATTGCTGATTTGTGTTTTCCTTGCATTCTCCCTCTAACACGACTATTTTGTCCTTAGGGGAACTTTAGTGCACTTTGCACTCACTTTTCAGGGTCTTGGGGAGGGTTATTTTTCTAACTCTCACTATTTTCTAATAGTCCCAGCGACCCTCTACAAGGTCACATAGGTTTGGGGTCCATTCGTGGTTCGCATTCCACTTCTGGAGTATATGGTTTGTGTTGCCCCTATCCCTATGTTTCCCCATTGCATCCTATTGTAAATATACATTGTTTGCACTGTTTTCTAAGACTATACTGCATATTTTTGCTATTGTGTATATATATCTTGTGTATATTTCCTATCCTCTCACTGAGGGTACACTCTAAGATACTTTGGCATATTGTCATAAAAATAAAGTACCTTTATTTTTAGTATAACTGTGTATTGTGTTTTCTTATGATATTGTGCATATGACACTAAGTGGTACTGTAGTAGCTTCACACGTCTCCTAGTTCAGCCTGAGCTGCTTTGCTAAGCTACCATTATCTATCCGCCTAAGCTGCTAGACACCCTATACACTAATAGGGGATAACTGGGCCTGGTGCAAGGTGCAAGTACCCCTTGGTACTCACTACAAGCCAGTCCAGCCTCCTACATTGGTTGTGCAGCGGTGGGATAAGTGCTTTGAGACTACTTACCACTCTTGTCATTGTACTTTTCATAAGAGAAAAATATACAAAACAAGGTCAGTGTATATACACATAGCCAAAAAGTTTTGCATTTCCTCTTTTCACTCTTTTCTAAGTGCTGAAAAGTACTTCTAAACTTTCAAAAAGTTCTTAAAAGTTTAAAAAGTTTTTTTCTGTCTTTCCAAAAAGTTCTGAAAACTTTTTTCTCTTTGTCTATCACTTTAACTCTCTCTAAAAATGTCTGGCACAGGCCAAAAAGTTGAACTGTCCAAACTTGCATATGATCACCTTAGCTGGAAAGGAGCAAGGAGTCTCTGCATAGAGAGAGGTTTGAGTGTAGGGAAGAATCCTTCCTTAGAACTGTTAATTAATATGCTTAGAGTACAGGATAAGGCCATAAGTGCCCAATCTGTAGAAAAAGTAGCTAATGGTTCTCAATCTGATCCAGGGACTCCCCCAGGAAAAGGTTCAGGAAAGAAACTTCTCAGCCTGCCCATTACTAGACAGTCTAGCATAGTTGGTACAGAGGTTGAATCACATCATACTGATGATGTGCTCTCACATTATGCTGGTAGCCAAGCTGTTAGGGTGCCCTTTGTAAGGGACAGGTCTCCTTCTGTTCATTCCCATCATACCTCTGTATCTAGAAATGTCCCTCCCACCCACCCTGATGACAGATTGTTAGAAAGGGAGCTCAATAGATTGAGAGTGGAGCAAACCAGACTGAAGCTCAAGAAGCAACAGCTGGATTTGGATAGACAGTCTTTAGAAATAGAGAGGGAAAGACAGAAGATGGGTTTAGATACCCATGGTGGCAGCAGCAGTATTCCCCATAGTCATCCTGCAAAAGAGCATGATTCCAGGAATCTGCATAAGATAGTTCCCCCTTACAAGGAGGGGGATGACATTAACAAGTGGTTTGCTGCACTTGAGAGGGCCTGTGCTGTACAGGATGTCCCTCAAAAGCAGTGGGCTGCTATCCTATGGCTATCATTTAGTGGAAAAGGTAGGGATAGGCTCCTTACAGTGAAAGAAAATGATGCCAATAATTTCCAAGTTCTTAAGAATGCACTCCTGGATGGTTATGGCTTAACCACTGAACAGTACAGGATAAAGTTCAGAGATACCAAAAAGGAGTCTTCACAAGACTGGGTTGATTTCATTGACCAGGCAGTGAAGGCCTTGGAGGGGTGGTTACATGGCAGTAAAGTTACTGATTATGACAGCCTGTATAACTTGATCCTGAGAGAGCATATTCTTAATAATTGTGTGTCTGATTTGTTGCACCAGTACTTGGTGGACTCTGATCTGACCTCTCCCCAAGAATTGGGAAAGAAGGCAGACAAATGGGTCAGAACAAGAGTGAACAGAAAAGTTCATACAGGGGGTGACAAAGATGGCAACAAAAAGAAGGATGGTAAGTCTTCTGACAAGGGTGGGGACAAATCTAAAAATGAGTCTTCATCAGGCCCACAAAAACACTCTGGTGGGGGTGGTGGGCCCAAATCCTCCTTTAATCAGAACAAGGAAAAGAAACCATGGTGCTATTTATGTAAGATAAAAGGCCATTGGACAACAGATCCCAGTTGTCCAAAGAAAGGCACCACAGCTCCTACCACTACAACCCCTACTGCTACACCTAGTGTCTCTACTAATAGCAGTGGTGGTGGGAGCAAACCTACTAATAGCCAATCCAAGGGAGTAGCTGGGCTCACTTTTGGTAATTTAGTTGGGGTTGGTCTAATTAGGGAGACCACAGAGGCTACTTTAGTCTCTGAAGGGGCTATTGACTTAGCCACTTTGGTTGCTTGCCCCCATAACTTGGAGAAGTACAAGCAACTAACCCTAATAAATGGTGTTGAGGTCCAGGCCTACAGGGACACAGGTGCCAGTGTCACAATGGTGATTGAGAAACTGGTGCACCCTGAACAACACATACTTGGACACCAGTACCAAGTAACCGATGCTCACAACATAACACAAAGCCACCCCATGGCTGTTGTAAATCTCAACTGGGGGGGGGTATCTGGTCCAAAGAAAGTTGTGGTAGCTTCAGATTTACCTGTAGACTGTCTATTAGGGAACGATTTGGAGACATCAGCTTGGTCAGATGTGGAGTTGGAGGCCCATGCAGCAATGCTGGGCATCCCAGGGCATATTTTTGCTTTGACAAGGGCTCAGGCCAAAAAGCAAAAAGGACAGGGAAGCTTGGATCCTGGAACAATGGACCAAGTGCTCCCTAAAGCTAGGGCTAGTAGAAGCAAACCACTTCCTACTATCCCTCCCTCTACAATGGATTCTACTTCTGAGGAAGAAGAATTCCCTCCCTGTGCAGAACCTACACCAGAGGAGCTGGAAGCAGACACTGCTGAGCTTTTGGGTGAAGGGGGGCCTGCCAGAGAGGAGCTGAGTGTGGCACAGCAAACCTGTCCCACATTAGAGGGTCTCAGACAGCAAGCTGTCAAACAGGCTAATGGGGATGTCAGTGACTCACACAGAGTTTACTGGGAGGACAACCTCTTGTACACTGAGCATAGGGATCCTAAACCTGGAGCAGCCAGGAGATTAGTGATTCCTCAGGAGTACAGAAAGTTCCTCCTAACACTGGCACATGACATTCCCCTAGCTGGGCACCTGGGTCAAATGAAAACTTGGGACAGATTGGTACCATTGTTTCATTGGCCTAGGATGTCTGAGGACACAAAAGAATTTTGTAAGTCCTGTGAAACCTGTCAAGCCAGTGGCAAGACAGGTGGCACTCCAAAGGCACCCCTTATCCCACTGCCTGTGGTTGGGGTTCCCTTTGAAAGGGTAGGGGTTGACATAGTTGGCCCCCTTGACCCTCCTACTGCTTCAGGCAATAGGTTTATCTTGGTGGTAGTGGACCATGCCACAAGATATCCTGAAGCTATTCCTTTAAGGACCACTACAGCTCCTGCAGTGGCAAAGGCCCTCCTGGGAATATTTTCCAGGGTGGGCTTCCCAAAGGAAGTAGTATCAGACAGAGGAAGCAATTTCATGTCTGCATACTTAAAGGCCATGTGGAAGGAGTGTGGTGTAACTTACAAGTTCACAACACCCTATCATCCACAAACAAATGGACTGGTGGAGAGATTTAATAAAACTCTCAAAGGCATGATTATGGGACTCCCTGAAAAACTCCGCAGGAGATGGGATATCCTTCTACCATGCCTCCTTTTTGACTACAAGCCAGTCCAGCCTCCTACAAGGGGTCTGCTGTCATGGAAGGGGTGGGGTGGGGAGGGGGGTGCTGTCATGGAAGAGGGGGGTCAGAGGGGTATTGTAATTTCAGGGGATTGGGGGAGTCATCTGCCAGTGATAGGAAAGGAATTTCCTGTGGCCGGCAGCCTTGGAAACTCTGTCGGAAAGTCGACTCATAATACCGCCGGCGGTCTTCAGTGGACAGCTGGCCCGGAGGTGCTGTCCTCTGGCCCGGCTGCCCTACCACCCTGGCGGTACAAGCGGAGATGTGGCGGTTTGGCAGAGGCCACACCACCACACTCATAATGTGATGGACTTTGCCGCTGGCCCGTTGGTGGTGAGACCGCCACCGCTGCCCTGGCGGTCTTCAGACCGCCAGGGTCATAATGAGGGCCTCAGTGTATTCTTTCATGTGTGTAAGTGCTGTGTGACTATGGTGGTATTGCATGAGCTTTGCATGTCTCCTAGATAAGCCTTGGGTGCTCATCCATAGGTACCTTAGGTACCCACCACACACCAGGCCAGCTTCCTACAAATAATATATTGAAAGATCCACTTGTTTGCACCTTAACATTGTTGTCTATGGATACCCAAGCTCACAAGGTGTTATTGAGTTGTCCTTATCTCTTCCTTCTTTGAAGCAAGGCATCAATACCTCAAAAGAGAGAACTTTAAAACGCACTGGCTAAATGATAAGGATGCCGAAGCTTACCTTCACGAGTTTGCTGCAGTTTCTCTGATCCATTTCATTGCTCTTTGAAAGCAACGTATTATTGGTTTCTGCTTCTTTCTGAAAGCAAATATGGTTGCGTGATCTTGTGTTGTGAATATTATTATTGTGTTGTGTTTTTCACATTTATTATAAAGAACCGAAGGAGCCAACTAAACAGATTTGACTACATTCAATTTGTTAGCAGTTTAATAGCAAGAGAAGACTAATAAAGAGTTTTAAAAAATGTGAAACTGTCTTAAAATTTCAGCAAAGTAGCTGAGATGTAGTAAGGTGGGGGTTTGCCTGGGGTTCCACTGATGGTGACAAAAAGACAGTAGGTGACTCCCAGGGCTTTGATGAGGATGGAATCCAGCATGGTGGTCCAGTGGCATTTCAAGGATGGTGAGAACTTTGACATGTCATTGGACTTCCAAGGAAAGAGCAGGTGTCTTGCTGGCTATGCTGGGTAACTTCCAGACTCTGAATCTCACCTGTGCTATAAAGTTTTGTTTTTAAACCTTTTAACGTTTCAGATGAGGGTCATTCATACAGGAGGCAGCTTTATGTACTAATGTCAGTAAGCGTCATCCACTGGAGTGAAGCAGTCATCTTGCTGCTCAAATTTAGGCCACTGAAAAAGAAGTATTTTGTGCCTAATTCCATGCACCTAATGTCTATTCTTCCTCCTCTTCAAAGGAGATTGTTTTACTGCATGTTCCTACAAACTGCTAGATGAATCCACCTTTGGACGTGACAGGACAGGTTCTGCTCAGGCAAAGACCGCCACAGTGGACATTTAAAGATGCATATATTTGCAGTGATTTCCAATTTAACCTCAGCTTGCCAGGCTGTGCAGCGGGACCCCTTACTACAGGGATCATGCTTGATCTAGGGCCTTTCTGCTTGAATAATGAAGGTTACGAATATAAATGCTGCTTCTTCTCTCTTCCTATTATTTATGTAATGCACTGACAGGCCTCATAATATAGAACGATTGACAAGAAGGTACTAGAGTGAAAACAAAATGCATACAATATCAGAGAAGTGTAGGAGGCTGGACTGGCTTGTAGTGAGTACCAAGGGGTACTTACACCTTGCACCAGGCCCAGTTATCCCTTATTAGTGTGTCTAGCAGCATAGGCTGATAGATAATGGTAGCTTAGCAGAGCAGCTTAGGCTGAACTAGGAGACGAGTGAAGCTCCTACAGTACCACTTAGTGTCATATGCACAATATCATAAGAAAACACAATACACAGATATACTAAAAATAAAGGTACTTTATTTTTATGACAATATGCCAAAGTATCTCAGGGTGTACCCTCAGTATGAGGATAGCAAATATACACAAGATATATGTACACAATACCAAAATATGCAGTAATAGTATTAGAAAACAGTGCAAACAATGTATAGTTACAATAGGATGCAATGGGGACACATAGGGATAGGGGCAACACAAACCATATACTCCAAAAGTGGAATGCGAACCACGAATGGACCCCAAACCTATGTGACCTTGTAGAGGGTCGCTGGGACTATTAGAAAATAGTAAGGGTTAGGAAAATAGCCCACCCCAAGACCCTGAAAAGTGAGTGCAAAGTGCACTAAAGTTCCCCAAAGGACATAGAAGTCGTGATAGGGGAATTCTGCAGGAAAGACACAAACCAGCAATGCAACAACGATGGATTTCCAGTCGAGGGTACCTGTGGAACAAGGGGACCAAGTCCAAAAGTCACAAGCAAGTCAGAGATGGGCAGATGCCCAGGAAATGCCAGCTGTGGGTGCAAAGAAGCTGCTACTGGACAGTAGAAGCTTAGGTTTCTGCAGGAACGACAAGGGCTAGAGACTTCCCCTTTGGAGGACGGATCCCTCACGCCGTGGAGAGTTGTGCAGAAGTGTTTTCCCGCCGAAAGACTGCCAACAAGCCTTGCTAGCTGCAAATTATGCGGTTAGTGTTTTTGGATGCTGCTGTAGCCCAGGAGGGACCAGGATGTCGCCAATTGCGTCAGGGGACAGAGGGGGCGTCGAGCAAGACAAGGAGCCCTCTCACCAGCAGGCAGCACCCGCAGAAGTGCCAGAACCAGGCACTACGAGGATGAGTGAAACGGTGCTCACCCAAAGTCGCACAAAGGAGTCCCACGTCGCCGGAGAACAACTTAGGAGGTCGTGCAATGCAGGTTAGAGTGCCGTGGACCCAGGCTGGACTGTGCACAAAGGATTTCCGCCGGAAGTGCACGGAGGCCGGAGTAGCTGCAAAAGTTGCAGTTCCCAGCAATGCAGTCTGGCGTAGGGAGGCAAGGACTTACCTCCACCAAACTCGGACTGAAGAGTCACTGGACTGTGGGAGTCACTTGGACAGAGTTGCTGGATTCAAGGGACCTCGCTCATCGTTCTGAGAGGAGACCCAGGGGACCGGTGATGCAGTTCTTTGGTGCCTGCGGTTGCAGGGGGACGATTCCGTCGACCCACAGGAGATTTCTTCGGAGCTTCTAGTGCAGAGAGGAGGCAGACTACCCCCACAGCATGCACCACCAGGAAAACAGTCGAGAAGGCGGCAGAATCAGCGTTACAGAGTTGCAGTAGTCGTCTTTGCTACTATGTTGCAGTTTTGCAGGCTTCCAGCGCGGTCAGCAGTCGATTCCTTGGCAGAAGGTGAAGAGAGAGATGCAGAGGAACTCGGATGAGCTCTTGCATTCGTTATCTTAGGAATCCCAAGAGACAGAGACCCTAAATAGCCAGAAAAGAGGGTTTGGCTACCTAGGAGAGAGGATAGGCTAGCAACACCTGAAGGAGCCTATCAGAAGGAGTCTCTGACGTCACCTGATGGCACTGGCCACTCAGAGCAGTCCAGTGTGCCAGCAGCACCTCTGTTTCCAAGATGGCAGAGGTCTGGAGCACACTGGAGGAGCTCTGGGCACCTCCCAGGGGAGGTACAGGTCAGGGGAGTGGTCACTCCCCTTTCCTTTGTCCAGTTTCGCGCCAGAGCAGGGCTAAGGGGTCCCTGAACCGGTGTAGACTGGCTTATGCAGAAATGGGCACCATGTGTGCCCATGAAAGCATTTCCAGAGGCTGGGGGAGGCTACTCCTCCCCTGCCTTCACACCATTTTCCAAAGGGAGAGGGTATAACACCCTCTCTCAGAGGAAGTCCTTTGTTCTACCATCCTGGGCCAGGCCTGGCTGGACCCCAGGAGGGCAGAAGCCTGTCTGAGGGGTTGGCAGCAGCAGCTGCAGTGAAACCCCGGGAAAGGCAGTTTGGCAGTACCAGGGTCTGTGCTACAGACCACTGGGATCATGGGATTGTGCCAACTATGCCAGGATGGCATAGAGGGGGCAATTCCATGATCATAGACATGTTACATGGCCATATTCGGAGTTACCATTGTGAAGCTACATATAGGTAGTGACCTATATGTAGTGCACGCTTGTAATGGTGTCCCCGCACTCACAAAGTCCGGGGAATTGGCCCTGAACAATGTGGGGGCACCTTGGCTAGTGCCAGGGTGCCCTCACACTAAATAACTTTGCACCTAACCTTTACCAGGTAAGGGTTAGACATATAGGTGACTTATAAGTTACTTAAGTGCAGTGTAAAATGGCTGTGAAATAACGTGTACGTTATTTCACTCAGGCTGCAGTGGCAGGCCTGTGTAAGAATTGTCAGAGCTCCCTATGGGTGGCAAAAGAAATGCTGCAGCCCATAGGGATCTCCTGGAACCCCAATACCCTGGGTACCTCAGTACCATATACTAGGGAATTATAAGGGTGTTCCAGTAAGCCAATGTAAATTGGTAAAATTGGTCACTAGCCTGTTAGTGACAATTTGAAAGAAATGAGAGAGCATAACCACTGAGGTTCTGATTAGCAGAGCCTCAGTGAGACAGTTAGTCACTACACAGGTAACACATTCAGGCACACCTATGAGCACTGGGGCCCTGGCTGGCAGGGTCCCAGTGACACATACAACTAAAACAACATATATACAGTGAAAAATGGGGGTAACATGCCAGGCAAGATGGTACTTTCCTACACAACCCCCCCCCCCCAAACGAAGGACAATAAGACTAGCCATGACCTGATGAGTCTTCATTGTCTAAGTGGAAATATCTGGAGAGTCCATCTGCATTGGAGTGGCTACTCCCAGGTCTATGTTCCACTGTATAGTCCATTCCCTGTAGGGATATGGACCACCTCAATAATTTAGGATTTTCACCTTTCATTTGTTTTAGCCAAAGTAGAGGTTTGTGGTCTGTCTGAACAATGAAGTGTGTGCCAAACAGGTATGGCCTCAACTTCTTCAGTGCCCAGACCACAGCAAAGGCCTCCCTCTCAATGGCAGACCAACGCTTTTCTCTAGGGGTCAACCTTCTACTAATAAAAGCAACAGGTTGATCCTGGCCCTCAGAATTAAGTTGTGATAGGACTGCCCCTACTCCTAATTCAGATGCATCAGTTTGGACATAGAATTTTTTAGAGTAACAAGGGCTTTTCAGGACAGGTGCAGAGCACATGGCCTGCTTCAGCTCCTCAAAAGCTTTCTGACAGTTTGCTGTCCATAATACCTTTTTAGGCATTTTCTTGGATGTGAGGTCATTAAGAGGGGCTGCAATGGAGCCATAGTTCTTAATGAACCTCCTGTAATACCCAGTGAGGCCTAGGAAGGCTCTCACCTGAGTCTGAGTAGTAGGGGGAACCCAATCTATAATAGTTTGGATTTTCCCCTGAAGTGGTGCAATCTGTTCCCCACCAACAAGGTGTCCCAGATAAACCACCTTCCCCTGCCCTATCTGGCACTTTGAAGCCTTGATAGTGAGGCCTGCCTTTTGCAGGGCCTCTAAAACTTTCCATAGGTGGACCAGGTGATCATCCCAACTGGAGCTAAAGACAGCTATATCGTCCAGATATGCTGCACTAAAAGCTTCCAGCCCTTGCAGGACTGTGTTCACCAACCTCTGAAAAGTGGCAGGTGCATTTTTCAATCCAAAAGGCATTACTGTGTATTGGTAATGGCCTCCAATGGTTGAAAATGCAGTTTTAGGTTTAGCATCTTCTGATAATTTGATCTGCCAATACCCTGCAGTCAAATCAAAAGTGCTTAGATACTTGGCAGATGCCAGTGTATCTATGAGCTCATCTGCCCTGGATATAGGGTGAGCATCAGTTTTGGTTACCTGGTTGAGACCTCTGTAGTCTACACAAAACCGCATTTCCTTCTTTCCATCCTTGGAATGAGGTTTTGGTACAAGTACCACAGGAGAAGCCCATGGACTTTCAGAGTGCTCAACCACTCCCAGTTCTAACATTTTCTGCACCTCTTGCTTTATGCAGTCTCTGACATGGTCAGGCTGCCTATAGATCTTACTTTTGACAGGCAAGCTGTCTCCAGTATCTAAAGTGTGCTCACACCAAGAAGTGGTACCTGGCACAGTAGAGAAGAGTTCAGAAAACTGACCCAGGAGATTTATGCAATGGCCTTTCTGCTCAGCAGTAAGACAATCAGCCAAAACTACACCTTCCACTAGAGCATCTTGTTCTGTGGAAGAGAAGAGATCAGGTAGAGGATCACTGTCTTCTTCCTGTCCCTCATCAGTTGCCATGAGCATGTGAGATCAGCCCTATCATAGTAGGGTTTAAGGCGATTGACATGGAACACCCTAAGGGGACTCCTGGCAGTGCCTAAGTCAACTAAATAAGTGACTTCACCCTTTTTCTCAACAATTGTGTGGGGTCCACTCCATTTATCTTGGAGTGCTCTTGGGGCCACAGGCTCCAAGACCCACACTTTCTGCCCTGGTTTGTACTGAACCAAAACAGCCTTCTGGTCATGCCATTGCTTTTGGAGCTCTTGGCTGGCCTGAAGGTTTTTACTGGCCTTTTTCATGTACTCAGCCATCCTTGATCTGAGGCCAAGCACATAATCCACAATATCTTGTTTTGGAGCTTTTAAAGGTTGTTCCCAACCCTCCTTGACAAGTGTTAGTGGACCCCTGACAGGGTGTCCAAAGAGGAGTTCAAAGGGGCTGAAGCCTACTCCTTTCTGGGGTACCTCCCTGTAGGCAAAAAGGAGGCAAGGTAAAAGGATATCCCATCTCATGCGGAGTTTTTCAGGGAGTCCCATAATCATGCCTTTGAGAGTTTTGTTAAATCTCTCCACCAGTCCATTTGTTTGTGGATGATAGGGTGTAGTGAACTTGTAAGTCACACCACACTCCTTCCACATGGCTTTTAAGTAAGCAGACATGAAATTGCTTCCTCTGTCTGATACTACTTCCTTTGGGAAGCCCACCCTAGAAAATATTCCCAGGAGGACTTTTGCCACTGCAGGTGCTGTAGTGGTCCTTAAAGGAATTGCTTCAGGATATCTTGTGGCATGGTCCACTACCACTAAGATAAACCTATTGCCTGAAGCAGTAGGAGGGTCAAGGGGGCCAACTATGTCAACCCCTACCCTTTCAAAGGGAACCCCAACCACAGGCAGTGGAATAAGGGGTGCCTTTGGAGTGCCACCTGTCTTGCCACTGGCTTAACAGGTTTCACAGGACTTACAAAATTCCTTTGTGTCCTCAGACATTCTAGGCCAATGAAACAAGGGAACAAGTCTGTTCCAAGTTTTCATTTGTCCCAGATGTCCAGCTAGGGGAATGTCGTGGGCTAGAGTTAGGAGGAATTTTCTGTACTCCTGAGGAATCACTAACCTCCTGGCAGTTCCAGGTTTAGGATCCCTTGCTTCAGTGTACAAGAGGTTGTCCTCCCAGTAAACTCTGTGAGAGTCACTGACATCCCCATTAGCCTGTTTGACAGCTTGCTGTCTTAGACCCTCTAGTGTGGGACAGGTTTGCTGTGCCACACTCTGCTCCTCCCTGGCAGGCCCCCCTTCACCCAAAAGCTCAGCAGTGTCTGCTTCCAGCTCCTCTGGTGTAGGTTCTGCACAGGGTGGAAATTCTTCTTCCTCAGAATTAGAATCCACTGTAGAGGGAGGGATAGTAGGAAGTGCTTTACTTCTACTAGCCCTAGCTTTAGGGAGCACTTGGTCCATTGTTCCAGGATCCAAGTTTCCCTGTCCTTTTTGCTTTTTGGCCTGAGCCCTGGTTAAAGCAAAAATATGCCCTGGGATGCCCAGCATTGCTGCATGGGCCTCCAACTCCACATGTGACCAAGCTGATGTCTCCAAATTATTTCCTAATAGACAGTCTACCGGTAAATCTGAGGCTACCACAACCTTCTTTGGACCAGTAACCCCCCCCCCCAGTTGAGATTTACAACAGCCATGGGGTAGCTAAGTGTGTTGTTGTGAGCATCGGTTACTTGGTACTGGTGACCAAGTAGGTGTTGTTCAGGGTGGACCAGTTTCTCTATGACCATAGTCACACTGGCACCAGTGTCCCTGTAGGCCTGAACCTCAACACCATTTATTAGGGGTAGTTGCTTGTACTTATCCATGTTAAGGGGACAAGCAACTAAGGTGGCTAAATCAACAGCCCCCTCAGAGACTAACACAGCCTCTGTGGTCTCCCTAACAAGACCAACCCCAACTAAGTTACCAAAAGTGAGCCCAGCTACTCCCTTGGATTGGCTATTAGTAGGTTTGCTCCCACCACCACTGCTAATAGTAGGGACACTAGGTGTAGCAGTAGGGGTTGTAGTGGTAGGAGGCTTGGTGCTTTTCTTTGGACAACTGGGATCTGTTGTCTAATGGCCTTTTATTTTACATAAATAGTACCATGGTTTCTTTTCTTTGTTTTGATTAGAAGAGGATTTGGGCCCACCACCCCCACCAGAGTGTTTTTGTGGGCCTGATGAAGACTCATTTTTAGATTTGTCCCCACCCTTGTCAGAAGACTTACCATCCTTCTTCTTGTTGCCATCTTTGTCACCCCCTGTATGAACTTTTCTGTTCACCCTTGTTCTGACCCATTTGTCTGCCTTCTTTCCCAATTCTTGGGGAGAGGTCAGATCAGAGTCCACCAGGTACTGGTGCAACAAATCAGACACACAATTATTAAGAATATGCTCTCTCAGGATCAAGTTATACAGGCTGTCATAATCAGTAACTTTTCTGCCATGTAACCACCCCTCCAAGGCCTTCACTGAATGGTCAATGAAATCAACCCAGTCTTGTGAAGACTCCTTTTTGGTCTCTCTGAACTTTATCCTGTATTGTTCAGTGGTTAAGCCATAACCATCCAGGAGTGCATTCTTAAGAACTTTGTAATCATTGGCTTCACTTTCTTTCACAGTAAGGAGCCTATCCCTACCTTTTCCACTAAATGATAGCCATAGGATAGCAGCCCACTGCCTTTGAGGGACATCCTGTACAGCACAAGCCCTCTCAAGTGCAGCAAACCACTTGTTAATGTCATCCCCCTCCTTATAAGGGGGAACTATCTTATGCAGATTCCTGGAATCATGCTCTTTTGCAGGATGACTATGGGGAATACTGCTGCTGCCACCATGGGTTTCTAAACCCAGTTTCTGTCTCTCCTTCTCTACTTCTAAAGTCTGTCTATCCAAATCCAGCTGTTGCTTCTTGAGCTTCAGTCTGGTTTGTTTCACTTTCAATCTATTGAGCTCCCTTTCTAACAATCTGTCATCAGGGTGGGTGGGAGGGACATGTCTTGAAACAGAAGTATGATGAGAATGGACAGAAGGAGACCTGTCCCTTACAGAAGGCACCCTAACAGCTTGGTTAACAGAAACATCACTTCTACTGTGGTGAGAATGAATGCTCTTGCTATGATGTGAGACAACACTATCTGTATGGTGTGACTCAACATCAGTACCAACTATGCTAGACTGTCTAGTAATGGGCAGGCTCTGAAGTTTCTTTCCTGAATCTTTTCCTAAGGGAGTCCCTTGATCAGATTGGGAACCATTAGCTACTTTTTCAACAGATGGGGCCCTTTTGGCCTTATCTTGTTCTCTAAGCATGTTAAGCAATAATTCCAAGGAAGGATTCTTCCCTACACTCAAACCTCTCTCTATGCAGAGACTCCTTGCTCCTTTCCAGCTAAGGTGATCATATGCAAGTTTGGACAGATCAACATTTTGGCCTGTGCCAGACATTTTTAGAGAGAGTTAAAGTGATAGAAAAAGAGAAAAAAGTTTTCAGAACTTTTAGAAAGACAGAAAAAAACTTTTAAAACTTTTTAAGAACTTTTTTAAAGTTTAGAAGTACTTTTCAGCACTTTAGAAAAGAGGTGAGAAAAGAAATGCAAAACTTTTTGGTTAGGTGTACATACACTGAACTTGTTTTGTATATTTTTCTCTTATGAAAAGTACAATGACACGAGTGGTAAGTAGTCTCAAAGCACTTATCCCACCGCTGCACAACCAATGTAGGAGGCTGGACTGGCTTGTAGTGAGTACCAAGGGGTACTTACACCTTGCACCAGGCCCAGTTATCCCTTATTAGTGTATAGGGTGTCTAGCAGCATAGGCTGATAGATAATGGTAGCTTAGCAGAGCAGCTTAGGCTGAACTAGGAGACGAGTGAAGCTCCTACAGTACCACTTAGTGTCATATGCACAATATCATAAGAAAACACAATACACAGATATACTAAAAATAAAGGTACTTTATTTTTATGACAATATGCCAAAGTATCTCAGGGTGTACCCTCAGTATGAGGATAGCAAATATACACAAGATATATGTACACAATACCAAAATATGCAGTAATAGTATTAGAAAACAGTGCAAACAATGTATAGTTACAATAGGATGCAATGGGGACACATAGGGATAGGGGCAACACAAACCATATACTCCAAAAGTGGAATGCGAACCACGAATGGACCCCAAACCTATGTGACCTTGTAGAGGGTCGCTGGGACTATTAGAAAATAGTAAGGGTTAGGAAAATAGCCTACCCCAAGACCCTGAAAAGTGAGTGCAAAGTGCACTAAAGTTCCCCAAAGGACATAGAAGTCGTGATAGGGGAATTCTGCAGGAAATACACAAACCAGCAATGCAACAACAATGGATTTCCAGTCGAGGGTACCTGTGGAACAAGGGGACCAAGTCCAAAAGTCACAAGCAAGTCGGAGATGGGCAGATGCCCAGGAAATGGCAGCTGTGGGTGCAAAGAAGCTGCTACTGGACAGTAGAAGCTGAGGTTTCTGCAGGAACGACAAGGGCTAGAGACTTCCCCTTTGGAGGACGGATCCCTCACGCCGTGGAGAGTCGTGTTTTCCCGCCGAAAGACCGCCAACAAGCCTTGCTAGCTGCAAATCGTGCAGTTAGTGTTTTTGGATGCTGCTGTGGCCCAGGAGGGGCCAGGATGTCGCCAATTGCGTCAGGGGACAGAGGGGGCATAGAGCAAGACAAGGAGCCCTCTCAGCAGCAGGCAGCACCCGCAGAAGTGCCAGAAACAGGCACTACAAGGATGCGTGAAACGGTGCTCACCCGAAGTCGCACAAAGGAGTCCCACGTCGCCGGAGAACAACTTAGGAGGTCGTGCAATGCAGGTTAGAGTGCCGTGGACCCAGGCTGGACTGTGCACAAAGGATTTCCGCCGGAAGTGCACGGAGGCCAGAGTAGCTGCAAAAGTCACGGTTCCCAGCAATGCAGTCTGGCGTGGGGTGGCAAGGACTTACCTCCACCAAACTTGGACTGAAGAGTCACTGGACTGTGGGAGTCACTTTGACAGAGTTGCTGGATTCAAGGGACCTCGCTCATCATGCTGAGAGGAGACCCAGGGGACCGGTGATGCAGTTCCTTGGTGCCTGCAGTTGCAGGGGGACGATTCCGTCGACCCACGGGAGATTTCTTCGGAGCTTCTAGTGCAGAGAGGAGGCAGACTACCCCCACAGCATGCACCACCAGGAAAACAGTCGAGAAGGCGGCAGGATCAGCGTTACAGAGTTGCAGTAGTCGTCTTTGCTACTATGTTGCAGTTTTGCAGGCTTCCAGCGCGGTCAGCAGTCGATTCCTTGGCAGAAGGTGAAGAGAAAGATGCAGAGGAACTCGGATGAGCTCTTGCATTCGTTATCTTAGGAATCCCAAGCGACAGAGACCCTAAATAGCCAGAAAAGAGGGTTTGGCTACCTAGGAGAGAGGATAGGCTAGCAACACCTGAAGGAGCCTATCAGAAGGAGTCTCTGACGTCACCTGATGGCACTGGCCACTCAGAGCAGTCCAGTGTGCCAGCAGCACCTCTGTTTCCAAGATGGCAGAGGTCTGGAGTACACTGGAGGAGCTCTGGGCACCTCCCAGGGGAGGTACAGGTCAGGGGAGTGGTCACTCCTCCCCTGCCTTAACACCTATTTCCAAAGGGAGAGGGTGTTACACCCTCTCTCAGAGGAAGTCCTTTGTTCTGCCTTCCTGGGCCAGGGCTGCCTGGACCCCAGGAGGGCAGAAATCTGTCTGAGGGGTTGGCAGCAGCAGCAGCTGCAGTGGAGACCCCGCAAAGGCAGTTTGGCAATACCCGGGTTCTGTGCTAGAGACCCGGGGGATCATGGAATTGTCCCCCCAATGCCAGAATGGCATTGGGGTGACAATTCCTTGATCTTAGACATGTTACATGGCCATGTTCGGAGTTACCATTGTGACGCTGTACAAAGGTAGTGACCTATGTACAGTGCACGCGTGTAATGGTGTCCCCGCACTCACAAAGTCCGGGGAATTTGCCCTGAACGATGTGGGGGCACCTTGGCTAGTGCCAGGGTGCCCACACACTAAGTAACTTTGCACCTAACCTTCACCAGGTGAAGGTTAGACATATAGGTGACTTATAAGTTACTTAAGTGCAGTGGTAAATGGCTGTGAAATAACGTGGACGTTATTTCACTCAGGCTGCACTGGCAGGCCTGTGTAAGAATTGTCGGAGCTCCCTATGGGTGGCAAAAGAAATGCTGCAGCCCATAGGGATCTCCTGGAACCCCAATACCCTGGGTACCTCAGTACCATATACTAGGGAATTATATGGGTGTACCAGTATGCCAATGTGAATTGGTAAATTTAGTCACTAGCCTGTTAGTGACAAATTTGAAAAGCAGAGAGAGCATAACCACTGAGGTTCTGGTTAGCAGAGCCTCAGTGAGACAGTTAGGCTTCACACAGGGAACACATCCAGGGCACATAATTATGAGCACCGGGGCCCTGCCTGGCAGGGTCCCAGTGACACATAGACTAAAACAACATATACAGTGAAATATGGGGGTAACATGCCAGGCAAGATGGTACTTTCCTACACACAGCACCAGATTGTCTGCTTGAGTGTCACCAACTCTCATATCTCTTTCAGAAAGGTTTTCCTTTTAGTCTGTGTGTGTGAATCTAAATCTTGAGGTCTGTGGATCTAAGTCAGTGGTCTTCAATCTTTCTTTTCACACAACCCCAAGTGAAAATATTAGTGTTGGGGTTCCCCCTCCGAATAGTTCATGATTATTCTATTAAATTGGCAAAGTTTAAATATGTCTAGACTTGTTTGAACATTGCAGTTAAGTTCTGATACTGCTTTCAGAATACAGTCAAATAAATGATGTCAACCATACTATTCTTGGCAGATCTTACTAAGTGTAAAAGTATCCACAGTGTGAATATTAGAAGTGGGGATAAGGGTTTTGAAGAGTATTTGGTGCCCCTTCCCTTTAGACCTTTAGATACTTACTCCCAGCTTGGATATAAATGAGAAAACATGTTATTAATGCCCCATTACAGAACAGGTTACTTCTGCTCATGTTTTTCAGCTTAAAACAAAGCCTGTTAGCAGCTTAATGCTTCTTTTGGCCACAGCCTGGCCCCCCCGCCCCCCCCCCCCCCAGGTTCACATGAGACCCCCAGGGGATCCCACCCCTCCAGTTTGAAGACTCCTGATATAAGTGTTCCTGAACAGAGAAATTGTTGAACTAGCGACAGGACACCATATTTCTGTCCACTCTGAAAGTTAAGGATATTTCTTGGATGATGCTGATGATGCAGGGACGGCAACAGACTCCTGGGATGTGCATAGAAGCAGCTCAACTCAGTGAATAGAACTTCAAGGGCAGGTCTTGAGGCTGTCCCCTTTTGTGTGAAACCCCAATTAGACAGTAGTGTCACAGCTAAACCCTCCCAAGATGGAAGGTGGAACTATGGAAGCTGCCACCTTGCCTCTAATCATATGCTTCTCTGACACTGACTCTTTTATGTTGTCATGCTTCTTGAAGCCATTGGTAGGAATGAAGCACTTTTCTTCCAGATTGTCTGGTGAGCTCTCCCTCCTAAATGTCCACTGTATGTGATTCTTGTGGACACTCTGTCTCTGGGTGGGACTCTTGTATCCCTGAACTGTGACTATGAATGTTTGTAGCCAAGTTATCTGTGGGGACTGTGCACTGAGTGAGACTGCCCTTCTGTGCCATTGTGGGCTTACATCTACCGCTGATAGGCCAGTGACACAAGTGAGTCTGAGTAGGACTGAGTGAGACTTAGTAGGACTATGTTGGACTGAGTGAGCCTGAGTGGCAAAAAGGGAGATTGAGTGGGACTGAGTGAGACTGAATGGGAATAAGTGAGACTGAGTGAGTCTGAATGGGAATAGGTGAGACTGAGTGGGACTGAGCGGGAATAAGTGAGAATGAGTGGGACTAAGTGAGACTGAGTGGGAATGTGTGGGACTGAGTGGTAATAAGTGAGAATGAGTGGAAATAGGTGAGACTGAGTGTGAATAAGTGGGAGTGAGGGGGAATAAATGAGACTGAGTGATTCTAAGTGAGAATAAGTAACACTGAGTGGGAATAAGTGAGACTGAGTGTGTCCCTGTTTGCTACTATGAACTCAGCTGAGTGTCGCTATCGTAAACATGGAATGATATGAAAGCTCTAAAGCACATGGGGACTCAAGCACCCTGAAAGATCCCACACAATAGACACTGGAGGCACTTAAAAGCTAACATTTTCTGCCAACTTCTGTGAAGTTATCATTTGAACACATATCTTTAAATACCACAGAACCCAGTTCACACAAATGCTATCATACCCTGTCCATACCAAGGAGGACACATGCACATGTTTTACCTGTAATGGGACCTTATTGGTCGGCCAACCATTCTCAATGGCTCTGACATATATTAATGTATTCATTTAGGGTTTGGAAGGATGCTACTCACCACTACTCTCCTGGTCAGTGTCTACTTGGTCCCCTCTGCACAGCTTCACCTGTTGCTGCTGCTTCTGATGCGATTGAACTGAGAGCCCACCTGATTTTCAGTTTAAGGCTCACCTCCACCCGCAGGCCCCTGCCTGCGCCTCATCCCTGGTGGCCTAGTGGCCATCTGTGTGTGTGTCTTTGCTTTATCATCTTTATTTTTTTCTTTCTGTCTATTTTACTTTTGTCTCGTTTTTTTCCCTTTTCTCTTCTTTTACTTGTAGCCCCTTTCCCTCTCCCCGCGCTCAGTTTCCCTGGTGCTGCTGCCCCTGTGGCCCCGCCCCACCCCTGCCAAGTGCTTTCCCGCCCTCCCACCTTCCAGCTGACCGGACCCTCCAGCTTGACTCCCTTTCTTAATGGCGGCCTCTTTGCATCCGTGCCACCGACGTGCCAAAGGTAAGACTTTCTGCATCTGTCTGTGCATGGACCGTGCCCAGCACCATGAACCCTGGTCCTTCAACCATCCATTGCTACAATGTGGAGACCCTCATGCTCTGAACACTGGATGTTCATCATCCTGCTATCTCACATCACCCAGAGACACCCATGGGCCTTTTGCCTGCCTCTACTGCCACCGCACCCTCACCCTACACCAAACACCAGACCATCCCACCATTGGACCATTGGACACCCACCCTGAGCACCTCAACGGCATCCACCTCAACATATGGTCCTTCCACAAACATGCCGTAGAACTCTGGGGGCTGCTAGATTCTACCCGCCTGGGCATCGCCTTTCTCCCTGAAACATGGATGATCGCCATCCCCAGTGACTGCAAACTGCTCTGTGAAGACGGGCCCTCTCAGCCAGGCAGTGGCCTGGCCAGCGTACACAAATCTACCCTGTGCCTGACCAACAAATGCAGACGAACACTCCCCCCTCATGGAGCACCTCCGTTTCCAGATCCATGTCACCCCTAAGTCCACCTTCCGCGGCATCCTCATCTGGAGGCCACCTGGCCCCCACCCAGCCTTCAGTGAGTCCATCGTCAACATCATAACTCCCCACACACTCGCCTCCATGAACCACTTTCTCAGCTACCACATCAACAACCATAACAACCTCCACACCGCTTCCCTGCTGAAGAACTTCACCACAATAGGCCTCAAGCAACCCATCTTCTCCACCAGCAAGAACATCACTGTTGAAAACACCTGCGTGCTACACTGGACCAACCACCACTGCATTCATTTCTCCAACACCACACCAACCGTTCACCTCCACACACTCCGCTCCCCACGTAAGAAATGGAACCACATCACTGAGGAACAGCTCACCAACACCCTAAGCAAGTAATCTCTTCCCCTCACCACAGATGCAAACATCTCAGCACGGAACTTCCACCGATGGATCTCCGAATGCGCCAACACAGCCCCAAATAACCCCAGCTAAACACAACCTCAAGAAGCCCAGCTGAATCTTCCCCCCACTCCAGGACTCCAGGCGCACTTGCAGACAGCTAGAAAAAGATGGAGAAACAGCAAGTCCCCAGAAGACCTTGTGGTCTTGAAATCAGCCATCAAATCCCACCACCACCTCACCCTGCAGGACTGTATCAGCACCACCACACATAACACCAAAGAGCTGTTCACTGTGGTTAAAGAGTTAACCAAACCCCATTCAGAAGCAGCAAACATCCGCCCATCTCAGGACCTCTTCCACCAAAAAATCAAAGACATCTACAATAGCTTCAGTCCCCAAGATCCTCCAAGCACACCAACAACCCTCCAATCCTTCACAGATCCTGCACTGCTGGACCACCCTCCCAATGGACAAGACCCGCTCCATCATGAACAGCATCCACTCCAGAGCCCTTACTGATCCCTGTCCTCACCACATTTTCAACACAGCCAACACCTCCATCACGCCCAAGCTCTGCCACACTCTCGACTGCTCCATGGAGATGGCTACCTTCCCCGAGGACTGAAAGTATGCTGAGATCTGTCCTCTCCTGAAGAAACCCATGGCCGACCTCCTGGACCTCAAGAACTACCGCCCCATCTCTCTGCTGCCTTTCCCAGCCAAGGTTATCAAAAACGCCATCAACTCACAGCTCAGCGGCAGCTTTAACTCGCCATAAAGTAGCGCAGAGGGTTAATATGCCTGCTGCAAAGAACAGAACTATGGGCCTGATTCTAACCCTGGCGGTCGGTGTTAAAGTGGCGGCCAACCCGCCAACAGGCTGGCGGTCCAAAAAATGGAATTCTGACCCTGGCGGGAACCGCCAACACAGCCCGCCAACTTAACACTCCGACCGCCGCGGCGGTACAGACAAACAGCGCGGCGGTCACCGCCAACAGGCAGGCGGCAGACAATGTACCGCCCACACTATCATAACTCACCAATCCGCCACCTTTTCCGGGGCGGGAGCACCGCCGATAAAAACACGGCGGAAACAGACTACAAACGGGAAAACGCTCACCTCTACGCACTCCACGAAGACGGAGGACAGCATGGAACCCGAATTGAACATCATACCTGCTCTCGTCTACCTTCTCATCTACCACGAGTACGAAGTCCGGTGCAGACGACAACGGTGAGTACTGCACCTACGACACACGGGAGGGGGAGGACGAAAGGTTACGGGCACACACATATGCGACCCCCCCCAATCATGTACTCACCAATGCAGAGCACCAAGTCACAGTGACACCACCCAAACACCCCTGAAAAATGCTAGGACATAATCATATTTGGAATAAATATTTATGTACCAAAAAGCTCCAGAAAATTATCGTACAACCATGAAAGATATCCACAACAAAGCAAATGACATACACATCAGTGTATAACTGAAGTACCAAGTCCTGCACATCCTACGAATTCAGCATGTCCGTGGGCCAAAGTCTTGAGAAACAAGGGCAAAGCCCACACAGGAGACCTGAGTCCTTTGGAGAGAACACTGCAGGGGCATCAGATGTAAAAACTACAGGCACCTCAGGGGGAAGGGAAGGGGGGGCACCACAGCCACATGAGTCCACGACGCCAGATCCACGAGGAGCCACCATGCCCACTGTTCAATCCTGGGGAGTGCAAAGCCACAGTCTCTCAATGTCTCTTCAGTGGGTGGGCTGCCCACTGGACCAACCTGGGGAGTGCAAAGCCACAGTCTCTCAATGTCTCTACAGTGGGTGGGCTGGCCACTGGACCAACCTGGGGAGTGCAAAGCCACAGTCTCTCAATGTCTCTACAGTGGGTGGGCTGCCCACTGGACCAACCTGGGGAGTGCAAAGCCACAGTCTCTCAATGTCTCTACAGTGGGTGGGCTGCCCACTGTGCCATCCTGGGGAGTGCAAAGCCACAGTCTCTCAAGTCTCTGCAGTGGGTGGATTGCCCACTGGACCATCCTGGGGAGTGCAAAGCCACAGTCCATCATGTGGATGACAGTCTCCACTGGTCAAGGAGGAGGCATGGTGGGCACAATGAACCATCAACGGTGCTTGAGACGGCGGGGCCCAGCGGAGCGGTGCTTGAGACGGCGGGGCCCAGCGGAGCGGTGCTTGAGAGGAAGGGCCCAGCGGAGCGGTGCTTGAGACGGCGGGGCCCAGCGGAGCGGTGCTTGACAGGAAGGGCCCAGCGGAGCAGTGCTTGAGAGGAAGGGCCCAGCGGAGCGGTGCTTGAGACGGCGGGGCCCAGCGGAGCGGTGCTTGACAGGAAGGGCCCAGCGGAGCGGTGCTTGAGACGGCGGGGCCCAGCGGAGCGGTGCTTGAGAGGAAGGGCCCAGCGGAGCGGTGCTTGAGACGGCGGGGCCCAGCGGAGCGGTGCTTGACAGGAAGGGCCCAGCGGAGCGGTGCTTGAGACGGCGGGGCCCAGCGGAGCGGTGCTTGAGAGGAAGGGCCATACAGCGTATTGACATTGGTATGTTGTCATGACTAATTGACAGAACAGAAATTGAACAGTAATATGTTATCCCTTTGTTAATAATACAGCATGACTCAAAACAGGTTTGTGTGCAAATGTGATTTATTTACAGTGCTAGATACCGGTACATGTGATTCTAAGGGTGATGGGTGGGGGTGGAGGAATATCCATGGCAGAGTCCAGTTCTCAGTCTCACAGGTGCATTGTTCTTTTGCCTGTCAAAGGATGGAGCATAGGCAGTTCATGGTTGGACAGGGTGGCAATGTGGGACAGTGGGAAGACTTGAGGGGGTATGTCCTGCTGGCGGGGGTCTTGACATCCTACTCTGTCTTTTTCTTTGGTCTCAGGCTCCTCTTACGGGGTGGTTGTTCTTCAGCAGGAGGTGGGGTTCTGGGGGGCTGTCGAGGTGTTGGGACCTCCTGTCCACTAGCGCCGGCGGAGGTGGTAGGCTGTTCCTGGTCCGGCCTAGTGACAGGGGCCCTGTGTGGTGCACCATGGTCCCGCAACGCGTCCTCTATCCTGTGGAGGGCCAGGACGATGGTCCCCATTGCGGTCCCGATGATTCTCAGCTCCTCCCTGAAGCCCATGTAGCGTTCCTCCTGCTGTGCCTGGATCTCAGTGAACCTGGCCAGTACCGTCGCCATCGTTTCTTGGGAGTGGTGGTAGGCCCCCATGAGGGTGGTGAGGGCCTCTTGGAGAGTGGGTTCCCTGGGCCTCTCCTCCCCCCCCTGTAGCACAGCAGCCCTCCGAGCTGCCCGGTTTCCCCCGGCCTCTGTCCCCTGGCCGGTGTGCCCGCTCCCACTGCCCCCAGGTCCCTGTTGTTGTTGGGGTGTCGGGTTAGCCTGGGTGCCCTGTAGTGGCGGACACACCGCTGATTGAGCTGTCCTAGAGACAGAGGCATGGGCCCGCTGGGTGGGAGCTGTGCTGGTGTCGGCAGAGGGGGTCGGGTCTGGTGTGGCCTGTGTCTGGGTGAGGGGAACCGACTGCCCAGAGGTCCCCGATGGTCCGGGCTGGTCATCAGGTTCACTGTCGACAGAGCTGCTGTCCTCAGTGTGGGCCTGTTCCGGTGGTGGGATGGACACTTCTGGACCCTCCTGGCTGGTGTGTTGTCGTTCGGGTCCTGCATGGGGTAAGAGAGTTTGGTTATTGTTTCTGTGTGTGCAATAGCATGCGTGTTGTGGGTGCCCTTGTCCCCCAGTGCAGGCATTCCCTGGAGGGAGGTGTTGTGAGGGTATTTAGTGGGGGGGAGGGGTTAGTGCAGTGGTCATGCTGAGGTGATGGGTGCCCATGGTTTGTGTTGGCATGCAGGAGTTGGTGTTGGGATGGGTGGGTTGTGCTGGTGAGACATTGTCAGGAAGGATGTGTGCTGGGGGGTTGGGGGTGAGGGTGGGGGTGTGGGTTGGCATGGTGGTGGGGTGTGGGGGATATAGTAGTTGAGATGGGACTTACCAGAGTCCATTCCTCCGGCTACTCCTGCGAGGCCCTGAGGATGCAGGATGGTCAAGACCTCTTGTTCCCACGATGTAAATTCGGGAGGGGTGGGTGGGGGTCCGCCGCCAGTCTTCTGGACCGCGATGTTGTGCCTCGAGACCATCGACCGGACCTTCCCCCGTAGGTCGTTCCATCTTTTGCGGATGTCGTCCCTATTCCTGGGATGCTGTCCCACCGCGTTGACCCTGTCCACGATCCGCTGCCATAGCTCCGCCTTCCTGGCTATACTGGTGTGCTGCACCTGCGAGCCGAAGAGCTGGGGTTCCACTCTTAGGATTTCCTCCACCATGACCCGGAGTTCTTGGTCCGAAAAGCGTGGATGCCTTTGGGGTGCCATGGGGTGGTGTGGGTGAGGTGTGGGGTGGTGTATGTGATGAGGAGTGTGTTGGTGAGTGGGGCTTTGTGCTACTATGTGGTGTGTGTGATGGTGTAGTGTGCCTCAGTGTGTCTTGCTTTGGATTGTCTGCTGTGTCTCTCTCTCCTTCTCTCAGTATTTGGGGTCGCAGGGGTTTGTGGGTGATGTGGGTGTGTGTTTTATAGTTGGTTGATTGTGTGGGAGTGGTGTGTGTATGTGTATCAGGTGTGTGTTTTTCAAATTGGCCAATGTGGCTGTGTTTTGGTGATGTGTGTGTATTCTGACCGCGGCGGTGTGTAGCGCCAATGGAATACCGCGTTTGAATGACCGCCGTGTGGATTCGTGGGTCGTAATGGCATGGGCGTATTTCTGTTGGCGTGACGGTGGAGGTTTGGTCATCTCCAGTTTATCGCTGCCCGCCGATGTGGCGGGATGCAGTGGAGGACAGATTTTTGGAGGTTTGGCCGTTATGGGTCAGAATGACCGTGGCGGTTGACCGCGGCCGCGGCGGTGTTATGGCGGTCTTCTGACCGGCGGTAAGGGCATTTTACCGCTGAGGTCAGAATCACCCCCTATATTTTATAAGGATATCTGAGTGGATTAGTAAACCCAGTCTTTAAACACACTCTAAAACAAATGAATGTATGTGAAACGGGGGGCTATGGAGAGATGAGGGGCACAGTTTCTGGGTGGTAGTGAGTAAATCTGAGAAGGTGGTCATGGGGTTTGGGGCACCAAAAAAGACTGTTGCACAGGGCGCCACCAGGGCTAAAGCTGGTCCTGTACTCACTGGAGGGTGAATTCAGAAATCCTTAGGGGCAGATTTATGAAAAGTGGCGCTGCGCTTAGGGCAGTGCCACTTTTCTTGCGCCCCTCAGTGCCCCCCTAATGCCATCATGTGTGCGCCGTGTTTAAAATAGGTGCCCCATGGCAATAGTTAGAGAACTAGTATCATCATTTTTTATGCTTGTTTGGCGCTTAGCAGGACTAGCATCAAAAATGTTGACTCTAATCCTGCAAAGCACCCAGAGGCCCATTGAAACCAACAGGAATCTCTTTGATTTCTTTGTGTAATTCCCCCCCCCTAGTGCTGTAATGCCCCCCCCTTGCATACATTATGTTTGGCACAGGCATAATGTGGTGCAAGAGGGTACAAAGTGGTGCAATGGCAATTTCTGACCTCATTTTTGCTGGCCTTAGGACTCTGGACATTTTACCACTGCTAACCAGCGCTAAAGTGCATGTTCTCTCTCCCTAAAAACATGGTAACTGGCTCATACTCAATTGGCATATTTAATTTACTTGTAAGTTCCTAATTAAGTACACTACATGTGCCCAGGGCCTGTAAATGAAATGCTACTAGTGGGCCAGCAACGCTGATTGTGCCACCCACATAAGCAGCCCCTTAACCATGCCTCAGGTCTGCCACTGCAAGGCCTGTGTGTGCAGTTTCACTGCTACTTCAATGTGGCATTTAAACCTACATGCCAAGCCTTAAACTCCCCTTTTTCTACATATAAACCACCCGTAAGGTAGGCCCTAGGTGACCCATAGGGCAGGGTGTCATGTAGGTAAAAGGTAGAACATGTACTTATGTGTTTTACATGTCCTAGTAGTGAAAGACTTCTTAATGTATTTTCCACTACTGTGAGGTCTGCTCCTTTCATAGACTAGCATTAGAATTGCCCTCGTACACTCTTGAGTGGTAGATTCTGATCTGGAAGGAGTAGCCATGTCTTGTTTGGTATTGTCAGATGGGTAATAGAAAATCCTGCTTACTGGTGAAGTTGGATTTAATATTACTATTTTAGAAATGCCACTTTTAGAAAGTGGGCATTGCCCTGCACTTACTGCCATCAGTGCCTTTCAGCCTATCTCCAATCCATGACTGGTCTGATGTGGTTGACAGCTCCCCTTGTGCATTTCACCCAGACACCCACAAACACAGGACACACAGTCACATCTGCATTCATCTGCATACTGAATGGGTCTTCCTGGGCTGGAAGTGTGAAGGGCCTGACACATTTCAAAGGCCAGTGGCCTGCCTTCATACAAAGGACTTTTAACCCCCCACTGGGTCCCTGGCAGACAGGACTGGGCTGAAAGGGGAACTTGTGCACTTCAAAATCACACTTTGAAGTCTCCTCGACTTCAAAGGCATTTTTTGGGCATATAAGCTGGGTCTCTAACCCACCAACTCAGACACTTCTGCGTCTACACCTGAACTCTGTCAGAGGAACTGCCTGGCTGCCCAAAGGACTCATCTGGACTGCTTTGCTGAGGAGGACTGCTGCCCTGCTGTTGCTCTGCTGCCCTGCTGGCCTCCTACTTTTCTAGAAGGACTCTGCCTTTCCCCAAAAGTTCTCTCCAAGGGCTTGGATTGAGCTTGACTTCTGTGCCTGAAGCCTCAGGGCCAACAAAGACTTCACCTCTTTCGGAAATTTCTTGGGCGTCTAAAAATCGATGCAATGCCTGCCGAAATTGACACGAAGCCTGCATTGCGGCAGAAAGATCGCCGCAGTCGAGACCGAACGACTCAGCCCCAACTTCCTGACTGG
This sequence comes from Pleurodeles waltl, assembly GCF_031143425.1. Classification (NCBI taxonomy): domain Eukaryota; kingdom Metazoa; phylum Chordata; class Amphibia; order Caudata; family Salamandridae; genus Pleurodeles; species Pleurodeles waltl. The sequence continues at coordinate 3,805,528 of NC_090444.1, read as the reverse complement.
AAATATAAATCAACACCTACCTTGGGATGGAAAATTTGACGCATCACCTACCGGATTGACGCAGCGCCCGTGCCTTCTTCCAGCGTGTCAAGGATTTTCAATGCATCATCCCTGGATGTCAAAATATCCCCACATTGCAATGAGGAACCAAGACTGCGTGCTGAAAAATGACGCAACCCCTTGCAGCGTGGATAGAAACAACGCATCATCTGTGCCGTGTCGGAAAATCCAACGCAACATCTTATTTTTCCATGCATCTCCTCCTCTGCAGTCTCCGTGCGTCGTTATTTTTGATGCATACCAGGCTCTGTGTGTAACAATGACCAACTGTTGATTTCTAAGGACTCAGACTCTTTTAAATCTTTTAAAAGTGATATTTCAACTTGTGCTTATTGGATCTTTGTTGTTTTGACCTTATTTTATTCAGAAAAATATTATCTGTTTTTCTAAACCTGTGCGGTGTATTTTTGGGGTGTTTTCACTGTGTTACTGTATGATTTATTGCACACTTTACACATTGGCTTCTAAGTTAAGCATGACTGCTCAGTGCCAAGCTACCAGAGGGTGGGCACAGGATAATTTGCATTGTGTGTGACTTACCCTGACTAGGATTGTGGTCCCTGCTTGGACAAGGGTGTATACCTCTGCCAACTATAGACCCCATTTCTAACATACAGTATTCTTCTCCGTGGAGTATGATTGAATTAATACTTGTTGTATAGTATTCTACTTCACAGAGTATGATTGGAGGAATCCTTGGTGTATAGGTCTCCTGCTTCACACATCAAGGCTGGATGTTAAGGGCCTAACCAAAGATAACTCCCCTGAGTTCTTATTCGTTGCCACTGGCAGCAGACAAGAACAAGTTTGAGACCGGCTATCAGCAATTGACCTTCAAGGATTCTCTTCATAACGTGCCAAGACAACACCAAGTGCCTCTGGCCCCTTCCCGCTGATGTTGCTTCATCCTTTTCTCAGAAAGATTTTGGAGACATTAATAAACAAGCAACTCTCTCAATACCTAGAAAATAACCATACATTGAATTGCTCTCAGTCAAACTTCAGAACAGCACACAGCACTGACACTGCACGTACTGCTGTTGCACACTCTATTAGGTTCTATTAGATGTGTCATCTGCGTTCAATAAGGTCTCCCACCCCATCTTCATTCAGAGACGGTACAATACAGGTTGCATGCGGAGGCCTTAGCTTGGTTCGGGGACTACCTGGAAGAGAGAACACATGTGGTCTTAATCCATCCTTTTAGGTCCAGGGCAGTCACTAATAAGTAGGAGGTACCGAAAGGGTTTTCCCTGAGCCCTACACTTTTTAATATTTATATGGTCCTGCTTGCAAAAAAATCCTACGCGGATGACACCCAGTCAGTGATCTCAACAGGACAATACCCAAAAGCCTTTAAAGCCAGATTTATTGACTGTATGAGGAAAGTCACTTCCTGGATAAATCTGAGCTGTCTACAACTTAATAAAGAGAAAACGGAGATCCTCCTGTTTCATCAAGCACAGGAACTTTGGTGAGAAGACTGGTGGGTGGAAGAGCCTGGCATTGACCCTTGTCCTAAGGGAGTGTTTAAAAATGTGGGGTTTCTGGTCAAAAACAACCTCTCTATGAAGGGACATGTGAAATCTATATGTGGTACCTGCTAAGGCAATTTCTCAGGAGAGTGTTCCCCTGGCTACCTATCAGTTCAAGGAAAATGATGATCCAGACCCTCCCCATGAGTCTGCTGGGCTACAGTAACATGTGGTGGAAATGACAACAGTAAGTTCTGGTCTGTACTCTCCCTTCCAGTTGTCCCTCCGAACCCACCTTAGGAGCCTCGCACTGGCTACCCACAAAGAATCACAATTTGTTTAAACTTGTGTGCCTCACACACAGAGCACTATTTGGCAATAGCCCTGCCAACCTTTGCAAGAGGCTCTCATGGTAACAACTGGCTAATGACCTGAGGTTTAAGGATAAAGCACTGTTAAACCCACAAAGCATGTGTATGACCCAAAATGGGGCCGTGCATTCTCTTACCTAGCCCCTCATCACTGAAACAGGGTACCCCCTCAGATTCCATCCTGTCGGTAGGTTTAGGTAATTGCTATAAACATGGCAAATCTAAGTGTCATTGGCTGCCATTTTAGAGTCTGCAGTATTAGCACCAGGATACTCCTCTGGGAGTGATACTTTATGCTATACAAGCACAGCTAACGAGACATACTTCAGTTCAGCCGTTCAAGCATAGGGAGGCAGCATTGAATCCCCTCACATTCCGCTGCACGACCACCATACCTGAGTTATTACACTGTCCACCCTCCTCCAGGACCTTCAGAGACTCTTGACCAAGAAGAGCGTCAGCGCTTTCTACTCGAAGGTCTGAGTAGATGGACCATGTGACTCCCAAAGGACGAGGGTCCAAGGCAAATAAAGGAAACTTACACAAGACAAGATTCAAAGTCCAAACCATGAAGGTTTATTTGAAAAGGAAAATCATGACAGAAAGCAAAAGGGCAACTGGTTAGGCAATTCAAATCAGCATAAATATGTATCATAAGTCAAGAGAAAAAATCCAAGTAGAGGAACAGCAAGAGGACAGACATGAAGTCTGACTCCGAAGGATAGGAAAAACGGTCATGGAAACATGAAGAGGTAACATAGGATGAACTAATAAAGTTACATGGCACAAACCAATCAGCAGTGCAGAAAGGTTGTCAGATAAAACAAGCTACTTTAAACACCCCCCACGAAATGAAGAATAAGTTGTTCCCTTTTTTTCCCTATATGCAAATGAAAATGAGATTCCATAATGGGACAATAAACCACTAATATATAGAGCACAGTTGAACCAGTAGTCAGTGTCCGCCTTCAACATTTGCAAAATTAAATGAAGTTCTTCTCCAGGCTTCCTTCGAAGCACATAATATGATACAGTAGAAATAAACAACATGAAGGAAAAAAATCACATTTGCATCTATTTTATGAAGAAGGAAAAACAGAGATTGAGAAAAAAAATGCAGTGCAACTTTTCACCCCTTAACTACTGAGGCATTTCCACCGAACTGCAAAGTCCTTTTTGGGGTAGTTCACATTTAGGCCTCCATATTCTTTTTCCTCACAAGGTAGCCAAGCCAAATTTGCGTCCTTCTCTTCCCAGCCTCATGGGGATTCTAAAAGTAGCAGGATGTGTGGATTCCCCAGGAGGGCACTGCGAAAATAGTCAAAATATAGCTACATTTGGGTTTTTGGGGGAAAATGGGGAAAGGTTGCTTTGGAAAAAGTATCAGTGTTTTCCCCTAAAAATGGCGTCAATGAAAGATTTGCTGTGCCGAAAGTACCATCATTCCAGCATTCATGAACATGCAGTGCTGTCTCAAGAAACCATTTTTACAACAGTTTTAGCATTTTTCTAAGAGATAGCAATTTGTTCGATTTTTTGCACTTTCAGCCTTCTTGCAGTTTCTGGTTGAAACAGGTAGAAACCTATATGTGATGTGGGAAAGCTCTACATGTCTGACAAGTAGGCACAATTCCGAATTCAGAAAGGGGCCATTTGTGTAGATCACCAAGGTTTTCACAAAGAAAGTGACGGTAAAAATAAATAAGTGTAAAACATGTGCAGGAGAAAATGGCCATTTCTGACATCTCTAACTGCTTGGCACAATGGGCTATTTACACAAGCAATACATCAGTGATAACTAGCCTCTTCTGGACGCAGGCATATATGGGCTTTGCAGGCTGTCCAAGAACCTAAGGTACCCAGAACTAACAACTGAGCTGCACCTTGCAATGGTTTTTCATTGTGTACCAGAAATAGAGCAATATGCAGGCAACTGTGTGGACACAAGGGGTCAGGATCTAAGGTTACTAGATAACTCGGTTCCTGTTCACACCCCGAGCAGCTCCTATCTAGTGAGGAACCACAACCATACCTTCTGGAAGCCATAAATGTGCAGACTCGAAGGAAGATCCTGTACATGCAACTTTTAGGACTGTCAGTGAGGGACTTCACTCACACTTGGGGTGGCCAAAGAGGTTCTGGGGAATGCAGGTAGTTCAGGTATAGACATGAATCATGGTGGCACCTACTGTGCTGTTGTCCCAGATTAGACACACACAGGAGACTATTGTTGAAGACGATTTTTCTGGCTCAAGGGGTTCGCACGTGTCAGGTAGCTTCCATGCTTGGTTTTACTCACTCTGCCCATAGATCCTATTGAGATAAGGGACATGTGTTGATGAATTTAGGTACCAGCTTTGCCCGCAATCTGAAGGCATAGCCTGCCAAAAGGAAGTCCAAAAACAGAGAAATCGCTACTTCCTCCAAATGGGACAGATATGTCACCCTGGGGTGGACGAGGCAAACTAAATGTGCACAGAAACGTACAATCTCTGGTGGAGCAGAGGTGGGCAGCGTGTAGCCTGGTTCAACGGGTCAGGCCATTTGGGCATAAAAAGTGTAACCAGCTGTGTATTGATATAGCAGCAGACCATAGATATAAGAAATGTCTGGTGCGGCTGGTAGCGCTGATGTGAAAAGAAAGTGCAATATCAGCGCTATCTCACCTCGCTTTAGGCTAACGACTAGCAGAAAGCCGCCTTTAGCGTTAGATGTTTCCACAGTTATTGGATAAAATTCCTTACAGGGGCATAACTGTGGAGTGGGTTCACAACCTAATATGTGAGGATCTCTTTTACTCTGATGTCTTCTCGCTTACCTGTGGGGCGCCTCAGAGAACGCCCCTGAGCCCCGTGCTTTTTAATATTTATGTCCGCCCCCTCTCTGGGATCATTCGGTCATTTGGTCTGGACCTGGTGTCATATGCAGACAACATGCAAATCATTATGGCAGTCAATCCCATCCCCAATCATACCCCGTCCCGGCTCCGCCAGTGCTTAACGAAGGTCACTGAGTGGATGGCTGCTAACTTGCTTCATTTGGGAGACAACCCCTAAAAATGTTTAGAAATTGATTGGCCAGAGGAGTTAGGTGATCGTCCCAAACTAAAACAGACATTGAAGAACCAGGGATTCTGGATTGACCATAAACTTAATATGGAACCCCAGGCCGGCAAACCTTCAAGAGTTCTCTTTGGCATCCTTAGATCTTTGAAGAAATGTCTTCAGTGTCTACGAGCGGCGGCACAGAGCCTGGGCTCCTCTAGGCTAGCTATGATAACTCCCTGTATGTTGGCAGTCCTAAATGTGTTATTAAAAGATTACAGGTACTCCAGAGTGTCGCCGCTAGAATGTTCAAATTACCCAAGAATCAGTCAGCGGGCTGGCGGCGGCAGCCCTACGTTGGCTGCCCATACACAAGCGGATTCAATTCAAAGCCGTATTTATAGTCCGCAAGATAATTCATACTAACTACCGTCTGCCGTCTAGGCGCTCACACAAACACTCGGCTCACATCCTCATGGAGCCCTGGAGGTCCCCATGACCAGAGGAGCAGGGTATGGGAGCTGCTCTTTTTCTTTTTGTGTATCTAAACTGTGGAGTGGCCTCCCTATATCCCTGAAATTTCAAGTCAGAAGTGAAGTTCAGGAAACTATTGAAAACTCATCTGTTCTAGATGGGTGGCTTGCGCTGTCTTGGTCCGCGTTGGGGAATTAGCGCTGGAATGCCTTTGCAAAGTAGCCATGCGCTCTACAAAAACCAAGTAGAATTGAATCAAGTAGAATATTTTAAGTATGATTTTTAGCGACACCTTGAATTTTAATAATGTATTTTGATAATATATCCTGCCAGATCTCTCAGAGGTAACTCAACCCGCCTTAAGAAAGGTTTTCTCTTTTTCGATATTAGCACAAATGCACTTTAGGACTGAGAGGGCCTTGGTGTCATATATTATTAAATTGACGTTGTTTCCCATATGAATACCATCAAAAGGAAGGCTAATAGCTGTTAAGCATTTTTACTAATGCATTTGAAACTAATACTACTAATGCCTTTTAAAGGGAAGTTGAACATTGGCTGCTCCGCAAGGTCACTTTGGGCCATATGTACGAACACTGTTTCCCATAGACACAGAATGGGTAAAAACCTTTGCCACATCTGGCCCTTTATCTTTTATTATTATTAATGTGTCTTATTGCACATTCCTTATGGTTGTGCTTTTTACTGACTAAACAATAAAGTTTACTGCTACTGGAGCAATTAATTTGGTGAAATATAAAGAGTGAAACTGGGCATTAATAAAACATATGCATTTTTTAAATACCCACTAGATACTGAGTTTAGGAGCAGCGGTTATTTGTACCACTCTGAATTTATGGAAGGCACACATGGTGAGATATCCAATTTACCAAATGTTCTACTGTTCTGCATTCCAACATGTCTTCCAATAGAGATGGCACATCATGTGTGTGAGATGCTAGCACCTGCGACACAATACACCCCAAAACACAACCTGGAGGCATCATGTTTTACTCAGCAGAATTTATGCATTTTTAACACAGATAGTTGTGGATGTTGGGCCTTAGCTCAGCTGCCACTCAGGAAAAACTGCCATACCCTGACATTTCCGAAAACTAGACATCGGGGTTTTCAGGGTGGTGCAGCGTCTGTGCTTCTAAGGAGGTATTTTTTCACCCAAAGTCCCTTGCAAACCTCAAACTTTAGCTAAAAACACACATTTTCCTCACATTTCTGTGATGCACATTTCTGACATCTGCGAGTAGCCACAATATTTCTACCGCCCAGCATTTCCCCAAGTCTCCTGATAAAAATGGCGTGCCTCACTTGTGTGGGTGGACCTGGCCCCTGTGACAGGAAAGGACCCAAAAACAGGAAAGGGCCCAAAACATCACATGGACACTTTTTACACTGAAAACCAACCCCGTTTTGCAATTTGGTTAGCTGTGGGTTTTGGGCCCCAGCTCAACAGGTACCTATGGAAACCTACAAAAACTGCACATTTCTAAAAACTAGGCATCTTGGAAAATCCAGGTTGGTTTCTGGTGTGGCTCACAGCAGTGTATTTTACCCAGAAGTCCTTGCAAACCTTACACTTTGGCTAAAACACTCATAATCCTCATGTTTCTGTGATGGAAACTTCTGGAATTTGCAGGAAGACACAGATTTCTCACCACCCAATCTACTGATAAGAATGAGACCTCATTTGTATAGGGTCTAGCCTTGCTACACAAAAAGGCCCAAAAAGCAAATGGATGCATCAACATTTGTCACTGAAAACCAACCTTTTTTTTGCAGTTTGGTTAGATGTGGATTTTGGGCCCTAGCTCATTTGGCAACTAGGGAAACCTATCAACCTTGCACATTTCAGAAAACTAGGCACACGGGAAAAAAGGGATCACAGATGACTATCAGAAACTCACTTGTCAGATACAGTCCTCCAGTCGAGGGATAACTACCCTTACCTTAAAATTCTACACAACTCTATCAGTTGAGGATTTTATTACAAGTGTGTGCGCTCTTGCAATAGAATTTAACTGCTGCTTGCAATCAATATATGATTTTATTCTGAATTATGTTCTTCCATAGATTGAGAAACTTCCTCGGTTATCGAAGCCTTGAGGCTCATCTTCGAGCCATGTGTTCCTTCGTGTTCATTTTAGGCCGAAAAAGAATCACCCAGCACTTGGGTATGAATATGTGTAGGAAGCTGGCTCTGTATACACTATTTCAAAGTAAGAAATAGCATGCACAGAGTCCAAGGGTTCCCCTTAGAGGTAAGACCGTGGCAAAAAGAGATAATTCTAATGCTCTATTTTGTGGTAGTGTGGTCGAGCAGTAGGCTTATCAGAGGGTAGTGTTAAGCATTTGTTGTACACACACAGGCAATAAATAAGGAACACACACTCAAAGACAATTCCAGGCCAACAGGTTTTTGTATAGGAAAATATATTGTCTTAGTTTATTTTAAGAACCACAGGTTCAAGATTTACAAGTAATGCTTCAAATGAAAGGTATTTCACTTAGGAACTTTAGGAACTTTGAATTAGCAAAATATCATGTACAGTTTTCACACAAATGACAATAATCTATTTTAAAAGTAGACACTGCAATTTTCAACAGTTCCTGGGGGAGGTAAGTGTTTGCTAGTTTTGCAGGTAAGTAAACCACCTACAGGGTTCAAAGTTGGGTCCAAGGTAGCCCACCGTTGGGGGTTCAGTGCAACCCCAAAGTTACCACATCAGCAGCTCAGGGCCAGTCAGGTGCAGAGGTCAAAGTGGCGCCCAAAACGCATGGGCTTCAATGGAGAAGGGGATGTCCCGGTTCCAGTCTGCCAGCAGGTAAGTACCCGCGTCTCCGGATGGCAGACCAGGGGGGTTTTGTAGGGCACCGGGGGGGACACAAGTCAGCACAAAAAGCACACCCTCAGCGGCACGGGGGCGGCCGGGTGCAGAGTGCAAACAGGCGTTGGGTTTGCAATGGAGCTCAATGGGAGACCGAGGGGTCTCTTCAGCGAAGCAGGCAGGCAAGGGGGGGGGGGCTCCTCGGGGTAGCCACAACCTGGGCAAGGGAGAGGGCCACCTGGGGGTCGCTTCTGCACTGGAGGTCGGATCCTTCAGGTCCTGGGGGCTGCGGGTGCAGTGTCTTTACCAGGCGTCGGGTTTTTGCAAGCAGGCAGTCGCGGTCAGGGGGAGCCTCTGGATTCCCTCTGCAGGCGTCGCTGGGGGGGCTCAGGGGGGTCAACTCTGGCTACTCACAGGGTCGCAGTCGCCGGGGAGTCCTCCCTGTAGTGTTGTTTCTCCGCAGGTCGAGCCGGGGGCGTCGGGTGCAGAGTGCAGAGTCTCACGCTTCCGGCAGGAAACGTGGAGTCCTTTCAAAGTTGTTTCTTTGTTGCAAAGTTGTTTCTTCTTTGGAGCAGCGCCGCTGTCCTCAGGAGTTCTTGGTCCTTTTAGATGCAGGGTAGTCCTTTGAGGCTTCAGAGGTCGCTGGACCCTATGGAACGCGTCGCTGTTGCAGTTTTTCTTGAAGTGGGGAGACAGGCTCGTAGGGCTGGGGCCAAAGCTGTTGGTGTCTCCGTCTTCTCTGCAGGGCTTTCAGGTCAGCAGTCCTTCTTCGTCTTCATGTTTCAGGAATCTATATTGCTAGGTTCTGGGAGCCCCTAAATACTCGATTTAGGGGTGTGTTTATGTCTGGGGGGTTAGTAGCCAACGGCTACTAGCCCTGAGGGTGGCTACACCCTCTTTGTGCCTCCTCCCTGAGGGGAGGGGTGCACGTCCCTAATCTTATTGGGGGAATCCTCCATCTGCAAGATGGAGGATTTCTAAAAGTCAGAGTCACCTCAGCTCAGGACACCTTAGGGGCTGTCCTGACTGGCCAGTGACTCCTCCTTGTTTTTCTCATTACTCCTCCGGCCTTGCCGCCAAAAGTGGGGCCGTGGCCGGAGGGGGCGGGCATCTTCACTAGCTGGAGTGCCCTGGGGTGCTGTAACAAAGGGGGTGAGCCTTTGAGGCTCACCGCCAGGTGTTACAGTTCCTGCAGGGGGAGGTGAGAAGCACCTCCACTCAGTACAGGCTTTGTTACTAGCCACAGAGTGACAAAGGCACTCTCCCCATGTGGCCAGCAACATGTCTGGTGTGTGGCAGGCTGGTAAAACTAGTCAGCCCACACTGGAAGTCGGGTATGTTTTCAGGGGGCATCTCTAAGATGCCCTCGGGGTGTATTTCACAATAAAATGTACACTGGCATCAGTGTGCATTTATTGTGCTGAGAAGTTTGATACCAAACTTCCCAGTTTTCAGTGTAACCATTATGGTGCTGTGGAGTTCGTGTATGACAGACTCACAGACCATATATTCTTATGGCTACACTGCACTTACAATGTCTAAGGTTTTGCTTAGACACTGTAGGGGCAAAGTGCTCATGCACCTATGCCCTCACCTATGGTATAGTGCACCCTGCCTTAGGGCTGTAAGGCCTGCTAGAGGGGTAACCTATCTATGCCATAGGCAGTTTGAGGTTGGCATGGCACCCTGAGGGGAGTGCCATGTAGACTTAGGGGGTCATTACAACCCTGGCGGACGGTGTTAAAGCAGCGGAAATACCGCAAACAGGCCGGCGGACAAAGAAAGGGAATTATGACCCTGGCGGAAACCGCCAACAAAGACAGCCACTTTAACACTTCGCCCACCACGCCGGTACAGACAAGCAGCGCGGCGGTCACCGCCAACAAACAGGCGGAAGACAATGTACCGCCCACAGTATTACAACCCGCCAATCCGCCACCTTTTCTGGGGCGGATTCACCGTGGATAAAAACACGGCGGAAACAGCTTTTGCTATGTGAAAACGCTCACCTGAACATATCCCACGAGGAACGAGGAATCCATGGAGCCGGAACTCCAAATACTCCCTGCCCTTGTGTTTCTGCTCCTCTACGACCAACAGCTACGTAGGCGCCGCAGACAACGGTGAGTACTGCACCTACGACATGGTGGAGGGGGGAGGCAAAAGTTAGGGGGACACACCCCAAGCACCCCCACCCCCACCCTCGCATATTACAACATACACACCAATGCATTCACAAAAAATCACAGTAACAACTCATAATCCCCCCAGAAGAATGAATACACAAAGCAAAAATCGGTCAAATAATGTAATGTGCCAATATACATGTCATACAAAAATATACAGATATATATTTGAACATCAGTCATAATTATATACAATACGAGAAGTAGTGCAGATATGTACATAACAATGTCCGTGCACCAACAGTCCAAAAATGCATTGGCGAGGCCCACAAACGATACCTGACCACAATCGGAGAGAACACTGCCGGGTCATCAGATAGAAATACTACAGGCACCTCAGGGGGAAGGGAAGGGGGGGCACCTCAGCTGGATGACTGCAAAGCCAGATCCACAACGGGGCTCCATGCCCATTTATACCATCCTGGGGAGTGCAAAGCCACAGTCTCTCAAGTCTATACAGTGGGTGATTTGCCCACTGTGCCATCCTAGGGAGTGCAAAGCCATAGTCTCTCAAGTCTATACAGTGGGTGGGTTGCCCACTGTGCCATCCTGGGGAGTGCAAAGCCACAGTCTCTCAAGTCTATACAGTGGGTGGGTTGCCCACTGTGCCATCCTGGGGAGTGCAAAGCCACAGTCTCTCAAGTCTATACAGTGGGTGGGTTGCCCACTGTGCCATCCTGGGGAGTGCAAAGCCATAGTCTCTCAAGTCTATACAGTGGGTGGGTTGCCCACTGTGCCATCCTGGGGAGTGCAAAGCCACAGTCTCTCAAGTTGATGCAGGTGTCTACTGGTACTGGGGGGGACTGGTGCCCAGACTGGATGAGTCTCCCTGTGAAAGGTCGTGTCCTGTCACTGTCCCAGCTGCACATGGGATAAGGATGCCTGATGTGGCGGTCCTTTCATTCCTACCTGGTGCATTGCCCTGTTCAGCGGTGCTTTGCCATGGCGGTCTTTGCCCTGTTCAGCGGTGCTTTGACATGGCGGTCTTTGCCCTGTTCAGCGGTGCTTTGCCATGGCGGTTTAGGACTGTTCAGCGGTGCTTTGCCATGGCGGTCTTTGCCCTGTTCAGCGCTGCTTTGACATGGCGGTTCAGGACTGTTCAGCGGTGCTTTGCCATGGCGGTCTTTGGACTGTTCAGCGGTCTTCACCATGGCGGTCTTTGCCCTGTTCAGCTGTGCTTTGCCATGGCGGTCTTTGCCCTGTCCAGCGGTGCTTTGCCATGGCGGCCTTTGCCCTGTTCAGCGGTGCTTTGACATGGCGGTCTTTGCCCTGTTCAGCTGTGCTTTGCCATGGCGGTCTTTGCCCTGTTCAGCGGTGCTTTGCCATGGCGGTTCAGGACTGTTCAGCAGTGCTTCGCCATGGCGGTTCAGGACTGTTCAGCGGTGCTTTGCCATGGGGGTCTTTGCCCTGTTCAGCAGTGCTTTGCCATGGTGTTCTTTGCCCTGTTCAGCGGTGCTTTGATATGGCGGTCTTTGCCCTGTTCAGCGGTGCTTTGCCATGGCGGTCTTTGCCCTGTTCAGCGGTGCTTTGCCATGGCAGTTCAGGACTGTTCAGCGGTGCTTTGCCATGGCGGTTCTGATAAGGACATTGGTGTGTGGCATGACGTTCTCTACACTGGACATTGGTGTGTGGCATGACGTCTTCTACACTGGACATTGGTGTGTGGCATGACGTTTCATCATTGCCCAGCGGGGCTGTGGCAGCCGGGGCCCTCCAGGGCACTGACTCCGGCAGTGGCGGTGGTCTCATGACCAGTGACGATACTTGAGCCCTCCTGGGCTGTGACTCTGGCGGTGGTCTCTGACCAGTGATGATACTTGGGCCCTCCTGGGCAATGACTCCGGCGGTGGTCTCCTGACCAGTGACGATACTTGGGCCCTCCTGGGCTGTGACTCTGGCGGTGGTCTCCTGACCAGTGACGATACTTGGGCCCTCCTGGGCTATGACTCTGGCGGTGGTCTCCTGACCAGTGTTGATACTTGGGCCCTCCTGGGCTGTGACTCTGGCAGTGGTCTCCTGACCAGTGACAATACTTGGGCCCTCCTGGGCTGTGACTCCGGCGGTGGCAGTGGTCTCCTGACCAGTGACGATACTTGGGCCCTCCTGGGCAATGACTCCGGCGGTGGTCTCCTGACCAGTGATGATACTTGGGCCCTCCTGGGCAATGACTCCGGCGGTGGTCTCCTGACCAGTGATGATACTTGGGCCCTCCTGGGCTGTGACTCTGGCGGTGGTCTCCTGACCAGTGACGATACTTGGGCCCTCCTGGGCAATGACTCCGGCGGTGGTCTCCTGACCAGTGACGATACTTGGGCCCTCCTGGGCTGTGACTCTGGCGGTGGTCTCCTGACCAGTGACGATACTTGGGCCCTCCTGGCCTGTGACTCCGGCGGTGGTCTCCTGACCAGTGACCATACTTGTGCCCTCCTGGGCAATGACTCCAGCGGTGGCGGTGGTCTCCTGACCAGTGACGATACTTGGGCCCTCCTGGGAAATGACTCTGGCGGTGGTCTCTGGACCAGTGACAATACTTGGGCCCTCCTGGGCTGTGACTCTGGCGGTGGTCTCTGGACCAGTGACGATACATGGGCCCTCCTGGGCTGTGACTCTGGCGGTGGTCTCTGGACCAGTAACGACGTTGCTGGCGGTTGTGTCTCGACCGCCGGAAATGATGGCGCACTTCTCCGCCGTGACACTCACAACAGGCTGGGGAGACTTCCTCTGGCCCTTCCCCACCTTTGGTGGAGTCACAGCTGACTTTCCAATCCCCTTGGAACCCATGTCAGTTGTTTTCCCACCAGGAGTCTTAACACGGTCCCGTCGTCCACTCTCCAATTTTAGAGCCTTTACAGGGGGTGGACTGCCAGTGCCTTGGCTCCGGGTCCTACCGCCTGCCCTGGTGGCCGGTGCACTCCAAAAACCTTGAACAGGCACCACTGGTTTTGGAGGCTTTTTGGCTGAGTCGCTACAACAGGACTGATGAATTGGAGGGGGGGAGGCAAAAAGGTCAACTTTACAGAGGGACAGTTTCTGACGAACACTGGGATGGGTAGCTGGAGGGGGTCTGGGAGTGGAGGAAGAGGAGGTGGTTGTCGGAGGTGTCACTTTAGCTGTTTTGGGTGCAGGTGCAGGTACTGGAGGCTGTCGTGAGGTGGATGGATGTTGGGTGAGTGTTTGCCAGCGTTTGTGTACTTTGGGAGGGGGCGTCACAGACACACTGGGAGAGGACACAGGGGACGTGTAAATGGCAGTGGAGGTGGTGAGTGAAGGTGAGCGGCTTGTGGTGCTGGGTGTCCTTGTGCGATTCATGGTGCCTGTAGATGTGGTGCATGCAGGTGTGTGTGTAGACGAGACTTGGAGGGAGGAGGGAGAAGAGGAGGAGGGGGACACAGTGGAGGCAGTGGATATTGTTGTGTCTGTGTGTGGCTGAGGCTTGCATGAGTGCCTGTGGTGTGTGTGGTGCCTATGTTTGCTTGAGCTACTTGGGTGTGTTGACTTGTGTGCATGCTGGTCTGTAGGTGTGCTTGGGATGGGATGGGGTACAGGAGATTGGGTCTGGGAGGAGGAAGTTGGAGGGGGGAGGCTAGACACAGGGACAATGGCTGCCATCAGTGCTGAGGCCAAAGATTGCAGGGTTCGCTGAAGGACAGCCTGACCAGAATGAATACCCTCCAGGAATGCATTACCGTGTTGCAACTCTCGTTCTACACCCTGGATAGCATTCACAATGGTAGACTGCCCAACAGTGAGTGACCTGAGGAGGTCAATGGCCTCCTCACTGAGGGCAGCAGGGGTGACTGGGGCAGGGCCTGAGGTGCCTGGGGCGAAGGTGATGCCCACCCTCCTGGGTGAGCGGTCACGGGGCGAACGCTGAGGGGCTGCTGGGAGGGCGGTGCTGGTAGGGGAGGTGGCGGCTGTACCTGTAGAGGTGGGGGGCACAGATGGTGTCGCCACCACAAGGGAGCCCACATCATCGAACGAGTCCGTGTCGCTGCTTGGTGATCCGGTGGCCGACGTGAAGCTCCCCTCGCCCTCTATCCCACTGGTGCATTCAGAGTCCGTGGAGTGGTCCTCCATGGCCATGTGGGATGCAGCTCCCTCGTGCTCCGGTGCCACTGTACCTCTGCCTGTTGATGTTGATGTACAAAAGGACAGGGAGAGCAGAAAAAGGGGGGGAGACAGAAGAAAGAGGGTTTTAGTGCATGGCATACCGCTACCGTTGGCAGACAAAACAAACGCAGCTGCCCCCTGCATTACGCCGTGCTCCTGCCCTCTGCACATGCTATTTCTGGGATATGGCCTATATGGCAATGGTGGACATCTGCACACATGGATGCCACAGGGGCAACTATACCTCGACTTGGCACTTTGCTGAGGTGGGGTAGAGTGCCACATGGCCTACATTATGGAGGGGCGTTGCCTACCTAACTCGCCCTGGCCTAGGGACACCCACAGCCCACCTCCCCCACCCAGACACCTCCACTGCACGCAAAGTCCGCAAATTGAGGTTGTACTCACCCCCTTGTGTCTGCTGTGATGCCCTCAAGCGCCCATCCAAGTCCGGGTAGGCCACCGTCAGGATCCGGAATATCAGGGTGGTCATGGTGCGACGGGCACCCCTCCCACGTTGGGAGGCCATCCCCAGCTGAGCCTCTGCCGTCTTCTTGCTGCAGCGGCGAATGTCCTCCTATCTCTTACGTTAGTGGGTGCACCGTCTCTGGTGGGCCCCCAGGGTCCGGACCTCCTTGGCGATGGCACGCCAAATGTCACTCCTCTGATGGGCGCTGACCTACATGACATGCACAAGGAAAGAGGAACAGTCATTACCAACTGCACCGTCGTTGTGAGTGGCCCCCTCCCTACTCTGGCCATGTGGTCCATTCATTCCCATGCATTGTTGTTCTATGAACTCTGCCCCCTTCCCTCTTCCAACCAGCCCTCTCCACCCAGGCCTAGCCCATACAACGTGCTCCCTGTGTACTAACCTGTTGGTCTGGAGGACCGTAGAGTAGCGTGTACTGGGGGAGGACCCCGTCTACCAGTTTCTCCACCTCCTGTGCAGTGAAGGCAGGGGCCCTTTCCCCAGACGCAGTAGCCATCGTCGCTTCCAGACCGAGGTCACAGCAGCACTTGCAGTGTACGTCCTCTCCTGTCGAAAGTCAGGTATCTAGTGATTGAAGAGATAGAAAATGACGGTGACGTCCGCGTCAGTGCGCATCATCACCACCAGCGCGCCTGTTCATTGGCTCCTGGGACCCATAGGGTCCAATGTTCACCAATGCAGCATTGCGCCGCCGTCTATGACCGCCTACCGCGACGGTGTGCAACGCCAGCGCAGTTACCCCACAATCCCATTGTCCCACTTTAGAGGTCAGGCAGCCGCCATTTCAGGGGCCCACATGGCTTCATTTCGTACTGCGTCACACATAGCTAGGCCTACACTCAACACGCATACAGGAAGGGTTTTGTGAGTGGTGTAGTCTCGTGTGTGACTGTGGGTACATACCTGGAGGAATAATGACTGGTTCTTCGCTGTTGTCCTTCGTAGGCACCGTCTGCTGGGACATATGAGAAGATGGCGGAATCCTCCGGTGTACCGACCGCTGGTGGACCTGTTGACAATGGAAGAGCGACATGTCATCGTAACCTACCGGTTTGACCGTGCCACAATCCAGGAACTATGTACCCAGTTGGAGCCAGACCTGATGTCACCAATCCTCCATCCCACTGGAATCCCTCCTGACGTGCAGGTGCTGTCAGTGCTCTATTTCCTTGCAAGTGGCTCTTTTCAGACAACTGTGGCCCTGGCATCAGGGATGTCCCAGCCTATGTTTTCCAACGTGTTGTCCAGAGTGTTGTCTGCCCTGCTGAAACACGTAAGGAGATACATCATTTTCCCTGTGGTGGAGGATTTGCCCACAGTGAAAGGTGACTTCTATGCCCTTGGACATATCCCCAACGTCATAGGAGCTATTGATGGGACCCATGTAGCTCTGGTCCCCCCCCACAGGAGTGAACAGGTGTACAGGAACCAGAAGAGTTATCATTCGATGAATGTCCAGATGGTCTGTTTGGCAGACCAGTACATCTCGCAGGTAAATGCTATGTTCCCTGGCTCAGTGCATGACGCCTACATCCTGCGGAATAGCAGCATCCCTGATATGATGGGTCAGCTCCAGAGGCACCGTGTATGGCTACTGGGGGACTCTGGTTACCCCAACCTGTCCTGGCTATTGACCCCAGTGAGGAATCCCAGGACCAGGGCAGAGGAACGGTACAATGAGGCCCATGGGCGGACTAGGAGGGTGATCGAACGCACCTTCGGCCTCCTGAAGGCCAGGTTCAGGTGCCTCCATATGACAGGTGGATCCCTATTCTACTCACCGAAGAAGGTGTGCGACATCATCATCGCCTGCTCCATGCTCCATAATTTGGCTTTGCGACGCCAGGTGCCTTTTCTGCAGGAGGATGATCCCGATGACGGTGTTGTAGCAGCTGTGGAGCCTGTGGAGCCTGTGGACAGTGATGAGGATGAAGCTAATGAAGAAGACAACGACAACAGGGAGTCAGTCATACAGCAATATTTCCAGTGAGACACAGGTGAGAACATTTTCATTTTTAGCATTACATTAACTTTCACACGTCTACCTCTACCATGTTTTCGATTTAAATCACTATTTGGTAACTGAGTTGTATCCTCCTATTACGGTTTCACAGGTGTGGTTACCTACGTGTCAACTGCTTGCATCCTT
The DNA here is from genome assembly GCF_031143425.1 of Pleurodeles waltl. Taxonomy (NCBI): domain Eukaryota; kingdom Metazoa; phylum Chordata; class Amphibia; order Caudata; family Salamandridae; genus Pleurodeles; species Pleurodeles waltl. The sequence continues at coordinate 3,788,323 of NC_090444.1, read as the reverse complement.
CAAGGGCTTGTGATGTGTGGCATAGGTATGTTAGCTTTACAATGGTACACCCATTATGACACTGTCATTGATAATACATTTTTACTAAATCACAGACTGACTCCAGATTGTTTTGTGTTTCAAGGGTGTTTATTGAAGTGCTCAGAAATGGGAGGCGGTTGTAAAATGAGGATGGGTGATGGCGGAGGAATGTCCATGGCAGAGTCCAGTCTATTAGTCCCACTGGTGCACTGCCCATCTGGGCATAGGAAGTATGGACAGGGTAACAAAGTGGGACAGTGGGGTGACAATCAGGGTGGTCTCATTTCCTGGCGGGGGTCTTGCCATCTTGCTCTGTCTGGTTCCTGGATCTCAGGGACCGCTTGCGTGGTGGTTGTCCGTCTGCAGGGGGTGGGGTGCTGGTGTGTTGGTCCTGTGGCGGGGCGTCCTGTCCACTAGCGCCGGCGGAGGTGGTTGGCAGTTCATCATCCTGGCTAGTGTCAGGGGCCCCTTGGAGTGCCACGGTGTCCCTCAAGGTCTGCTGTATGTCCTTCAGCACCCCTACGATGGTGCCCAGGGCAGAGTTGATGGTCCTGAGCTCCTCCCTGAACCCCAAATACAGTTCGTCCTGCAGGCACAGGGTCTCCTGCAACTTGTCCAGGACCGTCGCCATTGTCTCCTGGGAGTGGTGGTATGCTCCCATGACGGAGGAGAGGGCCTCATGGAGAGTGGGTTCCCTTGGCCTGTCCGCCCCCTGTCGCACAGCAGCCCTCCCAGTTCCCCTGTGTTCCTGTGCCTTTGTCCCCTGGACCTTGTGCCCACTACCACTGCCCCCAGGTCCCTGTCGTTGTTGGGGTGGTGGGTTACCCTGGGTGCCCTGTAGTGGTGGACACACCGCTGATTGACCTGTCCTGGGTAGGGAGGTTTGGGCCCGCTGGGTGGGTGCTGTGCTGGTGTTACCAGAGGGTGGAAGGTCGGTGTTGGGCTGTGCCTGTGCAAGGGGAACCGACTGTCCCGAGGCCCACAATGGTCCGGGCTGGTCATCAAGATCCAGTAGGGCAGAGCTGCTCTCGTCACTGTGGGCCTCTTCTGGGGGTGGAGTGGTGTTGTCTGGACCCTCTGGTGTGGTGACGGTCCTTCGGGTTCCTGCAGGGGCATAAGAGCATGATTATTGCATGTGTGTGTGTAATGGTGTGCAATGGGTGGGTGTTTGTGTACCCCAGTGCAAGCATTCCTGTGTGTGGGTTTGTGTGGTGATGGTTGGGGGGGTTTACTGGGTATGTGCAGTGGGCATGCTTTAGTGATGGGTGTCCATGCTTAGTTGTGTCATGCAGGGCTTGGTGTTGGGATGGGTGGTTGGTGTCATGGGTACATTAGTGAGGAGTTGTAGTGATAGGGGAGGGGGTGTGTGATAGCATGCAGGTAGGGTGGGGGATATGATAGTTAAGATTTGACTTACCAGTGTCCCATCCTCCACCGACACCTGCGAGGTCCTCAGGATGCAAGATGGTCAAGACTTGCTCCTCCCATGTTGTTAGTTGTGGGGGAGGAGGTGGGGGTCCGCCGCCAGTCCGCTGTATCGCAATGTTGTGCCTGGAGACCGTTGAACGCACCTTCCCCCGTAGGTCGTTCCACCTCTTCCTGATGTCCTCCCTATTTCTTGGGTGCTGTCCCATGGCGTTCACCCTGTCCACTATTCTGCACCATAACTCCATCTTCCTGGCTATTGATGTGTGCTGTACCTGTGAGCCAAATAGCTGTGGCTCTACCCGGACGATTTCCTCCACCATGACCCTGAGCGCCTCCTCGGAGAAGCGGGGGTGTCTTTGGCGTGCCATGGGGTGGTGTGGGTGATGTGTGGGGTGGTGTATGTGGTGATGGTTGTGGTGAGTGTAGTGGTGTGTGGTGTTTTGTGCGTGGATGTTGTGTGGGTGATGGTGTTGTGTGCCTCTGTGTAGTGGGGTTGTCTATTCTGTGCTCTCTCTCTGTCGCCTTCGTCTCTAATTTTTGGTAGTAGGGGTTTGTGGGTGATGTGGGTGTGTGTTTTATATTGTATTGGGTGTGTGGGAGTGGTGTGTGTATGTGTATCAAATCATTAACATTTATAAAGCGCGCTACTCACCCGTGCGGGTCTCAAGGCACTAGGGGGAGGGGGGTTACTGCTGCTCGAAGAGCCAGGTCTTGAGGAGTCTCTGTAATACGGAGTGGTCCTGGGTGGTCCTGAGGCTGGTGGGGAGGGTGTTCCAAGTCTTGGCCGCCAGGTAGGAGAAGGACATCCCACCCGCTGTGGAGCGGCGGATGCGCGGGACGGCGGCGAGAGCGAGGCTGGTGGACCGGAGGAGACGGGTGGGGGTGTAGAAGCTGAGGCGTTGGTTGAGGTATTCTGGTCCCTTGTTATGGAGGGCTTTGTGTGCGTGGGTGAGAAGTCGGAAGGTGATCCTTTTACTGACTGGGAGCCAATGCAGGTGTCTCAGGTGGGCGGAGATGTGGCCGTTGCGGGGTATGTCGAGGATTAAGCGGGCGGAGGCGTTTTGAATACGCTGCAGACGTTTTTGGAGTTTTGCGGTGGTCCCAGCATAAAGGGTGTTGCCGTAATCCAGACGGCTAGTGATGAGGGCGTGGGTCATGGTTTTTCTGGTGTCGGCGGGGATCCAGCGGAAGATCTTGCGGAGCATGCGGAGGGTGAGGAAGCAGGAGGAGGACACGGCGTTGACTTGTTTGGTCATGGTGAGAAGAGGGTCCAAGATGAAGCCGAGGTTGCCGGCGTGGTCTGAGGGGGTCGGTGCGGTGCCAAGGGCCATGGGCCACCAGGAGTCGTCCCATGTGGTCGGGGTGTTGCCGAGGATGAGGACTTCCGTTTTGTCTGAGTTCAGTTTCAGACGGCTGAGCCTCATCCAATCTGCGACGTCTTTCATACCATCTTGCAGGTTGGTCTTTGCGCTGGTGGGGTCCTTGGTGAGGGAGAGTATAAGTTGAGTGTTGTCGGCGTAGGAGGTGATGACGATGCTGTGCTTGCTTACGATGTCGGCGAGGGGGCTCATGTAGACATTGAAGAGTGTCGGGCTGAGCGAGGAGCCTTGAGGGACGCCGCAGATGATCTCGGTGGGGTCTGAGTCAAAAGGCGGGAGGTAGACTCTTTGAGAGCGGTTGGAGAGGAAGGAGGCGATCCAGTCCAGGGACTGGCCTTGGATCCCAGTGGAGCGGAGGCGGGTTATTAGGGTGCGGTGACAGACGGTGTCGAAGGCAGCCGAGAGGTCGAGGAGGATGAGGGCGACTGTTTCACCGTTGTCCATCAGGGTTCTGATGTTGTCTGTGACTGAGATGAGGGCGGTTTCAGTGCTGTGGTTGGCTCGGAATCCGGATTGTGAGGGGTCGAGAAGGTTGTTGTCTTCAAGGAAGTTGGAAAGCTGTTTGTTGACGGTCTTCTCTATTACTTTGGCAGGGAAGGGGAGGAGCGAGATGGGGCGGAAGTTCTTCCGGTCGCTTGGGTCAGCCGTAGGTTTCTTTAGTAGGGCGTTGACTTCGGCGTGTTTCCAGCTTTCGGGGAAGGTAGCAGATGAAAAAGAGAAGTTGATGATGGTCTGGAGGTGCGGGGCGATGATGTCGTCGGCTTTATTGAAGATGAAGTGTGGGCAGGGGTTCGAGGGGGCGCCGGAGTGGATAGAGTTCATGGTGGTTTTGGTCTCTTCAGTGTTGATGTGGGTCCAGGCGTTGAGGGTGATGGCTAGGGGTGTGGGTTCAGAGTTGATCGGCAGGGTCTGGTGTCCGAAGCTGTCGTGGAGGTCGGTGATCTTGCGATGGAAGAAGGTGGCGAGGGAGTTGCATAGGTCTTGTGAGGGCGTGATGGCGTTGGCGTTGGGGTTGGAGAACTCTTTAACGATGCTGAAGAGTTCTCTGCTGTTGTGGCTGTTTTTGTCCAGTCTATCAGTGAAGAAATTCCTTTTGGCTGCGCGGATTAGGTGGTGGTGTTCGCGGGTAGTGTTCTTGAGGGCGGACATGTAGTCAGCGGTGTGGTACTTACGCCAGGCTTTCTCGAGGGCACGACAGGTTTTCTTTGATTCCTTAAGGGTGTCAGAGAACCAGAGAGGTTTTTTGGTGTTGGCCTGTCTTGGAGGGCGTCTGAGAGGAGCAAGGTTGTCTGCGCAGTTGGTGATCCAGTTCGTGAGGCTGAGGGCTGCGTCGTTGGGGTCGGTGGTGAAGGTAGGTTAGTTGTCGATGAGCAAGGTGCGTGTATTTTGAATTGTCCAATGTGGCGGTGTTTTGGAGATGTGTGTGTATTTTGAGCGCGGCGGTGTGTACCGCCAATGGAATACCGCGGTTGAAAGACCGCAGTGTGGATTCGTGGGTCGTAATAGCATGGGCGTGTTTCTGTTGGCGTGGAGGTGGGGGATTTGTTTCCGCCAGTTTATCACTGACCTTTGGTGTGGCGGTCTTGTGTGGGTGTCTGAATTTCGGCGGATTCCAAGATGTGTGTCATAATAGCTGTGGCGGAATGCCGCCGCCGCGGCGGTGTATTGGCGGTCTTCTGCATGGCGGTAAGTGCCTTTTACCGCCAATGTTGTAATGACCCCCTTAGTCATTTTCTCCCCACCAGCACACAGAAGCTGTCAAGCAGTGTGACTGTGCTGAGTGAGGGGCCCCCAGGGTGGCATAAGACATGCTGCAGCCCTTAGAGACCTTCCCTGGCATCAGGGCCCTTGGTACAAGGGGTACCAGTTACAAGGGACTTACCTGAATGCCAGGGTGTGCCAATTGTGGAAACAAAGGTACAGGTTAGGAAAAGAACACTGGTGCTAGGGCCTGGTTAGCAGGCCTCCGCACACTTTCAAATCATAACTTGGCATCAGCAAAGGCAAAAAGTCAGGGGGTAACCATGCCAAGGAGGCATTTCCTTACACAACCCCCCCAAACGAAAGAGGATGAGACTAACCTTTCCCAAGAGAGTCTTAATTTTCTAAGTGGAAGAACCTGGAAAGGCCATCTGCATTGGCATGGGCAGTCCCAGGTCTGTGTTCCACTATAAAGTCCATTCCCTGTAGGGAGATGGACCACCTCAACAGTTTTGGATTTTCACCTTTCATTTGCATTAGCCATCTGAGAGGTCTGTCGTCAGTTTGAACCACAAAGTGAGTACCAAAGAGGTATGGTCTCAGCTTCTTCAGGGATCAAACCACAGCAAAGGCCTCCCTCTCAATGGCACTCCAGAGCTGCTCCCTGGGGAGTAACCTCCTGCTAATGAAAGCAACAGGCTGGTCAAGGCCATCATCATTTGTTTGGGACAAAACTGCCCCTATCCCATGTTGAGAGGCATCAGTCTGCACAATGAACTGCTTGGAGTAATCTGGAGCTTTGAGAACTGGTGCTATGCACATAGCTTGTTTCAGGGTGTCAAAGGCCTGTTGGCATTCTACAGTCCAGTTTACCTTCTTGGGCATTTTCTTGGAGGTAAATTCTGTGAGGGGGGTCACTATTGATCCATATCCCTTCACAAACCTCCTGTAGTACTCAGTCAAGCCAAGGAATGCCCTGACTTGAGTCTGGGTTTTTGGAGCTGCACAGTCCAGAATAGTATGGATCTTGGGCTGGAGTGGCTGAACTTGGCCTCCACCTACAAGGTGTCCCAAGTAAACCACAGTTCCCTGCCCTATCTGACATTTGGATGCCTTGATAGAGAGGCCTGCTGCTTGCAGAGCCTTCAAAACCTTCTTCAGGTAGACCAGGTGATCCTGCCAGCTGGAGCTAAAGACAGCAATATCGTCAAGATAAGCTGCAGTAAAGGACTCCAAGCCAGCAAGGACTTGATTCACCAACCTTTGGAAGGTGGCAAGGGCATTCTTTAAACCAAAGGGCATAACAGTGAACTGATAGTGCCCATCAGGTGTGGATAATGCTGTCTTTTCTTTTGCTCCTGGTGCCATTTTGATTTGCCAGTACCCTGCTGTCAAGTCAAATGTACTTAAGTATCTGGCAGCACCTAGTTTGTCAATCAATTCATCTGCCCTTGGAATGGGATGGGCATCTGTCTTAGTGACAGAATTAAGTCCTCTGTAGTCCACACAAAACCTCATCTCTCTCTTTCCATCTTTGGTGTGAGGTTTGGGGACTAAGACCACTGGGCTACCCCAGGGGCTGTCAGAGTGCTCAATGACTCCCAATTCCATCATCTTGTGGACTTCCACCTTGATGCTTTCCTTAACTTGGTCAGACTGTCTGAAAATTGTGTTTTTGACAGGCATGGTGTCTCCTGTGTCCACATCATGGGTACACAGGTGTGTCTGACCAGGGGTTAGAGAAAAGAGCTCAGCAAACTGTTGTAGGACCTTCCTACAGTCAGATTGTTGTTGGCCAGAGAGGGTGTCTGAATAGATCACTCCATCAACTGAGCCATCTTTAGGGTCTGTGGAGAGGAGATCAGGGAGAGGTTCACTCTCAGCTTCCTGGTCCTCATCTGGTACCATCAACAGATTCACATCTGCCCTGTCATGAGAGAGTTTGAGGCGGTTCACATGGATCACCCTTTTGGGGGTCCTGCTAGTGCCTACGTCTACCAGGTAGGTGACCTGACTCTTTCTTTCTAGCACTGGGTAAGGGCCACTCCATCTGTCCTGAAGTGCCCTGGGAGCCACAGGTTCCAGAACCCAGACTTTCTGCCCTGGCTGAAACTCAACCATAGCAGCCTTTTGGTCATACCACATCTTCTGGAGTTGTTTGCAGGCCTCAAGGTTCTTGCTTACCTTTTCCATGTACTCTGCCATCCTTGAACGTAGGCCTAGTACATAGTCCACTATATCTTGTTTAGGCTCATGAAGAGGTCTCTCCCAGCTTTCTTTTACAAGAGCTAGTGGTCCCCTTATAGGATGGCCAAACAGAAGTTTAAAGGGGAAAAACCCTACTCCCTTCTGAGGCACCTCTCTGTAGGCGAAAAGCAGACATGGAACGAGGACATCCAATCTCCTTTTGAGTTTTTCAGGGAGCCCCATGATCATGCCTTTCAATGTCTTGTTAAATCTTTCTACAAGACGATTGGTTTGTGGATGGTAGGGTGTGTGAGTTTGTAAGTCACCCCACACTAATTCCACATATGCTTCAGGTATGCTAACATGAAGTTGGTAGCCCTGTCAGACACCACCTTCTTAGGAAATCCCACTCTGGTAATAATACCAGTGAGTGCTTTGGCTACTGCAGGGGCAGTAGTGGACCTAAGGGGAATTGCTTCAGGGTATCTAGTAGCATGATCCACTACTACTAGTATGTATTGGTTCCCTGAGGCTGTGGGAGGTTCAAGTGGACCCACTATGTCCACACCCACTCTTTCAAAGGGGACCCCCACCACTGGAAGTGGAATGAGGGGGGCCTTTGGGTGTCCACCTGTCTTACCACTGGCTTGACAGGTGACACAGGAGACACAAAACTCCTTTACCTTCTGGGACATGTTGGGCCAGCAAGTGGAATATCATGAGCTAAGGTCAGAATCAACTTCCTAAACTCCTGAGGCACTACCACTCTCCTAGTGGCACCAGGTTTGGGATCTCTTGCCTCAGTGTAGAGGAGTCCATCTTCCCAATAGACTCTATGTGTTCCAGTGATTTTTCCTTTGGACTCTTCAGCAGCTTGCTGCCTAAGGCCTTCAAGAGAGGGACATGTTTCTTGCCCCTTACACAACTGTTCCCTTGTAGGTCCCTCTGGGCCTAGGACCTCAACCTGATAAGGTTCTAACTCCATGGGCTCAGTTCCCTCAGAGGGCAGAACGTCTTCCTGGGAAGAGAGGTTCTCTTTCTCTTGTTGTGTTGAAGCTGGTTCCCCAGTCTTCTTTCCTTTTCTCTTGGAGGGTTGGGCCCTTTTTCCAGGCTCCAACAACTCTTTTTCACCCTGTGCCTTGCACTGTGCCCTTGTCTTGACACACACCAGTTCAGGGATGCTCAGCATGGCTGCATGGGTTTTGAGTTCTACCTCAGCCCATGCTGAGGACTCCAGGTCATTTCCAAGCAAACAGTCTACAGGGATATTTGAGGAGACCACCACCTGTTTCAGGCCATTGACCCCTCCCCACTCTAAAGTTACCATAGCCATGAGGTGTACTTTAGTCTGATTGTCAGCGTTGGTGACTGGATAAGTTTGTCCAGCCAGGTATTGACCAGGGGAAACCAGTTTCTCTGTCACCATGGTGACACTGGCACGTGTATCCCTCAGGTCTTCTACACTTGTCCCATTAATTAAGAGTTGCTGCCTTTAGTTTTGCATATTAGGGGGCCAGGCATCCAGTGTGGCTAAGTCCACCCCACCCTCAGAGACTAATGTAGCTTCAGTGTGAACCCTGATTTGCTCTGGGCACAGTGTTGATCCCACTTGGAGACTGGCCATTCCAGTGTTAGCTGGAGTAGAGTTAGAAGTGGAACCTTTCTTGGGACAGGCCTTGTCTCCAGTTTGGTGTCCCTGCTGATTACAGCTACGACACTAGGACTTCTTGGGATCAAAGTTTTTACCCTTGTACCCAAAATTGGAACGTGAAGAGGCTTTGGACCCTCCCTCCTGAGCAGGTTTTTGGGGCCCTGTAGAAGACTCTTTACTTTTTCCCTTGGATGTCTCAACACTCTTCCCCTGGGGAGTCTTTGTGACCCCTTTCTTTTGGTCACCCCCTGTGGAAGTCTTGGTCACCCTAGTCTTGACCCAATGGTCTGCCTTCTTTCCTAATTCTTGGGGAGAAATTGGTCCTAGGTCTACCAGATGCTGCTGCAGTTTATCATTGAAACAATTACTTAACAGGTGTTCTTTCACAAATAAATTGTACAGCCCATCATAATCATTTACACCACTGCCATGAATCCAACCATCCAGTGTTTTAACTGAGTAGTCAACAAATTCAACCCAGGTCTGGCTCGAGGATTTTTGAGCCCCCCTGAACCTAATCCTGTACTCCTCAGTTGAGAATCCAAAGCCCTCAATCAGGGTACCCTTCATGAGGTCATAGGATTCTGCATCTTTTCCAGAGAGTGTGAGGAGTCTATCCCTACACTTTCCAGTGAACATTTCCCAAAGGAGAGCACCCTAGTGAGATCTGTTTACTTTTCTGGTTGCACAAGCCCTCTCAAAAGCTGTGAACCATTTGGTGATATCATCACCATCTTCATATTTAGTTACAATCCCTTTAGGGATTTTAAACATGTCAGGAGAATCTCTGACCCTATTTATGTTGCTGCCACCATTGATGGGACCTAGGCCCATCTCTTGTCTTTCCCTTTCTATGGCTAGGATCTGTCTTTCGAAAGCCAATCTTTTGGCCATCCTGGCTAACAGGAGGTCATCTTCATTGAGGCTGCCCTCAATGCTTCCAGAGTTGCTGGACTCTCCTGTGAGAGAAGCAGCATCTCTGACTATCACTTGTAGAGACAGGGTTTGAGGAACCCTGGTCTCCCTAACTAGGAGTGGGTTAGCTAGCTTCCCCCTCTGGGAGGGTATTATCAGAGGTGTTGTTTTTAGCAAACTCTGCCAAAAGCTCCTGGAGCTGTACTTTGGTAGGGTTTGGACCAGTCTTTATCTTTTTTATTTTGCAGAGACCTTAACTCTGACATCCTAAGATGCAGGTAAGGGGTGAGGTTGAGTTCCATCACTATCTCTTCTGCGGCAGACATTATGGGGGTCATTCTGACCTTGGCGGTCTTTTCGCAAGACCGCCGAGTTACCGCCGCGGTGAAGACCGCCGACCGCGGCGGTATGCCGCTGTGCGCATTCTGACCGCTGGGAGCGTTCCGCCGGAAAACCGCCAGCAGCCACACTGGCGGTCGGCGGGAAAGTGGAGACTGGTCAACCTCCACCGCCACGCCAGCAGAATACCGCCCACAGAATTACGACCCACATTTCTGTGTGGCGGTCTTCTGTTGGCGGTCTTCTGTTGGCGGTCACCTCCCCATGGCTCCTGTCACCTCCCGGAGGACCAACGCACAAGGTAAGTTGATCGTCCGTGAGGGGAGGGGGTGGGGGGGGTGTTGTGTGATGTGTGCGTGCATGGGGGTGTGCGTGTGAGTGTGTAGAGGGGGTGTGTGAGTGCGTGCATGCGGGCGGGGAGTGCTGCTGTGCCTATGGTCAATGTGTGTAGTTCGGCGGGTGCGCATGTCGGCATGTATGTGTGCGGGTATGTGTCCCCGTTGTGTATGTGTGTGTGTAGGGGGTGTGTATATGTGCATGTTGGGGGTGTGTGCATGTCGGGGTGCGTGTATGTGCATGTCGGGGTGGGGGTGGGGAGGGGGTTCGTACCACCTCTGGGGGGTGGCAGGGGGGTGGAGGGTGTGGAGGGAGGACTCGGGGGGGCAGTGGAGGGTGGGGGAGACCCCTATCAGTGCCAGGGAAGGAATTCCCTGGCCCCGATAGTGCCTACCGCCATGGTTCGCATGGCGGTTCCCGACCGCCAGAAACCGCGGCGGTAAGCAGGGTCATGATACCGTTGGCGGTCTTGGGTCGACCGCCGGACCGGAGTGCGCAGACTCCAGCCCGTCGGTCATGACCGCCGTGGCTGTCGGAGTGGGGAAGTGGCGGTCGGTCGCGGCGGTGACCGCCGCGGTCAGAATGCCATTTTTTATACCGCCAGTCTGTTCGCGGTCCGACCGCCGCCTCTCCGCCGACCGCCAAGGTCAGAATGAGGGCCTATGTTTCTAAAAGTTGGAATACTTTTTAAGAATCTAAAACTATCTCTAGAACTTAATTCAAACTTTTACAAAACTTTTAAACTCTAAAAGAAATGCTAACAGGGACTAACACAAGGCCCTAGCAGGACTTTTAAAAATTTAGAAAAATAGCTCAAATTTCAAAAATCAGTTTCTAAGGACAATTTTTGGAATTTAGTTGTGTGATCAGGTATTGGCTGAGTAGTCCAGCAAATGCAAAGTCTTGTATCCCACCGCTGCTACCAATGTAGGAAGTTGGCTCTGTATGTACTATTTCAAAGTAAGAAATAGCATGCACAGAGACCAAGGGTTCCACTTAGAGGTAAGTTACTGTCAAAAAGAGATAATTCTAATGCTCTATTTTGTGGTAGCGTGGTCGAGCAGTAGGCTTATCAGAGGGTAGTGTTAAGAATTTGTTGTACACACACAGACAATAAATGAGGAACACACACTCAAAGACAATTCCAGGCCAATAGGTTTTTGTATAGGAAAATATATTTTCTTAGTTTATTTTAAGAACCACAGGTTCAAGATTTACAAGTAATACTTCAAATGAAAGGTATTTCACTTAGGAACTTTAGGAACATTGAATTAGCAAAATAGCATATATAGTTTTCACACAAATGGCAATAAGCTATTTTAAAACTAGACACAGTGCAATTTTCAACAGTTCCTGGGGGAGGTAAGTGTTTGTTAGTTTTGCAGGTAAGTAAACCACCTACAGGGTTCAAAGTTGGGTCCAATGTAGCCCACCTTTGGGGGTTAAGGGCAACCCCAAAGTTACCACACCAGCAGCTCAGGGCCGGTCAGGTGCAGAGGTCAAAGTGGTGCCCAAAACGCATAGGCTTCAATGGAGAAGGGGGTGTCCTGGTTCCAGTCTGCCAGCAGGTAAGTACCGGCGTCTTCGGAGGGCAGACCAGGGGGGTTTTGTAGGGCACTGGGGGGGACACAAGTCAGCACAAAAAGTACACCCTCAGCGGCACCGGGGCGGCCGGGTGCAGAGGGCAAACAGGCGTCAGGTTTGCAATGGAGTTCAAAAAGAGACCCAGGGGTCTCTTCAGCGAAGCAGGCAGGCAAGGGGGGGGGCTCCTCAGGGTAGCCACCACCTGGGCAAGGGAGAGGGCCACCTGGGGGTCACTTCTGCACTGGAGGTCGGATCCTTCAGGTCCTGGGGGCTGCGGGTGCAGTGTCTTTACCAGGCGTCGGGTTCTTGCAAGCAGGCAGTCGCAGTCAGGGGGAGCCTCTGGATTCCCTCTGCAGGCGTTGCTGGGGGGGCTCAGGGGGGTCAACTCTGGCTACTCACAGGGTCGCAGTTGCCGGGGAGTCCTCCCTGTAGTGTTGCTTCTCCGCAGGTCGAGCCGGGGGCATCGGGTGCAGAGTGCAAAGTCTCACGCTTCTGGCGGGAAAACGTGGAGTCCTTTTAAAGTTGTTTCTTTGTTGCAAAGTTGTTTCTTATTTGGAGCAGCGCCGCTGTCCTCAGGAGTTCTTGGTCCTTTTAGATGCAGGGTAGTCCTCTGTGGCTTCATAGGTCGCTGGACCATGTGGAACGCGTCGCTGTTGCAGTTTTTCTTGAAGTGGGGAGACAGGCCGGTAGGGCTGGGGCCAAAGCAGTTTGTGTCTCCGTCTTCTTTGCATGGCTTTCAGGTCAGCAGTCCTTCTTCATCTTCAGGTTGCAGGAATCTATCTTGCTAGGTTCTGGGAGCCCCTAAATACTCAATTTAGGGGTGTGTTTAGGTCTGGGGGGTTAGTAGCCAATGGCTACTAGCCCTGAGGGTGGCTACACCCTCTTTGTGCCTCCTTCCTGAGGGGAGGGGGGCACATCCCTAATCTTATTGGGGGAATCCTCCATCTGCAAGATGGAGGATTTCTAAAAGTCAGAGTCACCTCAGCTCCGGACACCTTAGGGGCTGTCCTGACTGGCCAGTGACTCCTCCTTGTTTTTCTCATTATCTCCTCCGGCCTTGCCACCAAAAGTGGGGCCGTGGCCGGAAGGGGCGGGCATCTCCACTAGCTGGAATGCCCTGGGGTGCTGTAACAAAGGGGGTGAGCCTTTGAGGCTCACCGCCAGGTGTTACAGTTCCTGCAGGGGGAGGTGAGAAGCACCTCCACCCAGTACAGGCTTTGTTACTAGCCACAGAGTGACAAAGGCTCTCTCCCCATGTGGCGAGCAACATGTCTGGTGTGTGGCAGGCTGGTAAAACTAGTCAGCCCACACTGGAAGTCCAGTATGTTTTCAGGGGGCATCTCTAAGATGCCCTCGGGGGTGTATTTCACAATAAAATGTACACTGGCATCAGTGTGCATTTATTGTGCTGAGAAGTTTGATACCAAACTTCCCAGTTTTCAGTATAGTCATTATGGTGCTGTGGAGTTCGTGTATGACAGACTCCCAGACCATATACTCTTATGGCTACCCTGCACTTACAATGTTAAGGTTTTGCTTAGACACTGTAGGGGCATAGTGCTCATGCACCTATGCCCTCACCTATGGTATAGTGCACCCTGCCTTAGGGCTGTAAGGCCTGCTAGAGGGGTGACTTATCTATGCCATAGGCAGTGTGAGGTTGGCATGGCACCCTGAGGGGAGTGCCATGTCGACTTAGTCATTTTCTCCCCACCAGCACACACAAGCTGGCAAGCAGTGTGTCTGTGCTGAGTGAGGGGTCCCCAGGGTGGCATAAGACATGCTGCAGCTCTTAGAGACCTTCCCTTGCATCAGGGCCATTGGTACCAGGGGTACCAGTTACAAGGGACTTACCTGGATGCCAGGGTGTGCCAATTGTGGAAACAAAGGTACAGGTTAGGGAAAGAACACTGGTGCTGGGGCCTGGTTAGCAGGCCTCAGCACACTTTCAAATCATAACTTGGCATCAGCAAAGGCAAAAAGTCAGGGGGTAACCATGCCAAGGAGGCATTTCCTTACAATATGCAGCCCAGAAATCCCGCACAGGAGGCCAGGATAGCAAAGATCTCCACGGCCACCATGTACTTGCCCTTGGTGCTCAGATATGTTGGGATGAAGGAGACCCAGACAATGCAGAACACCAGAATGCTGAAGGTGATGAACCTGGCCTCGTTGAAGCTGTCAGGTAGCTTCCTTGCTAGGAAAGCAATGATGAAGCATAATGAGGCCAGAAATACAATATAGCCCAGGACACAATAAAAGGCAATTATGGATCCTTCCTTACACTCCAGGATTAGCTGACCAATCACAGACTGTGAGTCATAGAAGGAAAATGGGGGAGAGAGGACCAGCCAGATAAGGCAAATAGTGGCTTGAATAATGGAGCAGAAAATGACCAGATATATTGAGATTCCATATCTCAGCCATATTCCCAGTCTACATCCTGGTTTTGTGGTTTGGAAAGCCATGACAACAGTCAGAGTTTTTCCTAATATGGAAGAGAGTGAAACAGTGAAGGTGATCCCAAACACATCCTGTCAGAGGATGCAGGTCACCTTCTGAGGACAGCCAATGAACATCAGGGGAGAGAGGAAACAGAGCATCAGGGAGCTCAGGAGGATGTAGCTTAGGTCACGGTTATTGGCTTTCACTAACGGGGTGCTTCTGAACTTAATGAAGATGCCCAGAACTAGAGATGTGGTGAAGCAGAAGGATACAGCTGTGAATGCCAAGGCTGTGCCCAAAGGCTCCTCTTAGGACAGAAATATCACCTCCTTGGGGACGCAGCTGTCTCTTCTCGTGTTCGCCCACTTGTCTTCAGGTCATTTTAGACAATCATCTGCATCTAAAAGAGAGAATTGAGTCATTAATTTCAAATGATTTTTGTGGAAGTTAAGGAACAAATGTCGGTGCAAATGTGTTGTGATAGCTGAATTTGTTTTTGTGATTGGCAGAATGTGCCACGTGCTGCCTAGAAGACTGAGAGAAACTCACTTTAGGGAGAGCTGAACCCCAGACACATCTTTATCCGGCTGTAAGCAGAGAGAATACAAAATGTTCTAGCTTTGTGTTAAGAATTTTAGATTCTATTAAGGACACGAGGATTATGTTTCTCAATCTTTAGTACTCAAAAAACAGCAGCCAATAAAAAACAGTAAACACTTAAAGAGGCTTTGAACCCTGCCTCTCTTAACCACCAATAGCAGTCCAACAAAGTCTACAAACTGGAGAGGCACCATCTGACTTTCTCTTTCTTTGTAAATGAGCCATACCATACAGTTCTCATGTCCAGAACTCTCCAGGATGGATAGAAAACATCATACCAAAGATACATTCTTGCCACAACGAAAAACCAACTGTCCATCAAAACTTCACCCCTGTTTGGAGTCCGATTCTGAAAGAAAAAACTATTATGAGACTCAAGTGTACTACAATCTGTAAAATCAAGGGTGGGTAAAATACTTCATAACAAATGCAAAATGTGTCATTAACATTTTATTTACTGGGTGGGGTAATCCTCGCCTCCGAATCTAAAATTCCTAATGCAAAGCTAGAAAATTTTGTATTCTATTTCAGGACTGGAGGCTCCGATTATGCTGGTTCAAAGCTGATCTACCCCCAAATAAAAAACATGCACTACTGGTTTATATTAAAACATTTTAAACATGGAATCACTAGACCAATCGGCAGCCCTGAGAATATCTTCCAACCTAGAACCCAAAAGAAAAGATTTTGATGCCAAGGCTCCTCTGGTAGAATGGGCCCCATCTAATGACATAATCCACCGAACCCAGCGGGCCAACGTAGCAGCTGTTACCGGTCTGAAAGGTTTCTTAGTGGATATCAGAAGGGGACCAAGAGGATCCGCCCTGAAACCCACAGTGCGTTCTTCATATACCTTTAAACATTTAACCACACAGAGATTTACATTATGAGGAAAAGCCGGATAGTCAACAGAAGTAGACATGCATTTTGTACGTTTGGATATAAGAAAAGAAACTCCAGAGGGAGAAAAAAGTCTTCCTGCTAGGTCTAAAGCTTTCACATCCACCCCTCAACAAGCTATCAAACAGAGTAACATGGTCAATTTAGCCGATAATTGTTTCATAGACAGCAAATGATTATAAGGCCAAATGTTCAACAAATATAGAACAATATTCACATCCCACAGTTGTGAGTAGTGTGGTTTGGGTGGATTCACCACCCTAATACCTTTAAACAATTTACATACCAGAGGATGTTGACCAATAGGTTTATTATTTATCCAAGAGTGTCCAGCCGAAATAGCTGATCCAAAGTTGTTTACCGACCTGTAACATAATCCTGCTTCAGCACATTTGGACAGGAAATTTATAATGTCTTTGACCTTGGATCCCACAGGATCCACTTCCCTTCGAAGGCACCACCCCACCCAGTTTTTCCATGCCAGAGAATGTCTTTTGTGGGTAGATGGAGCCCAAGCTCGTCGTATAAAAGAGGTAGTGGAAGACAAAAGGCTTGGCACTTGAGCATGTCTCCCGATATCTTCCAAGCCATAAGAGCCAGCTGCCCTGATAGTAGAGAAGGGTGAGGAGATCCCACCGGATCCAGAAGGAGCTGAGGAAAGATCGGGAGCCGCAGAGGAAGAGCAATCAAGAGTTCCATAAGGGATGGAAACCACGGTTGACTACTCCATAATGGGGTGATGAGAATCGCAGATGCTGCTTGACGACGCAAAAGCGTCACTACTCGCGGGTTCATGTCAAATGGTGGAAACGCATAATTCATCTGGGTTGACCAACCCTAAAGAAATGCATCTGTTGCCAGAGCCAATGGATCTGGTCCCCAGCTGAAAATTTTTGGAATCTGAAAATTGAGCCGAGATGCAAACAGGTCCACCTGACACGGTTTCTTCAAAGACATGATCTTCTGAAACACAGAAGAAAGAAGTTTCCAATTGCTGGAATCCTTCAAAAATCAGGAGTTCCAATCTGCCACTAGATTGTCTTTGACTGCAAGAAATTCCGCTATCACCATGATCTTCCGATCCAGGCAAAGATGCCAAAACTCCCTGGCAATATTCGCTAAAAGGCGAGACCTGGTCCCCCCAAGCGGTTGATGTATCTCACTGCAGACACATTGTCCATTTTCAGTAGAATGCAACAAATGCTCTTGAGAGGGGAGAGAGATCCGATGGCAAACAAACACGCTAAGAGTTCCAGACAATTGATGTGGAGCTGAAGCTCCTCTGAAGCTCCTCTGAAGGACCGCATCTCGCTCCCCAGCCCCACCGACTTTCATCGACTTTCATCGAACTCTATCACTACTTCTGGTGACTCTCCAAAAATGGCTGTGCTGTTCCAAGCCTCCATGTGAGAAAGCCACCACTGGAGTTCCTCTCGGGCTTCGAGAGGGAAGGGAACCAGATGATCGTACGAGAAACCTTGTTGCAGGAAATACATTTTTTATCTTTGCAAGGCTCTGTAATGGAGCGGTCCCGGGAAGACTGCTTGAATCGATGAAGCCAGAAGGCCCACAATCCGGGCCAGGGACCTCAAATATACCTACTGTTTCGAAAAGGTCATTCTTAATTCCCTCTTGATCGATTTCATTTTCAGGGAAGGAAGTAACAATTGGGCTTTCACTGAGTCCACCTGAAATCCCAAGAATTCCATTTGTTGAGACAGAATCATGGAAGATTTCTTGTGATTGATTATAAATCCCAGATCTTGGAGAAGAGAACTCGCCCAAAGCAAGTGAGTTAGTAACAGGGCTTGATGTTGTGCCATTATGATCATGTCGTCTAGATAGATTATCAGGCGAATGCCTCTCCCGCAAAGGTGTTCCACCACCGGTTTCAATAGTTTGGTGAACACCCAAGGAGCTGAAGACAGACTGAAGGGGAGCGTCAGATATTTGTACCAACTGTCTCTCCATCGAAACTGAAGAAACCTTTGATGAGAAGGAGCTATGGGAACTGATAAATAAGCATCCTTGAGATCCAGACAAACCATCCAGTCTCTATCTTGAAGTAGATCTTGCAACAGATGGATTCCCTCCATCCTGAAATGGCGGTAAACTACAAATGGATTGAAATTTCTGAGGTTGAGGACTAACCTCTGACTGCCTCCTTTCTTTTGCACCAAAAAGACGTTGCTGCAAAAACCCATCAGATGATGGGAAGTTAGTGCAATAGCTTTCTTTGCCAGCAAGTCCTGAATTTTGCAATCTATAAAGGCTTTATCTAGTTGGTAAAAAAGGATAGGAGGAGGAAGAGCTTGTTGCCGAGGGAGAACATTTTGTATTCTCTCTGCTTATAACCGGATAATTGTGTACCCTTGTACTGTATTCAGAACCCATATGTCTGATGAAATGGAGGCCCATTTTTTAACAAAATATTTTAGTCTGCCTCCTAAAGGGATAGAAGGAAAAGGAAGGTTTATTACTTGCGGGGTGTAACCTCTGCCAGCCCATCGAGTGCTGTGGTTCCGCGATCCTCTGTATCTGGAGGGGTGGAAGCCTGCTTGTGAAGGATCTTGGGTATAACCCCTGCGTCGTGAACAACTTCCTCTTGCAGGACCTTGCTGGAAGCCTCGGCCGGTCAAGCGTTCTCGAAATCGACCAGCCCTTCCAAAAAGGGGATTGAACATTCTTTTAAGTGAGGGCTGAGATTTGTCCAGAGATGTGAAGGTGTTGATGAATTTCGCAATATCTTTCACCAATTTTTCTCCTAAAAGTTGCCCCTCAGCTAGGGGACCTGCCACAGCAGAGGCCAGATCTGCCAATTGCGGATCAATGCGCAATAAGACCGACTTCCTTCGTTCTGATGCTAAAGCACAATTTGCGTTCCCCAAAAAACAAATGGCTTGCTGAGTCCACCAAGCCAGAACCTACGGGTGGATGGCTGCACCTGTCTCCTGAGCCTGGAGAGCTAGTTCCAGAATTTTTGCAAGGGGTCCCGAAACATCTAGAAGCTTGTCCTAACAAGCCTTGAGGGCCCTGTCTATTCCTTTTTTCAGATCTTTATTGTATTTCTTGAGAAAAGTCACCATAGTATTATTGATCTCGGGGTGACTGCAGTTTTATGGGGAAGATCTGGGTGAGGGCATTCAGATCTCAAGCTGGACCTGACCTCCTTTTCAAACCCTTTCCGAATAAGTAACTTTATATAGTATGCCACCGCAGGGGCTGGAGCCCAATCCAAAGATCTGGGGTGAATAATATCAGAAGGCTCAAAAGTAAAAGGAGAAGGAGTAAAAGAAGAAGAAAGTTTATGCTTCTTGTTGCGTTTTTTAGTTTGGAAGAACTCATACGAAGAAGAATCAGAATCAGAATCCGCAGGAGGCAAAGCTATAGGGTTAGGAGGGTCTGAAGCGTTAGCGTAAGTGTGCTCGGAAGTAGAAGGTAGGGAAATATTGGCCAACTTGCTCCTGTGAAGCCAAAGTTGTTCAGTAGAAGGGACAGACGGAGATGAGGTATCTCCAGAAGGAAGAGAAGAAGAAGAAGGGCCAGCCAAGTCATCAGTTCTTTTAGACTAGGGTTGTAGGGCAGAGGTAATCACTTTATCAAAGGATTTCTGTATTGAAGAATCAATAACCTGTTCAAAACAGGAGTCAAAATAGTAATCTTCATCCTCATATGGTCCATACATCTCCAAGCCTTGCTCATAATTCTCATCATCAGACATGATAATGTCACAGCTTTAACTTCACAGAGAGTGTAATGAACTCTACTGTATAAACTGCAAATATTCTGCAATTATTACAGCCCCAGCCAACTTTGGTCAAGGGCGTCTGATTATTATAATTGACAGCTGCACCAGTAACTAATGGCCACAAAAGAATGATCCGAGTAGCAGGATCGATAATTTTAGAAAACTGAGAACATTTTGGCTCAATTATGTCACTAACCCCGTTATTGCAGCCCAGGGCCGGCGTCCGTCGTCCTACGAAGAAGGAAGTTGACAAAATGTCACTTCCCTTCTCATAAGATGTGCGCCCGCGTGTATAGCCCAATTGGGCTATCACGCGGGTCTTCTGGTGCGCTGTAAATGCAACCCGAAAGTCAGGCAACTCTTTGCCTGATCCACTAGTCACAGTACTGGCAACTGCCAACGAAGTGGTGGCAACAATTTACGCCAACTTTGCCTTCCTGTCAGTGAAAAGGGCGAGGTCGCCGACAGGAAGAGCACACTACCTAATGAAAAGAAACTACGGGTGCAACACGCACTCTGGTGCGCGGCGAAGAAAAACAAGCGCACAATAGGCACAAAGACCAAACACCCGGGTATTGCAATAAAAAAAGAACTACTCTTTTAAGTTAATAAGACAGTGAAAAGGGGAGGCACTTATCTGACTGTGGAGCAGAAAAGAAAGAGGACGTCAGTTGGTGCATCTCCAGTTTATAGACTTTGTTGGACTGCTATTGGTGGTTAAGAGAAGCGGGGTTCAAAGCCTCTTTTGGTGTTTACTGTTTTTTATTGGCTGCTGTTTTTTGAGTAGTACAGATTGAGAAGAATAATCGGAGCCTCTGTCCTGACATAGAATCACACCAGGATACTCCTCCAAGCACCCCGGCCAGCTGTGTGCAGGGGAGGGTGATATGATGCAGCAGAATGTATAAGTGCTGTAGACGTCAATGTGTTGTGGTCCCGGTATACTACTCGGCAAGAATACTGGTTCAGCGTGATTGCAAAATGAACTAACTCTTCCTCTAGGATGAAGAGTCAGGTCTTTAAGGCTCTCCTAAAGAGAGAGTGCATTTTAACACACGTGAGCTGATGAGGAGGTGAGTTCCAGAGCCTTGCTGCCGCCGCCAATGAGCTCTGTCTCCCCATTGCTTCTTCCGGATTCAGGGCACAGTTACCCATTGCGATGAGCTGAGCGGACATTTCTCCCAGGAATATACCAATGAAACATGGCCTTGATTCCATCCAGGCTAATGTGGTAAAAGGCCTTGTGCAGGATGCAGAGCTCCATGAACATAATGCATTTTTTTTTGGAAGCCAATGCAGATCATGCACAGGAGAGGTGGTAATGCGTCCAGCCCTTATAAATTACCTGTACCTGGACACGTTGGAGGTCGGTGAACCTTTTAGACGAGTTGGACTCTCCTCATCCTAGAATAGTCGGGTCACTTAAATCAATAATCAATTAATATTGTAATCGATAGCCAATACTCAGTTAATAGATCAAAATAACTCATTTGGAATCAATGACAGTTGGTATTTCGACGCACCATGACCTTTCGGTTATGAATAACCACACCAGTTTATTAAAAGTTAGTGAATTTATTTCCCTATATTAACAAAGCTAGCACAATGTATATAAGTCTCAAAACCAAATGATATATGTATACGAACATTACTAGCTGTCCATAGCGGCGGAAGAAACGTAATCTACGCAAAATCTGAATTATAATGCATTCAGTTATGGCAATGCAAATCACTAGTATAAGCAACTGAATTTGGCTAATTTCATACATCGGTCAGCATAACAAGATTTCAATTTAGCATGGTGCATTAGATGAATACCTCGACTAGCCTCTAATTAGCATCGCCATGTGGAGCTTCATGCAAAATGAATTTAGTCAACACAAATTTGGAAAACTTCTAGCTTGGGCCCTATAAAATAGCAGTTGGTACCTAAAAGGAAAAACACAATGCATAATACAATTATCCTTTCATAATTACCAAATACAATCAGCATTCAAGAAAGTCTTCGTTCTTCAGGTACCGGTTCGATCAGCATGGGGCAGATTTCAAGGGGCAAAGTTAAGGGTAAGTTTCCTTGCAGCAGCAAGGAGAAAGGGGCAAAGTTACTGCATGGGCAAGACGGGGGCAAATTAAAGTTAAAGTCTGTAGGGGGAGAATTCTTAAAGTCTCTTTCTCTGCGACAGAGAAAAGGCATCAGAGGGTTCGTTCCAAAATGGCTTCTTGAATCTGGCTTCAAAATGGCATCAAGGAAAAATGGCTGACTTCTCTTTGTCCGGTGGGTTTAAGTAAGAAACATTCCAAATTCAGCAGGGTCTTCCATTGGAGGGTTCATAGGGTGGCTTCAATTTGACCAATGAATAGTGTCTTTCTCCTAGTACTCATTTATGCATACATTGTCCTTGGAGCCTTGGAACACAAGTTGTAACAAGGTTTGCCAATTATTTCGGTATCAGTACTCTTATTGTCCGCACCTGCAGAGACTGACCTTGGATCAGAGGGATGAAACCGGCCTAGTACGAAACCTTGGAGATAAGTGTATTAGTCATCTCTACTGGAAAAATACAGAATAATGTTCTTTTAAAGTAAAAAACCATGCAGTTGAATTTGAGGTCAAGCAACTAGGCCAAAGCCTCTACTAAATTTAAGCTAAGCATACAACAGTTTCAACAAGAAATAATAGCACACATTTGCAATTATGACGGATTACTACAATTTTTCAATTCTTCATGATTAATTAAGCCCGATTATAATATTGGCGAACTACTCCGAGGGCACAATTTCCCTCGTACATTATTTTCTTTACTAAAATCACACTGCATTATATGATTTTGGTAACATGATATATGATTAAATGTTGGTCCTTCTTTTTCTGCGTCATCAGAGGTGATACTGACGCCTGTGAACTCAGTGGTCCAGAGGTGGGGTGGGTGGGAGGGTAGGAGGGGATGCTGGAATAACCAAAATTAAATACACTAAATACTAGTTGAGGTTGCTGTAAACATGGTATCAACTGTACCAATCAGTTACCACCAAACTTGAGGGTTAAAGATAAAATGCAGAAATTAGAATATAAGAGACAATAAAACAATCAGTTCAAAAGTATTAAGCATCAAAACAGCCTTTACTGGAATTTTCTCAAACAATCATTAAGATTGTTAAAATAAAGCGGAGGCTCGTCACACAAGTAGTCTGCAAACATCTTTCTTTCCACTATAGGGCCTCAGTGACCTATCATTCTCACTGTGTGAATGGACTCTGTTATTCACCTTTTACTTTTATGAAAAACTATCTGACTTCTGAGGGCCTGATCCACAAAGGTAAACGCATACGTTTGCGTAAGTTCACTTTTTCTTTGGTATTCACAGACTACACGTTTAATTTTACTGATAGTAATTTTACCACTGTGGATACTCTTCAGTCGATGCAGAGAATTCCAAACATACAAAGACTTGCTTGCCCTATTCCAAACTGCTTAATACCTAATCCAATGAAGGCCTGCCAAAAAGAGCATAGTCTGCTCCTGCCTTGGTCTCTTCATCTGCAGGTATTGGGGCACATAGACACAGGCTCTACTCCCAGTAGTGGCTGCTGATGAAAGACACTCCAACCTGGAGGACAGCACTGGGGGGACCTGTGAGAGCTTTCAGCCATGGAACTAGGAGGCTTGACCTCTAATCTCGGCTCAGCCAAAATATACTGTTAAAAAACACTGTTCATATGTTGGACAGGGTCCTCTGCATTGTGGCATGTTATTAGAGGGGAGCAGTCCCTCGAGATTAGAGACTTTATCACCTCCAGTTCCTCTTGTCTAGTGAGCAGAATGGAAATTGTAGAATCAGGAGACATGGTTTAACCAAACTGTGTGATCTTACACAGTTACTTTGTTTAATTTGACTTTTCATTGTGTTTCATGAATACATCATAGATAATTATATTTGCAAATATGTACACTGATGACAATGCAGAGAAATTGCACAAATTTGCCTTGACATTACCGTCATGGTCTCTACCACGGCCAAGCTCCAGAAAAGACTGCAACGCATACAGAATGCCTCTGCAAACGTCATCCTGGACATCCCCTACCACAGCCACATCACAGCCCACCTGAGAGACCTGCACTGGCTCCCCGTCAATAAGAGAATCACGTTCAAGCTCCTCACCCACAAAGCACTGCACAACGCCGGACCAGAATACCTCAACAGACGACTCTCCTTCTACATCCCGACCCGCCAGCTTCGCTCCGCTGACCTTGCCCTCACCACCGTTCCACGCATTCACAGAATGACCGCCGGTGGCAGATTATTCTCCCACCTCGCTGCCAAGACGTGGAACACTCTTCCGATCCACCTGCGACAGACACAGGACCTGCGAACCTTCAGGAGACAACTCAAGACCTGGCTGTTCGAGCAGTAGCAACCTCCCTACTTCCCTCAGCGCCTTGAGACCCTCACAGGTGAGTAGTGTGCTTTACAAAAGCTATGATTGATTGATTGATGGCCGATCCCATGATGCTTCAGCCAGCCCTATCTTGTCTGCTCATATGACCCAGACCTATGCAGATCTCACCACTTCTTAGCTGCCAAGGTTTCAGATTGCTATGTGTGACATTTTCATAATTTTAGTGTAATTATGAGTGACATTTCGACAACTATGAGTGACACTGTCTTGCAAGCAAAATCAAGCGAAGAAGAGGAGGGAACCCTATAAATATCGTAATCTATCGAGAATCCTACACCTCCTTTTGTACACCAGTGCCACCTTGTGTCTTTTAACAAACACTACTCGGAGCTTATATAGCAAAGTGGGAAACTGTAACAAGAAGGTTTTACCGCTCTACAGGACTTGCGTGACTGTAGGAAAGTACCATATTGCCTGGCATGTTACCACCATATTTCACTGTATATATTTTGTTTTAGTCTATGTGTCACTGGGACCCTGCCAGACAGGGCCCCAGTGCTCATAAGTATGTGCCCTGTATGTGTTCCCTGTGTGATGCCTAACTGTCTCACTGAGGCTCTGCTGACCAGAACCTCAGTGGTTATGCTCTCTCTGCTTTCCAAATTTGTCACTAAAAGGCTAGTGACTAAATTTACCAATTCACATTGGCATACTGGTACACCCTTATAATTCCCTAGTGTATGGTACTGAGATACCCAGGGTATTGGGGTTCCAGGAGATCCCTATGGGCTGCAGCATTTCTTTTGCCACCTATAGGGAGCTCTGACAATTCTTACACAGGCCTGCCACTGCAGCCTGCGTGAAATAACGTCCACGTTATTTCACAGCCATTTACCACTGCACTTAAGTAACTTATAAGTCACCTATATGTCTAACCTTCACCTGGTGAAGGTTGGGTGCAAAGTTACTTAGTGTGTGGGCACCCTGGCACTAGCCAAGGTCCCCCCACATCGTTCAGGGCAAATTCCCCGGACTTTGTGAGTGCGGGGACACAATTACACGCGTGCACTATATATAGGTCACTACCTATGTATAGCGTCACAATGGTAACTCCGAACATGGCCATGTAACATGTCTAAGGTCATGGAATTGTCACCCCAATGCCATTCTGGCATTGGGGGGACAATTCCATGATCCCTGGGTCTCTAGCATAGTACCCGGGTACCGCCAAACTACCTTTCCGGGCTCTCCACTGCAGCTGCTGCTGCTGCCAACCCCTCAGACAGATTTCTGCCCTCCTGGGGTCCAGGCAGCCCTGGCCCAGGAAGGCAGAACAAAGGATTTCCTCTGAGAAAGGGTGTAACACCCTCTCACTTTGGAAATAGGTGTCAGGGCTGGGGAGGAGTAGCCTCCCCCAGCCTCTGGAAATGCTTTGATGGGCACAGATGGTGCCCACCTCTGCATAAGCCTGTCTACACCAGTTTAGGGATCCCCCAGCCCTGCTCTGGCGCAAAACAGGACAAAGGAAAGGGGAGTGACCACTCCCCTGACCTGCACCTCCCAGGGGAGGTGCCCAGAGCTCCTCCAGTGTGTCCCAGACCTCTGCCATCTTGGAAACGGAGGTGTGTATGGCACACTGGACTGCTCTGAGTGGCCAGTGCCAGCAGGTGACGTCAGATGCTCCTTATGATAGGCTCTTACCTCTCCTGGTAGCCAATCCTCCTTCCTAGATAGCCAAACCTCCTTTTCTGGCTATTTAGGGTCTCTGCTTTGGGGATTTCACCAGATAACGAATACAAGAGGTCATCAGAGTTCCTCTGCATCTCCCTCTTCACCTTCTGCCAAAGGATCGACCGCTGACTGCTCAGGACGCCTGCAAAACCGCAACAAAGTAGCAAGATGACTACTAGCAACCTTGTATCGCTTCATCCTGCCGGCTTTCTCGACTGTTTCCAGGTGGTGCATGCTCTGGGGGTAGCCTGCTTCCTCTCTGCAGCAGGAGCTCTGAAGAAATCTCCCGTGGGTCGACGGAATCGTCCCCCTGCAACCGCAGGCACCAAAAGACTGCATCACTGGTCCACTGGGTCCCCTCTCAGCACGACGAGCGTGGCCCCTGGAACTCAGCAACTCTGTCCAAGTGACTCCCACAGTCCAGTGACTCTTCAGTCCAAGTTTGGTGGAGGTAAGTCCTTTCTGCCCTACGCTAGACTGCATTGCTAGGTACCAAGTGATTTGCAGCTGCTCCGGCTCCTGTGCACTCTTCCATGATTTCCTTCGTGCACAGCCAAGCCTGGGTCCCCAAAACTCCCTCCTGCAGTGCACTGAGTTGTCCTCCGGCATCATGGGACTCCCTTTTGTGACTTCGGGTGGACTCCGGTTCACTTGTCTTCCAAGGTACTACTGCGGGTGCTGCCTGCTTCTGTGAGGGCTTCCTGAGTTTCTGGGCGCCCCCTCTGTCTCCTCTTCCAAGAGGCGACATCCTGGTCCCTCCTGGGCCACAGCAGCACCCAAAAACCTCTACTGCAACCCTTGCAGGTAGCAAGGCTTGTTTGTGGTCTTTCTGCGTGGAAACACCTCTGCAAGCTTCATCGCGACATGGGACATCCGTCCTCCAAAGGAGAAGTTCCTAGCTCTCTTCTTTCTTGCAGAACTCCAAGCTTCTTCCAACTGGTGTCAGCTTCCTTGCACCCTCAGCTGGCATTTCCTGGGCTCCTGCCCACTCTCGACACTGTCGCGACTATTGGACTTGGTCCACTTGTCTTACAGGTACTCAGGTCCGGAAATCCACTGTTGTTGCATTGCTGGTGTTTGTTCTTTCTGCAGAATCCCCCTATCACGACTTCTGTGCTCTCTAGGGGTAGTAGGTGCACTTTACACCTACCTTTCAGAGTCTTGGGGTGGGCTATTTTTCTAACCCTCGCTGTTTTCTTACAGTCCCAGCGACCCACTACAAGCTCACATAGGTTTGGGGTCCATTCGTGGTTCGCATTCCACTTTTGGAGTATATGGTTTGTGTTGCTCCTATACCTATGTGCTCCTATTGCAATCTATTGTAATTCACACTGTCTACATTACTTTTCTTGCTATTACCTGCATACTTTCGGTTTGTGTACATATATCTTGTGTATGTAACTTATCCTCATACTGAGGGTACTCACTGATATACTTTTGGCATATTTCATAAAAATAAAGTACCTTTATTTTTAGTAATTCTGTGTATTCTGTTTTCTTATGATATTGTGCATATGACACCAGTGGTATAGTAGGAGCTTTGCATGTCTCCTAGTTCAGCCTAAGCTGCTTTGCCATAGCTACCTTCTATCAGCCTAAGCTGCTAGAAACACCTCTTCTACACTAACGAGGGATAACTGGACCTGGCACAAGGTGTTAGTACCTCTGGTACCCACTACAAGCCAGGCCAGCCTCCTACATCAGGTCTAAGTTTATCTTTGTGAATCGGGCCCCTAATGCACAAGTCTACAATACAATCCAGCTAGGTACGATCTTGGAATAAAGAATCAAACCATCTCAGAGCACTCTTTCTGTTCCCATTTTATGGTTAAGGATCTGAAGGAGTAACTGGGGATTCAGCATATCAAATGCTGCAGAGAGATCTAAAAGAACCATCAGACCTACTGCTCTGTCACCTAAGGTGTTAAGAGAATCTCCCATAATTGGAATGGTGGCAGTTTCTCTACTAAATTTGGAGCGAAAGCCAGATGGAATTGTTTTCAGGAGGTTGTTGTTTGTGATATGATTTAGGAGTGGCGAAGCCACTGCTCTACATTATTTTTTCCCAGGAACTGTAGCTTTGAAACTGTTCTGAGATTCTGAAGTTTATTTGGCTACAAGTATTGTTGCTTGAGTAGTGGAGTAATTTGTCAAGATTTCAGAAGTGTCGAGGGAAAAAAAAACTTTCTTCTCAGGAGGAGTATACTATTTTCAGCAAAAGAGGTCAGCAAGAAAGCAAATAAGGGGACCTTTGTGAAAGAGGAGTGATTTGTGGAAGAAATGATTTGCGAGATAGATTGTAAATCAATGCTCTTTTAATGCAGACCATTTGGGAGTGGCTCTCTGTGAGATGTTATTGAAAGGACACCTTTTCTGCTTTTTCAGGTAGCTCAGAATAGATTACCTTGAATTTATCTTTGAAAACGTTTATGTAATCGACATGAGATTGAATGCTTGATAGCTGTAGGGTTCATACGGTGTTCTATGCTGTGAGGTGGGGTTGGTCAGTTTATAGATGTTTAAATTTTGTTGTAGTACTTTGACTTAGTAGTTAGGATGAAAGTTTAATATTGCCTCCTTTGTTCTTTGACACCAATGAGTGATTCTAAAGACTTTGTTTTCCTTCAAATACTTTCCAGTTTTTTTGTTGCATTTTTGCTCATGTTGAGATCTGATGAGTAGCATGGTGCATGCTGTTTAACCTTAGAAGTTTGTCCAGGCAGGATGTTTGTGTTTGACTAGTTGCATAAGTTAAAGAGGTTGTTTGTGTACATTTGTAGGTTAAGGGGATCAGCTGGCAGGATAGTGAAGGCAATTACCACGTAAGTAAACAAGTAGACATCCAGAGAGATTTTTAGGGAGATGAGGTTCGGCTTAGAGCTAACCACATCAAGGATGTTGTCTTTCTCATGGGTTCCTGGGCAATAAACTGCCATCATGTTTTGTTAGAGGGTTTTTTAGAATGTTCAGTGCTATGTTGAAATCTCCCAAAAAGATATAGTACGAACAGTTGTTTTCCATCATTGTAGTTAGATCCTCATATGGTACAAGGAAAACACATTATGGCCAGGAGGGTAAACAAATAGTTGGAAACAGCAAGACTAATGTTTTAATTTCTGGGAGCAGGAAACATTTTCAAAGGAGAGAGAGGTTGGGGGATCTGTGGTGATACATTTCCTGCAGTTTTTGTACAGCTTTGTAATGCCTCCCAATGTTTGTTATGTCTATCCCTATGCAGGACATATTAAATTTACAACCAGTAGTATGCCATTGGGTGTTGGTGAAGTTACAGAAAACTCAGTCTCAGTGATAAATATCAGGTCATGAATGAGTTTGGTCAGTAACTCAGCTATTTTACATGCATGTGCCTGTGAGGATGTAGCATAACAAGCGCATTTCAGGTTTGTAGCTGTAGGGTGATTTTGTTTCAGTCATTTTTATGAGATTTTCCAGATGAGGTCCTTCTTCTGCTTTTCTTTGGACAATCAAGACTGCAAGACTGCTTCCTACAAGGCTGTCTAAATTCCCAGAGTGCCACAGTTGAAATTCCAGACCGTACGACTAAGCACTGTCTCTCCTGGGGTGTTATCCATTGTTTGTTTTGGGGACTGACTAGCTGTCACTAAATTAGTCTAGTGCTTTGCTAAAATAAAGGCAGCTGTACTTCATCGTATTTAGTCAATAGAAACTTTCAAAGAAAACATTTACTGTAAAGGTCATCAAGCAACACTTCAATATCATTATTTGTAACACTTGTCCGAAAAAATACAGAAAAATAGTAACCCATAGTGAGAACATTTCTTGTGCAATATCTTGTGAAGAGAATTATGTTTGCTCTGTGTATTTTTGCTGGCTTAGAACTATGTGCCCTGCTAACCAGTATTGTAGTGCCTGTGCTCCTCCTTTAGACATTGGCATATTTAACTTACCTATAGGTTCCTAGTATACGGTACAACGTGTTCCCAGGGATTTCAAATTAAATGTCACTGGTGAACTGCAGCACCTATTGTGCCATCCATTGCAGTGGCAGTGTAAATGTGGATGCGGGCCTGCCATTGCAGCCTGGCAGTAGCAATTTAAAAAACTGCAATTCGACCTATCAAAATAAACCCTTTTGACAGATCAAAGCCTTCATTTTAAATAGTAATAAATCACCCCTAAGTAGGTCTTGTAGCTTACTTAGAGTTGAATCATTATTATCAATTACGAAATCTCAGTTTAGCAACCAGCTAGAGAAATCTTTAAACCTTTATTTTTCCTAATTATTACATTCCCAACTCAATAGTGAAGTTGAATATTTAATAAATAATGAGATAGAGTAACTTTTAGAAAGTTACCTTTTCCCTGCCAAAACCTCTGGAGTCTAATTCCGGTCAACCTCCAGGTGCAGTTCTCTGAGTGCTGTGCTCAAGCCCTGATGAGGGGAGCAAAGACATAGGCCTGGCTGTAGGAAAGTGGTTTTGTTCCTATGGAAGAATGGCCAGCTGGAGTTGACCCAGGAAATTAATTATTTTTTTGTCATAGTTTGACTCTTGCTCTAGGCTAGACTGCTGGTTTAAGGATGACAGTACTTTTATTTGTAGGTGACTATGCCAGTCCTACAACAACTCGCAATTGTCGTCCCAACCCTCCCGGCTCACAAGCAGCACCTCACGAACAACTCAAACAGTAAAAAGTGATTTGTGGCAGCCTCTACGCATGGACTCTAGAGTTTGACATCTCAAGGAGTGTTGTGGTTAAACAGAGATTACCCCTTTCTCACATTAACACCATGTCTCAATCAAACACAGGCAATGAAGAAGATGCAGTAAAGTTTCATAAAGTATTATTTGAGCAAAACTGCAATCTGTGATAAGTTGCATGGGATGCAATGATTAGGATAATTAATAATGCAAGAAACAGACAAGAGTCATTAATACAAAGACCCCCACCATTTTGCAAAACCATAGAAAGACATAAAGTATGGGATATGTCCTAATACCCTAAGGTCATGTACCTAATCTCTAACCTAGAAGAGAGCTAGGTGTGTTAAACCAAATCTGCCAATGGCATGCCCATGAGAAGATCCCCAAACCCTCATTACCTTGGAATGAGGTCTCTATCTCAGACTCCGCAGGGACACGAAGACTGGGTCAGCGTCACGGCAACGTGCAGCATCGATAGCAGCGATGGCATCTGATCGGAATCTCTCTATCTGTTTAAGTGAAGAGTATTTATACAGATCTGCTTGGACCCCTGACATAGGTCTGTTCCCAAACAATAGATAACAAAGCATGCTTGGGACGGTAATTTACATAAACAATTCCCTCGAAAGTGTGAAGAGGGAAAGTACCTCAAGTGAACACCTACAGTTTGTTTATCTTTGACACTTGATATTGACGCCCTAGCGTGGTGGCACTGATAACGCAAACTTTAACATGTGCCTAACTAAAAACAAGGCACCCATCTTAAAAGATTTAATTAAATAAATGCATTAAAACAGAGCAAGCTAAGTAGGGTAAAAGTCACTAGGTGACGGGGGCACGAGTCTGCAAGCCAAAGGCTAAGTTAACTCAAAACAAACTAGGATTCACTACAATTTGAAATAGGCCTCCCATGTCACAGGAAAATGTTAGCTGGGCAGGCACTTTCCTTTGTACCCCCAGGCAGGCAGGCACCTATCTGAGTGGCAGGGGAGCAGCTCCAAAAAGGAGGGGCTGCTCATTCTCCTGGACACACCTCTGGATGAGCACAGGAGCTCTGCACAAGGGAAAAAGGTTTCTTGGAATAGGTAGTTAGGAGCACTGTCTGATTGTTTGCATAGGGCAAACAGAAACGGATCCAAAAGTAACCACTCAGAACCTTTACTTCATTAGTTAGGGCAGGGCCAAGATACACCCCTATCCATTAGCTGGTGCCATGCATAAATGTGGCATCCTAGTACTCTCCTCAGAACACTACTGGAGCTGAATAAGAACAGAAGATGACTGAACCTGCTGTCTGCAACCTGAGAGGAGCCTTGACTGGCTGCATCTTTTCCCTCTTCTACCAAGGAGAAGAAAGTCTGATCTGGGCCCGGCTGATCGTCTCTACTGAAATGAGTCTTGGCCCCCAAGTGCTATTCCTGAGGTCCTGGAACCCTTGGCTGGACTACTCCTATCACTCCTGAAAACAAGGTACTTAGAATTTTCTTAATCTCCTAAAGACTGGGACAAACCTGCCAAGCTGATCCACCCAGAGTGCGTTACCGGTGGCCTAAAGAATCAAGTTTCTCCAGCTCAGTGCGTCTCCACAGCAGCAAATCCAATTTAGCAATCGTATCTCACAGAGATTGTATCTAAATTCGTGGAGCCCTTGTTGGATAGAGTTCTCAGCCCTACACCGCTGAAGGATGCAGGGCTCTGAAGTAGAGACTACCTGCGAATGTAGAAATGTTGCCTGGGTGCATGCACCATAAATATCTGACCGCGAGAGGAGTGTCTGGGAGTAAAATCTGAATTTTCCCCTTTCAAGCTTTTCCCATCAAAACCAGTGGCTTCCCCGGGACTGTGTCCAATGTCTATCCAACCTTGTGGCACCCTCTTCGGCTACAGATTGCTGCCTTGCTCCGTTGGATATTTGTGGCTTCTGTTTTAGGATCAAGTCCCAAAGTAAAACCTTTGACTAGGTCAAGACTGATTTCTTTATCCAACCAATACTCCATCAGGGTCGACCTCAAATGGCACATAAGTCCTGGTTTATAGCGACCAGTTGACTCCTGTTGATGCATGGTGCTTTTTGGCACTATTTTTACTTAAAAGTTTCGGGCTCCCCTTGTTGGTTTCTTAAGTCAAGCCTGCAGGCAGCGTTCATACGCTGTTGCTTAGCAACCTATTGTATCTAAAAAAAGATTTAACAAATTCCATTACTTACCATTTGTTGGTATCATAATCTCTCTTTTTTGTTGGCTTCTAATTTGGCAGTGCATACAATGTTTCACTTCTTGTTCTCTCTCTGGCGCAGGGACCAAGTATATATATTGATTTGTTTTAGATCAGTGTTGGTCTGTTAATTGTGCTGTGATTTAGGTACTATTTCTGCTTTTGTCCATAAATTGCCTTTATCTGTTCATGCCCAGCATTTCAATGTTGCCGCACCTGTGCTCAAAGTCTGCGGGTCTCTGTGCATTGCTTGTTTGACATGTTTATAAACTGTTGTTTACAAGTATTTGTGATGCCTGCTGGATGCTTTAAAGTTTTAAAGCAGCAGAGTTAAATCCCATGGCATTCAGAGTAGCCATCACCTTCTTTATATACAAAACTCCACTGTAGCAGTCAAACATAGGGCCTCATTAAGAGTTTTGAGGTTAGACTGCCAGACCGCCATGGTGGCGGCCATCAAAAGACCACCATGTTGGTGGTGTTACAGACTACTGTATTATGAGTCACACAACAAGCACCGCCAACAGACAACCAAAAACCTGACACTGCCAGGACTCAGGAGGGCAGGAAATAGGTGGTCCAATCAATGGAAGCGCCAGCCTATCAACCTACCACTGAACCTATGACAAGTCGAAAACACCTGCAAATTACACTCTAAAATACACCCCTTCACACACCACAATTCTTTGCCATTACAACAGTTCACACAGAAGACAGAGGGCCTGATTCTGACCCCGGCGGTTCCTTACCGCCGGGGCCAGGGTCGGCGGGAGCACCGCCAACAGGCTGGCGGTGCCCCGCAGGGCATTCTGACCGCGGCGGTTTTGCCGCGGTCAGAAGTGGAAAACCGGCGGTCTCCCGCCGGTTTTCCGCTGCCCTGGGAATCCCCCATGGCGGCGCAGCTTGCTGCGCTGCCATGGGGGATTCTGACAGCCCATACCGCCATCCTGTTCCTGGCGGTTCTCCCGCCAGGAACAGGATGGCGGTATGGGTTGTCGTGGGGCCCCTGGGGGCCCCTGCAGTGTCCATGCCAATGGCATGGGCACTGCAGGGGCCCCCGTAAGAGGGCCCCACATTGTATTTCAGTGTCTGCATTGCAGACACTGAAATACGCGACGGGTGCCACTGCACCCGTCGCACCTTCCCACTCCGCCGGCTCAATTCTGAACTGCCGTCCTCGTGGGAAGGCTCTTTTGCACTGGGCTGGCGGGCGGCCTTTTGGCAGCCGCCCGCCAGCCCAGTGTAAAAGCCAGAATCACCGCAGCGGTCTTATGACCGCGGAGCGGTGTTCTGGAGGGGGGAACTCTGGCGGGCGGCCTCCGCCGCCCGTCAGGGTTAGAATCACCCCCAGAGTGCCATTTAAAAATACAGAACCATAGAATAGGCACCTCTCCATCTTTCACTGGGCATATATCCCACTGCCTCACAACACCCCCACCACACATCATAGCACCTCTACACCAAATTTGCTCCCAGTTACCCCCTCATTACACCCAAATGTCATTATTTATATTGTTCCTTGTTTCCCACCACCATGTCACCACAGAAACATCTGACGAGTTAAGAGTCATGGTGGACAAAATCATTAGACTAGATCCACATTCATTTGAAGCCCAAGTCCAGCAGACTACAATTGTGAGGAAAATGGAAATGTGGCAAAGAATAGTCAAGAGAG
The DNA here is from genome assembly GCF_031143425.1 of Pleurodeles waltl. Classification (NCBI taxonomy): domain Eukaryota; kingdom Metazoa; phylum Chordata; class Amphibia; order Caudata; family Salamandridae; genus Pleurodeles; species Pleurodeles waltl. Next base: position 3,754,386 of record NC_090444.1, on the reverse strand, counting down.
TGAATACTGTAGGCAGCTACCCGCGCACAAGGGACGACATCAGGAAGAGGTGGAACAACCTCAGGAGGAAGGTATGTTCCGTGGCCGCCAGGCACCAGCTGGCGGTCCACAAGACTGGCAGAGGTTCCCCACCTCATCCTCTACAACTCACATCATGGGAGGAGAAGGTCTTGGCCATCCTACATTCTAAGGGCCTGGGGGAGTAGAGTCAGGTAAGTCACAACAATACAAATGGCACAAAAATATATTGGCATGCATGCTCACTGATCACATTTTGCCACTGTAACTGTCACTCCACTCACAACCCCTGAGTCCAACTGTCCAATTACCCCTGTCTGGTATCTCACACGTGAAGTATACTCACATGAGGGCACAACATCTGTGTATGGTGTGTGTAGTACATGGCCTGACAGCACTACAACTCCTAGTAGGCATTGTTCTACCAATACAAAAACCACAACATTGTACCACACCCAAAATCACCTTGTTGTGCAAATCACTTGTGACGTACTCATCTGAGAGGGCCGAATCTCCATAGTGTGTGGGTAGGACAGACAATGACAGGAATGCTTATGCCAGCAGGTACTGGGACTCACAATATACTCAGCAACAACACTGTCCTCTGCTACTATGACCCTTCTCCCACTACTCAGCTATTGAACTGTACTGACCTGAGGGGACCTCAGCAGTATAATGTGTGGGTATAGGACAGGCAATGACAGGAATGCTAAAGCCATCAGGCACTGTCTACCCAATGCAAAACACCAGCCCACTGTGCATTTGTCTAAACTTCCTTGTATGTGAACTCGCAATGGAACTATACTCACCTGAGAGGATGACTTATGTATGCTGTGTGCAGTAAATTCCAGGAGGACCAGTCCAGTGAAGAGGACAGTGTCCACATGACATTGGGCAGCTGTCTGTGAACTCACAAATGAAGTTGACATACCTGGGAGGTACCCAGAAACAGATAATTCTACACCGTGCAATGTGCCTAATCAACTATATCCATCTTGAGTAGCTAAGCCAAGAGGAAAATAATATGGACAGGAAGGGCAGCCCAACCAGAGTGCCAAATCTATGAAATACTAATCAGAAGTCACAAGATGCATCTTCGAAATGCTTGTGGCCATACACATATCCTCAATGACCACATGACCACATGATAACAACTAAATGATACAACAACAAGGTCACTGGTCTGCCTGCATTACAGTCAACTAGGTCTTAAGATGACCTATGCCACATTATGCCCAGTCACTGTTTTGACTACACTTCTGGAAAGGTATGAGTCTATGGACAGACCTCGAAGTGCCAAGATACACAGACATCCTGAAGCAAGTTGGCTTTAAATGGAAATGGTCTGTTCACCAAATATCAGCTCTAAACTGTTGATAGCAGGTGTGCCTGTCACATAAGGGAAAACTGCAAAGCCAGTGTGTACGTGGCCCTGAACAAATGCCACTGTAAACTGTTGGAGCTACATGTCACAATACAACCTGTAGAATTCTGTTTCACACTTCAACATGTCTACCTGCCACTGCGACCATTGAGATACCTCCAGAGATTGACCCTCTACTGAGAAAGAAAGAAAATTTGTATGGTCCCCAGAAGCTGACCAAGCCTTCTCAACTTTGAAGGAAGCATTTTCCACTGCTCCAGTCCTGACTCTCCCAGATGCGGATCACCCCTTCTTAGTGGAAGCTGATGCTTCAGATGTGGAAATAGGTGCAGTCTTGTCGCAACGAAGCAAAGACACTGGCCAACTTCATCCTGTGGCTTATGTGCCTCGGAAACTGAACGAAGCCGAACAGAACTATGTCATTGCTGAAAAAGAGCTTCTAGCGATATGTGACACTTTTAAAGAATGGAAGCATCATTTGTTGGGTGCCAAATACACTGTCACAGTATATACTGATCATTGCAATCTCCAGTTCATGAGTTCCGCCAGATGTTGTTTTTTGCTGAATTTGATTTTGTGGTAACTTTCTGACCTGGTAAAGACAATCGCAAAGCTGACACCTTGTCCCGCCAAGAGTCTACCACGTTGCTTGCAGTTCAAACCTCCAGAGCTATCATTGCTCCAAAGTCTTATGAATCATAAAAATTGAAGATTTCTTTGAAGACATCCGTAATTCTTTCACTGTTGAGAAATGGCAGACATGGGCCCAAGCAGATCCCAAAAGGTCAATCAAGCAAGGTTTACCTTTTCATGACGCTCGTTTGTTCGTGCCCACTACCAAACTTCGCAAGATAGTATTTCATTGGTTGCATGTTATACCTACGGCAGGTCATCCGGATACTCCTAAGACTCTTGAATTAATCCAATGCTATTTTTGGTGGCCTACCCTGACAAAAGATGTAAAAGTGATGGTAAACAACTGCGAAGTCTGTGCTCGCATTAAAACAAGCCATTCAAAACCGAAAGGGTTGTTGCATCCACTCCCAACTCCAAGTCGTCATTGGGAGCACATTTCTTTAGACTTTATTACAGGTCTACCAGTGGTTCAACAACATTCAGTAATCCTGGTGGTAGTAGATAGTCTCACGAAATATGGACATTTCATTGCCTGTAAGAAATCGCCCACCTCCAGTGAACTGGCAACTATTTTACTGAATAGAGTGGTTCGTTATCATGGACTTCGGAAAATGATCCTCTCTGTTCGAGGGTCGTAATTTGCCTCCAATTTCTGGAAGACATGGTGCAAAACACTTCAAGTGACATCCACACTATCTACTAGCCACCATCCTCAAACAGATGGTAAAACTGAGAGACTAAATCAGACTTTGAAGCAATACCTGCGTGCTTACGCTGAAAAAGCACTTCATTCTTGGACATCAATGCTCTGGTAAGCTGAGTTAGCCTACAATAACTCATTCCACACTTCTACTGGCGTTACACCCTTTTTTGGCTCGTGGCCCATCACGATCCCCCAAGAAAGTTCTCTTACACCAGCTGTGTCAGAAACCATTCAACATCTTCATCAAACCAAGAAATTGATTCAACAGCATTTAGAAAAGGCCAAACAAAAATACAAAAAGCATTATGACAAGAAACATTGTGAGGGACCGCAGTATCAACCAGGTGATAAAGTGTGGCTTTCCACAAAACATATAGACTTCAAGAAGAAGCACATGTTCAATCCTAATTTCATAGGTCCTTACACTGTCCTTAAACAAATCAATCCTGTGACCTATAAACTGCAATTGCCAAGATCATTACGGATTGATCCAGTGTTCCACACTTCCCTCTTGAAAAAAGCAGTCCAGAAGGTCCGCCCTCATCCAGCTCCAGTTCTAGTACAGGGGGAAGTAGAATACGAAGTCAAGAAGGTGTTAGATTCCAAACTGACAGGGCATAACCTATGGTACTTTATCTCATGGAAAGGTTATGGCCCTGAAAGTAACTCATGGGCTTCCGCATCTGATATTCATGCTCCAGTACTTGTGAGGCGCTTTCATCGTTTCAAAACAGACAAACCAGGCCCTAGAGCGCGTCTGGGAGAGGGGAGTACTGTCAACACCAGGGCACTGCGCCCTCTATGGGCGACTAGAATGCAAAAACCCAGCACTTTCAAGATAACGTAATTTATGCATTGTGCTGATATGCTGTTGTGTAACCTTTTGCATTGCAGCATTCAATCCTGAAGACTTATTTTCAAGGTGTCTATAAATACTGTACATTTGCAATGTATTGCTGCAGGCTTTCAGAGTGTGTCAGGGTGTGGTCCCTTTCCAGGGCCTTCTAGAAGCTTTCCCTGCAGCATGCCTGGGTGTGGTTTGTGGGCTGGGCCAAGACTCTATAAAAGGGAGCCAGCCCAGCTCCACGTGCTCACTATTCAGAGATCCCGGTGCAGAGCAGCAGCAACTTCCTGAGCTCCGGTTCCGGAGGCCTACTTTGATCTTCCAGGCCTTGCCCTTTCACTTTGTCGGTGATTCTTGATCAGGGTGGTAAGACGGAGGTCGGGCTGGGCTCCCGATCCCGTTCTCGAAGGTTTTCGAGTTCTTGGGCCTAATTTGCAAGATGAAACAATTTTGCTTTTATGTGTGTGAATGTACACTCAAAGTTTTATGGCATTTTCATGCTGACACTTGAATCGGCAAAACACGCAATTCTTTACTCGTGCACAATTCATGTTGTTCATTGTGTGCTACCCTTTTATGGCATTTAGTAGGTGGCATTCGAATCGGCAAGACGCGCGATTAATTTCCTGTGCTTAATTTGTGTTATTCATTGTACGCTACCATTTCTTGCCATTCATATGGTAGTATTCGAATCGGCAAAATGCGCAATTCATTTCCTGTGCTTATTTTGTGTTATTCATTGTACGCTACCATTTCTTGGCATTCATATGGTGGTATTCGAATCGGCAAGACGCGCGATCCATTTCCTGTGCTTAATTCGTGTTATTCATTGTGCGCTACCATTTCTTGGCATTTATATGGTGGTATTCGAATCGGCAAGACGCGCGATCCATTTCCTGTGCTTAATTCGTGTTATTCATTGTGCGCTACCATTTCTTGGCATTTATATGGTGGTATTCGAATCAGCAAGACGCGCAATTTATTTCCTGTGCTTAATTTGTGTTATTCATTGTACACTACCATTTCTTGGCATTCCTATGGTGGTATTCGAATCAGCAAGACGCACAATTCATTTCCTGTACTCAATTCATGTTATTCATTGTACGCTACCATTTCTTGACATTCACTTGGTGGCCTTCGAATCGGCAAGACGCGATTCATTTCTTGTGCTTAGTTCATGATATTCATTGTGCGCTACCATTCCTTGGCATTCACATGGTGGCCTTCGAATCGGCAAGTTGCGCAATTAATTTCTTGTGTCTAATTCATGATATGCATTGTGTGTTACCATTTTATGCCATTTACGTGGTGACATTCGAATCAGCAAAGTGCACAATTCATTTCTTGTGTTGAACCCATGCTACTCATTGTGTGCTACTGTTTCATTGCATTCATTTGGTGGTACTCGAATCGGCAATATGTGCAATTAATTTCTTGTGTTTAAATCATTATGTTCATTGTTCGCTTCCACTTCATGGCATTTACTTGGTGGCCTTCGAATCGGCAAGACGCGCGATTCGTTTCTCGAGTCTAACTCATGTTATTCCTTCTGCATTTACAAACATTTGTGAAAATCTGCAATGTGCGCAATTCATGTTCCTGCATTTTAAGACAACTAGAGTGTTAGAATTCTAGATGTTATATTGTATGTGCATAATAATTCCCTCAAGTACAATTCATGTGGTGTTATAGAAATCATTCAGATTATTTCCTGATCCTCATGCAAAAGACTATACTTGAATTTGAAAGCGTAATTCTAGAAGGTTCTAATGTTTCTAATTCATGTGTAACATTTCATTGAGTGGTTCATTGGAAAGTAGTATTAATCTTTCTTGATTCCCTCACAGGTATCCAGTCATCTTGAGGCCTAGTTATTTCAGTCCATGCTTAAGTTATCCATGTTTCCAGTATGACAATGCTTAGAGTCATAGCCTAGTAATTATTAATATGATATAATCTTGATATTGTGTGTTTTAACCTTTTGCTTCCTGCAGGTCTCCTTCCCAGCTGTTCCCTTCCTAATCCCCTTTTTCCCACTTGGACTCTCTTAGACTCTGTGACATTCTAATCAGAGTATTGGAGCTGTCTTGTGGTGGACGTGTTGGGAACGTGCACATACCCCGAGGATCTGGTGTCTCTGATAGCATCACACATTGACAACAGTTGCCACCACCACCTGTGCTGTAGGGGGTGAACAATTACACAGTGACAGTCAGGTGACCCTTGGACTGTTACACATGAAATATGAACCTACCTCAGGCCCTGACCTGGGTACAACTCCTCAGAATTGTCAATGTCCATCAGGCATTGTTACAAACAGAATGATGTACGCAGCAGAAATTTCACACCCATGTTGGCCATCCCTGGGTTCAAACCTGAGCTTTTGTCACATGAGCTGTACTGTCACCATGCTGCACTCATGTATCATAGTGCAAGGCGGGCTGCATCGAGGGGGAGAACTTAAGTGTGCAGTAAGGCAAACAACCTACTCTGACAGGAGTAGAAACAGTACTCTGCCAGGTCCATGAGTGCTATACAAAGTAGCACACAAATCACATGAGACATCAATGGCAACAAGAGCAGTGTGGCGACTATGCCATCCCTGGGGTGGTGTAAGGTCTCAGCACAGCATGGGTGTATGTGAAACATTTTAGACTGGGACAAGTGAAAATTGCCATGTGTGGTGCTGTGCCATGAGCACAGCAACACACATTGCAAGGTAACAACATGCAAATGGATGGAAAGGGAGGTTAGAACAAGATAAGAGGACGGTCAGGACACAATAAGGATAGACAACACATTGAGAAGATATAACGTAGACAATTGTCGCAACTGAGCTTCCATTCATGTGACATGCAGGTTAGGCATAGGGCTGTAGACTGCAGCTATGATGTACTGGAATAATCTATTGGAACTAATGGGTGCATCATAGGCCCCTAGCGCCACTGGAGCTCCAGTGGCCCTAAGCACTGCGCTGTATTGACAAGGTAGTGTTAAGACACTTTTTATGGCATTATGGGGGTCATTACAACCCTGGCGGTCAAAGACCGCCAGGGCTGGTTTGACGGAAGCACCGCCAACAGGCTGGCGGTGCTTCCTTTGGCATTACAACCGTGGCGGAAGCGCCGCTGTCACACCGCCGGGGTGGCGGATTTCCGCCACAGTGGCCCCGGTGGGATTACCAGTCCCCCTACCACCAGCCCTTTCCTGGCGGTTTGAACCGCCAGGAAAAGGCTGGCAGTACGGGGATTTGCGGGCCCCTGGACATGCAGACAGTGAAAAGAGCACAGCCGCAACATTGCCAGCTCCATTTGGAGCCGGTTCCTGTGTTGCGGCCGAGATCCACGCTGGGCCGGCGGGGATCTCCAAATGGCCGCGGTGGGAGTGTGGCTGCATTGGCGGCCTCCTGGCGGTCCGATCTTAGTGGGTGGCTCCAGTCACCCGCCAAGGTCGTAATGAGGGCCTATATCACCTTGTAAATACATAGCCACCTGATCATGACAGTGCGTGGAAGGTGGTGCAATGGATGTTGCTGTGGGTGTGCCACAGCAGCACACAATATATTTCAATGCTGCCTCAGATGAATGGAATATTGTACACTTGAGGTAGGGCCAAACCAATTACGCCAGCCCCAGGGGTGGCATTAGCAGGGTGCAATGAGGAGGAATACATTTGTACCTCCTTCATTTCTGAATTCCTATGTCTGCTGCAATCTGCAGCATGCATAGGAAGAGCAAAATGCCATAAATGATCATTTAAGACCGTGAAGGTGTAATGACATGCACATAAACAATCCTATGTAAATGCCGATTTGGCTCTTTCAAGTGTGCTGCATTCTACAGCTCACACAGAAGTGCCAGAGTGCCATTGGTGATTGTTAATGTGCATGAAGGGGCACTTTTACACACATTAAGAGTCACACTCCTCAAAACATGCATCCTTGCACAATGGTGTAAGGATGACTACAATTACACTGGCAGCTGAATCTTGCACCAGTATGGGGGACAACGCAGGGGTGCCCCATAATCACTTGCATACAGTGCAATCTTGAGTTACCAAAGTGAAGCAGTGTGGCGCTGATTATTATTGCACAGCACCATTCTGCACCACTTCAACATCAACATGGGCCTATAATGACAATCAGGATCTGCCCGTCCTGGAGTACCCTGATGTCCTGGATGACCAGCTGGCACTATCAGACAAGAGACACTCCAAGAAGTCCTTGCGAACATGCTGACACTACCTCCAGTCGCAAGCAGGAGAATTGAATTAGCAGACATAACACAGGCCCCACTTAGCACCCCAAGAGTATGACCTGCTAGCACTGACACAGCAGAGGACTCCGAGGACACAGGCACCAGCTTCGAGAGGACAGTGGTAGGAGTCCAGGGGGAACTGGCCAACGAGGTGTGGGTGGGGATGCAAACAATGTCAGCCAGCCTTGATTGGATGCGGACGTGCATGGTTACAGCAACAGAACAGACCGCAGCCAGCCGACGCACACTTTCCCCAATGCGTAGATTCCAGGAGTGTATGAGGGACATAGCTGTTGCCAAGAGGGAGAGGCCACAACAACTGCCCTCCCAAACTGGCAGCAGTGTGCTAGAGGACAATAAGGACTCCATGCACCAGAAACTGGTCTCCCTCAGGGCAGACATAGCTGCCTACCACAGGGATGTTGCAGCTATACTTGAAAACCAGCATCTCCTCCTTGCTGCAGTGATGCCATATGTAGTGCCACAGATGGCAGCTGCCGGGAATTGGGAGTCCACATCTGCAACCACTGAGGTGTGTGCGGCCCCCTCTCCCTCCCCAATACCACCATCAAGGGTAGAGGAGGCACCACACACATCGGAGGATGAAGATGTGGAACAGATCATATTCACCTGTAGGAGTGCCTGGTAACACCAGCCCATGCCAATGGGCAGTGTTTGCCTTAGTCCTGTTCTTGACATCACGCCAATGTTGTCACTCTGACAGATATGCACTTCACCTCAACACACTGTTGACCTTTCTGCTATGCACTGCTATTGTCCCCAACTTTCCATTTGGCAATTTAATGTCCCCCTGCACTGAAAGACACTTTTCCCCAACATGTCCCGTGACATGTCCCTCAACCCTGGACTTGTGTTGTGTCCCAATTGGATGGAATCCACAAATTTGGTCACAGACCTGGACATTGTATAAACTTTGCACTGTTACACTTGTAAATAAACACCACCTACACAACAGCATGTGACACTTCTACTATGCCTAGTGTTTGTGATGTGTGTAACATGTCTCAAGTCAGAGTGTCAGTACAAGAGTGCATGTATATGTGGGCACATATCTATGCACATGGTACCTACATGTTGTACGTTGATGTTGGCCTCATCCCCTACAATCAAATCACTGAATATGTGATATATTCTGAAAACATGTATGCTACACCCAGTACATACTGCAAGAATTGATGTGAAACAATCATCCGGCAATTTTGCCAGCTGGGAGTACCACTAGAACACATTGGTGTGGAACAGAGGGACTCAAACTCATCCATAATTGCCACTGGTCAGTTTAGCAGGATAGGAATGATATGTTGGCAGTAGTAACATGTCCCACAGTGACCAACATCCCAAAATAAAACACATGCAATGTTAGCTGAATTCCCACATCTATCCTGTCCTATACATGGTCAACATAATCAGCTTGAGTGGTGTGAAGACTGGATGGCAGGTGCACAGGTAAGTAGATGCGTTGTAGCCGCCAGTGTGACAGCTCTGTGATAAGGATGTGTTGAAAATGTCAAGGGAGGGATTTGGATGCAGGACAGAGTCCCCAGGATAACACACAATTTGCACTGTACACCCATGGGAAGACCCTGGGACCCAAGCATATGACACATGAAGTAAGGGAGTACCCAATAACATTTATTATGATAAATAAATCAATTAAACAGTAATAATTTACACCTATCCTAATCTAACCTATACTAACTATACATAACCCAACTACTCTATGCTGCAGTTACCTTACACATTTAACTACACACTCTAAACATTTGCCCCCCACCCCCCTTGTATCACAGGACACATGCAGGACAACATACACTAAACTACACATTTACTAACTTACTAACTATGACTAAACATAAGTATATATTTTTGTATTATATATATATATATATATATATATATATATATATATATATATATGTATATATATATATATATATATATATATATATATATATATATGATTTCTGGGGCATATAGGAGGCTGCCTCATGTGAAGTCCAGGCACCCGAATCAGGACTTCAGGATGCCAAAGATCCTCTTCGATGTCTCTCATTATATGCATGCTCTGCTGCTGTGCTTGGGTTGTGAAATAGGGTCATTATCCATGGCTGTATGCCTTAACCCATATCCGCTGCAAAACATTACAGGAGTAAATCATTGTGAAAGCTTTCAAGATGTAAGTCATGTAGTATGGAAGTTGATATTAGGATCTGGTGTGGCTCATATTTATCTGTGTTTTGGTGTGAGTTTCTAACCTTGTGTGATCTTTCCTCAGCACTAGGTTGTTGGACATCACAATTTTGTGTATGGGTGAAGGACCTAGACCACTTGATTTGGATTCCACACTGATAGTCATTCTGTATGTACCATGTGTTTTTTAGTGCACTTTTGTATCAGTGTGCGATCAGTAGAGGGGACATGACACATCCTGACAACACAATGGGGTCAGATGTGGTGGCAACATGGTGGCACTATAGTGCCTGAACATCCCATCCCTTTTAACATGTGTAATTGCAGATGAGGTGTGACTCTTAGGGCCTCTGGAATTGGTTAGTGTGAATGCACAACATGTCTCCTAAATTGGCTGCTGTGTCCTGAAACATTTCAACAATGCAAGGATGCCCCATGTGTGACATGTTACATGGCAACCCTTTGTTGACCCTGCGTCAGTTGCACATGTGTAGCCATGCACCAATGCTACATGCCCTACACCAGGGTACATGGCTATCTGCCATGTGGCGGTGGATGTATCTGTGCTGTATGGTACACCACCCTGGACATATGCTTTTTTGATGGCCAATTGGCACTTTCTGTGTGTGCAGCCATGTGCAGCATGCATTTGTGCTACATTCACCTGAGTTGATAGCACAGTCTACTTCCTATTTGCAAACTGGAACTGTGGGCTATTACATTGTTCCCCTGGTGTTCCAGAGTGGCAGCTAATGTTTGTATCAGCCATGAGGTGTCCAAGGGTGTGTATCCCATTGTCACTGGATGATCAACATACCTAGCAGTATCTCTCATATCTTCCAAAACAATACTGTGCATTTCCACTGTTGACACATGCACAGTGAAGGCTATGGGATGTAGCTCAGCTACGTAGCAAATGTGTCCCTTGGCACAGTGCATGTGGGCTCAGTAATGTCCCGTTGTCTCCTACTGGGTCCCACTATGACATCCATGATCTGCACTGTCTGACTGTGTCTCTGCCCCCTGTAGGAGGCTGGCCTGGCTTGTAGTGGGTACCAGAGGTACTTACACCTTAAGCCAGGTCCAGTTATACTTTATTAGTGTAGAAGAGGTGTTTCTAGCAGCTTAGGCTGATAGAAGGTAGCTATGGCAAAGCAGCTTAGGCTGAACTAGGAGACATGTAAAGCTCCTACTATACCACTGGTGTCATATGCACAATATCATAAGAAAACACAATACACAGATATATTTAAAATAAAGGTACTTTATTTTTATGCCAATATGCCAAAAGTATCTCAGTGAGCACCCTCAGTATGAGGATAAGATATATACACAAAATATATGTACACAAACCAAAATTATGCAGGTTATAGCAAGAAAAGTAATGCAAGCAGTGTAAAGTTACTATAGATTGCAGTAGGAACACATAGGTATAGGGGCAACACAAACCATATACTCCAAAAGTGGAATTCGAACCACGAATGGACCCCAAACCTATATGAGTTTGTAGAGGGTCGCTGGGACTGTAAGAAAACAGTGAGGGTTAGAAAAATAGCCCACCCCAAGACCCTGTAAGGTAGGTGTAAAGTGCACCTACAACCCCCAGAGAGCACAGAAGTCGTGATAGGGGGATTCTGAAAGAAAAACCAACACCAGCAATGCAACAACAGTGGATTTCCGGACCTGAGTACCTGTAAGACAAGGGGACCAAGTCCAAGAGTCGCGACAGTGTCGAGAGTGGGCAGGAGCCCAGGAAATGCCAGCTGAGGGCAAGGAAGCTGCCACAGTGTGGAAGAAGCTTGGTGTTTTGCAAGAACGAAGAGGACTAGGAACTTCCCCTTTGGAGGATGGATGTCCCACGTTGTGAAGAAGCTTGCAGACGTGTTCCCACGCAGAAAGACCACAAACAAGCCTTGCTAGCTGCAAGGCTCGCGGTTAGGGTTTTTGGATGCTGCTGCGGCCCATGAAGGACCAGGATGTCGACACTTGGATGAGGAGACAGAGGGGGCACCCAGCAAGTCAGGGAGCCCTCACAGAAGCAGGCAGCACCCGCAGAAGTACCGGAGCAGGCACTTAGAAGAGGAGTGAACTGGAGTCCATGCAAAGTCACAAAAGGGAGTCCCACGACGCTGGAGGGCAACTCAGAAGGTTGTGCACTGCAGGTTACAGTGTCGGGAACCCAGGCTTGGCTGTGCACGAAGGAAATCCTGGAAGAGTGCACAGGAGCCAGAGCAGCTGCAAATCACGTGGTACCCAGCAATGCAGTCTAGCATGGGGAGGCAAGGACTTACCTCCACCAAACTTGGACTGAAGAGTCACTGGACTGTGAGAGTCACTTGGACAGAGTTGCTGAGTTCCAGGGACAATGCTCGTCGTGCTGAGAGGGGACCCAGAGGACCGGTCATGCAGTCTTTTGTTGCCTGCGGTTGCAGGGGGAAGATTCCGTCGACCCACAGAACATTTCTTCAGAGCTCCTGGTGCAAGAAGGAGGCAGGCTACCCCAAGAGCATGCACCACCTGGAAACAGTTGAGAAAGCCGGCAGGATGAAGCGATATAAGGTTGCTAGTAGTAATCTGGCTACTTTGTTGCGGTTTTGCAGGCGTCCCGAGCAGTCGGCGGTCGATCCTTTGGCAGAAGGTGAAGAGGGAGATGCAGAGGAACTCTGGTGAGCTCTTGCATTCGGTATCTGAAGAATTCCCCAAAGCAGAGACCCTAAATATCCAGGAAAGGAGGTTTGGCTACCTAGGAAGGAGGATTGGCTACTAAGAGAGGTAAGAGCCTATCAGAGGGAGTCTCTAACGTCACCTGCTGGCACTGGCCACTCAGAGCAGTCCAGTGTGCCAGCAACACCTCTGTTTCCAAGATGGCAGAGGGCACACTGGAGGAGCTCTGGGCACCTCCCCTGGGAGGTGCAGGTCAGGGGAGTGGTCACTCCTCTTTCCTTTGTCCAGTTTTGCGCCAGAGCAGGGCTGGGGGATCCCTAAACCGGTGTAGACTGGCTTATGTAGAAATGGGCACCATCTGTGCCCATCACAGCATTTCCAGAGGCTGGGGGAGGATACTCCTCCCCAGCCTTCACACCTATTTCCAAAGGGAGAGGGTGTTACACTCTCTTTCAGAGGAAATCCTTTGTTCTGCCTTCCTGGGCCAGGGCTGCCTGGACCCCAGGAGGGCAGAAACCTGTCTGAAGGTGTGACGAATGGTAGGGATGAAACACTCTGACAGAGTTCCAGGTGTGACAAAACAAGAAGTTTTATTTTGAATAATAGAGGTGAACAAGTGCAGGTACGTATTTATTTGTCTTTAACTGCTGGGTATAGGGTGGTAGGATGTTTTCCGTGGTCTGGTCTTCACTCTCCTCTTTTCTGTTCTTTTTCCGTAGGGTGTTTCCCCGGGAGGCACATGCGGAAAGAAGAGAACAGTAGCGGTAAGTGGACTAGGTACTTCTGTCTATTTGCTCTTACTGTAAGTCTTTCTTTTGTTTCTGTCTTATCCCACTATTCTTTTCAAGGTACTAGTTCTCCGAGTGATGCTTATGGTTAACATATATGTTTTCTGTGTTTTTATTCCTTCTACAGTGCTCGTTATCCTGTGTGCGGTGTCTTCGGTGACCTGTGCTACTACTGTGTTCTACAGTGTTCAGTGGTAAGTTTTCTGACCCTCCCCCTCCCCTTTGATTCCGTTCCTTTCCCTTCCCTTCCCCTCGTTTGTGTTGTGCTTGTGCCCTTGTTTGTCTCTCTCTCTCTCTCTCTCTCCACTCTTTCACTCGGATTCAGGGTTGTGGTCCCACGCACCTGTACTGCCACGCTTCTCCGGAAGCGTGGTGGGATGCAGCAGCTCGTCCTCCCAGTTGCTGGGTTTCGGGGCATCCGATGCTCATCTCCAGCCGTCTCCTCCAGGATACGAATGCTTCAACTGCCTCCGGTTATTACTTTGGCTCCGTCCTCTGCTTTCGGCGTCCGTCCTATTTCCTCCCGACTCCTCCTTTGGGAAATGGTTCACGGTTCCTCTATCGCCTCCAACTCCTTCCTCACAAACACCGAACGCCGTATGCTCGGGTAGCGGTGAATTTGAATTCCTGACATCCCGCCACTCCAAAGCGTCCAGCCAATCACAGGAAGGTAAACTAGGCTGCCTGGGCCCACCTGTGGCAGTGTCAGCACAACCGAAGTCCGAGTGCGGGCGAACAGGTTCCAGCCCGTCACATACACTCCCCCTAGAGAGCGGCCTGTCGAGACGCTCAGAGACCGGATAGCGGGAAAGAAAATCAGCAGTCACCATTTGTTTTCCGGGAAGATGTTGAATCCGAAAAGAGAAAGGCTGTAGGGAAAGAAACCACGGGAGATCGCGGGAGTTAGTGTCCTTATTATGGGCGAGCCAGGTAAGAGGAGCGTGATCAGTGATGAGGGTAAAGGTCCTGCCAGATAGATAGTATCGGAGAGATTCAATAGCCCACTTAATTGCCAGACACTCTTTCTCAATAATCGGATAATGTGATTCACGTGGCAGTAATTTCCTGCTGATGTATAAGATGGGATGGAGTGTCCCATCATCCTGTGGTTGGGATAATACAGCCCCAAGACCCACGTCGGAGGCATCAGTTAGTAACACAAAGGGCTTTTTGAAATCTGGACAACATAACACAGGTTCAGACATGAGAGTGGTTTTGAGACAGTTAAAGTTACGTAGCGCAGTCACTGAAGGGGAACCAAGGGTGTTGGGATAGGATTTTTTTAGCAATTCAGTAAGGGGTTCTGCCACTGTGGAGAAATGGGGAATGAAGCGTCTATAATAACCCACTAATCCCAAAAAAGCCCTAACGTCTTTCTTTCTTTTAGGGGACGTCATGTTGGAGATAGCTTCTACCTTCTCGACTTGGGGATAAATCTTACCACCCCCTACAACGTAACCCAGATATCTGATGCTAGTTTGTCCTAGTCGACATTTCTCAGGATTGGCAGTTAACTGGGCGTTTCGTAGAGCTTGTAATATGGCATTTAGATGGGTCATGTGTTCCTCTCAGGTATTGCTATAGATAACAATGTCATCTAGATAGGCAGCACATATTGCCTAGAGGGTCGTAAGATTTCGTCCATGAGTCTTTGGAAGGTGGCGGGAGACCCGTGGAGCCCAAAAGGAAGGACAGTAAAGTGATACAACCCCAAAGGGGTAGCAAACGCGTTTTTTTCTTTATCTTCTTTTCTTAAGGGTATCTGCCAATAACCCTTCGTGAGGTCTAGGGTGGATAAGTATTTGGCCTGGCCCAATCTTTCAATGAGCTCATCAATTCTCGGCATAGGATATGCATCAAAATAGGTTAAATTATTGACCCCCCTATAGTCTACGCAAAACCTGGTACCGCCATCTGGCTTTGGTACCAATACGATGGGCGAGCACCAAGGACTGGCTGAAGGTTTTATAATCCCTGCTGTTAACATGACTTGGACTTCTTCTTCAATAATCTTCTGTTTGACTTCTGGGATGCGGTATGGTCTCTGGCGGTGAACAGTATTTGTTTTAAGGCGAATGGGATGTTGGACTAGGGGGGTTCTCCCTGGATGTTTTGCGAAGACATCGTGATTGTGATGTACTAGATGAGTTAGTTGGTTGTGAAAGGATCCAGTAAGTTTGGGATTGATCCATGGAAATGACTGGTTAGGCAGTTCAGGGTTCGATAGCATGGGATATGGGATGTCTTCAGTAACATCAGTATTGATATACCGAACATTATCGTCCTCTGAAGAATGTATCCATTTTTTAAGCAGGTTGATGTGATAAATCCGTTCCCTGCCACTCCCGTGGGGTATGGCCAACCTATAAGTGGTGGGGTTAATCTGAGCTGTCACTTCAAATGGCCCTTGACATTGGGCCAACAACTTATTATCTGTACTAGGGAGTAACACCAGTGCTTTATCTCCTACTGTCAAGGTCCGCACTGTGCTTCGGGTATCATATAGCTGCTTCTGTTTATTCTGGGCCTCACGTAAAGCAGTATGGGCTTCTTCCCATACTGTATGTAAATTCTCTCGTAACTCTCGGGTATAGGTTAACAGATCTTTTACTTCTTCCTCCGTATCCTCCCACTGTAAACATATCCAACAATGTGCGAGGTTGTCGGCCGAACAGCAACTCGAATGGGCTGTGTCCTAAGGACGCCTGTACATGAGTACAGATGGCATATAAAACTAACGGTAACTTCTTCTCCCAATCCTTGCCAGCGTCTGTTATGCTTTTTCTTAGGAGGGATTTCATTGTTTTATTATATCTTTCCACCAGCCCATCTGTTTGCGGATGGTATACTGAGGTACGAATTTGTTTGACCCCTAGTAAATGGCATACTTCAGCCATCAATCGGGACATAAACGGGGTCCCTTGGTCAGTCAATATCTCTTTCGGGAAACCCACCCTCGAAAAAAACTCGATCATTGCCTGGGAAATAGCTTTAGTGTGTATACTGGGAAGAGCTATGGCCTCCGGATACCGTGTAGCATAGTCCACCAACACAAGGACGTATTGTCTACCCCGAGTGGAAGGTGTGAGGGGACCAATGAGATCCATCCCAACTCGGGTAAAGGGGATATCAATAATTGGAAGGGATTGAAGTGGAACAGGGCTTTGTGATGAAAGATTATACAATTAGCATTTGGGACATTCAGCACAATGTCTAAGTATTTCATCGTAAACCCCCAGCCAATAAAACTGTCTCAGTACTGCCTCCTCAGTTTTCTCCCTTCCCAAGTGTCCTTCCCCGTTATCCCCATGTGCTAGTTGTAACACTTGTTGACAATGACTTCTGGGTACCACTAACTGAAGGTCATTTCCCCGGGTGGGTGTGGGATTGCGATACAGTAGATGGTTACGAATTAGGAACCTGGGACCTACCCCTTGTATTGCCCCAGACTGTGCCTGTTGGCATGCGTGTTTTAAGGAGGGATCCTCATTTTGATTCTGCCGGAAATCTCCAGTAATTGTGCAAACCTTCCCAGATAGAGTAGAACCCTCGCTGGATGGGAAGTGTTGCGAATACGAGCGTCTTTGCCCCAGGAAGGCAGAACAAAGGACTTCCTCAGAGAGAGGGTGTTACACCCTCTCCCTTTGGAAAAAGGTATCAGGGCTGGGGAGGAGTAGCCTCCCCCAGCCTCTGGAAATGCTTCATGGGCACAGATGTGCCCATTTCTGCATAAGCCAGTCTACACCGGTTCAGGGTTCCCCCAGCCCTGCTCTGGCGCGAAACTGGACAAAGGAAAGGGGAGTGACCACTCCCCTGACCTGCACCTCCTCTGGGAGGTGCCCAGAGCTCCTCCAGTGTGCTCCAGACCTCTGCCATCTTGGAAACAGAGGTGCTGCTGGCACACTGGACTGCTCTGAGTGGCCAGAGCCAGCAGGTGACGTCAGAGACTCCTTCTGATAGGCTCCTTCAGGTGTTGCTAGCCTATCCTCTCTCCTAAGTAGCCAAACCCTCTTTTCTGGCTATTTAGGGTCTCTGCTTTGGGGAATACCTTAGATAACGAATGCAAGAGCTCATCAGAGTTCCTCTGCATCTCTCTCTTCACCTTCTGCCAAGGAATCGACTGCTGACCTCGCTGGAAGCCTGCAAAACTGCAACAAAGTAGCAAAGACTACTACTGCGACCTTGTAACGCTGATCCTGCCGCCTTCTCGACTGTTTTCCTGGTGGTGCATGCTGTGGGGGTAGTCTGCCTCCTCTCTGCACTAGAAGCTCCGAAGAAATCTCCCGTGGGTCAACGGAATCTTCCCCCTGCAACCGCAGGCACCAAAGAACTGCATCACTGGTCCTCTGGGTCTCCTCTCAGCACGACGAGCGAGGTCCCTTGAACTCAGCAACTCTGTACAAGTGACTCCCACAGTCCAGTGACTCTTCAGTCCAAGTTTGGTGGAGGTAAATCCTTGCCTCCCCACGCCAGACTGCATTGCTGGGAACAGCGTGTTTTGCAGCTACTCTGGCCTCTGTGCACTTCCGGCGGAAATCCTCTGTGCACAGCCAAGCCTGGGTCCACAGCACTCTAACCTGCATTGCATGACCTCCTGAGTTGTCCTCCGGCGGTGTGGGACTCTCTTGTGCAACTTCGGGTGAGCACTGTTTCACTCCACTTTGTAGTGCCTGTTCCGGCACTTCTGCGGGTGCTGCCTGCTTCTGAGAGGGCTCCTTGTCTTGCTGGATGCCCCCTCTGTCCCCTCACGCAATTGGTGACATCCTGGTCCCTCCTGGGCCACAGCAGCATCCAAAAACCCTAACCGCGAGCTTTGCAGCTAGCAAGGCTTGTTTGCGGTCTTTCTGCTGGAGAACACTTCTGCACGACTCTTCACGACGTGGGACATCCATCCTCCAAAGGGGATGTTTCTAGCCCTTGTCGTTATTGCAGAATCCTCAGCTTCTACCATCCGGTGGCAGTTTCTTTGCACCCACAGCTGGCATTTCCTGGGCATCTGCCCACTCTCGACTTGATCGTGACTTTTGGACCTGGTCCCCTTGTTCCACAGGTACTCTCGTCTGGAAATCCATCGTTGTTGCATTGCTGGTGTTGGTCTTTCCTGCAGAATTCCCCTATCACGACTTCTGTGCTCTTTGGGGAACTTCAGTGCACTTTGCACTCACTTTTCAGGGTCTTGGGGTGGGCTATTTTTCTAACCCTCACTGTTTTCTTACAGTCCCAGCGACCCTCTACAAGTTCACATAGGTTTGGGGTCCATTCGTGGTTCGCATTCCACTTCTAGAGTATATGGTTTGTGTTGCCCTATCCCTATGTGCCCCCATTGCATTCTATTGTGACTATACATTGTTTGCACTGTTTTCTATTGCTATTACTGCATATTTTGGTATTGTGTACATATATCTTGTGTATATTTGTTATCCTCATACTGAGGGTACTCACTGAGATACTTTGGCATATTGTCATAAAAATAAAGTACCTTTATTTTTAGTATATCTGTGTATTGTGTTTTCTTATGATATTGTGCAAGTGACGCTAGTGGTACTGTAGGAGCTTCACTCGTCTCCTAGTTCAGCCTAAGCTGCTCTGCTAAGCTACCATTTTCTATCAGCCTAAGCTGCTAGACACCCCTATACACTAATAAGGGATAACTGGGCCTGGTGCAAGGTGTAAGTACCCCTTGGTACTCACTACAAGCCAATCCAGCCTCCTACACTTGGTCACAAGCAAGCTCAATTATGGCAATGCCCTCTACGCCCGCTCATCAACTAGGAACATCAAAAAACTTCAACTCATCCACAATGCGCCACCAGACTGTAGGAAAGTAATATCTTTCTTGGCATGTTACCCCCAATTTCTATCTGTTTGTCAGTGTGTTTTGCCAGTCTCACTGTGATCCTGCTAGCCAGGATCCTAGTGCTCCTATTTTGTGGCCTAAATGTGTTATCACTATGCTTGACTGTGCCACTGAAGTTCTGCTAACCAGAACTCCAGTGCTTATGCTCTCTCTACTTACCAAATTTGTCACTGCAGTTTAGTGACTCCATATTCCAATTCTGATTGGCATACTGGACTCCCCTTATAAGTCCCTAATATATTGTACCTAGGTACCCAGGGCATTGGGGTTCCAGGAGATCCTTATGGGCTGCAGCATTTCTTTTGCCACCCATAAGGGGCTCGTACAAACCTTTCTTCAGGACTGCCACTGCAGCCTGAGTGAAATAGTGCACACACTATTTCACAGCCATTTTCAATGCACTAAAGTAACCTTTAAGTCACCTACATGTCTAACCTTCATTTACTGAAGGCTAGATGCAAAGTTACTGTGTGTGAGGGCAACCTTTCACTAGCAAAGGTGCCCCCACGTTGTCCAGGGCCAAATCCCCGGACTTTGTGAGTGCGGGGACACCATTAGAACCGTGCACTACCTATATGTCAATACATATATGTAGCTTCACAATGGTAACTCTGAATATGGCCATGTGAGGTGTCTAAGATCATGGACTTGAACCCCCAATCCAAATCTGGTATTGGGGGGCCAATCCCATGCACCCTGGGGGCTCCACCATGGACCCCCAGTACTGCCAAACCAGCTCTCTGAGGTTTCCACTGCAGCCCCAGCTGCTGCCACCTCAAAGACAGGTTTCTGCCCTCATCGAGATTGAACAGCTCAGTCCCAGGAAGGCAGACCAATGCATTTTGTTTAGGAGAGGGGTGTTACACACTCTCCCATTGGAAATTGGTGATACAGGCATGGGAGGGGTAGCTTCCCAGAGCCTCTGGAAATGCTTTGAAGGTCACAAATGGTGCCCTGCTTGCATAAGCCAGTCTTCACAGGTTCAGGGACCCTCAGTCCATGCTCTGGTGTGAAACTGGACAAAGGAAAGGGGGATGACCACTCCCCTGTCCATCACCACCCAAGGGGTGGTGCCCAGAGCTCCTCCAGAGTGTCCCTGGCATTAGCCATCTTGGACTCAAAGGTGTGGGGACCCTCTGGAGACCTCTGAGTGGCCAGTGCAAGCAGGTGACGTCAGAGACCCCTCCTGATAGGTGCATACCTGGGTAGGTGGCCAATCCCCCTCTCAGGGCTATTTAGGGTCTCTCCTCTGGGTTTTTCCTCAGATTCGGTTTGCAAGACTCCTCCAGGACTCATCTGCATCCTCTGCTTCAGCTTCTGACCATCAGATCAACCACAGACTGCTCTAGGAACCGCTGTAACTGCAACAAAGTATCCAGGAAGGCTACTGCAACCTGCATCTTCAGCTCCAGCCAGCAATTTCAATAGTTTCCAAGTTGTGCACAGTCTGAGGACTGCCTGTCTTCATCCTGCACCAGAAGATCAAAAGGAATCTCCAGTGGCACCCTTCTGCAATGACAACCAGTACTCTGGGACTCCTCTCCTGTCGGCCAGCTTGATCCCTGGAACACAAGAGGTGGACTGAAGTGACCCAGACTGTCCAAAGGTCTAGCTGTTCAAATTTGGTTGAGGTAAGAGCTTACCTTCCTATGCTGCGACAGTACCCCGTGCAACGCAAATTCTGCATCTCCTTGGCTTCTGTGCACTTCTTCCAAAAGTCCTATGTGCACAGCGTAGTACAGGTCCCCAGCACTCTGTCCTCTGAAGCTCCGCTCCCTGAGTTGTTCTCCAGCGGCGTGGGACCCTCCAGTATAGTGCTGTGACAACCGCACTTTGCATCTTCTTTTTCCCCATGGTCTGGGACTCTGGTGGGTTCTACATGGTCTTCTGAGGGCTCTCTGAAGTGCTGAGAGCCCCCTCTGTCTCCTCAGTCCAAGTTGAGACCCCCAGGTCCCTCCTGGGTCGGGGCAGCTCCTCATTGACGCAAACCACGTATTTGCTTGAACCTAGGTTTGTTGGCGGACTCCAGCGACGCAAACAGCTTGCATCCAACAACTTGATGTGGGACACCTCTTGCACTAACCAGGAGCCCGCAGCTAGCTTCTTTGGTGCATTTCTGTACTTTTCTTCCAACCAGAGAATCCACTTTTGCACCTTCTTCCAGGTTGGCAGGGGTTCCTGTTCTTCCTGGACTCTTCTTCGACTTCTGGACTTGGTCTCCTCTCTTCACAGGTCTTCAGGTCCAGAAATCCATCATTGGTTGCTTGCAGTCTTGCTTGGTTCTTGCATAATTCTTCATCACAACTTGTAGTGTGTCCTGAGGAAACTTGCTGTACTTTACTCCTGTATTCCTGGGCTCCGGGGTAGGGTATTTCACTTACCTTTGGTGCTTTCTTACACTGCCAGCGCCCCTCTACACACTACACTTGCCTAGGGGGAAATTGTTTGAAGGTAGCCTCTTTCTAGCATTGTTACCCCCACTTTTGGCGTGTTTGTGAGTATATGTCAGGGTGTTTTACTGACTCACTGGGATCCTGCTAGCCAGGACCCCAGTGCTCCTAGTGGAAACACTATTTGTCAGTGTGTTTGATATGTGTCACTGGGATCCTGCTAGCCAGAACCCCAGTGCTCATAAGTTTGTGGCCTATATGTGTTCTCTGTGTGGTGCCTAACTGGATTACTGAGGCTCTGCTAACCAGAACCTGTGTTTATGCTCTCTCTGCTTCTAGAATTGTCACTGCAGGCTAGTGACTATTTTCACCAATTCTGATTGGCACACTGGAACACCCTTATAATTCCCTAGTATATGGTACATAGATACCCAGGGTATTGGGGTTCCAGGAGATCCCTATGGGCTGCAGCATTTCTTTTGCCACCCATAGGGAGCTCTGACAATTCTTACACAGGACTGCCACTGCAACCTGAGTGAAATAACGTCCACGTTATTTCACAGCCGTTTAACACTGCACTTAAGTAACTTATAAGTCACCTATATCTCTAACCCTCACTTGGTGAAGGTTAGGTGCAGAGTTACTAAGTGTGAGGGCACCCTGGCACTAGCCAAGGTACCCCCACATTGTTCAGGGCAATTTCCCCAGGCTTTGTGAGTGCAGGGACACCATTACACGCGTGAACTACATATAGGTCAATACCTACATGTAGCTTCACAATGGTAACTCTGAATATGGCCATGTAACATGTCTAAAATCATGGAATTGCCCCCCATGCTAAATCTGGTATTGGGGTGCCAATCCCATGCATCCCCGGGGCTTCAGCATGGACCCCGGGTACTGCCAAACTAGCTCTCTGGGGTTTTTTCTGCAGCTACCACTGCTGCCAACCCTCAGACAGGTTTCTGCCCTCCTGGGGTCTGGGCATCCCAGTACCAGGAAGGCAGAACAAAGGATTTCCTCTGAGGGAGGGTGTTACACCCTCTCCCTTTGGAAATAGGTGTTAAGGGCTGGGGAAGAGTAGCCTTCCCCAGCCTCTGGAAATGCTTTGAAGGACCCAGATGGTGCCCTCCTTGCATAAGCTAGTCTTCACCGGTTCAGGAATCCCCCAGCCCCTGCTCTGGTGCAAAGCTGGACAAAGGAAAGGGGAGTGACCACTCCCCTGTCCATTACCACCCCAGGGGTGGTGCCCAGAGCTCCTCCAATGTGTTCCAGACCTCTGCCATCTTGAATGCAGAGGTGTGAGGGCACAATGGAGGCCTCTGAGTGGCCACTGCCAGCAGGTGGCGTCAGATACCCCTCCTGATAGGTGCTTACCTGGTTAGGTGGCCAATCCTCCTCTGAGGGCTATTTAGGGTCTCTCCTGCTGGTTTCTCATCAGATAACGAATGCAGGAGCTCACCAGAGTTCCTCTGCATCTCCCTCTTTGACTTCTGCCAAGGATCGACCGCTGACTGCTCCAGGACACCTGCAAAACCGCAACAAAGTAGCAGGAAGACTACAAGCAACATTGTGGTGCCTAATCCTGCCGGCTTTCTCGACTGTTTCCTGGTGGTGCATGCTCTGAGGGCCGTCTGCCTTCACCCTGTACTGGAAGCCAAGAAGAAATCTCCCGTCCGTTGATGGAATCTTCCCCCTGCTAAGGCAGGCACCAAAATTTTGCATCACCGGTCCTCTGGGTCCCCTCTCATCTTGATGAGCATGGTTCCTGGAACACAGGAGCTATACCCAAGTGACCGCGACAGTCCAGTGGTCCTTCTGTCCAACTTTGGTGGAGGTAATTCCTTGCCTCTCCATGCCAGAAAGTAATCCTGTGTACTGCATGATCTTCAGCTGCTAGGGCTTCTATGCACTTTTGCAAGGATTCCTTCATGCACAGTACAGTCCAGGTCCCCAGCACGCCGTCCTGCATTGCTCAACTCGCTGAGTTGACCACTGGTTTCGTGGAACCCTCTTTTGTGGTGCTGAGATGACTGCTGTGCTCAGATATCTTGAACGCCTATTCAAGTGCTTCTGTGGGAGCTGCCTGCTTCTGCATGGGCTCTCTGTGCTGGTGAGTGCTTCCTTTGTCTCCTCCTTCAAAGGGCGTTTTCCTGGTCCTTCCTGGGCCCAGGCAACACCCATTTTCTTCAATTGCAACTCTTGCAGCTAGCAAGGCTTGTTTGCAGTCTTTCTGTGTAGAAACAACTCTGCCTCCTCCAGCACTCCATGGGACATCTTCTGACCAAAGGAGAAGTTACTGGCACCTTCTGTTGTTGCAGAATCTGCAGCTTCTTCCACCCAGAGGCAGCCCTTTTGCTCCTTCATCTGGGGTTTAGTGGGCTCCTGCCCCCCCTGGACACTTTCACGACTCTTGGGCTTGGTCCCCTTCCTTTACAGGTCTTCAGGTCCAGGAATCTGTCATCAGTGCTTTGCAGTCTGTTGTGATCTTTGCAGAATCTCCATTCACAACTTTAGTTTGTTGCTGGGGAAGTATGGTCACTTTACTCCTACTTTTCAAGGTCCTGGGGTGGGGTATCTTGAACACCCTTAGTGTTTTCTTACATTCCCAGCGACCCTCTACACACTACACTATGCCAGGGGTCCCTAAGTGGCTCGCATTCCACTTTCTTAGTATATGGTTTGTGTTGCCCCTAGGCCTATTGCATCCTATTATATTCTACAGTGTTTGCACTACTTTACCAACTGTTTACTTACCTGATTTTGGTTTGTGTGTATAGTTTGTGTATTTTACTTACCTCCTAAGGGAGTATAGCCTCTGAGATATTTTGGCACATTGTCACTAAAATAAAGTACCTTTATTTTTAGTAACTCTGAGTATTGTGATTCTTATGATATAGTGCTATATGATAGAAGTTGTATAGTAGGAGCTTTGCATGTCTCTTAGTTCAGCCTAAGCTGCTTTGCTATAGCTACCTCTATCAGCCTAAGCCGCTAGAACACTACTAATCTACTAATAAGGGATAACTGGACCTGGCAGAAGGTGTACGTACCATCAGGTACCCACTATAAGCCAGGCCAGCCTCCTACACAAGAGGACAGAGGGTGGATCATAGGTAAGTGTTTCTGTCACTAACTGACACCTAGCAGACAGCCAGGCTGTCTGACTCAGAGGCTTGACATTGACTACTCTGTATTGCACCTTTTCTAGGTAATTCTGGCTATCCAAACTTGCGTTGGCTCCTGACACCAGTTAGGAATCCTGGGACGGATGCAGAGAGGAATTAAAAGGAGGCCCATGGACGTACTAGGAGGGTGATAGAGCGAAAAACAGGTCTCCTGAAGGCTAGATTTCTTTGTCTACATATCTCTGGGGGTTCCCTGGCCTATGGGCCTGAAAAGGTGTGTAGAATAGTGGTGGCCTGCTGCATGCTGCACAACGTGGCAGTGAGAAATTCTATGCCCCTCTTGGAGGTGGAGGGTGCTGTATGTCCTGACCAGCTACCTCAGAAAGGTGAGGAGAGTGATGGTGAAGATGAGGAAGGGGGAGATGTCAATTCAAGGACCCAACTGATACAACTCTACTTCCAGTAACTATGTGGGAGTAAGGGCTGACTTTGGGGGTTGTGAAACATACTGTCAGTGTGGTTTGTCATCTAGGGGGGGTTTGAATCTTCTACATGAAACTGGGTCCAGGTCTGCGTGGTACAGAATACAATTTAGTGCATTTAGTTTGGGGGCACATTTAGGCACACAGGAGTCCTTTCATGCAAAGCATTGCCAATACAGTGGTTATCAGCCAGTTGCCTCCATACTTCACTTAGTTCACATTTTATGCCAGGGGACAGTGTTGTAGGAGGCTGGCCTGGCTTATAGTGGGTACCTTGTGATACTTACACCTTGTGCCAGGTCCAGTTATCCCTTATTAGTAGGTTAGAGGTGTTCTAGCAGCTTAGGCTGATAGAGGTAGGTATAGCAGAGCAGCTTAGGCTGAACTAGGAGACATGCAAAGCTCCTTCCATACCACTTATATCATATAGCACTATATCATAAGAAAACACAATACTCAGAGTTACTAAAAATAAAGGTACTTTATTTTAGTGACAATATGCCAAAAGTATCTCAGAGGATATACTCCCTTAGGAGGTAAGTAATATACACAAAATATCTGCACACAAACTAAAATCAGGTAAGTAACAGTTAGAAAAGTAGTGCAAACAATGTAGAATCACAATAGAATGCAATAGGGAGAAATAGGCCTTGGGGCAACACAAACCATATACTCCAAAAGTGAAATGCGAACCACGAATGGACCCCAGACCTAGTGTAGTGTGCAGAGGGGTGCTGGGAGTGTAAGAAAACACTAAGGGTGTCCAAGATACCCCACCACAAGACCCTGAAAAGTAGGAGTAAAGTTACCCTACTACCCCAGAAAGACAGTAAATTCGAGATAGGGGATTCTGCAAGGACAACAACTGACTGCAAAACACTGAAGATGAATTCCTGGACCTGAGGACCTGTAAAGGAAGGGGACCAAGTCCAAGAGTCACGCAAGTGTCCAGGGGGGACAGGAGCCCACTAAACCCCGGATGAAGGTGCAAAAGGGCTGCCTCCGGGTGGAAAAAGCCAAAGTTTCTGCAACAACGAAAGTTGCCAGGAACTTCTCCTTCGGTCAGAAGATGTCCCACGGCGTTCTGGAGGATGCAGAGTTATTTCCACGCAGAAAGACCACAAACAAGCCTTGCTAGCTGCAAGAGTTGCGATTGAGGAGCTTGGGTGCTGCTAGGGCCCAGGAAGAACCAGGAGGTCGCCCCTTGGAGCCGGAGACAGAAGGGGCACTCAGCAACACAGAGAGCCCATGCAGAAGGAGGCAGCACCCGAAGAAGAACCTGAACAGGCACATAGGAGATCTGAGGACAGCGGTCGACTCAGAGTCACAAAAGAGGGTCCCACGACGTCAGAGTCCAACTCAGCGAGTTCGGCAATGCAGGACGGAGTGCTGGGGACCTGGGCTAGGCTGTGCACAAAGGAAGCCTTGCAAAAATGCACAGAAGCCCGAGCAGCTGCAGTTCATGCAGTACATAGGATTACTGTCTGACGTGGGGAGGCAAGGACTTACCTCCACCAAATTTGGACAGAAGGGCCACTGAACTGTCGAAGACACTTGGACCCAGCTCCTGTGTTCCAGGGACCACGCTCGGCAGGATGAGAGGGGACCCAGAGGACCGGTGATGCAGACGTTTGGTACCTGTGTTAGCAGAGGGAAGATTCTGTTGACACACAGGAGATTTCTTCTTGGCTTCCAGTGCAGGGTGAAGGCAGACAGCCCTCAGAGCATGTACCACCAGGAAACAGTCGAGAAAGCCAGCAGGATGAGGCACTAGAATGTTGCTGGTAGTGTTCTTGCTACTTTGTTGCAGTTATGCAGGCGTCCTGGAGGAGTCAGCGGTTGATCCTTGGCAGAAGTCAAATAGAGAAGTGCAGAGGAACTCTGGTGAGCTCTTGCATTCGTTATCTGGTGAAATACCCACAGGAGAGGCCCTAAATAGCCCACAGAGGAGGATTGGCTACAGAGAAAGGTAAGCACCTATCAGGAGGGGTCTCTGATGTCACCTGCTGGCACTGGCCACTCAGAGCTGTCCATTGTGCCCTCACACCTGCGTATCCAAGATGGCAGAGGTCTGGGACACACTGGAGGAGCTCTGGGCACCTCCCCTGGGAGGTGCTGGTCAGGGGAGTGGTCACTCCCCTTTCCTTTGTCCAGTTTTGTGCCAAAGCAGGGCTCGGGGGATTCCTGAACCGGTGTAGACTGGCTTATGCAAGGAGGACACCATCTGTGCCCTTCAAAGCATTTCCAGAGGCTAGGAGAGGCTACTCCTTCCAGGCCCTTCACACCTATTTCCAGCGGGAGAGGGTGTAACACCCTCTCTCAGAGGAAATCCTTTGTTCTGCCTTCCTGGGACCAGGCTGCCCAGGCCCAAGGGGGGCAGAAACCTGTTTGAGGGGTTGGTAGCAGCGGTAGCTGCAGAGGCGACCCCAGAAAGTTAGTTTGGCAGTACCCGGGCTCTATGCTGGAGACCCGGGGATGCATGGAATTGTCCCCCCGGTACCAGAGTGGTATTGGGGTGACAATTCCATGATCCTAGACATGTTACATGGCCCTGTTCGGAGTTACCATGGTGACACTACATGTAGGCATTGACCTATATGTAGTGCACACGTGTAATGGTGTGCACTCAGAAAGTCCGGGGAATTTGCCCTGAACAATGTGGGGGCAATTTGGCTAGTTCCAGGGTGCCCACACACTAAGTAACCTGGCACCAACCTTCACTAAGTGAGGGTCAGATATGTAGGTGACTTATAAGTTACTTAAGTGCAGTGTAAAATGGCTGTGAAATAACATGGACGTTATTTCACTCAGGCCGCAGTGGCAGTCCTGTGTAAGAATTGTCTGAGCCCCCTATGGGTGGCAAAATAATTGCTGTAGCCCATAGGGATCTCCTGGAACCCCAATACCCTGGGTACCTAGGTACCATATACTAGGGAATTATAGGGGTGCTCCAGTGTGCCAATTAGAATTGGTAAAATTAGTCACTAGTCTGCAGTGACAATTTTAAAAGCAGAGAGAGCATAAACACTGAGGTTCTGGTTAGCAGAGCCTCAGTGATACAGTTAGGCACCACACAGGGAACACATACAGGCCCCAAACATATGAGCACTGGGGTCCTGGCTAGCAGGATCCCAGTGACACATATCAAATACACTGACAACATAGGGTTTCCACTATGAGCACTGGGGCCCTGGCTAGCAGGATCCCAGTGGGACAGTAAAAATTCCCTGACATATACTCACAAACAGGCCAAAAGTGGGGGTAACAAGGCTAGAAAGAGGCTACCTTCCTACAGGTGTTACAGGTGTGATATGTGTTTTATTGGTGGCAGGGAGTGAATAGTGCAATTCACAGTGATGGCAAGTGGTCATGGGTGGTTGTCCTCAATGCCAACATGGTGGCAGCCTTATTGGTAGTATTGATGGGTCCATCTATCCTACATTAGTTCATATTGCTTCTTCACACTGTGTGGTGATTGATTGAGTGTGATGGTTGCTGTGCAGATTGTTGCAGAGTTACTTCTTGAAGGGGGCCTTGTTTTTTGCAGGGGTTCCAGTGCCATATCTTGGCCTGAGGGCCCGTTTGGGCGCCTGCTGTTGACCTTGAGGGGATGAAATGGTTGGCCCTTGGGTTTCCTCTAAGGGTAGTTCCTGGGACGTTGTTGATGATGGTGCAAATGTCTGGTCTGTGCCTGGTGCTGTAGTGGGGGTCTCCTGTCCTGTGTGGGTCTCAGACTGGGGTTGTACCAGCTGCAGCAGTGCTCCTGCTATGCTGGCCATTGTGGCGTGGTGCTGTTTCCACTGCTCCATGGCCTGTTGGTGGTGTTCCTGCTGCATCCTCTAACTGTGCTCCAGGGTGGATACTATCTGTGCCAACCTGTCATGGGTATGCTGGTAGGCCCCCAATACCTCAAATATCACGTCCAGGGCTGCTGCATCCATCCTGTGGACTCCCCCCTGGCCCACTGAGGCCCTAGCACTTGCCCTAGCCCACTGTGCCTGTGTCCCCTGCACAGGTCTGGCGGTACCACTTGTAATGGGGCCCTCGCCTTCTTGCATGTTGGGAGGGGAAGACTGTGGCCTCTGTACCTGTGTTCCACCAGTCTGTGGCCTGGATACACTGGTGTGGGAACGCTTGCCCTGGGCTGCTGTTCTTGACTGGGTGGTAGGGGTGTCAGTGGTATCCTGGGTGGGGCTGCTGCATGGTGACATCCTTCCCCAGTGTCCTGTGAGGTGCCTCTGTCTCCATGGGGGGCACTGGCACTCCTTGTCCCGTCTGTGAGGGTGGCATGGGTGGTGATGCCTGTTGGGGGACATAGACATGTCTGTTACAAATGCATGAACGGTTGGGGTGCACAGGACTGGGCTATTTTGTGCTGGTGTAACTTTTTGTGGCCATCCAGGGTGCAGTTGTGAGGTTTTCACTGCATTTTTCTTAGGGGGTGGAGTTGCATTGGGGGGTGTAGTTCCATTGTGAATCCTTGCAGTGGTAGGTGGCTGTGCACAGGGGGTGGATGTGGGCCTGTTAGTGGGTTTGTGGTCATGCAGGGGGGTGGACTCAGTGGCTGTTGTCTGGGTGGGGTATTGGTCCTGGTGGGTGTGGGTGGGGTGGGGTGGTGCATGCATTACAGGTATGGTGTATATGGGGTAAATGTAAACGACTTACCCAAATCCATTCCTCCAGTGAGTCCCTCAGGGTGCAAGATGGCCAGTACCTTTTCCTCCCAGTCGGTGTATTCGGATGGTGTTGGTGGTGGTCCTCCCTCAGTCTTCTGGACTGCAATGTGGTGACTGGATGCCATGGCCCTCACCTTCCCCCGCAGGTCATTCCATCTCTTGTGGATGTCATCTCTGGTGCGTGGTTGGTGTCCCACTGCATTGACCGTGTTGACAATGGTCTGCCATAGCTCCATCTTCCTTGCGAGGGGTGTATGCTGCACCTGAGGCCAAAATATTTGTGGCTCCACCTTCAGGATCTCATCCACCATGGTCCTTAGCTCCCTTACTGTGAAGGGGGTGTTTGGGGGGTGACATGGTGAGTGTGGTGAATGGTGTCAGACTGGAAACGCAGTGAGGGTGCTCTTCTGTGGGTCAGTGTGCGTCTCGTGTATTGTGGCATTCGGTGTCTGCTTCTAGTGCTCTCCGTCTTCTTTGGCCTGGTTTCGTTGCAAAGGATTGTGGGGTGTGTCTATGAGTGTTTTATGGGGTTATGGATGTGTGTCAGGTGTGTGGGTTTCAAGCTTATCCAATGTGTACACTTCTTGCTGTTAAGTCCACTTGCCGCCTGTGACGGTCCGCACCGCCAATGGTCGTCCGGCCTCCACTGTCGGCGAAGGTGATTTGTGCATCATTATTTGGAGGGCAGGATGTCGATGTGCTCGGTGGTGGTGGCGTGGAAGGTCCAGCATCTCTGCCGACAAGGTCATGGCGGTGACTGGTGGTCTAATGATATTTGGTGAGGTTGGGATTTTGGTTCATTATATGGCAGGTTTCTATTCACCGCCAATGGCAGTCTTCTGTTCACCGCCGCCATGGTGGTCGGTGGAGTTTACCGCCATGTTAATATGGACCGCCACAGTCTGGCAAACTGACAAACAGGCCAAAAATGGGGGATAACCATGCTAGAAAGAGGCTAAGGGCCAGATGTATGATTCTGGCCCATTGCGATTCGGTAATTGCGATTTTTAAGAAATCGCTATTACCGACTCGCAAAGGGCCATGTATCACATTTGTGAATCGGTAATAGCGATTTCTTAAAAATCGCAAATGCAATTACCGAATCGCAAATTGCGATACTGGCCCCATTTGCAGCTATGGGCCTGTTGGCCCATAGCTGCAAATTTTTTGCATTTCCAAAACTGCGATTTCTGAACCAGAAATCGCAATTTTGGAAATGCAAAAGGGCAGGGTGCTGGGGGCCTAAGACCCCCTCTCCTGAAACCCAATTTTTTTTTTTAACATGTAAAGTACACACATGCCAAAAGGGCATGTGTGCTTTACATGTTACATTTAAAAATGCAGTTTAACTGCATTTTTAATTTTTGCACCAGGTTACCACCTGGTTGCAGACCATGGTATTTTGCATGTGCAAAATACCATTCTGCGAAAAATCGCAATTTGCGATTTTTTGCAGAATTCCCTTGCGATCTGGATTTTGCGAATCACAAATTGCGATTCGCAAAATCCAGGTCGCAACACAAAAAATCTGAATTTTTGGGATTTCTATTTTGTGGTCTGCGAATGCCTTTGATGCATTGCAGACCACTATTTTGCACTCGCAAACGGCCGATTTTGCCGTTTGCGAGTGCAATTTTTTTTATACATCTGGCCCTAATTTCCTACACCTGCACATCTATCACGTTTGCTAAATTCATTAAGGGGACATTTGAAAAGCTTCCCTGGGAATGTATTCCACCCATTCCTTTCCTTTGGCTTTGTGGTTTGTAACACTCACATTTGCTTGGTTTCTATTTGTTAGCTGTATTTGTATTAGGCTTCCCAGCTTGAGTTTGTCCCTCCAGTAGAGCATCCCTTGTTTATTCTATACTTCCATCAGTGTTCAATTTCTGTAAACAGGCCTTTGAATCTTGTTCTTGTCTTGTTTCACTTGCTGTGCTTTCAAAGACCAAAGTCAAGTGACAGGCTCTGTCTTCCCATGGAGCTTGGTGTTTATCTTTCTTTGTTGGCTTCAAAGTGAGAGGACATATATGTCAACCATGCTGGCTACACAACAAACTTTAAATGTCTGTAAATGAAATGTGCAGATACATAAAAATATAAGTGTGGGGGAAACAAATATTATAAGATGATCAAACCAAAATAATACACTTGGTAATGACCTTTCCAGCCATTAACATCTGTGTGGTGTATACTTTTATCAGTAAAACTGTATGTCTGTGAAAATGTAGGGGGTCATTTCAAGTGAAGATTTGTTGCCTGTAATGGCAGTGTGCTACCACACTATGCATATACCCCTTTATGTCACTCAACTCCACTCTACTCTACTCTGTACCACTCCATCCTGCACCTCTCTACTCTACTCTGTACCACTCTACTCTGTGCCAATGCCCCACTCCAGTCTAGGCCACTCCACTCTACACCACTGCAGTCTATTACAATGCACTCTATACCACTCTAGCATATACCACCGTACTTTGCTGCAGCACTCTACTCTACACCTCTGCACTCTATACCTCTCTATTCTACTCTGCACCACTGCACTCTACACCACTGCTCTCTACATCACTCTACACCACTGCACTCTATGCCCCTCTTCTCTGCAACACTGCACATTACGCCACTCTATTCTACTCTGCACCTCTGTATGCTACACCACTCTATGCCACTGCACTCTAGGGCACTGCACTCTATGACACTCTACTCTACACCTCTGTCCTTTATGACATTCTACTCTGCAACACTGCACCTCTGAACTCTGTGCCACTATACTCTGTATCGCTGTACTCTACTTGCCACCGCCCATCTCTATGCCACTTTACTGCACTCTGCATCAATGCACTCTACGCCACTCTATGTTGTACCACTCCACTCTACCATGCACCACATCACTCTAAGACACAGCTCTCTGCACCACTGCACTCTACACCACTGCTCTCTACATCACTCTACACCACTGCACTCTATGCCCCTCTTCTCTGCAACACTGCACATTACGCCACTCTATTCTACTCTGCACCTCTGTATGCTACACCACTCTATGCCACTGCACTCTAGGGCACTGCACTCTATGACACTCTACTCTACACCTCTGTCCTTTATGACATTCTACTCTGCAACACTGCACCTCTGAACTCTGTGCCACTATACTCTGTATCGCTGTACTCTACTTGCCACCGCCCATCTCTATGCCACTTTACTGCACTCTGCATCAATGCACTCTACGCCACTCTATGTTGTACCACTCCACTCTACCATGCACCACATCACTCTAAGACACAGCTCTCTGCACCACTGCACTCTATGGCACTGCAATCTATGCTGTGCCACTCCAATCTGTGCCCCTCTATTCTTCACCACTAGAGTAGTGCACTCTATTCCAAACCAATGCACTCTATACCACTTTACTGAAAATCAATGCACTCTATGCCAATGTACTCAGCCCCACTGTACTCTGCACAACTTCACTCGGCCACTCTACGACACTTCACTCTACAACATTACACTCATGATACTCCACTCTGACACTCTGCTCCATTAAACTCTACTCCACTCTGTGCCTCTCTAGGATACTTTACTAAACTCTGTAACTCTCTACACAACTCAACTGCTTCTATGCCACTCCATGCCCCTTTACTCTACGACATTCTATGCTGTTGTGTAGCCATTTTAGTTATAGCTCCATACACATTATTTTAGCACACTAGGCCTGCCACCTTGCACTTTAGCCTGAATATGTTTATTCAGGTTTGTTTATTATTTGAACAATAGCCACATTTGCGCTCTTTTAGAGAATCTATGATACTCTACTCTATGCCACTCCACTCTACAACATTCCATGCCACTCCACTATACAACAATGTACTATGCTCAACAACACTCTATTCAACTCTCTACACCCCTTTACTCCACTCTACGCCACTCCACTCTTCTTTTTGCCTCTCCACTCTATGACATTCTACACCACTCTATGACACTACTTCACTCTACAACACTTTACTCACTCCTCAACACTCTATACCACATCAATCAATGGCACTCTGTGACACGTCCTTCTCCTATACGCCCTTAACTTATAGCCATGCTAAACAGTAGCCATGCTAGTTTACAACATGGCTAAAACACATTGGCAAAGCTAATAGCTCTGCATAGGCGAGACCTATTGGCTTTGCCAATGTTTGTTTATAAAATATGGAACTTCAAGGTGAATTGCCGTATCCTTGTCATTTATGCGAGGGGGTACAGTAGCCCATTTTATACATGGTAACACCATCAACTTTCCCACAAACCACTTAAAACCTTAGTGCAGTGGTTACCAGTCTGTGGTCTGAGGCTCTCCTGGGGTCTGTGACACATCCCCAGGGGATTCTCAGGCCTGGGCCCACAGGAAGGCACTTCTCCAGCTTGTGCCTCTAGAAACACGTGCATTTTTATATTTATTACTTCCTTTGTGCAGCAGTTTTAAAAGCACTGCAAAGTTCCTTGTACATCCAGCAGCTTTCGGGCAAAAATAAAAAAAGTCAAGATAACTGTCTATGTCAGTACCTGATACTTGGATTAATTTACCTGCTGGAGAGAGATTGGAGTTTTATCTAGTGGCAGCTTTGACTCATCTAAAGTAGCACAGGTGGTTAATATGCCTGCTGCAAGGAACATGTATCATGCAAAGAAAAATATTTTATGTGCATAGTACAGTGGGTTACTAATTCTGCCACAGACATTCTTTTGTTACTGTGTAGTTTATAAATTAGAGTCATAATCTAGCACAGTAAGCTATGAAATGCCGTCAAAGAGCTGCATTCAAACTGCTTGGCACTAATTAGAAAGTTATGTTTTTTTTCCCTGTCTTTCATTTTCTTTATGCTGCTAAAAAAGGTTTGCTTGTGTAGAAATATATTCTTATTATTAAAGTCAATACTAACTACTGTGTTATGTTCTGAATCTTGAGTTTGTCCTTCTCCAGACCAAGTACTATTAGAAAATTCCTACCAGTTTGGATGACGTGAATCCTACACCTTGTAGTCCCCTGTAAAGTGCTCTGACACCCTACACTGGTATGAGAGGGGCTATAAAACAAATTAATTACATGTGACAGAGAGGCTGTGGAGAGATGAGAGGCCTTTATGGTTTTATTTCCTTTCCCACCCACATATTTATGTGAAAAAGTCTTCTCAGATCTTATGTACCTAAAAAATAAAAACAGAAATCGCTTGGGATTTGTAGAATCTGAGCTGAGGATTCAGCTTTCCTAAATAAGACCAAACATTGAAAAGTTAGTCACTTGAGATGCAGTTTTTTTATTTTTGCATATTTTTACAATAATTATGGCCTTCATTATGACTTCGGCGGTCTATTTCTCAGACCGCCGAAGTCACGCCCGCCACATGACCATCAGTGTTGGCGGTCTTCAGACCGCCATATTATGGCTGCTGGCTGCTCTCCACCACTATTTGGCGGGCAAGCCGCCAGCAGCCATACTGGCGGTCAGGGGTCTAGTGGAGCTTGCTCCGTCACCACGGCCAAGTCACCACAACACCACCTGCTGTATTACTACATTGTATACGGCCTGGCGGTGTTGTGTTGGTGGGGCGCTTCTGGCGGAGCAAGCGCCATGGACCCCGTTCCCTCCCGGATGAGCACCGCGACCACCAGGTAAGAAGCTCGACCGACAGGTGAGGGGGGTTGTTGAGTGTTGTGTGCGTGTATGTGCAAGTGTCTGTGTGCTTGTGTGAATGCGAAGGGGTGGGGCAAGTATGTGTGCGTGTATGTGGGGGTCAGGGGGGTCGTGGCCGTGAGTGCATGTGTTTGTGTGAATGAGTGAGCGTGGATGTGTGCATGCATGTATGCAAGTGTGGTGTGTGCGTGAGTGGATGGGGGAAGGGGGTTACGAACGGGGATCGGGGAGAAGGGTTTCAGAATGGGGATCGGTGGTACAGAACGGGCATCGGGGAGGGGGCATCACTGCTTGGAGGGGTGAGAGGCTTCTGATGGGGTCAGGGGATGGGGGGCTCCTACATGGAGGGGGAAGGGAGTCCTGTAGTGGCGACAGGCATGAGTATTGGCGACAGGCATGAGTATTCCTGTCTTCAGTATCCTTACCGCCAGGAATTTTGTGACGGGGCTGCTGCCACGGAATCCCTGGCAGCAAGGATACTCAAAATACTGCGGGCAACCTTCGGCCAGGCGGTCCCACCCCCCTGGCGATACAGGTGATAAACTGGCTGCGATGCGGCCAGTTCACTTACAATGTCATTATTTGGCGATCCTGCCCCGCTACGCTGTCGGTGGTCTGGCTGCTACTGCCAGTGTGGTGGGGTAGGACCGCCAGGGTCATAATGACCCCCTATATCTTTAGTAATTCAAGTATTTATTTGGTGAGAACTTGTTTGTGTATTTTTGTGAATTACTGTTTTAATGTTTGAAATTTAAATTGTACAAATTACGTGGGGATCCCCAACTACCAGTAGTGATTCACTGGGGGAGTTCAGGAGTCAAAAGGTTGGGAACCACTGCCTTAGTATGTAGCTTCTGTCACTGTACGCTATTAAAATAAAGTAGTAGAAAGAAAAGCAATCTTCCATTTGTTGCTTTAAATAGCTGCTTTATTTATGCTCTGTGTCCTGACCTGCCTTTCACCTTGGCTGCAGGCTCTGGCAGAAGGCATTGTGAGTCAGAACTCGACTGTAATAACCTTATAAAAGTTGAGTTCTGGCGTTTTTTATTTATAATCGGTGACTTGATGCATTAGAAGTAGCCGATTATATAGAAATTATTTATTGCCGTTTATACAGGGATCACTGAATCCCATGTATTAAATAGTCTGTAACACCAAGAGCTTCTTCAGTATAACTGCTCCCAGTTTTGACTGATGTGGAGCTGAGCTGCCCAAGATCACACAGAAGAGTAGAAGTGTTATTATAACTATGGTCTCAGAGCACAGTTTACAATTATTTTACCTGATCGCTTTTGATATCTCTAGTGCGGTTTCAATTTGCATGAGGCCAGGGGCATGATCGGTGCAGGGCACAAAGGGTATGTTCTGCCTTTTCTCCCTCCTATCTTTATTTACTTGGTGCATGAAGATGTCAGGTTAATTAACGTGTTTTTTCATATTTGGTCTAAATACGTTGTGAATGTAAATAACAATAAATCATACTCTCAATTTGAGACAACGTGCCTTCCTTTCTCCCTATTTCACATCCAAACTATATGATTCTGTACATTTATCAGAGCCTTCATTTTGCAAACAATGGTTGACTTGTATAGCGTCAATTAAAAAGTCCCCAAGGCTGTGACTGTCCCCCCCAGAAATGTATTGTCTCCTACGCCCCTGGCCACTCTAGTGTTCTCAAGGTTGGCTGCAGGCCAGATGCTTCTTTCACAGCCACACGGGCTGCTCTGATACATCCCCGATTAGCTTAATTGCTATTCAATTATGGTGTAGCTGGAATGAAAAGTATAATTTGCATTATTGCCCACTAGATGGCAGTGTAAGCCTTTTTGAGCTAGTTGACAGTTTTTTAGTATCCAGGTAAACGATAAAGGAGACGGTGAACAGTCCTGGTGGTGGACGGGAGAGGGTGGTTGCTGTCCTGCTCTCTTATGTGATGCAGTCATGTAAATTCCAACCTTTGCACTATGGTGTATATTTGGTGCCCTGCAGTCTCATTATGTGCCGGTGCTAGAGAGAGAGCACTTAGACAGCCATATCTATATATATATATATATATATATATATATATATATCAATACAATTCCCTTTCAGGGTTAGAGTGACGCATACATTATGCAAAAAAGAATAGAGAATTCTGGGTAGTTCCCAAGTTTAGGTGGAGGGCAGCCCCAGTAAGGAGCACCCTGCAACACCAGTGACACTCTAGATTTTCTCACCTCAAATGTCTGTTTATCTAGCAAAGTTTTTAAGCATAGGATCAGCACAGTGTTATCCACGCCAAGCTAGATAGGGACAAAGGGGGTTATTCTAACTTTGGAGGAGGTGTTAATCCGTCCCAAAAGTGACAGAAAAGTGACGGATTTACCACCAGCCGTATTACGAGTCCATTATATCCTATGGAACTCGTAATACGGCTGGTGGTATATCCGTCACTTTACCATCACTTTTGGGACGGATTAACACTCCTCCAAAGTTAGAATAACCCCCAAAGTCCTTTGCCTTTTGTACAGCAAAGGCTTTAAGCATAGAGTTCTTTATTCTTTTTTGCATATATATATATATATATATACACATAAATAAATATAAAATAAGACCAAAATAACAAAAATCACAAAAATCAAAAGAGTAGAAGTCCAGATATAAATTTTCAAACAATATCTGCAGTTGTAGTGCTTAGAAGCTTACGCCCCCATCTGGGGCTATCTGGTCCTGCTAGACCTGAGTAAATCCAAAAGTTCAGGCTGACCATGAAAGAGCAAGGGCTGGCAAAAAGGAACAATCTTGTCCTGATGACAAAGGCCCTTGCGTGTGGGGGTTTATTGAATTGCATCAATATCGAGGATCCGATAACAAGTGCAGGGGGCTGATACGAGGCCAATGCTTCGGTTCCATTCCGCAGAGTCAGGGATGCATCATCATTGAGCCACACATTCGTGGCGTCAAACCCTTTGTGATGGAGGCAGTGCGTCATCATTGAGCTGTGTAGCTGGCGATGGGATGTGCTTCAGCAGCAGTGATGCGTCGGCCATTGTTAGAAATGGGGTCTCTGGTTGGCAGTTAGTTTGCACTCTGTCCAAGCAGGGACCCTCACTCTAGCCATGGCAAGGAAGTTACTAACTTAAGATAATCCCTGCTCATCCGCTTAGTAGCTTGCTACAAGCAGCCAGGCTTATCATAAAGGCAACGTGTAAAGTATTTGTACCAACACACACAGTAATACAGTGAAAACACTGCAAAATGGACACTACACAGGTTTAGAAGACTAGCCAATATTTATCTAAATCAGACTAGACCAAAATGACAAAAATCCAACATTCACGAGTAAAGTTATGAATTTTTAAAATAATACAATCTTACTCCATAGAAAACAATGGAAACGTTGTTGTTACACAGAGAACCTGGTTTGCGTCAAAAATAAGGCCGCACAGGCGAGTGTTCACCGGAAAAGTCAGCAATGCGTAGACTTCCTACTCACAAGTAAGGCTGTGCGTAATTGTTTAACCAGTCAGGTAGACGATGCATCGTTTTTCTCTCCCGCAAGAGAATTACGGGTCAATTTCCAGACAGGCACCTCAGGTCCAGACAGGCTCAGTTGGATTTTGCCACCCAGCAATGCTGCGTGCGAAATTCTGCCCCATGAGGACGAGAATCCGTGCTGAGAGGGGTTTGTGTTGATTTCAGCAGCCGGGATGTAGGTGATGCATCGATTTCCCAACTGCAATGCAGGTGGTGCGTCGATTTCAGCCACGATGTGAGTGGTGCATTATTTTTTTAGCCAAGTAGTACATCAAAATTTTCCCCGGACGGAATCCTGCCTTGGTTCCACCAGCTTCAACTTTCAAGGGCCCTGGGACTGGATAGGGCACTACTTGATAGAGAAGGAGACTCCGCAGAGAGTCCAGGTGCTCGCAGCGGAAGCCTTTGATGGTCCTGGGACTTCAAACCAGGATGCAAGCTCAGTCGAAGCCCTTGGAGACACTTCACAAGCAGGAATATACCACAAAGTCCAATCTTTGTCATTGCTCAGGCAGAAGCAGCAATTGAAGGCCAACCTATCAAAGCACAGTCACAGGCAAAGGGGCAGTACTCCTCCTCCAGCTGTTCAGCTCTTCTCTACTAGTTATACCCCTCCCTGCCTTTGAAGTAGACAAACTTCAAAGGAAAGTCTCTGTTGTTGACAAGATCCTGCCCAGGCCAGGCACCAGACATACACTAGTGGGTTGGAGACTGCATTGTGGGAGGGCAGACACAGCCCATTCAGGTGTAAGTGACCACTCCTCCCTCCACTCTAGCCCAGATGGCAATCAGGATATGCAGGCTATACTCCACCTCCCATTGTGTCACTGTCTATTGGAGATTTACAAACAGCCCAACTGTCCGTTTGACCCAGACAGGGAATACACAAGCAGGCAGAGTCACAGAATGATTTAATCAAGAAAATGCCCACCTTCTAAAAGTGGCATTTTCAAACTGACAATTTAAAAACCAACTTCACCAAAAGATGTTTTTTAAATTGTGAGTACTGAGACCCTAAACTCCACATTTCTATCTGCTCCCAAAGGGAAACTGCACTTAAAAGGTATTTAAAGGCAGTCCACATGTTAACTAATGAGAGAGATAGGCCTTGCGACAGTGAAAACTGAATTTGGCTGTATTTCACTGTCAGGCCATGTACAACACATCAGTACATGCCCTACCTTCAACATACACTGCACCCTGCCCATGGGGCTACCTAGGGCCTACCTTAGGGGTGCCTTACATGGAAAAAAGGGATGTTTTGGGCCTGGCAAGTGGGAACCCTTGCCAGGTTGAATTGGCAGTTTAATACTGCACACACAGGCGCTGCAGTGGTAGGTCTGAGCCATGTTTAAAGGGCTACTTATGTGGGTGGCACAAACAGTGATGCAGGCCCACTAGTAGCATTTGATTTACAGGCCCTGGGCACTTCTAGTGCATTTTACTAGGGATTTACTAGTAAATCAAATACACCAATCATTGAAAAGCCAATTACGCATAAAAGTTACACGGGGAGCACTTGCACTTTAGCAGTGGTAAAGTGTCCAGAGTACTAAAACCAGCAAAAACAAAGTCCAGCACACAGTCAAATCACAGGAAGAACAGGCAAAAAAGACAGGGGAGACTACACCAAGGATACCAGTTCTAACAGTAGTGAAAAACGACTTTGTGAGTTTTTCCATACCAGGAAATGTAAAAGTACAGGTCCTACCTATTAGTAACATAACACCCAGCCCTGTGGGTTACCTAGGGCTTATTTTAGGGGTGACTTATATGTAATAAATAGGGTGTTTAAGGCTTGGCAAGAGGTTTTAAATGCTAAGTCAACATGGGATTGTGAACCGCACACTCAGGCTCTGCATTGGCAGGTCTGAGACATGGTTAAGGGCTACAAGTAGTGCTGCAGTCCCACTAGTAGCATTTCATTTACAGGCTGTGGGCACATGTAGTGCATGGTACTAGGGACTTACAAGTAAATTAAATGTGCCAATTGTGGATACATCAATGAAAGCATGTTTAAGGGAGAAGCACATGCACGTTAGCACTGGTTAGCAGTGGAAAGGTGCTCAGAGTAGTAAGTCCAACAAAACTAAAAATATGAGGCAAGAAGCCGAAAATTATGGGAGAATACCACCTTAAGGCTAACAGGCCTGATACCATACTTTGCATCAAGACAGCCATCTAAAGCCCTAGAATGCTGTTTTGCACTTGAATGATGTGAAACAACAAGCAGTTGCTCGAGCATGTACAGTGTAGTGAGTGGGTAACTCAAGGTCCATCTTCTGGTACCATAGATCACTATAGGATTCTTGTACATTATAGGCGTGTATGATTTGCTGATGTGCCCTCATATCTTGCGACCACAGACTAGCATATGTAAAATTACTTATGCTTCTGTAAGGCCCCTACAAGCAGCACATCTACAGCCATTAGGTGTGTTCCTTTGTCAGCTGTCACAAACCGAACCACCAAAGAATTGGGATGCACCCATTCGCCAATTACAGTATCCGGTTTAACGCCACACACGCGTGAGGTCACTAGTGCAAGCGGAGCATTCCTGATGGTGTGGGTCACAGGCATGGGAATATGTTCTACGGGAGTCATAGGACACCCAATATGCTTGTGGTAATGACTCCTGTGTCATCAGTTATTGCACCATAGTTCACATGTCTGCAGCATTGCACCTGTTTTCTTCCTCCTATACTTTAAATATGTGGGCGATTTCCTAAAAAGTGGCTAATTGTCCACCCAGTCGTTTCCCGCTGAGTACTTTAAGCCAAGTGGAACGACCTGCATTGCACCAGAGTTCTGCTGGCTGAGGGAGCAGCAGTGACCACACCTTGGGAGGAGTCACAGCCCTCCGGGGTGTGTGTTAAACGATTACATCATCTTTCCCCTGGTGCCTCAGGGATGATCCAGGGTGCGACTCAGCTGCGACTGAAGTGGCAACTTTTTGTTCCTAATGTGTCTGACCTTCACTAACATTGTCTTCTGACTCAGAGCTGGAACTCTGTGTCATGTTAAATTTGTGCAGATTCCATTTCCCTCTCAGAAGAACAAGGTCTTTACCGCCAATGCTCTTGGAGTTTACTTCTGCTCTTCTTTCCGTTTTGCACTGTGTAGCTTCGTCTCTCTGACCCAGCTCCATGTCCCTATGTCTCCCATGTGTGTTTATGTGTTTGGTAATTTAGCGTCGAATGTAGAAGGCACTAAAACTTAAGGCGCTGTCCATAGCACAATGAACATAGAAAAAAACACAAGCTGTATCATGAGGAATAAAAGTCCAGGGAGTGAATACATATAACAATAATTAGCTAGCACAATAGTGAATGGTAGACCTGACACCTTAGGCTTGGTATCCCCTGATTTTTTGCTGCCATGCCTATATTGTTGATGAACTAGTTTTTGTTGGTATTGGGCCTCTGTGCACTTTACCACAGTTTTTTTACCCCTGCAACCCAGTGGTAAAGTGTTTGTACTTTCCCATCCACACATGGTAAAATTGATATACATACAAGTGGCATGTTACATTTAAGACCCTGGTACACTGTGCCATATGCACCCTGAGCCTGTAAATTAACTGCTGCAAGTGGGCAGGAGCACTCATTGTGCCACCCACTAAATGAGCCCTTAAAACATCTCAGGCCTTCCACTGCCGACTGTAGTACAACCTTAGGACTGACATCTCCAGATGGCAAAATAAACCTTGTGCCAGGCCTAAGTCTTCCTTTTTAATACTTATAGGTCACCCCTAAAGTACGCCCCCTCGAGATCCATAGGGCAGGGTGCATGGTATTTTAAAAAGCAGGACATTCCATAGCAGAAAAAAACCAAAAGTTGTTTTATCTGTACAAAGGCCCATCTCTCCCAGAGGCTAACACTCGCTTACCTTATTACACTTAGGGGCATATTTAAGAAACGTGGCACTGCACCCAGTGCAGTGACACTTTTCTTGCACCCTTTACCGCCCCCATACCACCACGTTGTGTGCGCCGTATTTAAAATACGGTGCACACTGGTGCAGTGTAGGGGCGATAGCATACCTTTTTATGATGATATTGATGTACTCCGCAGGAGCAGCGCCAAAATTGTGTTCAATGACATGCTCCCTTTTAACAGCTGCTCTGAGCAGGCGTTAAAAGTGGCAAAAAATAATGACGCAAGGAAATCTGTTAGACTTCCTTGTGCCATTTTTTCGCCCCCCCCCCCAACAGGGGAATGCCCCCTTTACATACATTATTACTGCTGTAGGCATAATGTGGTGCAGAGAGTTACAA
This sequence comes from Pleurodeles waltl, assembly GCF_031143425.1. NCBI lineage: Eukaryota > Metazoa > Chordata > Amphibia > Caudata > Salamandridae > Pleurodeles > Pleurodeles waltl. Next base: position 3,710,882 of record NC_090444.1, on the reverse strand, counting down.
AGTGGCGCAATGCATGCATTGCACCACTTTGTAAATATGACGAAGGATTTTGGCCTTGTTGGGCAACATTAGCGTAAAAAATAAATAACGATAATATGGCGCAAGGAGGCGCTAGGGACTCTTAAATATTCCCCTTAACTCTGAAAGGATCTAAAGTTTGGGAGCAAATAGAAAAATACTAATTCCACTAATTTGAATTGTAATTTAAAATCATCTTTAAAGTCAGAATATAAATTACTATTCTGAAAAATGCCACTTTTAGAAAGGTGGCATTTTTCGGCCTAAATAAAATGTGGTTTTCTGGAATTGCCCAGGGACACAAGACTGTGAATTACTCTCCTATGGAGTGATGTGTATTCCTTCCAGGCATGGGCAAAAAAGGGCCCTAGGTGTGGGGCAGTGTTCCTCTGCTGAGCATGATGGCATGAGGGATTGTACTCAGCTCCTCCTTAGCTTCAGATGGTAGCCTGAGGGCTGTCCCTATCCCATGTGTGACTTCTAAGGCTGCCTGCCCTGTCACTGGCAAGTGTGGCTCACACCCAGGGCTGCTTTCCTTTGCCCCACGGCAGGTTTGAGCTAAACCCAGGCAAGTGGGAAGGTGCAATAACAGCGTTGAAGCGGGAGCTGTCTAGATTTCAAGACAATGGCTTAAAATGACCATAATTTAAAAACAACTTAACAGAATGTGTAGAGTTTTCACCCGTAATTATTTTGGAAAAATAGTGAACATTTAACATTTCAAAGCACAATGGCGTTACATTGATGAAGACTGAACTGCAGATTCAAAGGTAGCTATCTAGGAAGGTGTGTGGACGTGTGTAGCAAATGGCACATTCTAAATCACATATGTTCATAAATATCAAGGAAAACTGCACTGGTTTCAACACCAAGACAAAAATACTTGTAACTGGAACGTGGTCTTGGTTCTCCTCTGCGAGTCCTAAGACCGTGTTGACGCGTATGTTTTAACAAGAAATATTAATACAAAAGCTTGCATATATTGTGTGATGAAGCTGCATAGAAAATGTGTTTAACGTAGAAAAATAATGCACGCATTTGAAATGTGCCCACGGGGAGTGGTTACCAATGTATACGAAGACTAATGAAAAGGCTTATTAATTCTGAAATGTTATGCAATATGTTTTAAATTTGTAGTAGTGTCATAATTAAGGTTACATGTTAAGAGTTTGCTTCATTTAATAAAGATTTAACTTAGCAAGAGCTTTGGCCTAGCTGCCTGGCCTCATATTAGACTTGTATTTTCTAACGCGTAGAAATGCTGCTTTCTTGAAGGACACGAAGCTGTACTTTTCCAGAAGTTATGTGTTTGTAACCGCAGTAAATTCTTTCTTGTGTGATCCGGCTTACTCAAGGCGATGTACTTGCTAAATGCAACAGTGTAATTCGCAACAGGTGCAAGGGTAACTCTTCTAGGAGAAGAGAATGAAGACACTGACTGGAGTGCGAACTGCAACATTTTGTTACCTGACATTCCAACCGCTGAAGACGTCAATTAATGGACCAATCCGTGACATGGGAACTGTGAATTGTCAAAAGTTCTAGTAAGGTGTTTGCAAATTATTGGACAGAGATACGACTGCACCAAAAATTAACCAATAGGGAATTTGGGAATAGTTTGACAGTTTTAACTTAATCACATTGCACTAGAAGAAGGCGTTCATTCCAGCCATTCTAACCTTTCAAGCCATTCTACCTGTTCGAACCACCCTAAGCCATTCTTGCCCGCCCCTAGCCATTGCCATTTCCTGAGGACATTCTGCCCTTACCTATCCAGCTATTTGCAATTATTCTTCTCCTCTATCAGAGGGAAGTAAATCATCCCTAGCTATGTTATGCTAAAGACTTTGCCCCGTTCTAACTTTGCCCGATGCTGATGAACTGGTGTCCTGAGGACGAAGACTGATGCTGCTTGCTGATCTATTGGATTGGTAACTATCCAATGCTGATTGTAATTGTCTGTTTGCCTTTCCTTTCTACGTACCAACTGCTATTTTGATAGAGGCCTTAATATAGATGTTTTCTAAATTCGTGTTCACTAAAATGTTTTGCATGAAGCCCAACATGCTAATCTGAGGTTAGTTAAGGTGTTCACTAGTATCTAATGCAAATAGACAAATGACTGAGACCTTGCTTTGTTGATTTATGTACTAATGAGACTCTGCTAAGTTGATTCATATTAATGATGCGCTTAAATTGATTAAGTTGAGTTCTGATTGTCAAATAATAGTGCTTTCTGATGTGTTTCATTGCTATTGAGATTAACCGACATGATATTAGATTGTTACAAATAGGGAAATACATATCATAACCTCTAATTAAACTGGTGTGGGTATTCATGACTGAAGGGTCATGGTGTGTTCAATTATTGATTCTTATTGGTTGTTTATTGATTAGTGATTGGCATTACTAATTGTCTATTGATCTATTGATTGATGATGGTAAGAAAATATTTCGTGCTGGGAAGTCTCCAAACGCGGTCCAAAGGTTTATCGACCTGATTGCGTCCCCTTGTAAATTTACTTATTAAGGCTCTGACGCGCTAACAACCGTTGCTGGAACCAAGGTGACCACTGGACCTCAAATCATTGCCAATCCTCCCTCGGCCACATGACTAGTGCGGGAGTGCATGGAGATGCATGGAAGAGTTGGCATGCAGAGTGAGTGAAATCTGCTTCATGAGTGCTGGAGTGCACTGAGATGCATGGAAGAGACAGGTTGCAGAGTGAGTGAAATCTCCAGTTGACCAGTGCCGGAGTGCATGGAGATGCAGGGAAGTGCCGGAATGCATAGTGAGTGAAATCTCTGCTTGACAAGTGCCAGAGTGCATGGAGATGCATGGAAGAGTTGAAATGCAGAGTGAGGAAATCTCTGTTTGATGAGTGCCTGAGTGCATAGAGGTGCAGGTAAGTGTTAGCATGCAGAGTGAGTGAAATCTGCATCATGAGGACTGGAGTGCATGGATATGTAGGGAGGAGACAGGTTGCAGAGTGAGTGAATTCTCCAGTTGACCAGTGCTGGAGTGCATGGAGATGCAGGGAAGTGCCGGAATGCAGAGTGAGTGAAATTCCTGCGTGGCGACTGCCAGGGTGCATGGAAATGTAGGGAAGTGTCGGAAAGCAGACTGAGCGAAAACTCTGCTTCACAACGAGACCTAATCACAGAATGAATTAGGTGGCAGAGAGGGTGGAATGCAAAAGGCACCACAGAGCAAATGTGATTTTTTGTTGCTGACTGTGATTGCCCTCACTTTAGGAGTCTGCAAGTGTTTAAAGTTGAGTGGTTTGTTTTTCACGACCTGTTACAAGTTACCACCAACTAACATTGCAGCAGGAGGATGTTTACTTGCTTCTGTGTCTTGACAGAATATATGTCCAAGGCCTCTGTGCTCTTGTTTTAAATAAATAACAGAACTTTGCAAATCCAAGCCCTGTAATGGTTGTTCCATGCTGTTACTCAGAAATGTAGGTTTAACACTTTGTATTAGGATTGCATGACTGGTATAATTTGTTAATTTTATAATGTGTAGTGCAACTCCAAATTCTTTTATTCTTTTAGTTACTTTTATTTCTCACAATACTATTTTTTAATTAAGAGGTTTTTGCAGCACAACAGAGCTCCACTGTTCATACATGGCAAAAGTGTAGTCTTAAACTTCATACTGCTCCACACATTTTCCACACAATCAGCCAGGAAGAGCCAGTGTGGTTACCTTAAGGGGGGCCTCCAGCCAGTATCAGGTGCAGGTTCTTGTCATCCCCCTGATGCTTTCCAGAATGAAAAACAGTTGACATTTTCCCTGATTATAAAATTCTAATTGCTAAGAAGGCTCTGCTTTCTTTGTAGCGATGACTTCAAGGGAGTGACAAATACAAAGCTCAAGGCTGCTTTCCTTCAGCAGCGTGGACCATGAATAGCTCATCCCTCAAAATAGACTGGGCCCAACTGCAGATTGCAGATTGCAATCTTCCAGAAACTCCAGCTGCTTGTGGTGCATGGTCTCCTCATGTGTTTTTGAATTCCTTCATCCGGGGGTTCTGCCTACAGATGTGTTGTGCTTTCAGGTGCTGCACATTGAACAACTCTAGAATCCTGCTCTAACCTGCACTTGTGGCTCTTGGCAATCACCGTCCATGGTGATACGAGCTGGTCAGTGTCCGTTGCCAGTCACATGACAGCTGCTATTCAGTTCTTCAGTTCATCTATCCATGCCAGAAAACCATACTTTTCCCTTAATTTCACATTTGATTTCATCACATTTTGACAGCCCTGCTGTACTAAGTGCCAGCTGCACCACTTTGTCCCTCTGGACCTTGGGATCACAATCGTATTGACGCATAGCACCACTGAAGCCATGGCACTGATCGTGTGGTGGAAACTATGACAGGAAAGTGGTAAAGACCATCCTATTCAATCTTTGGCAAGAAACTAATCAGTAGCTGACAGCATATTGGTTACTGATGAGTAAAAGGAGAACACCTTTGAACCAGGGTGTCTGTCTTTCGAACAATGACCTTCCTTGATGTTGACAGTGGCCATGGAGGATGCACACAGCTGAGAGGCAGTTATCAATCTAATGCCTGGTCACAAATAATATTGAAAGTGTCACCTCACAACATTGTGTGCTGGTCAAGAGGAAGAACAGTAGGAAATTACTTCTGGAAAAACTGTGGTCAGTCAATAATGGGCCCATGAGTATTAATGAAAGTGATTGGATGTGAGTAGAATACCAACTAGGATGCTGGAAAAATGATGAACCCATGTACCTGCCCTCTTCTTCCATGGCCACTGTAACATATTTAAAGGTACCACTCTTATGTATCAGTATGGACTAGAATGAGTTGTGTAAGTGGAGAAATATTGCTGCACATCCCAATGAAAACTGTGTCTGCAAACCCAGGGGGAGGAGTTTTTAGTGAAGCAGTTCCAAGTAAGTAAATGCACTTTGAGCATCTAAGTGCCATTAATCCCCCCTGATGTTCATTGATCCATGCCCGGAACAACAGCATTGATGTGTATGAGAAAGTGATTTAATCCACCTTGTATTAATGACACCCTACCACTAAAACCTCTCACAGATCATGCATACCCACCCCCTTGATAATAACCGTATTCAGCCACCCATGCTGGCCACCTGCCGGGGAACCTAAACCACCCCATACCCAGGAGTTGTTTCTAAAAAATAAAGTTTAGGTACAGTCGACTGCAATTTCAAAATAAAGTATGTTAGTACTATGCAGAAGGAGATTCATTGCCAGCCCTCGTACACCAACTGTACATTTGTGTAAATTAGCTCTGCCCCAGCCCCCAAGGCTCACATTTAAGAAATAAATCACAGAGTGCAGCCATTGTGGCAGCTCCCAAAAAAACCACAAATGCCACATGTGTGCCATCAGTGCCCATTCATTCAGTCTTCTCTATATCTTTAGCCATTTCCATCCCAGTAACTTGCTTTTTTAATGCCTGGACATCTGCACTTGTGTACTTGTCCAGGAATGATAATGTAATGTCACATCACATCCCCCCTGGGTTCCTGTTTCCCCTCTACAGAATCATTCATTGCGTGAAATTCCACTTGGGTAACTGGGCCCTCTTTTAAACATACAATTTTATTTATTTTATTTTTTTCGATGTGGAGAGAAACTTTTTCCCCGAGGGAGCACACACTTTTATTTATTTTCCCTGTGTAGAAAACCTTTCACCCAAACCCCCATCAAATGTGGGGTTGATCTGCTTCCTTTCCCATCCTGGAAGGGAGTCACTCCAGCACTGGCTAAAGTAAATTTACAACCATTTTTATGTAAGGAAGGGGTTAGTTCAGAATTTGTGTGTGCTCAAATATGCACATCTTTGTGGATGTTGCCAAATTTCCAACCCAAAACAAACCCTGGCACATCCTCTTCCCATCCCGCCAGTGGCATCCACAACTCCAGATCTCTTCACACACAATAAGCAGTAGTAAATAAATGTACAACTGCCGGGAATCCTTTTGTGAATTCCTGGCAGTAGTAGTGGTGTTTGTCTGCCTCTTGCATCACTTACACTCTCTTCACATGAAGCAGGTTTGACACTATGGCCCTCATTACAACCCTGGTGGTAAATCTCACTTACCACCGTGCAGAAGACCGCCAACATACCGCTGCGGCAGCAGAATTCCGCTACAGGTATTACGGCCCACAGCTCGGAATCCGCCAGAATACAGACACCCATACAAGTCCGCCACACCAAAGGTCAGTGATAAATTGCCGATAACAAATCTGACACCGTCATGCCAACAAGAATACTCCCACAGTATCACGACCCACAAATCAACATGGCGGTCATTCAACCGCAGTAAACCATTGGCGGTACACATCGCCGCGCTCAAAATACACACACATTTACAAAACACAACCACATTGGACAAATCGAAATACACACACCTGATACACATACACACACCGCACCCACACACCCACACCACTATAAAACACACACCCACATCACCCACAATCCCTTACTACCAGAAGTTTGAAAGCAGGCCAGAGAGAGAGACCACCTAAAACAACACCAGCATCCACAGACACACACCATCACATACACAACGTCCACGCACCTCAAACAACACACATCAACAAATCCCCTCACACATCAAAACAGACACCACCTCACACTTCACCCACACCACATCATGGCACCTCAAAGACACCCCAGGTTCTCTGAGGAGGAGATCAGGGTCATGGTGGAGGAAATCGTCCGGTAGAGCCACAGCTATTCGGAGCACAGGTGCAGCAGACCTCCATTGCTAGGAAGATAGAGCTATGGAGCATAATAGTCGACAGGGTCAACGCCGTGGGACAGCACCCAAGAACAAGGGATGACATCAGGAAGAGGTGGAACGACCTAAGGGGGAAGGTGCGTTCCGTGGTTTCCAGACACCAGATTGCTGTACAGAGGACTGGTGGTGGACCCCCACCTCCTCTCCCACAACTAACAACATGAGAGGAGCAAGTCTTGGCAATACTGCATCCTGAGGGCCTCACAGGAGTAGCAGGAGGACTGGACTCTGGTAAAGCAAATCTTTACTACTTTATCCCCCACACCCCACCTGCATGCCATCACATACTCCTACCCTTACCCTCACACCCATCACCCCAAAAACCCACAGATACCCCACCAACACAACCCACACTTCCCAAAACCAAGCCCTGCATGTAACACCAATGCATGGACACCCATCACCAAAGCATGTCCAGTACAGAGACTCACGCATGACCCAAAATCACCAATCACACAAGGACCAAGCCAATAATGCAAGTACAGGAGTAGAGGGTCATTCACCCATTGCACAAGATCGCACATACAGATAAAATAACTATGCATTTACACCCCAACAGGACCTATGCCCAACGTCACCAGACAGGAGGTACCAGGCATATCCAGTCCCCCCACAGAAGAGACCCACAGTGATGACAGCAACTCTGCATGCCTGGATCAAGATGACCAGCCCGGCCCATCAGGGACCTCGGGACAGTTGGTTCCCCTTACACAGTCACAAACCACCACAGAGCCTCCCCCCTCAGGAAACACCAGCATAGCACCCACCCAGCGGGCCCATCCCTCTGTCCCCAGGACACGTCAATCAGCAGTGTGTCCACCACTACAGGGAACCCAGGCAAACCCACTAACACAGGACGATCAGGGACCTGGGGGCAGGGGCAGTAGCAGTGGGCACACGGTTCAGGGGACAGAGGCACAGGATAACAGGGAAACTGGGAGGACTGCTGTGCGACAGGGGGAGGACATGCCCAGGGAACCCACTCTCCACGAGACACTCTCCAACATCATGGGAGCTTACCATCATTCCCAGGAGACCATGGCAACTGTACTGGCCAAGTTTCAGGAGACCCAGCGGCTACAGGAGGAACATTACCTGGGGATCAGGGAAGACTTGAAGCCCATTAACACCACCCTGGTCACCACTGCAAGGGTGCTGGCAGCCCTTCTCAACACCTGGAGGGACACAGTGGCACACCAATGGGCCCCTGACACTAGCCTGGACGATGAACAGCCCTCCACCTCTGCTGGCGCTAGTGGACAGGAGGCACCGCCACAGGACGAACAGGACACCAGCACCCCACCCCCTGCAGATGGAGAACCACCCCGCAAACGGTCCCTGAGATCCAGGAACAAGACACAGAACATTGCCAAGACCCCCACCAGGAAATAAGACCCCCTTGAATGTCACCCTTCTGTCCCACCATGTCACCCTGTCCATCCTTAAACTGCCATTGCTCCACTTCCTATGCCCCTTTGGACAATGCACCTGTGAAACAAATAGACTGGACTCTGCCATGGACATTCCTCCACCATCACCCCAGCCCATTCTACCACCCCCTCCACTTATTTGCACAGGAATAAACACACTGCAATCACAAAACAATATGGAGTCAGTCTGTGCTTTCACTAATGTGTAATTGCAACATCTCTCAAATATAGCAATGTCAATTTACTACATACCAATGTAACACAGCTGTAGGCCAGGAGGAAACATAGCAGAGGGCACAAAGTGGGACCCAGATCTGTGAAATGGGAAGTCAAAGTGACAAGTCAGTGTCCATACACTGACTGAAAATGACAGACTTATGCTAGCTCCAACAATAGTATGAGATGTGGGAGGCAGTGACATCTTCTTACCTGTGTCTCACTGGAAGTAGTGTATGATTATGTTGTTTTGGTTGTCGATATCCTCTTCTTCTGCCTCCTCTTCATCACTGTCCACAGGCTCCACAGCTGCCACAAGACCACCATCTGGTCCATCCCCCTGCAGAAAAGGCACCTGGCGTCACAATGCCAGGTTGTGCAGCATACAGTAGGCCACGATGATCTGGCACACCTTCTTTGGTGAGTAGTATAGGGAACCACCTGTCAGATGGAGGCACCGGAAACTGGCCTTCAGGAGGCCGAAGGGGCGTTCGATCACCCTCCTCGTTCGCCCATGTGCCTCATTGTAGCATTCCTCTGCCCTTGTCCTGGGATTGCTCACTGGGGTCAGTAGCCATGACAGGTTGGGGTAACCAGAGTCACCTGCAAATAGAGAGGGACAACTGTTAGACACACACTAACCCTTAGGGACATCCCCATACCCATTCACCTATTCATACTGTATTGGGACCTTGGCCTCACCTATTAGCCACACACGGTGCCTCTGGAGTTGCCCCATTACATAAGGGATGCTGCTATTCCTCAAAATGTAAGTGTCATGCACTGAGCCAGGAAACTTGGCATTCACATGGGAGATGTACTGGTCTGCCAAACGCACCATCTGCACATTCATCGAATGGTAGCTCTTCCGGTTTCTGTACACCTGTTCACTCCTGCGGGGGTGGTACTAATGCCACATGTGTCCCATGAATGGCACCAATGATGTTGGGGATATGTCCCAGGGCATAGAAGTCACCTTTCACTGTGGGCAAATCCTCCACCTGAGGGAAAACGATGTAGCTGGGCATGTGTTTCAGCAGGGCTGACAACACTCTGGACAACACGTTAGAGAACATTGGCTGGGACATCCCTGATGCCATGGCCACTGTTGTTTGAAAAGACCCACTGGCCAGGAAATGGAGTACAGACAGGACCTGCACTAGAGGGGGTATCCCTGTGGGATGGCGGATAGCTGACATCAGGTCTAGCTCCAACTGGGCACACATTTCATGGATTGTTGCACGATCAAGTCTGTATGTGATTATGATGTGTCTATCTTCCATTGTCGACAGGTCCACCAGGGGTCTGTACACCGGAGGATGCTGCCATCTCATCACCCGCCCCAGCAGACGTGCCTTATGGAGGAGAACAGCGAGCAGAGAGTCAGCCAACACTGAGGTATCACAATGCGTTATTTGCAGAAACGTTATTAATGCGCAATGTGCCTGTAACTGTTTGTATTCCCAGCTTAGATAGGTGTGACGCAGTTATTATCCATGCCATGTGGCCCCCTGAAATGACCGCTGCCTGACCTGTAAGGTGGGACAAGGGGATATGAGGTAACTGTGCTGGCATTGTACACCATCGCTGTGGGTGGTCATGACCACCATTTTTTGTCTGTTCACTCACTTGATACCTGACCTTCAACAGGAGAGGACCTACACTGCAAGTGCTGCTGTGACCTGTGTCTGGAAGCGACGATGGCTCGAGTGTCTAGGGAAAGGGCCCCTGCCTTCACTTCAGAGGAGTTGGAGAAACTAGTGGATGGGGTCCTCCCCCAGTACAAGCAACTGTACGGTTCACCAGACAAACAGGTGAGTACACTGTGAGCATGGTGGATGGGCAATGCCTGCTATGAGTGGTGTGGCTGGAAGATACATGGGAGGGTGAGGCCTACATGTGCGGATGCTGAGTGTATGTGCATCATGGCATGGGTGGGAACTGGTGGGCAATGAGTGTTACGGTCCGGATGGGTGAGTAATTTCCTTTCCCCTGTACCATTCCTCTAGGTCAGCGCCCACCAGAAGAAGGGTTTTTGGCATGCCATCGCCAAGGAGGTCTGGACCCTGGGGACCTACCACCGACGGATCACCCACTGCCGTAAAAGATGGGAGGACCTGTGCCGCTGGAGCAGGAAGACGGTGGTGGCCCAGCTGGGGCTGGCCTCCCAACGTGATAGGGCTGCCCGTCGCACCATGACCCCCCTGATGTTCCGGATCCTGGCGGTGGCCTATCCAGAGTTGGATGGGCGCTTGAGGGCTTCACAGCAGCCACAAGGGGGTGAGTACAGTCTCATTCAGCTGACTCTGCGCACTTTACGAGGTGTCTGGGTGTGGGAGGTGGGCAATGGATTCCCCTAGACCAGGGCGAACTTGGTAGGCAAGGTCCCTTGTGAGGAAGGCTATATGGCACCCCAACCCCTCTAGTGGTAAGAGCCATCCACACCTAGTCAGGCTCCTGTGACTTCCAGGTGTGCAGCGATTGGGATTAGGCCTCTTACCCCATGGTCAGGTGAATTTTCTAGGAACTGTTAGTGCATGGCGTAGTGCAGATGCCTGCTCCATGTGTGTTGTGTCCGCCAACGGTAGTGGGTTTGCATGCACTTAACATGTCTTTCTTCTGTCTTCCCCCCCCTTTTTGTGGTCTCCCTGTTCTTGTGTGCAATAGCATCATCAGGCGGAGGAGCATTGGCACCGGAGCAGGAGGGAGCTGCATCCCACTTGGCCCTGGAGGGTGAAGCAACAGAGTCTGAAGCCACCAGTGGGATGGAGGGCGAGGGGAGGTCCACGAAGGGGACAGGAGGAGAGACCAGTGACAGCGACTCCTCCTCTGATGGGAGCTCCCTTGCGGTGGCGGGCACCTCTTTCCCACAGCATCAACAGGTACAGTTGCTCCCCCTACCAGCACTGCCCTCCCAGCAGCCCCTCAGCGTGTTTCCCGTGCCCGCTCACACAGGAGGGTGGGCTTCTCCTTCACCCCAGGCACCTCAGTCAGCCCTGCCCCAGTCAGCCCTGCTGCCCTCAGTGAGGAGGCTATTGACCTCCTGAGAACCCTCACTGTTGGGCAATCTACCATTGTGAATGCCATCCAGGGTGTTGAGAGGCATTTGCAACAAACAAATGCATACCTGGAGGGCATTCATTCTGGCCAGCTAGCCCAACAGAGAGCATTTCAGGCTCTGGCCTCAGCACTGATGGCAGCCATTGTCCCTGTGTCCAGCCTCCCCCCTCCAACCTCCTTCACCCAGACCCAATCCCCTGTACCTCAGCCTATCCCAAGTACACCATCAGACCAGCATGCACACACCTCAAAACACAAGAGTGGCTCAGGCAAACATAAGCACCACACATCCCACAGGCACTCACACAAGAACCATACCCATGCAGACATACCAACACCCACTTCCTCCACTGTGTCCCCCTCCTCCACGTCTCCCTCCTCCCTCCCTGTCTCGTCTCCACTCACACCTGCATGCACTACATCCTCAGCCACTACCTCCATCACGAGCACGCCCATCACCACACACCGCTCACCGCTCACGTGCAATCACCACCCCCACTACCATTCACACATCCCCAGTGTCCTCTTCCAGTGTGTCTGTGAGCCCTCCTCCCAAAGTACACAAACGCAGGCACACACCCACCCAACAGCCATCTCTCTGTGCCAGGGAGGCGTTCTATGGGTGTTGTGGTGGGTTTTCCCATGCAGCACCCATAGATTTTGACGCTGCCCCGAATTTACTTAATTACATAAACGTAAGGCAGTGCCAAGAATCTAGTCCCTCCCAGAGCAGGCATTATGAGGAGAAGTATTTTCATTTCTCCTTCTTTTTTCTACATTCCATGCATTCTGCAGCACACATAAAAAGAGGAAAACCTCTGAGGATTCTTTTTGTGAAGGAAGGTGTCCCTTCCCATACAAAAACAATCTTGCATGCAACGCAGGCACCCTAGCACCTGTGCCAGTGCATGGGGAAAGGACAGAAATGCACCTTATTTGATAAATATGGTGCATTCTTGCCCTTTCACATTGGCGTAGGGCAGCTCTGCCAGAAGACATGCAGCGCCACCCTATGTCAATTCCACATAAATATAGGCTACAGTTCTCTTGTCCTTCATTACTACATATTTAACCAATAGCCACATTTTGTGTACCAAAATATACCCTTCTACTTAGCATCCAGTTAATTACACATTTCTGTCTTTCATAGAAAATCTTTGTAGAATAATTGTTTGGAAGAATTCGGGGAAATCACAATGAACATCAAAATGAATTAATAAAAAAAAGCGTCTCAAGACATCATCCCCCTGGTCTCTGAAGGTGGAGTTTTCCTGAATTTTGCTGTTGATGTCACTTTCACCATGTTGATGCTGCTGGAGAATTCTATATTAACGGGTGAGTATGAAGCATTTTTTGTAGTAAAGTAAATAAATTGAATTTTAAGCACTAGAGACACTAAAGAGTGCTCAATAATTTTGGTAGGGAGTATTTGTTTGGAGAATCAATTTGGTTAAACATCTTCTGACCAAAGGAGAATTTCCTGGCACCTTCCGTTGTTGCAGAATCTTCGGCTTCTTCCACCCAGAGGCAGCCCTTTTGCACCTTCATCCGGGGTTTAAGGGGCTCCTGCCCCCCGCGGACACTTGCGTGACTCTTGGACTTGGTCCCCTTCCTTTTCAGGTCCTCAGGTCCAGGAGTCCATCTTCAGTGCTTTGCAGTCAGTTGTTGTCCATGCAGAATCCCCTATCTCGACTTTACTGTCTTTCTGGGGTAGTAGGGTAAATTTACTCCTACTTTTCAGGGTCTTGGGGTGGGGTATCTTGGACACTCTTAGGGCCTGATTCTAACTTTGGAGGACGGTGTTAAACCGTCCCAAAAGTGGCGGATATACCACCGACCGTATTACGAGTCCATTATATCCTATGGAACTCGTAATACGGTAGGTGGTATATCCGCCACTTTTGGGACGGTTTAACACCGTCCTCCAAAGTTAGAATCAGGCCCTTAGTGTTTTCTTACACTCCCAGCGACCCTCTACACACTACCATAGGCCTAGAGTCCATTCGTGGTTCGCTTTCCACTTTTGGAGTATATGGTTTGTGTTGCCCTTAGGCCTATTGTCTCCTATTGCATTCTATTGTGTTCTACAGTGTTTGCACTACTTTTCTAAGTGTTTTACTTACCTGATTTTTGTTTGTGTGTATATTTTGTGTATTTTACTTACCTCCTAAGGGAGTATATCCTTCTGAGATACTTTTGGCATATTGGTGGTCATTCTGACCTCGGCGGTAAAAGGTGCTTACCACCGGTCAGAAGACCGCCATAACACCGCCGCGGCCGCGGTAAACCGCCACGGTCATTCTGACCCGCAACTGGCAAACCGCCAAAAACCCGACATCAACAAAAGTCCGCCACACCAACGGCCAGCGGGAAACTGGCGATGACCAAACCTCCACCGTCACGCCAACAGAAATACGCCCACACTATCACGACACAGGAATCCACGCGGCGGTCTTTCAACCGCTGTATTCCATTGGTGGTACACACCGCCGCGGTCGAAATACACACACACGTACAAAACACAACCACATTGGACAATTCATAATACACACACCTGATCCACATACAAACAACACTCCCACACACCCAACACAATATAGAACACACACCCACATCACCCACAAACCCCTTCGACCAAAAAAACGACAGAAAGCCAGAGACAGACAGCACTGCTTAGATAACACCATCACTCAGAGGCAAACCACACCATCACCCACACAATATCCACGCACAAAACACCACACATCACCACACTCACCACACTCTACAACACATACACCACCCCACACCTCATCCACACCACCCTATGGCACCCCAAAGACACCCCCGGTTCTCAGACGCTGAACTCCGGGTCATGGTGGAGGAAATAGTTCGGGTAGAGCCCCAGCTCTTCGGGACACAGGTGCAGCACACCACCATTGCCAGGAAGATGGAGCTATGGCAAAGGATAGTCGACAGGGTCAACGCTGTGGGACAGCATCCACGAAATCAGGATGACATCAGGAAGCGGTGGAACGACCTACGGGGGAAGGTGCGTTCCATGGTATCAAGGCACAACATCGCGGTGCAGATGACTGGCGGCGGACCCCCACCTACTCCCCCTGAATTTACAGCATGGGAGGAGGAAGTCTTGCACATCCTGCATCCTGAAGGCCTCGCAGGAGTATCTGGAGGAATGGACTCTGGTAAGTCAAATCTTAACTACTTCTTCCCACCTCCAGCCCACCTGCATCCCAAATCATACCCCCACCCTCACCCCCACCCCCATTAAACATAACGCTGCCAAAATGCCCAGTTACACAGTGATGAGAACATACCACTGTCACACAGCTGTAGTCCATGGGTAAACAAAGCAGAGGTCACGCAGTGGGGGCCACATCTCTGAAATTTGAAGGGAAAGTCACAACTCAGTTAACATACACTGGGGGAATAGGCCAGACAGTAGAGAGGCAGGAGACTGTAAGTAATTGTAAAATGCGGGTGTTGATTCTTACCTGTGTGTTATTGAAAATACTGTAGTATCACTCTGTCCCTGTTGTCTGTGTCGTCCTCTTCGTCTTCCTCCTCTTCACTCTCCACAGGTTCACAGGTTCCACCGCTGCCACAACACCACCATCTGGACCATCCTCCTGCAGGGAAGGCACCTGGCGTCGCAAAGCCAGGTTGTGAAGCATACAGCAGGCCACGATGATATGACACACCTTCTTTGGTGAGTACATTAGGGATCCACCTGTCATATGCAGGCACCTAAACCTGGCCTTCAGGAGGCCGAAGGTCTGCTCGATCAACCTCCTAGTACGCCCATGGGCCTCATTGTACCGTTCCTCTGCCCTTGTCCTGGGATTCCTTACTGGGGTCAGTAGCCAGGACAGGTTGGGGTAACCAGAGTCACCAATTAGCCACACACGGTGTCTCTGTAGCTGATCCATCACATAAGGGATGCTGCTATTTCGCATGATGTACGCGTCATGCACTGACCCAGGGAACTTGGCATTTACATGGGAGATGTACTGGTCTGCCAAACAGACCACCTGGACATTCATCGAATTATAACTTTTTCTGTTCCTGTACACCTGTTCACTTCCTCTGGGGGGTACCAAAGCCACATGGGTCCCATCAATGGCACCAATGATGTTGGGAATATGGCCAAGGGCATAGAAATCACCCTTCACTGTAGCCAAATCGCCCACCTCAGGGAAAACAATGTAGCTCCGCATGTATTTCATCAGGGCAGACAACACTCTGGACAAAACCTTAGAAAACAGAGGCTGAGACATCCCAGATGAAATGGCCACTGTTGTTTGGAATGATCCACTTAATCAAAAAATGGAGTACTGACAGAACCTGCACTAGAGGGGGAATCCCTGTGGGTTGGCGGATGGGTGATATCAGGTCTGGCTCCAGCTGGGCACACAGTTCATTAATGGTGGCTCGGTCAAGTCTGTATGTGAGTATGACATGTCGTTCTTCCATTGTCGACAGGTCCACCAGCGGTCTGTACACGGGAACAGTCCTCCATCTCCTCGCAAGTCCCAGCGGACAGTGCCTAGGAAGGACAACATGGAGCACAGAGTCAAGCAACCCACAGGTACGTTCATACAGCTTGCACAGTACACGATTCTCTATGCATTGAATGGCTTGTATGAGTGGCAATGCAAGGCCTAGGCCTGTGTGACGCAGTAGAAATTAAGCCATGTGGGCCCTTGAAATGGCGGCTGCCTGACCTGTGAAGTGTGACAATGGGATGTGAGGTCAATGCGCTGGCGTGGCACACCGTGGCGGTAGGCGGTCGAAGACCGCGGTGCTAAGCCGCATTGGTTAACATTGAACCCTATGGGTTTCATGAGCCAAAGAGGAAGTGCGCCGGCGATCCCGGTACGCACCGCCGCGGCCGTGACCGCCATTTTCTATCTGCTTAATCACTCGAGACCTGATCATCCACAGGAGAGGACCACTTGATCAAAAAATGGAGTACTGACAGAACCTGCACTAGAGGGGGAATCCCTGTGGGTTGGCGGATGGGTGATATCAGGTCTGGCTCCAGCTGGGCACACAGTTTATTAATGGTGGCTCGGTCAAGTCTGTATGTGAGTATGACATGTCGTTCTTCCATTGTCGACAGGTCCACCAGCGGTCTGTACACGGGAACAGTCCTCCATCTCCTCGCAAGTCCCAGCGGACAGTGCCTAGGAATGACAACATGGAGCACAGAGTCAAGCAACCCACAGGTACGTTCATACAGCTTGCACAGTACACGATTCTCTATGCATTGAATGGCTTGTATGAGTGGCAATGAAAGGCCTAGGCCTGTGTGACGCAGTAGAAATTAAGCCATGTGGGCCCTTGAAATGGCGGCTGCCTGACCTGTGAAGTGTGACAATGGGTTGTGAGGTCAATGCACTGGCGTGGCACACCGTGGCGGTAGGCGGTCGAAGACCGCGGTGCTAAGCCGCATTGGTTAACATTGAACCCTATGGGTTTCATGAGCCAATGAGGAAGTGCGCCGGCGATCGCGGTACGCACCGCCGCGGCCGTGACCGCCATTTTCTATCTGCTTAATCACTCGAGACCTGATCATCCACAGGAGAGAACCTATACTGAAAGTGCTGCTGTGACCTCGGTCTGGAAGAGACAATGGCTGCTGCGACTGGGGAAAGGGCCCCTGCCTTCACTTCAGAAGAGTTGGAGACACTCGTGGATGGGGTCCTCCCCCAGTATGCGCTACTCTACGGTCCTCCAGACCAACAGGTAAGTACACTGGGACCATGTTTTGTGGGCAATGCCTGGGTTGAGTGGGGTGAATGAAAGATGGTGGGGAGGGGAGCGAATGAGGCATGCATCGCACGACAGATGAGAGCATGTGCCATATGGCAAGGTTGGGGGGGGGGGCCACTCACATCGACCATGCAGAAAAGTGATGGAGGGCATTCATTCGGGTCAGGCTGCCCATCAGCGATCGTTCAACGCTCTGGCCTCAGCACTGACGGCAGCCATTGTCCCTGTCTCCTGCCTCCCCCCTCCAATTTCCTCATCCCATTCCCACTCCCCTGTTCCTCTGCCTATCCCAGCCACACCTACAGACCAGCCTGCACACACATCAACACCCAAGGGCAGCTCATCCAGACATAAGCACCACACATGCCACAAGCATTCACACAAGCAACATCCACATGCAGACATGCCAACAGTCACTGCCTCCTCTGTGTCCCCCTCCTCCTCGTCTCCCTCCTCCCTCCCTGTGACGTCTCCACTCACACCTGCATTCACACCACCATCAGCCAGTACGTCCATCACCAGCACACCCACCAGAACACTCCGCACACGTGCAGTCACCACCCCCACTGCCATTTACACGTCCCCTGTGTCCTCTCCCAGTGTGTTTGTCACCCCCTCTTCCAAACCACACAAACGCAGGCAGCCACCCACCCAACAGCCATCCACCTCACGACAGCCTCCGTCACAAGCACCTGCACCCAAAGACAGCATACTTGGCTCTCCTAAAACCACATCCTCTTCCTCCACTCCCATACCCACTGCACCTACCCTTCCCACTGCTCCTAAAAAGTTTTTCCTCTCCAAAATTAACCTCTTTGCATCACCTGACCCACCCCCTCCATCCCGTAAGAGTCCAAACAGCACCTCAAGCCCTGCACTTACAAGGACCATAGTCCAGGGCTATTGTAGTCCACCAGCTCCTAGGGCAGCAACATCGGCCAGCAGCAAGGGGACAGCCAGCCCACCCCCTGGGAAAAGAACTAAAAAAGGGAAGGGCCGGCGCGAGAGGCCTGAGACGGCAGCCCCCAAAGACACTACCCTGGCCCCGTCACCTGGCACATCCACAAAGGGAGGCAAGGGCCCCAGAGAATCGGTGAAGGAGGGCAAGGGCAGCAGGGCGGACAAGTCCGGCAGCAGGCGAGCTGCCCAGGAGGGCCCCACCAGCCCCATTTCGGGTGTGAAGGAGGACACCCACGGGCCCAGGACTCCAGCACAGGAGGGCCCCGCAAGCGAAAGGTCGGATGGCGACTGAGCGGGAAATATTGGCCCGATCTGGTTCCCTGGGACCACATGTCAAGCACCGCTGAACAGGGCCCCGCCGTGACAAGCACCGCTGAACAGGGCCCTTTAAGACAAGCACCGCTGAACAGGGCCCCGTCGTGACAAGCACCGCTGAACTGGGCCCTTCAAGACAAGCACCGCTGAACAGGGCCCTTCAAGACAAGCACCGCTCCACTGGGCACCGCCGTCTCTGAACTGCTCCGCTGGGCCCTTCCTCTCAAGCACCGCTCCGCTGGGCCCTTCATCTCAAGCACCCCTCCGCTGAGCACCGCCGTCTCTGAACTGCTCCGCTGGGCCCTTCCTCTCAAGCACCGCTCCGCTGGGCCCTTCCTCTCAAGCACCGCTCCGCTGGGCCCTTCATCTCAAGCACCGCTCCGCTGGGCCCTTCATCTCAAGCACCGCTCCGCTGGGCACCGCCGTCTCTGAACTGCTCCGCTGGGCCCTTCCTCTCAAGCACCGCTCCGCTGGGCACCGCCGTCTCTGAACTGCTCCGCTGGGCCCTTCCTCTCAAGCACTGCTCCACTGGGCCCTTCCTCTCAAGCACCGCTCCGCTGGGCCCTTCCTCTCAAGCACCGCTCCGCTGGGCACCGCCGTCTCTGAACTGCTCCGCTGGGCCCTTCCTCTCAAGCACCGCTCCGCTGGGCCCTTCATCTCAAGCACCGCTCTGCTGGGCACCGCCGTCTCTGAACTGCTCCGCTGGGCCCTTCCTCTCAAGCACTGCTCCGCTGGGCCCTTCCTCTCAAGCACCGCTCCGCTGGGCCCTTCATCTCAAGCACCGCTCCGCTGGGCCCTTCATCTCAAGCACCGCTCCGCTGAGCACCGCCGTCTCTGAACTGCTCCGCTGGGCTCTTCCTCTCAAGCACCGCTCCGCTGGGCCCTTCCTCTCAAGCACCGCTCCGCTGGGCCCTTCATCTCAAGCACCGCTCCGCTGGGCCCTTCATCTCAAGCACCGCTCTGCTGGGCACCGCCGTCTCTGAACTGCTCTGCTGGGCCCTTCCTCTCAAGCACCGCTCCGCTGGGCACCGCCGTCTCTGAACTGCTCCGCTGGGCCCTTCCTCTCAAGCACTGCTCCGCTGGGCCCTTCCTCTCAAGCACCGCTCCGCTGGGCCCTTCCTCTCAAGCACCGCTCCGCTGGGCACCGCCGTCTCTGAACTGCTCCGCTGGGCCCTTCCTCTCAAGCACTGCTCCGCTGGGCCCTTCATCTCAAGCACCGCTCTGCTGGGCACCGCCGTCTCTGAACTGCTCCGCTGGGCCCTTCATCTCCAGCACCGCTCCGCTGGGCCCTTCATCTCAAGCTCCGCTGGGCACCGCCGTCTCTGAACTGCTCCGCTGGGCCCTTCCTCTCAAGCACCGCTCTGCTGGGCACCGCCGTCTCTGAACTGCTCCGCTGGGCCCTTCCTCTCAAGCACCGCTCCGCTGGGCACCGCCGTCTCTGAACTGCTCCGCTGGGCCCTTCCTCTCAAGCACCGCTCCGCTGGGCACCGCCATCTCTGAACTGCTCCACTGGGCCCTTCCTCTCAAGCACCGCTCCGCTGGGCCCTTCATCTCAATCACCGCTGGGCCATTGGCAGGGCCGGATCTGTGTCGGCCATGGCTTCACGAAGCACTCTGGGCACCATGCCTCCTCCAGAACCAGTGGAGTCTGTAATCCCCTTGATGGACTGTGGCTTTGCACTCCCCAGGATGGTACAGTGGGCAAGCCACCCACTGTAGAGACTTGTGAGACTGTGGCTTTGCACTTCCCAGGATGTAACAGTGGGCAAGCCACCCACTGTAGAGACTTGTGAGACTGTGGCTTTGCACTCCCCAGAATGTAACAGTGGGCAAGCCACTCACTGTAGAGACTTGTGAGACTGAGGCTTTGCACTCCCCAGGATGTAACAGTGGGCAAGCCACCCACTGCCTGGACTTGAGAGACTGTGGCTTTACACTCCCCAGGATGGTACAGTGGGCAACCCACCCACTGTAGAGACTTGAGAGACTGTGGCTTTGCACTCCCCAGGATGGTACAGTGGCCATGGAGGCCCCTCGTGGATCGTGGACTCATGTGGCTGAGGTGCCCCCTCTTCCCTTCCCCCTGAGGTGCCTGTAGTTTTACTATCTGATGCCCCTGCAGTGTTCTCTCCAATGGAATTGTGTCTCATGTGTGGGCTTTGCCCATGTGTTTAGGCCCATTGGCCCACGAACAATGGATGATAGCCAATATGGGCCGGACTTTAGAGCTATGTATATATTGTTCATGTTCTAATATATTGTATTTATATATTTCATATTTCACTTAACTTCAAATATGCTATAATATACTTCAGTTTTAATGATCATTTTATTTTGTCTTTGCATTCTTCCGTGGGGTTTGGGGGGTGTCACTCTGACTTGTTGCTCTGCATTGGTGTGTAGATAGTTGGGGGGGGATGGGGGGGTGGGTGTGTCGCGTATGTGTGTGCCCGTAACCTTTTCTCCTCCCCCCTCCCCTGTGTCGTAGGTGCAGTACTCACCGTTGTCTTCTGCGCCGGCGTTCGTGCTCCTAGTAGAGGAGCAGGTAGACAATTGCTGGTAGGATGTTTAATTCGGGTTCCATGCTGTCCAGATTCCTCGTGGAGTGTGTAGAGGTGAGCGTTTTCCCGTTCGTAGTCTGTTTCCGCCGTGTTTTTATCGGCAGGGCTCCCGTCCCGGAAAAGGTGGCGGATTGGTGAGTTGTGATAGGGTGGGCGGTACATTGTCTGCCGCCTGCCTGTTGGCGGAGTGTTAAAGTGGCGGTCTGTGTTGGCGGTTCCCGACAGGGTCAGAATTCCATTTTTTTGACCGCTTGCCTGTTGGCGGGTTGGCCGCCGCTTTAACACCGACCTCCAGGGTTGGAATGACCCCCATTGTCACTAAAATAACGACAGACCCAGGACCTTCTTTCCTTCAGAAAACTACTCGAGACTTGGCTCTTCGAGCAGTAGCAGCACCCCACCTCCCCCCCCCAGCGCCTTGAAACCCTCACGGGTATGTAGCGCCCTTTACAAATTGATTGTTTGAATGATTATTTTTAGTAACTCTGAGTACTGTGTTATCTTATGATATTATGCTATATGATATAATTGGTATAGTAGGAGCTTTGCATGTCTGCTAGTTCAGCCTAAGCTGCTCTGCTATACCTACCTCTATCAGCCTAAGCTGCTAGAACACTTCTAATCTACTAATAAGGGTTAACTGGACCTGGCACAAGGTGTAAGTACCACAAGGCACCCACTATAAGCCAGGCCAGCCTCCTACAATGTGTGAGTGTCTGAGGGAGTGGGTGCACGTGTGGGTGTGCATGGGTCTGTGAATGATTGTGTATGGATGAATGAGTGAGTGTGTGAGTGGTGTATGGATGTGTGAGTGGGAGTATGAGTGTATGCCAAGGGATCAAACACAAAGAAATAAGTGTACCACTAAATTATATATTAGGTAAACTAAGAATGACTTCCCTATCCAGCAGGATGATATAATCCATGTGAATGTAAATAACAGTAGCACAAACGCTAAGAAATCAGAGACACCGCCATCTGAGTCTAGAGTACTGAGCTCTGTGAGAAATAGTGGCAGATACCACCAGCTATAGCAAATTCGTAATTTACATACTTTTAACAGCTCATGGTTTATAGTTTGCAGGGTTGTATTTGGTACTGTGTACTTATTTTAATTTATCTACAATTAATATGTTTTTTTAATTTGCATTGTTGTCATCCTGATTAGTTGCAAAATCTGGTTGTTTTTCAGTAAAATACCAAATAATTATATGTATACGTTTCCTACCTAATCCTTCACAGCAGTATTTCATTGCTTTGCTGTAGAAAGTATTATTTCTGTGATTCATTGAATTGTAAATGTGTTTTTTGGTTACTTTTTGTGAGATGTTGTTGTTCGCGATCGTCACATGATCTCAAAATAAAAGGATTTTACTGGACAAGAAACAATTTAGTTATATTTTGGTAAATACCACACCCAATTTTCCCATTTGGCTAGAAGCTGTAGTGGGGAGGAAGCTGTTTTTGCTGTTGTAATTCTACTGTTGTGCTAGGTAACTTGTGTTCACTATTTTTGTTTATTTGTTAATAAAATGGCTTCTAGTAGCTCACAACAACCCGAGGAACACCCAGATAAAGATTCTTCTTCAGATGAAGAACCTCTCCAGAAGAAACAGTCAATTGCTTGGGACCTTTTGTAATCCCTTCAGGAGAGAACATGACGGTGGCCAAGCTGGTGAAATGTAGTCTATGTAAGAAAACACTTCCAAGGGGATCAAGTAAGAAATGCTCATGCCCAACAACAAGTATGCTCCACGATTTAAAGACGTACCTCAATAGGCAGTATGTAAGAGCTTAGAGGGAGCAAAGAGCTGTAGATGCCTCACCTTTCAGTGGACCAAGACCATCTGTAGGGGAAGTTGTGCCACCAGAGTTAGACAGTCAACTTGCAGACATTGCTCCAGAATTTGATAGAGTGGGGAGCTTCTGCCTTGATTGTCAAAAATACTAATTGCAGGCGGACAGTTGGTCACTCTGATGAAGAATATTGCAAAAAAACACCAGTGCAAATTTTTTTGTTTTTTTTGTTTTGATTTCCAGTTTTTGGACGTTTTAAGGACCTTGTCACGGTCTAGTTGCCATTTTATTTAATACAAGTAGCAAAACATTTTACACAAGTTTCTGAAAATAACAAAAACATTTTTAAAGGTTCCAGAAAAAAAAATGTTTCTCTTTAGAAACAGCTTTCTTGGTTAAAAAAAGATAAGATACATGTGTGTGTATAGCAAAATATGTCTGTTTGATTGTAAAATGGCATTAGTTACTGGGTTTTTGGTATATTGAGTATATTACCCACTGGCTAACTGAGTGATTGAAAAACTGTATGTATGGATAATTGACTAAGTGCATAAGTCCATCTGTGGGTGAGTGAGTGAAAGAGTGGTGTATGGGTGATTGAGTGTATTAGTACACGTATCGGTGAGTGATTGCGTGCATGAGCCCAGGTATGGGTGAGTCAGTGAGTGCAAGAGAGTAAGGCCTAGGCTTACCCACACAATTTCTCAGATTCCTTTCTGATGAAATCTCCTTTTCCTTCATCTCTGTCTTCTGTGACTTGGTTATATAAGAAGTCACTTAGCGAGCTACAGCAATAGAATTATCTGCAACAAAATGAAATGGAGTCTCTGGTTGGCAGTCAGTTTGCACTCTGACCAGGCAGGGACCCTCACTCTAGTCAGGGCAATGGAGATACACACGGTTAACCCCCACTCACCCCCTTGGTGGCTTGGCACTATCAGAAACGCTTTTCGTGCCTTGAGACAAGGTGTAAATTATTTGTACCAACACAAAGTAATACAGTGAAACACTACTAAATGGACACCACATAGGTTTAAAAAAATTATACATATTTATCTGAATAAAACAAGACCAAATACAATAAAAATCTACCATACACTAGTAAAAATATGACTTTAGCAATTAAAAACACAAAAAATAGTGCCTAGAGGCACAAATACTGCAATCTGATGTTAAAGCGGTGTCGTGATGGCATTGTTTCCCACAATGAGACGCCCCTGTCACCGTTCACGGAGTCACATGATGCTCCGGGGGGAAGGAGCGGAGGCATCATGAAGAGGCGTTACTGCGGTGCGGTGGAGGTGAGGCGGTGTCGCTTGTAAGGAGTTGGTCCCTGGACACTTCCGGCAAATTTGAAATCCGGCAAAGTCACGCTGCTGCGGGGTGACCTCACATGGTCATGATCACGTCACAGGTACTGTGACGGAGTCAGGTGTCACAAATGTCGGGTGTACGACACTCCAACTCATGAGTTTGTGTGGACATCAGTGTCTGTGGTGATGTCGGGCCTACGTTGACGGTGGGGTCATCGCACCTCAGCAAGGTCCACGGATCCAGGTGTAGGCAGTGTCACAAGTTTCGGGCAGCGGCATCCTTAGTGAAGTTGTATGGAGTCATCTGCCATTGTTTTACAGGGTTTTTACCAGAAATTCACTTCCAGGGGCCCACAAACTGGAATGGCACCCTCTACCAAGCTGGAGTTCATACCATGCAGACTCAGGGGCTGGTTGGTGAAGCCTTTGCTATCCCTGAGGCTTCAAAAACAGGAGGCAAGCTCAGTCCAAGCCCCTGGAGATACCCCTCAAGCAGGAATGCACAACAAAGTCCAGTCTTTGTCCCCTTTCACAGGCAGAAGCAGCAACTGCACTGTCAGAGGCAGGGCCAGCACTTCTCAGCTATTCAGCTCTTCTCCTGGCAGACGTTCCTCTTGAATCCTTGAAGTAATCTAAAGTCTGGGGTTTTGAGTCCAATACTTGTACCCCTTTCTGCCTTTGAAGTTGCTTTGAGTGGTGGCAGGCCCAGCCCTTTGAGGTGTAAGCGACCACTCCTCCCTCCAGCCTAGCCCAGACAGCCCATCAGGTAATGCAGGTTACACCTCAGCACCCTTTGTATCACTGTCTAGTGAAGATGCACAAACATAAGTGTGCATAAGTGGCATTTTCAAACTAACAATCTAAAAATCACCTTCACTAAAAGATGCATTTTTAAATTGTGTGTTCAGAGACCCCAAACTCCATTTTTCTATCTGCTCTCAAAGGGAAACTACACTTTAAGGATATTTAACCTAAGTGAGACATAGGGCTTGCAACAGTGAAAACCGAATTTGGCAGTATTTCACTGTAAGGACATGTAAAACACATAAATACATGTTCTACCTTTAACATACAGTGCACCCTGCCCACGGGGCTACCTAGGGCCTACCTTAGGGGTGCCTTACATGTATAAAAAGTGAAGGTTTAGGACTGGCAAGTGAGTGTACTTGCCAAGTCGAATTGGCAGTTGAAAAACTGTACACATAGACACTGCAATGGCAGTTCTGAGGGATGTTTACAGGGCTACTCATGTGGGTAGCACAATCAGTATTGAAGGCCCACTAGTAGCATTTGATTTACAGGCCCTAGGCACCTCTAGTGCACTTTACTAGGGACTTACTAGTAAATCAAATATGCCAATATTGGAAAAGCCAATAACACAATCAATTTCACATAGGGTGCACTTGCACTTCGTCACTGGTCAGCAGTGGCAGAGTGCCCAGAATAACAAAAACAGCAAAAGCAGAGCCCAGCACACAGCAATAACCTGGGAAGTAGAGGCAAATGGTTTGGGGAGACCACACCAAGGATGCCAGGCCTATCATACAGCTTCAGAATTACAAAGTTGTAATGATTTATATATTTCAAAGCTTCTGTTCGTCTGACATTATATGTATTTTTTGGTGATTTCTGTGTCAGGGTATCTCACTGCAGACAAAAAAACTGTTCACTCTTCCTTGTGAGAACACAGGTCTCGGGAATCCAAAACGGCATCTTGTGTAGAGTTTTTCTCTTGACGTGTATTTTCGACAACAGTATTTACCACACCTACGATTTTGAAATCGTAGAACTTGTTGTCTCAATCCCTTGTCAGAAATGTATTTTGGGATGGCGCATGCCACATGCTGTTCTATGAAACACAAGACACACTCATCAGTGTCTGTTCCAAACTTTGGGGCATCTTTAACCCATAAGAGCCTGTGAATATGTTGAGCACCTCTAGCCTGGTACTCTTTGCTCCAAGAGAAATCAGTCGCTTTGCCAAGAGGTGGATATGTTTTGTTGCAGATGAAAGCCACAATCTGTGGATAAAATATTTGCAAACATTTGCAGGGTCAAACAAACAGAGTTCTTCTGGTGTCTTCAGATTGATATCTTTTATGTTTAAGTTTGCTTCTCGTACAAATTCAAGCAAGTCCTCCCATGCATACTCAACACAACTCAGTGTCAGAAACTAAGTAGGTGAACCTAGGTTTCTCAACATGCATTTCAACTAACCATGACGACAATAGGAACACTGATTGGTTCCACATCGGCACGCCATCAAATAATCAAGTTGTATTCTAGGTTTTCATATTTTCCATGAACTTTCTCAACAAATTCCCTTGCTGACAAATTCTGCAGATTTAGTCTTGTTTTGAGAATGCGATTTACTGCATGAGGTTAGCCAGACAAGTCACTCTCAAACAGTAGGTAAAATATGTAAGGAATACACTGCTGAAATCTAGGGTCCTCTGAAAATAGTCTAGTTCATATGAATTTGGCTGCTGTTATTTGTACCGTCTGGTCATCATACCTACCAACTACTCCAGTAGGAAGCTTTGTCCGACACTTGATGGCACTTGTTTCGCTTCTTACATCGGAAATAGATCTGAAATAGATCAATAGCATCTCCAATAATCTCTTTAGGATGTAGAGGATGAATATTGTAGTGTTCATAAATTTCTTCTGTTCTGGATTAATCCACCTTTTCAATCTCACCTCTTGATGGTACCGTGTCATCCTCCATATGTGTAATATCTTTAAAAACTTCTACATTTGTATAGTAAAAATGATTTTGTACCAGATATAAGCCCTAATTACGACCCTGGCAATCTTGAGACCGCCACGGTCGGGGTGGCGGTCGGTCCGCCGCCAATGTGATGGTCCAGCCTCCACTTTATGACCATGGTGAACATGCCACAGTCAGACCGCCGGCACTGCCACGTTTCCGCTGGCCGACAGCTTGGCGGTGCCAGCGGTCTCAATCTACCAGGGATGTGCTGCAATCTTCCAGGGCAGTGCTGCAATCAGTGCTGCCCTGGGGATTTCGACCCCTCTCTTCACCGGTGCTTACACAGCGCCTTGTAAATGTTTGCAGATATGGGCTGCAGGGGGCCCCATGGGGGAATGGGCAGTGCAGCGTCCCCCTTGCCCAGCCCTGTCACGCTTTTCACTGTCTGCTTTGCAGACAATGAAAAGTGTGACGGGTGCTGCCGCACCCTACGCACCTTAACATTGCAGCCGGCTCAATTATGAGCCGGCGTCAATGTTGTGGGCTATTTCCCGCTTGGCCAGCGACTGGAAATTTTGTTTTGGCCCGCTGACCCAGAGGGAAACTTATCATAGAAGCCGCGGGAAGGTCACTGCAATGGCGGTGACCTGACTGCGGGACTTCAGCGGACCTACGTCAAAACGAGGGCCATAATGTTGCCTGTTTTACTTTACCAACATCTACTAATTCTTGCCATATCATTTTACGCTTGCTAGGCACACCATGGAATAGAATTACAAGTCCTTCTTCCAAATCTCTTTGCACACCTACAGTTTCAACATTCTGCTTGAAATCTAATGGTAAGTTCATAACTCTACCCTTTAGACCTTTTTGGAGGTCAATTGGAGGTAACTTTCATATCTTTGGCTCCACATGGACTATTGATTGAAATAGATGTATACATTGTTTAAGCATAGACTCATAAACATTCAAATCTTTTTTGTGGAATAGAAACTAGTTGTAACTTGTTATACATTGCTCTCGCTATACATTTTATTGTCTTCTAACATATTATGACAATGCTTACAGTCAAAGCGTTACTCCACAAATAAAGAAGCTGCAGAATTTCACCACTTAGCTCTATTGTCTTTTTCAGTTTTTTAACCCCTCGGGTGCTCAGGACGTAACCGCTACGTCCGGCTAGGGGCCCACAGGGGAAGTACTAGCGCTCCCCCTGGGGGCCTGGCACCCCCTCCCCTGAGCAGGGATGGAAGAGGAATCGCTTCCCTTCCCACCCCGACCCCCTGAGCCCCCCATGGTGTCAGTGCGCAATCGCGGGCTGACCTCATCAGAGGCTGCCCCCACCGCTCTGGAAGCTCAGCTTCCAGCGTGGATTGGAGGAGAAATGCAAAAGCATTTCTCCTCTGATCACATGGAGGGGGCGAGAGAGGCATGAAATGAGAGGAAAGGCCTTTCCTCTGCTTTCATGTCTCTCTCAGCATTTCTGCTGCCTGATTGCGATGCGATCGGGCATCAGAAATGCCACTAGACACCAGGGAATGTTTTTTTTGTGTGTATATCATAAGGGGAGCGGCCCCTTGGGCAAGGGCCGCTCCCCAGGGGGGCAATTTATTTTTAGGCCATTTCTGCCCCCCTGGGGGCAGATCGGCCTATTATGAGGAGGCCGATCTGCCCCCGGGGGGGCAGAAACCGCTAGACACCAGGGATCATTTTTTTTGTTGTTGTTGTTTTATGTATGTGGGGAGCGACCACTTAGGCAAGGGTTGCTCCATGGGGGAAAATGTACTTTTAGGCCATTTCTGCCCCTCTTGGGGGCAGAAACCACTAGACACCAGGGAATTTGTTTTGTTTTTGTTTATATCATAAGGGGAGCAGCACAAACCCCTAGGCCACCAGGAATAATTTTTGTTTTGTTTTATGTATGTGGGGAGCGACCCCTTAGGCAAGGGTTGCTCCCTTGGGGGCAAATGTAGTTTTAGGCCATTTCTGCCTCCCTCCCCGGGGGCAGATTGGTCTATTATAATTAAGCCGATCTGCCCCCAGGGGGGACAGAAACCGCTAGACGCCAGGGATCATTTTTTTGTTGTATTATGTATGTGGGGAGCGACCCCTTAGGCAAGGGTCGTTCCTCTGGGGAGGCAAATATGTTGTAGGCCATTTCTGCCCCCCCTAGGGGCAGATCGACCATTTATAATTAGGCTGATCTGCCAGGGGGGTCAGAAAACCCTAGACACCAGGGATTTTTTTTTTGTTTATTTTATTTTTTCATATGTTCGGAGCGCCCCTTTAGGCAAGGGTCGCTCCCCTGGGGGCCAAATTGTCTTTAGGCCATTTCTGGCCCCCTTGGGGGCAGATCGGCCTATTTTTGTTAGGCCAGTCTGCCCCCAAGGGGGACAGAAACCACAAGACACCAGGGATTTCAATTTTTTTGCGTCTATTTCACACAAGCGAGGCGACCCCTTAGCCAAGGGTTGTTCCCCTGTGGGGCAAATTTATTTTAGGCCATTTCTGCCCCCCCTTGGGGGCAGATCGCGTTATTTTTATTGGGGGCAGAAACCACTAGGCACCAGGGATTTTTATTTTGTGCCAATTTCACGCAAGGGGAGCGACCCCTTAGGCAAGGGTTGCTCCCCTGGGGGAGCAAATTTATTTTAGGCCATTTCTGCTCCCCTTGGGGGCAGATGGGCCTATTTCTATTAGGCCGATCTGCCCCGGGGGTACAGAAACCACTTAGGCACCAGGGATTGGTGTGTGTGTATGTGTGTGTTTTGTTTGGTGGGGAAGCCCCTTTGGCAAGGGCCACTCCCCATGGTAGGCACATTGCTGTTGGCCATATCTGCCCCAGCCTATTTTTGGAAGGCCCATATGCCGCCAAGGGGGGGCAGAAAGCCCACCAGAGACCAGGAAAGATTTTTTGTCCAAAATATCAGGGTGGGAGTATGGCCATACGCCCACCCCAAATACATGGGGCCAAAGTTGTTCTGCCCACTGGTGGGCAGAGGGGGCAATTACCTTGGATCCACATCCTGGGGGGGGCAGAAAGCATACTAGATGCCAGGGAATTAAAAAAAATATATAAAATAGTGGGGTGTATCTACCAACCAGTATGAGTCTGGTTATGCCCCTACCCCAACTGAAGGAGGTAACAGTCTTTCAGCTATCCCCGCACACTAAAACATCTTATCCTACGGCAAGCAAGAGGACATTTGTCTATTTTGGGTTTTGGTTTTACAGTTGGGCCATGAGATCTTGGCCAACTCTTAAAATCGTTCCACTTGGAATGGTGAGGGCTGCACTTTTTGGACTTTGGGACGCTGCCATCTAGAAAAATCCACAAGACCTAGACACATCTGAAAACTAAACATCTGGGTGATTCCAGGGTGGTGTGCTTCAAATGCACCCCACACCATTTTCTTACCCACAATGCCCTGCAAACCTCCAACTTTGATGGAAATCATACATTTTTCCCACATTTTTGTGATGGAACCTTCTGGAATCTGCAGGAATCCACAATATTCCTATCACCCAGCATTGTCTCATCTATACCGATAAAAATTCAGCTGCACTTGTCAGCCTAAAAATGTTTTTTTAAAACTGCCCTTTTGGACCCGCTTTGGTTCACCCTCAATTTCAACATGTTTTTGGCTCTTCCCTGTCACAGTCACTTGGCCTACCTACACAAGTGAGGTATCATTTCTACCGGGAGACTGAGGGGAATGTTGGGTGATAGGAAATTTGTCCCAGTGTGGTGATCCAACACAGAAATGTGGGAAAATTAGATTTTTTAGCTAAATTTGAGGTTTGGTGAGAATTCTGGGTGAGAAAACATTGGGGAATCCGCGCAAGTCACACCTCCCTGGATTCCCTCAGGTGTCTAGTTTTCAGAAATGTCTGGGTTGGTAGGTTTCCCTAAAGGCTGCTGAGCCCAGGACCAAAAATGCAGGTGCCCCCCGCAAAAACAGGTAGTTTTGTGTTTGATAATTTTGATGTGTCCAGATAGTGTTTTGGGGCATTTCCTATCGCGGGCACTATGCCTACGAACACAAGTGAGGTACCATTTTTATCGGGAGAGTTGGGGGAACGCTGGGTGGAAGTAAATTTGTGCCTCCTCTCAGATTCCAGAACTTTGTGTCACCGAAATGTGATGAAAAAGTGTTTTTTAGACAAATTTTGAGGTTTGCAAAGGATTCTAGGTAACAGAACCTAGTGAGAGCCCCAACAGTCACCCCATCTTGGATTTCCCTAGGTGTCTAGTTTTCAAAAATGCACAGGATTTCCCTAGGTGCCTGCTGAGCTAGAGGCCAAAATCCACAGCTAGGCACTTTCTAAAAAACGCGTCAGATTTCAATGTAAAAATTTGATGTTTCCTGTCGAGGGCATTAGGGCTACCCACGCAAGTGAGGTACCATTTTTATCGGAAGACTTGGGGAAACACATGATAGCAGAACAAGTGTTATTACCCCTCGTCTTTCTCTACATTTTTTACTTGCAAATTTAAGACAGTGTGTAAAAAAGACATCTATTTGAGAAATACCCTGTAATTCACATGCTCGTATGGGCACCCCGGAATACAGAGATGTGCAAATAATCACTGCTTCTCAACACCTTATCTTGTGCCCATTTTCGAAATACAAATGTTTTCTTGATAACTGTCAGAAAGTACCATCTTGCCTGGCATGTTACCCCCATTTGTACATGTATGTAAGTTTGTTTTTGCATGTCTCACTGGGATCCTGCTAGCCAGGACCCCAATGCTCATAGTTTGTAGCCTGAATGTGTGTATCTGTGTAGTGACTAACTGTGTCACTGGGGCTCAGCTAACCAGAACCTCAGGGCTTATGCTCTCTATGCCTTTAAATTTGACACTATAGGTTAGTGACTATTTTTACCAATTCTGCTTGGCACACTGGAAAACCCTTATAATTCCCTAGTATATGGTACCCAGGTGCCCAGGGTATTGGGGTTCCAGGAGATCCCTATGGGCTGCAGCATTTCTTTAGCCACCCAAAGGGAGCACAGACAAATCTTACACAGGATTGCACTGCAGCCTGAGTGAAATAAAGCACACATTATTTCACAGCCATTTTCACTGCACTTAAATAACTTATGTCACCTATATGTCTAACCTTTACTAGCTGAAGGATAGGTGCAAAGTTACTAAGTGTGAGGGCACCCTTGCACTAGCAAAGGTGCCCCCACATAATTCAGGGCCATTTCCTCGGACTTTGTGAGTGGGGGGACACCATACATGCGTGCACTACATATAGGTCAATAACTTTATGTAGCTTCACAATGGTAACTCTGAAAATGGCCATGTAACATGTCTAAGATCATGGAATTGTCCCCCATGCCAAATCTGGTACTGCGGTGTCAATCCCATGCATCCCCGGGGCTCCACTATGGACCCCGGGTACTGCCAAACTAGCTCTCTGGGGTTTTCTCTGCAGCTACCGCTGCTGCCAACCCACAGACAGGTTTCTGCCCTCCTGGTGTCTGGGCAGCCCAGTCCCAGGAAATCAGAACAAAGAATTTCCTCTAAGAGAGGGTGTTACACCCTCTCCAGTTGGAAATAGGTGTTAAAGGTTGGGAGGGGTAGCCTCCCCCAGCCTCTGGAAATGCTTTGAAGGGCACAGATGGTGCCCTCCTTGCATAAGTCAGTCTACACTGGTTCTGGGAACTCCCAGTCCCTGCTCTGGTGTGAAATTGGACAAAAGAAAGGGGAGTGACCACTCCCCTGCCCATCACCATTCCAGGGGTGGTGCCCTGAGCTCGCCCAGTGTGTCCCAGACCTCTGCCATCTTGAATCCAGAGGTGTGAGAGCACTCTGGAGGCTTCTGAGTGGCCAGTGTCAGCAGGTGACGTCAGAGACCCCTCCTGATAAGTGCTTACCTGACTAGATGGCCAATCCTCCTCTGAGGGCTATTTAGGGTCTCTCAAGTGGGCTTTTCCTCAGATAACGACTTGAAAGAATTCACCAGAGTTCCTCTGTACCTCGACTTCTGCCAAGGATTGACCGCTGACTGCTCCAGGACGCCTGCAAAACTGCAACGAAGTAGCAAGAATACTACCAGCGACATTGTAGCGCCTAATCCTGCCGGCTTTCTCAACCGTTTCCTGATGGTGCATGCTTTGGGGGCTGCCTGCCTTCATCCTGCACTGGAAGCCACAAAGAAATCTCCTGTGGGTTTAAGGAATCTTTCCCCTGCTCCAGCAGGCATCAGACTTCAGCGTCACCGGTAGTCTGGGACCCCTCTCATCCTGATGAGCGTGGCCCCTGGAACAGAGGTGGTGGACCCAAGTGACCCAGGATGTCCAGTGGTCCAACTGTCCAAATTTGGAGGAGGTAAGTCCTTGCCTCCCCTCTCCAGACAGTAATCCTGTGCACCGCGTGAACTGCAGTGGTTAGGGCTTCTGTGCACATTTCCAAGAAATCCTCCATGCACAGCCAAGCCCGGGACCCCAGCACTCCGTCCTGCAATGCTCAGCTCCCTGAGTTGATCTCTGGCTTCGTGGGACCCTCTTTTGCAGTGTTGAGACGACCGCCGTGTTCAGACATCTTGAACCTGTGTTCAAGTGCTTCTGTGGGGGGTACCTTCTTGTGCATGGGCTCTCTAGGTTGCTGAGGGCCCCCTCTGTCTCCTCTCCCAAGTGGTGATATCCTGGTTCTTCTTGGGCCCGAGCAGCACCCTTTATCGTTAACCGTGACTCTTGCAGCTAGCAAGGCTTGTTTGCGGTCTTTTGCAAAGGAAACAAACTGTACATCTTCCATCCCTCTGCGGGACATCCTCTGCATGAAGGAGAAGTTCCTAACACCTTTTGTTGTTGCAGAATTTTCAGTTTCTTCCATCCGGAGGCAGCCATTTTGCACCTTCATCCGGGGTTTAGTGGACTCCTGCCCCCCCTGGACAGTTTCACACCTCTTGGACTTGGTCCCCTTCCTTTGCAGATCCTCAGGTCCAGGAATCCGTCTTCAGTGCTTTGCAGTCTGTTGTGGTCTTTGCAAAATCCTTTATCACAACTTTAGTGTGTTTCTGGGGAAATAATAGTACTTTACTCCTACTTTCCAGGGTCTTGGGGTGGGGTATCTTGGACACCCTTAGTGTTTTCTTACACTCCCAGTGACCCTCTACACACTAAACTAGCCTAGGGGTCCATTCATAGTTTGCATTCCACTTTCTTAGTATATGGTTTGTGTTCCCCCTAGGCCTATTGCATCCTATTGTATTCTACAGTGTTTGCACTACTTTCTGACTGTTTTACTTACCTGATTTTGGTTTGTGTGTATATTTTGTGTATTTTACTTACCTCCTAAGGGAGTATATCCTCTGAGATATTTTTGGCACATTGTCATTAAAATAAAGTACCTTTATTTTTAGTAAATTTGAGTATTGTCTTTCTTCTGATACAGTACCTATATGATACAAGTGGTAAGGTAGGAGCTTTGCATGTCTCCTAGTTCAGCCTAAGCTGCTCTGCTATAGCTGCCTGTATCAGCCTTAGCTGCTAGAACACTTCTAATCTACTAATAAGAGATAACTGGACCTGGCAAAAGGTGTAAGTACCATTAGGTACCCACTATAAGCCAGGCCAGCCTCCTACAATAAATATTTTTCAAATGAATTGCTGCACACCTGGTACACAATGAAAAGCCGTTGCAGGTGCAGCTCCTTTATTGGCTCTGGGTGCCTAGGGTTCTTAATGAACCTACAAGCCCTATATATCCCCGCAACCGGAAGAGTCCAGCAGACGTAATGGTATATTACTTTTCAAAATATGACATCACAGGAAAAAGTTACAGAGTAAAACGTGGAGAAATATGGCTGTTTTTTACCTAAATTTCAATATTTTTTTATTTCAGCTGTGATTTTCTGTAGGAAAACCTTGTAGGATCGACAAAGAACTCCTTGCTGAATTCAAAATGTTGTCTTCTTTTCAGAAATGTTTAACTGTCCGGGATCCAGCGTTGGTTTCACACCCATTTCTGTCACTAACTGAAAGGAGGCCAAAAGCACAAAAAAATAGTAAAAATGGGGTATGTTCCAGTAAAATGCCAAAATTGTGTTAAAAAATTGGGTTTTCTGATTTAAGTCTGCCTGTTCCTGAAAGCTTTTGATTTTAGCAGTGCAAACCCTTTGTTGATGGCATTTTCAGGGAAAAAAACACAAGCCTTCTTCTGCAGCCCCTTTTTCCCATTTGTTTAAAAAAAAAACGAAATTTTCACTGTGTTTTGGCTATTATCCTGGTCTCCTTCAGTGGAACCCACAAAGTCTGGGTGCCTCTATAATCCCTAGTTGGAAAAAAGGACGCAAATTTGGTTTGGGTAGCTTATGTGGCTCCTTTGCAAACCTCAATATTTGGCCCAAAAAAACACGTTTTCGTCACATTTCGGTGATAGTTCTGGAATCTGAGAGGAGCCACAAATTTCCTTCCACCCAGCATTCCTCCAAGTCTCCCTATAAAAATGGTTTCTCACTTGTATGAATAGGCATAGTACCCACGACAGGAATAAATCACCCAACGTTCAATGTTGGTCCTTACATGAGTATTTTGCAAACCACAGAGGGTAACCCATAAACACCCAGAGAGGTCTGGGTGAAACCTTATTACCAAACATCATGGACCGCTCAGGAACCAATTAGCCCCACATTTATCTTATCCCTCATACCACAGCATACCATTGACCCATACTTCCACAGGAAAAATTCCTTTATTCTGTATCCAAAATATATTATTTCCTTATCTCTATACAAAGTCTACAGTCCCCCATCGTGACAACAGAAAAGAAGGACAGAAAAGGAGTGCAAATAGATCAAGTGCTTGTGAATATTAGGAAAGAAAACTAATAATCAATCTCCTACTAAACAATTCAAAAGGTAAGATTAAAAACTATATATAGCAGCATGTTGGTTGCTCCTTTTAACAAATTGAATCACTATATGATTTTGGACAGGAATTTAGTCCTTCTAAAGAAAGAAAACAAATCCAGGCTGAAGCATCATCGTCAACGTTTCGACCCCCTCTAGCTCTTGGGCCCACTCCTGGCTCCACAACAGGTCTTCCTCAGTACTAATCAACAGGGGACATCTAGAATTATCCAAAAGAATAAATCAACCTCCATATTATCTCATCTCTCTTCTCAAGTCTATACTGCACTAACAACCTACTGAATACTCACGCATATATCTCCGTACTAAATTACAACATCCATCTTCACCAATCTCATTTCACCAATCCTCCAATCTAAAAAACATAAAAAAGAAAAAAAGAAAAAGAAAAAAGAAAGAAAAGGAGGACTAGCACCAGTTAGTCCCCTCACACGTCCCTCCAGTAAAACTACCAAAGAACACTCAAAACATCTTTTCTTACCCCAGATTTCCATAGTTAGTGCTCCAAATCTTCTTCTCCAAACCAGTTCACATCAGAAACCTTCTATGTAACATCGCTTCCAATTCAATGTTCTTATCTTAAATAAAGATAAACAACTCCCATTTATCCATCCCCTAGAATTTCAGTCATTTTAATGTATCTACAGCACAATAAACAACATATGAAATGGACCCTTTAAACAATCCAGAGCCTCGCTCTCCAAATATATTGCATTAATTAAAATGAGACCGATGCAAAATCCATAGTAAACCCCTACAAGGCCTTCTGTCAAACAAATCAGACCTCCCCACTAGGCACATTACCTGCCAGTAAACGGTATTCCTTTCGGTCCTCTGTCCAGTCTCTCTGTCTTCTAGACCCACATGCTTGCAGCGTCCAAAGGAATGTACAGAACGTGGAAGTGCGCCAAATCCTCCGGGCATTTAACCGTTGCGGAGAGTCGCATTGTATTTAAAGCACACTCTCCCCGGCAATACGGTGCAAACAAAATCCACATTCAAATTCAGACCTCCCTGATACCCCTGTGCGCATGCATCATCTACAGCACTCAAAATGAATGCAAATGGACTCGCATAGGGCCATATGTACGAACACATCTTCCCATTGACACAGAATGGGAAAAACCCTTTGCTACATCTGGCCCTATGTAACTCCGAAAACATTCCAGCTTCCGGTCATCTTCACTCATCACAACTTCCTCTATGTCCTTATTAAAGAACCAACAGCGAATTGAAAAACAAAAATTTTGGAGATGACGAACATCCACTTCGCAAAGCAGCTCATACATTCAAAAATTACTATCCTATACAGCCCGTAATGGTAAAAAAGGCAACTACCATAAAAGATGTTCTGGGCAAAATCCAATCATCAATTATAAAATGTCCTGGTTCCGCTGAGGTAGATCAACTGCCCCTTAATCAAAACCATATCAAAAGTCTATAGACTTCAAATCCAAAAACACTAACTCAGCCATTCGATAAACTGGCCGTTTGTCTCGCTATCTCCTCAGATTCATTCAAACCCTGAGGAACAGAGTCCAAACGATGAATCCATTTGCATTCTCGTACGTTAAGAATATCAGATGTATTCTCCTTGCGTTAGTTAACATTCATTTTGGCAATTACAAACCATCTCAATGAGTCCACCAAGTGATTCAACGCGGTAAAGTGATCCACCAAAGAAGCACCTTGGATTTTACATCTAATCCGACTACAATGTTGCATAATCCGCACCTTCACTTTCTGTTTTGTGTCTTCTTCACCTCCTGAGGCCTCTCTGCACTCTTTGCAAAATTCCTTCATGCACAGCATGGCCCAGGTCCCCAGCACTCCACCCTGCAACGCCCAACTCGCTGAGTTGTTCTCCGGTAGCATGGGACCTTCTTTTGTTGTGCTGCATCAACCACGTTTTGCACCTCCTTTGAAACCAGATCCTGCGGCTTCTGGGGGTGTTGGCTGGCATCCTTAGGGCTCTCTAAAGTGCTGAGAGCCCCCTCAACCTCCTCACACAGAGTTGAGACCCCCAGGTCCCTCCTGGGTCCATCCAGCGCCATTTTTATGAAAAACGCACTTTTGCCATAACCAAGGCTTGTTGGCGCCTTCCAACACGTTTGTGTTGCCCCTAGACCTATTTTGTCCCTTTGCATTCTATAGGATCTTCTACTGTTTGCTTTGTTCTGTGACTATTTACTTGTCTAATTTTGGTGTCTAGTGTATATATTGTGAATAATACTTACCTCCAGAAGAAGTATTGTCTCTAAGATATTTTTGGTACTGTGTCACCCAAATAAATACCTTTATTTTTGGTAACAGTGAGGCCCTCATTACAACCCTGGCGGTCGGTGATAAAGCGGCGGTAACACCGCCAACAGGCCGGCGGTAAAAAAAATGGAATCATGACCACGGCGGAAACCACCAACACAACAGCCACTTTAACACATTGACCGCCAAGGCGGTAGCAGCAAACACGGCGGCGGTAACCGCCAACAGCCAGGCGGAAGACAATGTACCGCCCACAGCATTACAACACGCCTATCTGCCACCTTTTCCGGGGCGGTACCAACTCCATCAAAAGCACGGTGAAACCCGAACACTGAAGGGAAATGACTCACCTCTCGACACCCAAGGAAGAACCATGACGCAATGGAGCCCGAGCTGCACTTTTTTCCAATGCTGGTGTACCTTCTCATACACCAGGAACACGAACACCGGCGAAGCCGACCACTGTGAGTGCTGCACCTAGCACAAAATGGAGGGGGGAGGAAAAATAGAGTGAAATACACACGCAACCCGCAACACCCTCACCCCCAACACCATACACAAAAACAGATACAATAACATTAAATATACACCCCTTAACCCTCAGGAATAATGAAAGGACAAAAGAAATGTAGTAAAAATAGTGTAATAGTACAGTTTTAAATATTTACGTCCTTAAACAGTCTGTACAATATATACAAAAGGAGGGACAATGCCCACTCCAAAATGTTTGTGGCCCACTGGGCCATAACACATAGGCCAAGGTCACACTTGACTCCTTCCTTAATATGGAGAGAACACTGCAGGGGCATCCGGTCGAAAACACACAGGCACCTCAGGGGGATGGGGAATGGGGGGGGCACCTCAGCTGGAAGATGGTACAACGCCACTGGTCTGGAGGGGGCTCCATGCCCACTGCTTGGTCATGGGGAGTGCAAGGCCACAGTCTCTCAAGTGGGTGGTTTGCCCACTGCTTGGTCCTGGGGAGTGCAAAGCCACAGTCTCTCAAGTGGGTGGTTTCCCCACGGCTTGGTCCTGGGGAGTGCAAAGCCACAGTCTCTCAAGTGGGTGGTTTGCCCACTTCATGGTCCTGGCGAGTGCAAAGCCACAGTCTCTCTAGTGCAGGGTTCTGCAAAGTCAGTCCTGGAGATCCAGGTCCATGCCAGGTTTTTAGCATATCCACATTTAGAAACATGTGGATTTCTGAAACATCTTTTTTCTAAATGTGGAAATGCTAAAAACCTGGCATGGACCCGGCTCTTCAGGACCGACTTCGCAGAACCCTGCTTTAGTGGATGCCTTCTTCCACTGGTTCTGGAGTGGGCCTTGTGCCCAGTGTGCTTCATGCTGGCAAGGAGGGGCTGAGTGGATGCCTTCTTCCAATGGTTCTGGAGGGGGCCTTGTGCCCAGTGCGCTTCATCCTGGCAAGGAGGGGCTGAGTGGATGCCTTCTTCCACTGGTTCTGGAGGGGGCTTGTGCCAAGTGTGCTTCATCCTGGCAAGGAGGGGCTGAGTGGATGCCTTCTTCCACTGGTTCTGGAGGGGGCCTTGTGCCCAGTGTGCTTCATCCTGGATGGGGCAAGGTCACAGTCTCTCACCTGGGTGTCACACCGACAGGTGTCACAGGGGCCAGGACCCACTGAAGCCCATGTAGTCACCACTACACACTGCTTGCTGGCGGTGACGGCTGCTCAGTGGATGCCAGTTGCACTGGGGCTGCTGCTGCTGGCAGTGGTGCTGCAGGCAGCGGTGCATGTGGCGGTGCTGGCCGTGGTGCAGGTAGCGGGGCTGGCAGTGGTGGTGGTAGCCTCCAGGCCTTCACCTGCAGCCTCGGACAGCTGCCCACTAAGGCTGCTGCTGCTGGCAGTGGTGCTGCAGGCAGCGGTGCATGTGGTGGTGCTGGCCACGGTGCACGTGGCCGTGCTGGCCGTGGTGCAGGTGGCGGTGCTGGCAGTGGTGGTGGTAGCCTCCAGGCCTTCACCTGCAGCCTCGGACAGCTGCGCACTGGTGCTGCTGCTGCAGGCAGGGTGCTGCTGGCAGCCGTGCATGTGGCGGTGCTGGCTGCGGTGCAGGTGGCGGTGCTGGCCGTGGTGCAGGTGGCGGTGCTGGCAGTGGTGGTGGTAGCCTCCAGGCCTTCACCTGCAGCCTCGGACGGCTGCCCACTGGAGCTGCTGCTGCTGGCAGTGGTGCTACTGGCGGTGGTGCAAGTGGCAGTGGTGGCCACGGTGCAGGTGGCGGTGCTGGCAGTGGTGGTGGTACCCTCCAGGCCTTCACCTGCAGCCTTGGACGGCTGAATTGCCATGGCTGGCGTTGTGTGCCCCTTCCTGCACTTTGCAGATGGTGGTGCCTCCTTGCTTCTGCCAGCTGGTGTCTTTTTCTTGCCCTTGCTGGCTGGTGGTGCCTCCTTTCTCTTGCTGGCTGGTGTCCCCTTCTTGCTCTTGTTAGGTGGCGGACCCTTCTTGGCCTTGGCAGGTGGTGCAGGCACACTGACTGGGCTGACGGGTGCATCCTTGGAGCCTCTCACACCTGCAGTTGCTGCAGAAACCACAGTGGCCGTGGACTGGGTGGCTGAGGTGCTGGGCTGTCGGTACTGTCCCCTCCTGTCTCCGTCGTGGTGCTCCCCTCGCCATCCGTCCCACTGGTGCCCTCAACGTCGGTGGATTTGGCCTCCAGACCCATGTGGGATGCAGCTCCCTCCGTCGCCGGTGCCTCTGCTCCTCCGCCAGATGATGCTAATGCACACAAGGACAGGGTGAGAAAACAAAAAGGGGGGGGAGAGACAGAGGATACACTTGGTAAATGCCTGCAACAACACTTCTGTTGGCGTACACAACTCACAGGGAACAGCCCTATGCACTAGGCCATGCACTACCAGTTAC
Source organism: Pleurodeles waltl (assembly GCF_031143425.1). Taxonomy (NCBI): domain Eukaryota; kingdom Metazoa; phylum Chordata; class Amphibia; order Caudata; family Salamandridae; genus Pleurodeles; species Pleurodeles waltl. Next base: position 3,669,885 of record NC_090444.1, on the reverse strand, counting down.
AATGCTAGTCACCAGCCCATAGGGTACAATACCTAACACCATTAGCTGCACACCTGAAACCCGCAGGACCCTGCCCAGTAGTAGATGCCCACTAACATTATTGGGGTTGGGTGCATCTGAGCTAGCACATCATTGAACATACCCTGCCATGTTCGCCCTGGCCTAGGGGCACCCACAGCCCACATCCTCCACCCAGGTAATACCTTAACGCGTGAAAAGTCATGATTCTGAATCTGTACTCACCTCCTTGTGGCTGCTGTGATGCCTTCAAGCACCCATCAAACTCCGGATAGGCCACTGCCAGGATGCGGAACATCAGGGGGGTCAGGGTGCAAGGGCACCCCTTCCTCATTGGGAGGCCAACACCCGGCTGGGCCTCTGCCATTTTCCTTGTTCAACGGTGCAGGTCCTCCCACCGTTTGCGGCAGTGGGTGCTCCGCCTGTCAAAGACCCCCAGGGTCCGCACCTCCTTGGCGATGGCACGCCAAATACCCTGTTTCTGATGGGTGCTGACCTTCAGAAAAAAAACAGCAGAAAAGGTATTAGTCATACCGTCCGGACTGTTATACTCATGGCCCACCATATCCCCCCTCCCCTTACGCACTTACATTGACCACCATACATGCAGCACTCTGCCCAAGATCCCTCAGCCCCCCCCCCACATGAGGCTTACACACACACCAATCCATACATTCATGCCCCACGCATAATGCTCACAGTGTACTCGCCTCTTTGCCTGAAGGACCATAGAGTAAAGGATACTGGGGTAGGACCCCACCCACCAGTCTCTCCAACTCCTCCGAAGTGAAGGCAGGGGCCCTTTCCCCAGACACTCGAGCCATTGTTGCTTCCAGACACAGGTCACAGCAGCACTTGCAATGTAGGTCCTCTCCTGTTGAAGGTCAGGTAGCAGTGAGTGAACAGATAGAAAATAGCGGTCACGTCCGCGATGGTGCGTACCGTCACCGCCGGAGTACATCACCATTGCCTCCTGGAACCTATACACCCCAATGGTAACCAATGCCGTGTTGCGCGGCGGTCGTCGACTGCCGACCTTAACGGACCACAACGCCAGCGGAATTACCTCATTTCCATTTGTCCCTCCTCACAGGTCAGGCAGCTGCCATTTCAGGTGGGCACAGGCCATGGCACCTAACTGCATCACAGCAGACATTGGCGCTTCAACTGACTTACGAGTTCACATACTGTTTCTGTAAAGCAAAAATTGCATATTAATGTTGAACTATGTGTCAAGATGACCTTCTGCTCACTGTTTTTCACCCTAGAGTTCAACCAGTGAGGATGAATAGGAGAAGGAGACATTCCCCTGTGTACAGACCGCTGGTGGACCTAGCGACAATGGAGGACAGGCACATTATCCTGACCTACAGACTTGATAGGGCCACAATACAAGAACTGTGTGCCCAATTGGAGCCAGACCTGATATCTGCTATCCGCCACCCCACAGGTATCCCCCATCTAGTGCAGGTCCTGTCAGTGCTCCATGTCCTGGCAATTGGTTCCCTCCAAGCGACAGTGGCCATGGCATCAGGGATGTCACAGCCTATGTTCTCTAACGTGCTGACCAGAGTGTTGTCTGCCCTGCTGAAACACATGCGCAGCTACATCGTATTCCCCCAGGTGGAGGATTTGGCCACAGTGAAGGCTGACTTCTATGCACTGGGACATCATGCACCAACATCATGGGTGCCATTGATGTTACACATATTGCATTTGCCCCCCCCCCCGGAGAAATGAGCAAATGTTCAGAAATAGAAAAAGCTTTCACTCTCTGAATCCTGATGGTGTGTTTAGCGGACCAGTACATTTCCCATGTCAATGCAAAGTATCCTGGCTCTGTGCATGTTGCCTTTATCTTGAGGAATAGCAGCATCCCATATGTGATGCTCAACTCCAGAGGTACCGGGTTTGGCTAATAGGTGAGCCCATGGTCCCCACTCAGTTGATGTAGGTATATGGGTGTGGGTTTGGCCCTAAGGGTGAGTGTGTGGCTAACAGGTATCCCTCGATATTTGCAGATGACTCTGGTTACCCTAACCTCTCATGGCTATTGACCCCAGTGAGGAATGCCAGGACAAGGGCAGAGGAATGTTACAATGAGGCACATGGCGAACAAGGAGGATCATTGAGCGAACCTTTGGCCTCCTGAAGGCCAGATTCTGGTGCCTCCATCTGACAGGTGGATCCCTGTACTACTCACCCAAGAAGGTCTGCCAGATCATCGTTGCATGTTGCACAACCTGGCCTTGAGACGCCAGGTACCTTTTCTGCAGGAGGATGAGCCTGGGGATGGTCGTGTGGCAGCGGTGGAACCTGTGGACAGTGACGAAGAGGAGGCAAAGGAAGTAGATGTGGACAACAGAACTAATTTAACAGTACTTCCAGTGACACACAGGTAAGACACTGTAACTTCACCTTCCATTGCAGTTTTGTGTTTGACATTGAACATAGCATCCTGATTTCCCTATTTTCATGGCACGTACTGTACCCTTTGACATCTCTATTTTCAGACCTATGTGCGCCACTGTGGCTCCTGGTGTGTTTACTGCTGCCCACTACAGGTCATACCTATGTAAATATTGCAGTACATTTGAATTGCAATGTTTACAGTTTGGGAAACAAATACGTATATCAAACAATTGACAGACTCCATACTTGAATTTGTTGAAAGGGTGTTTATTAGGTGCTAATAAGTGGAGGGGGTATTGCAATGGGCTGGGTTGCTTATGGAGGAAAGTCCAGGGTAGAATCCAGTCTATTTGTATCGCAGGTGCATTGTCCAAGGAGGCATAGGAAGGGGAGCAATGGCAGTTCAAGGCGGACAGGGTGACAGAGTAGGACCCAAGGGTGACAATCAGGAGAGTCTTATTTCTTGGCGGGGTCTTGGTAATGTTCTCTGGCTTCTGCCTGGTTTGCAGGGACCATTTGTGGGGTGGTTCTCCTTCTGCAGGGAGTGGGGTGCTGGTGGCCTGTTGGTCCTGTGGCGGGGCCTCCTGTCCACTAGCGTCGGCGGAGGTGGAGGGCTGTTCTTCGGTGTGGCTAGTGTCAGGGCCCATTGGTGTGCCACTGCCCCCCTCCTGGTGTTGGCCATGTCAGCCAGCATCCCTGCAGTGGTGACCAGGGTGATGTGGATATCCCTCAGGTCCTCCCTGATCCCCAGGTACTGTCCCACCTGCAGCCGGTGGGTCTCCTGCAACTTGGCCAGTATCTGGCCCATCGTCTCCTTGGAATGGTGGTATTCTCCCAGGATGTTAGTGAGTGCCTCGTGGAGAGTTGGTTCCCTGGGCCTGTCCTACCCCTGTCGTACAGCAGTCCTCCCAGCTTCCCTGTTGTCCTGTGCCTCTGTCCCTTGAACCATGTGCCCACTGCCACTGACTCCTGGTCCCTGATTGTCCTGTGTTTGTGGGGTTGCCTGGGGTCCCTGTAGTGGTGGACACACTGCTCATTGACGTGTCCTTTCGGACAGAAGGATGGGCCGCTGGGTGGGTGCTGTGGTGGTGTTTCCTGAGGGGGTGGCTCAGTGGTGGGTTGGGACTGTGCCTGGGCAACCGACTGTCCAGAGGTCCCTGATGATCCAGGTGTGCAGAGTTGCTGTCATCGCTGTGGGCCTCTTCTGGGGGGGGGTGCTGGATGTGGCTGGCACCTCCTCTCCAGTGACGTTGAGTAGGGGTCCTGTGGGGATGTAAATGCAGTGTAATTGTTTCTGCGTGTGCCATCTTGCGCATGGGTATATTTCCCTCTATGGTTGTTATTAGCAAGGCAGCTTTGGCTTGTGTGAGTTGTGATTGGTTTGGCTAAGTGATGGTCACTAGTGTGCATGCTGTGGTGATGGGTGTCCATGCAGGTCTGTGATGGGGGTCCATGCATTGTTGTTGCATGCAGGGCTTGGTATTGGGATGGGTGGGTTGTGATGGTGGGATATATATGAGATGGTGGGGTGATGGGGGTGAGGGTAGGGGTTGTTGTTTGTGATGGCATGCAGGTATGGTGGGGGATAAAGTAGTAAGGATCTGACTCACCAGAGTCCAGTCCTCCTGCTACTACTGCCAGGCCCTCATTATGCATGATCGCCAAGACTTGCTCCTCCCATGTTGATAGTTGTGGGGGTCCACCGCCAGTCCTACGTGCAGCTATCTGGTGTCTTGCAGCCGCAGAACGTACCTTCCCCGTAAGTGTTTCACCTCTTCCTGATGTCATCCCTTGTTCTGGGGTGCTGCCCCATGGCGTTGACCCTGTCCACAACTCTCCACCTTAGCTCCATCTTCCTTGCAATAAATGTCTGCTGCACCTGTGATCCGAATAGCTGTGGCTCTACCCGGATGATTTCCTCCACCATGACCCTTAGCTCCTCCTCTGAGAACCTGGGGTGTCTTTGTGGTGCCATGGGTGTAGTGTGAGTGGTATGTGTGAGGGTGTGTAGGGTGATGTGTTGGGTTGTGTGCTGTGAGGTGCCTGGATGGTGTATGGGTGAGGGTGTTTTGCGGCTCAGATTCAGTGGGTGCTCCTGGCTTGTCTCACTCTCTGTTGTCAAAATCTTTGGGTCATAAAGGGTTGTGAGTAGTGGGGGTGTGTGTTTTATAGTGGTTTGGGTGTGTGGGTGTGGTGTGTGTATCAGGTGTGTGTAATTTGAATTGTCCAATGTGGTGTAGTTTAGTCAGTGTGTGTGCATTTTGAGCGCGGCGGTGTGTACCGCCAATGGTTTACCGCAGTTGAGTGTCCATCATGGTGATTCGTGGGTCATGATGCTGTGGGCGTATTTCTGTTGGCGTAACGGTGTGGGTTTTGGTACCGCCATTTTATCACTAACCTTTGAGCTGGCGGACTTGTGTGTTTGTCTTTAAAGTGGCTGATTTCTATGTGTGGGTCATAATACGGGTAGCGGTATACCTCTGCGGTCACAGTATGTTGGCGGCAGTCTGCATGGCGGTAAGCAGCACTTACCGCCAATGTTGTAATGAGGGCCTGAGAATTGTTTTTACTTGTGTATAAGTGCTGTGTAACTATACGTGGTATTGCATCAGCTTTGCACGTCTCCTAGTTCAGCCTAAGCTGCTCTGCTATAGCTACCTCTGTCAGCCTCAGCTGCTAGAACACTACTACATTCACTAACAAGGGATAACTGGACCTGGTGTAAGGTGTAAGTATCCAAGGTACCCACTACAAACCAGGCCAGCCTCCTACATTGGTGGTGCAGTGGTGGGATAAGTACTTGCAATTGCTTTACCACTTTGTTACCTGTGCTTTTTACAAGTAAAGCTTACTCCAATTCTTAGAGCATATATAATATATACCAATAAACTATTTCCAATCTTCTTAAAAGTTATTTAAACTTTGCAAATGTTTTTACAAAGTTCTGAAACGTTTTCTTCTTTTCTCTAAAAAGTTAGCTCTGTTATTCTACTAACTGTTTACTCACTTTCCTAAACTTTTTTTTTTCAATATGTCTTCTGTAGAAGCCACCCCTAGAGCTGTCAAGACTACCTATGACAATTTAAACTATAAAAGCTTGAAGGGGCTCTGCACAGAAAGAAATGTAGGGATTGGGAAGAACCCCAATAAGGAGTACCTCTTAAATCTCCTCCTCCAGGATGACCAGGGAATCAGCACTGATGAAGAAGTAGAGGATGACTCCAACCAGGATGGCTCAGAGGAGCAGAATGACAATTCTGGGGAGGGTCCTTCCACAGGCCTATCTGTCCACAAGCCCCCTAGTATAACTGGCAGTGGGAAGGGTTCACATATAAGTAGGGCTCCCTTCACCCCTAGAGGCCAAGTCACTAGAGTAGTCCCTGTTAGAGATAGGTCTGCCTCTGTACACTCTCATGTTACCTCTGTTTCAGAGGCTTCACATAATTCTCACCCTGAGGGACAGTCCCTAGATAGGGAACTCAGAAAGCTGAGGTTAGAGGAGGCGAGACTGAAGCTAATGCAGCAGCAGTTGGCCTTAGACAGGGAATCCCTGGTTGTTGAGAAAGAGAGGCAGGGTTTGGGGTTAGTTCCCCATGGTGGCAGTAACAGTTTTAGAAATACAAATGTTATGGAACCTCAATTTGATTCTAGAAATCTGCATTCAATTGACCCTCTTTACAAGGATGGTGATGACATCAACAAGTGGTTTGCTGCACTTGAGAGGGCCTGTAAAGTTCAGAAGGTCCCTCATGCACAGTGGGCTGCTATCCTTTGGTTATCCTTCTCTACCAAAGGTAGAGACAGACTTCTTATTGTCAGAGAGGATGATGCAGAGAATTACCAGGTTCTAAAAAATGCACTCTTTGATGGTCTGGGCTTAACCACTGAACAGTACAGACTTAAGTTCAGAGAGACCAAAAAGGAGTCATCACAGGACTGGACAGACTTTGTGGACTGTTCTGTGAAGGCCCTAGAAGGTTGGTCACATGGCAGTAAGGTGACTGATTATGAAAGCCTTTATAACTTGATTCTGAGAGAGCATAATTGTGTGTCTGACTTGTTACATCAGTATCTTGTGGACTCAGATCTAACCTCTCCCCAAGAACTGGGAAAGAATGCAGACAAATGGGTCAGAACAAGGGTGAGCAGAAAAGCTCATACAGGGGGTGACAAGGATGGCAAGACGAAAGATGGTGAAAAATCTCAGGACAAGCATGGGGATAAAAGTAAACATAAAGATTCTTCTTCAGGTCCAAAACACTTGTCTGGGGGTGGAGATACAACTTCCTCATCTTCTTCAAACTCTTCACATAATCAGAAAAAGCCTTGGTGCTATGTGTAGAAATAAAGGCCATTTGGCAGGGGATAAGTCCTGCACAGTTAAAGCCCCTGAGCCTACCACCACTAATACATCAAACTCTAGTGCCCCTAGCAGTAGTGGTAATAGTGGTGGGACTACTGGCAATAGTCAAACTAAAGGTGTAGTTGGGTTCACTTTTGGGACCATAATAGAAACTGGGATACACAGCCCCAAGACAGTTTCTGTCACACCTGGTGGCATTGGCCTTGCCACCTTGGCTGTTTGTCCCCTTAACATGGATAAGTGTAGACAGTCAATCTTAATAAATGGTGTTGAAGCCCAGGCCTACAGGGGCACATGTGCCAGTATCACATTGGTGACTGGAAGCCTGGTGTCACCTGCACAACACCTCCTTGGATAGAAGTACCAAGTTACTGATGTCAATAACTCCACTCAGTCTCTCCCCTTAGCTGTAGTTCAACTTAGTTGGGGTGGAGTTACTGGCCCTAAGCAGGTGATGGTATCACCTAGCTTAGATTGTCTCTTAGGGAATGACCTAGAAGCCTCAGGTTGGGCTGAGGTAGAGTTTAGGACCCATGCATCCATGCTGGGTATCCCTGAGAAATTGCTTCCTCTCATTTCTGGTGAAATGAAAAAGCAAAGGAGAGAAAAAGGCCTGAAATCTCAGGATCCCTCTCTACCAACAGGTAAGAAGGGTATCACAGTATCCCTTCCCCACCCTGCCACTAAGGATACCATTCCTGTGGTGGGACACACCTCTCCTGGGGTGGAACCTGTACCAAAGGAGCCATCAGCTACCACCGTTGAACTCCCAGAGGTAAAAGTACTTCTTTGTGGAACTACTAATCCAGATGTGCAAAACTGCAACATTTGAGTAAATATGGAGCATCCCTCCAGCCCTCCCAGAGAAACTTTAGTGCAGTAACCCTGCACTGCCTCTAAACACTTAGGACAGCAGCCCTGACCTGGTGTGGAGCTTAAAGAACAGCAGCCCTGTCCTGCTCCAACCCAAGAGAAACAGCAACCCTGTTGTCCCTTACAGCCATATGGACAATGTTTTTGCCCAGCTATGGCTTTATTGAGACAGCATCCCTGTCTAGCATTTTCTGCATTTGACATAGGCCCAGTGGACCAATCCCAATGCCCAACTTTATAACATACAAATAGAAACTCTGAGAATTTACACTCACACTGTTGGTTAGGTAAAAATCTCCAAACAGGCTGGTTTACATCCCCACAGGGAAGTAACCATATAGAGGATGATAAAGGGAGTAACCACTCTATTGCAGATCTACTCTCCACTTATCACCACTTAGACAAAAAAGACTCAACTGGATAAGGTTAGCTTTATTGTCCTTTGTTGAGGGGGGGTTGTGTGAGAAAGTAGCCTCTTTCTAGCATGGTTACCCCCACTTTTGGCCTGTATTTGAGTGTGTGTCAGTGTGTTTTTACTGTGTCACTGGGATCCTGCTAGCCAGGACCCCAGTGCCAATAGATAAAAACCTATATGTCAGTATGTTTTGCCTGTCTCACTGGGATCCTGCTAGCCAGGACCCCAGTGCTCATAGTTTGTGGCCTAATGTGTATGCCTGTGTAGTGCCTATCTGTGTCACTGAGGCTCTGCTAATCAGAACCTCAGCGCTTATGCTCTTTCTGCTTTTAAATTTGTCACTGTAGACCAGTGACTTCATTTACCAATTTCAATTGGCACACTGGACCCCTCTTATAAGTCCCTAGTATATGGTACCTAGGTACCCAGGGCATTGGGGTTCCAGGAGATCCATTTGGGCTGCAGCATTTCTTTTGCCACCCATAGGGAGCTCAGACAAACCCTTACACAGTACTGCCATTGCAGCTTGGGTGAAATAGTGCACACACTATTTCACAGCCATTTTCACTGCACTTAAGTAATTTATAAGTCACCTGTATATCTAACCTTCACTTGCTGAAGGTTAGGAGCAAAGTAACTAAGTGTGTGGGCACCCTTGCACCAGCAAAGGTGCCCCCACATACTTCAGGGCCATTTCCTTGGACTTTGTGAGTGCGAGGACACCATTACATGTGTGCACTACATATAGGTCAATACCAATTGTAATATCAGCAGAGGTAATCCCTGCACTGGTAATCGCAGAGGTAGTAATCACAGTAGTGGTAATGCCAGCAGTGGTAACCCCTACAGGGGTAATCTCAGAGGTAATAATCACAGTAGTGGTAATATCAGCAGTGGTAATCTCAGAATTAGTAATCACAGTAGTGGAAATCTCAGCAGTGTTAATCCTTGAAGTGGTAATCTCAGAAGTAGTAATCACAGTAGTTGTAATCACAGTAGTGGTAATCCCTGCAGTGGTAGTCTCACGGGTAGTAATCACAGTAGGGTTAATATTAGTAGTGGTAATCTTAGTGGTACTAATCACATCAGTGGTAATCTCAGCAGTGGTACACCCTGCACTAGTAATCTCAGAGATAGTAATCACAGTAGTGGTAATGTCAGCAGTGGTAACCCCTACAGGGTTAATCTCAGAGGTAATAATCACAGTAGGGATAATATCAGCAGTGGTAATCTCAGATGTAGTAATCACAGTAGTGGAAATCTCAGCAGTGGTAATCCCTGAAGTGGTAGTAATCACAGTAGTTGTAATCACAGTAGTGGTAATCTCAGCAGTGGTAATCCCTGCAGTGGTAATCTCACAGGTAGTAATGACAGTAGTGTTAATATTAGTAGTGGTAATTTTAGTGGTACTAATCACATCAGAGGTAATCTCAGCAGTGGTAATCCCTGCATTGGTAATCTCAGAGGTAGTAATACCAGCAGTGATAATCTCAGAAGTGGTAATCCCTGCAGTGATAATTTCAACTGTGGCAATCTCAGCAGAGGTAATCTCTGCACTGGTAATCTCAGAGGTAGTAATCACAGTAGTGGTAACCTCAGAAGTGGTAACCCCTGCAGGGGTAATGTCAGAGGTAGTAATCAGAATATTGGGAATATCAGCAGTGGTAATCTCAGAGTTAATAATCACAGTAGTAGTAATCTCAGCAGTGGTAATCCCTGCAGTGGTACTCTCAGAGGTAATAATCACAGTAGTGGTAATATCAGCAGTGGTAATCTCAGAATTAGTAATCACAGTAGTGGAAATCTCAGCAGTGTTAATCCTTGAAGTGGTAATCTCAGAAGTAGTAATCACAGTAGTTGTAATCACAGTAGTGGTAATCCCTGCAGTGGTAGTCTCACGGGTAGTAATCACAGTAGGGTTAATATTAGTAGTGGTAATCTTAGTGGTACTAATCACATCAGTGGTAATCTCAGCAGTGGTACACCCTGCACTAGTAATCTCAGAGATAGTAATCACAGTAGTGGTAATGTCAGCAGTGGTAACCCCTACAGGGTTAATCTCAGAGGTAATAATCACAGTAGGGATAATATCAGCAGTGGTAATCTCAGATGTAGTAATCACAGTAGTGGAAATCTCAGCAGTGGTAATCCCTGAAGTGGTAGTAATCACAGTAGTTGTAATCACAGTAGTGGTAATCTCAGCAGTGGTAATCCCTGCAGTGGTAATCTCACAGGTAGTAATGACAGTAGTGTTAATATTAGTAGTGGTAATTTTAGTGGTACTAATCACATCAGAGGTAATCTCAGCAGTGGTAATCCCTGCATTGGTAATCTCAGAGGTAGTAATACCAGCAGTGATAATCTCAGAAGTGGTAATCCCTGCAGTGATAATTTCAACTGTGGCAATCTCAGCAGAGGTAATCTCTGCACTGGTAATCTCAGAGGTAGTAATCACAGTAGTGGTAACCTCAGAAGTGGTAACCCCTGCAGGGGTAATGTCAGAGGTAGTAATCAGAATATTGGGAATATCAGCAGTGGTAATCTCAGAGTTAATAATCACAGTAGTAGTAATCTCAGCAGTGGTAATCCCTGCAGTGGTACTCTCAGAGGAATTAATCACAGAAGTTGTGATCCCTGCAGTGCTAATCCCTGCAGTGGTAATCTCAGAGGTAGTTATCACAGTAGAGGTAATATCTGCAATGGTAATCCCTGCAGGGGTAATTTCATAGATAGTAATCACATCAGTGGTAATCTCAGCAGTGGTAATCCCTGCAGTGGTACTCTTAGAGATAGGAATCATAGTAGTGGTACTCTCAGCAGTGGTAATCACTGTGGGGGTAATTTCAAAAGTGGTAATCTCAGCAGAGGTAATCTTTGTACTAGTAATCTCAGAGGTAGTAACCACAGCAGTCGTAATCTCTGAACTGGTAATCCCTGCAGTGGTACTCTCACTACTCACCTCCTCTCTTGCTTCTTTTCTTCTTCTCTGTTCTCCCTCTGTGCTCTTCTTCTGTAGTCTTCGTCTTCATCTGTACTCTTCTTTCATTCCTGCTCCCCGTCTTCTGTCTTCATCTGTGTTCTTCTTCTGTGTGCTTCTCTCTCTCTCCTTTGCACCGCGACCTGCGTGTGCTTTCTTCTTCTCTGTCCCTCTTCTTGGCTCTTCCCTCTGCCGCTCGCCGCTGCTCTTCTTCTTTACCTTCTTCTGTATTCTTCTCTCCTCTGCTCTCCCGCTCCTCTTCTTCTCTACCTTCTTCTGTGTTCTTCTCTCTTCTGCTCTTCCGCTCCTCTTCCTCTTTACCTTCTTCTGTGTTCTTCTATCTTCTGATCTTCGGCTCCTCGTCTTCTTTACCTTCTTCTGTGTTCTTCTATCTTCTGATCTTCGGCTCCTCCTCTTCTTTACCTTCTTCTGTGTTCTTCTGTCTTCTGCTCTTCCCTCTTCTGCTCCTCCTCTTCTTTGACCTGCTTCCTGGTTCTTCCCATGCCTGCCCTCCTGCTCCTGTCTCGTTCTCTGACCTCCCTCACTCGCCACTCACTCTGTAACACCCCTATCTACCTATCTCTCTATCTTTCCCCCTCACTCGCCACCTCCTCTGTAACCCCCCCTATCTTCCTATCCTTTCACTCTATCTCTCACACTCACTCACCTCCATCTCTGTAACCCCCTATCTTATATCTCTCACCCTCACCCACCTCCACCTCTATAACCCCCCCTCCCCTATCTTCCTAACTTTCCTCCTAACTTTCTTCCTAAACTCACCCCCACCACACTTAACCCCCATCTCTTCTCCCCTCTACCTGTCCCCCCTCCCTCTGCTTTCCCGCCGCCACCCCCTGCACGCCCCGCCTCCCCAGCTCCCATTCGTCGCCCCACTCCCGTCCCCCGCCCCCAGCTGTCCCCTCCCCTCCCCCTCCCTCTTATGGCAGCCGCTGCGCGACAGTGGTAGCGACCCTTGACCCAAGGGTAGGTCGCTCCCCCTGCCGCTGCAGCTCCACCAGCCCAGGCTCCTGAGACCTCCTAGCAAGCCCAGCAAATCCACAGTAAGTACCCCCCCACCCCCCAGCCCCTCGCCCTGCCCGCACTACTCACCTCCTCTCCTGCTTCTTTTCTTCTTCTCTGTTCTCCCTCTGTGCTCTTCTTCTGTAGTCTTCGTCTTCATCTGTACTCTTCTTTCTTTCCTGCTCCCCGTCTTCTGTCTTCATCTGTGTTCTTCTTCTGTGTGCTTCTCTCTCTCTCCTTTGCACCGCGACCTGCGTGTGCTTTCTTCTTCTCTGTCCCTCTTCTTGGCTCTTCCCTCTGCCGCTCGTCGCTGCTCTTCTTCTTTACCTTCTTCTGTATTCTTCTCTCCTCTGCTCTCCCGCTCCTCTTCTTCTCTACCTTCTTCTGTGTTCTTCTCTCTTCTGCTCTTCCGCTCCTCTTCCTCTTTACCTTCTTCTGTGTTCTTCTATCTTCTGATCTTCGGCTCCTCTTCTTCTTTACCTTCTTCTGTGTTCTTCTATCTTCTGATCTTCGGCTCCTCTTCTTCTTTACCTTCTTCTGTGTTCTTCTATCTTCTGATCTTCGGCTCCTCCTCTTCTTTACCTTCTTCTGTGTTCTTCTGTCTTCTGCTCTTCCCTCTTCTGCTCCTCCTCTTCTTTGACCTGCTTCCTGGTTCTTCCCACACCTGCCCTCCTGCTCCTGTCTCGTCCCTCTGACCTCCCTCACTCACCACCCCCTCTGTAACACCTCTATCTACCTATCTCTCTATCTTTCCCCCTCACTCGCCACCTCCTCTGTAACCCCCCCATCTTCCTATCCTTTCACTCTATCTCTCACCCTCACTCACCTCCATCTCTGTAACCCCCTATCTTCTATCTCTCACCCTCACCCACCTCGACCTCTATAACCCCCCCTCCCCTATCTTCCTAACTTTCTTCCTAAACTCACCCCCACCACCCTTAACCCCCCTCCCCATCTCTTCTCCCCTCTACCTGTCCCCCCTCCCTCCGCTTTCCCGCCGCCACCTCCTGCACGCCCCCGCCCCCCCTGCTCCCATTCGTCGCCCCACTCCCGTCCCCCGCCCCTAGCTGACCCCTCCCCCCCTCCTCCCTCTTATGGCGGCCGCTGCGTGACCGCGCCAAAGGCAAGCCCGTCTGCGCCCGTGCCCCGCCTGGCCCGCGCCCAGCGCCACGACCCCTGGCCCTCAGCACTCCCAAACCCCGCTGCACCGCTACGACCCCATCACCCTCCACGCCCTCAACCCAGGCCGCACCAGCACCTGCTTCCAAGCTAACCCGAAACGTACCCACGGACCCTTCGCATGTCACACCTGCAAACTTACCTTCCACCGCGAAACAACCACGACCACCAGCCCACGCGCCATCAACCACCTCAAATGCATCCTGATCAACGCTCGATCCGTCCACAAGCACGCCGTTGAACTCTGGGACCTCCTGGACTCCACCGCACCAGACGTCGCCTTCATCACTGAGACCTGGGTGAACGCCTCTTCGGCCCCCGACATCGCCATAGCCATCCCCGAAGGCTACAAGATTTTCAGGAAAGACCGCACCAGGCAAGTAGGAGGAGGTATCGCCATCGTCTTCAAAGACTCCATCAGCGTCACCACCTCCACCGAAGACACCCCCCTCGCCGCCGAGCACCTGCACTTCCAGATCCGCACAGACCCCAGGACCACCCTCAGAGGATCCCTCATCTACCGGCCCCCCGGACCGTGCGCCCTCTTCAGCGACTCCATCACCGACTTCATCTCCCCGCACGCCCTCGCCTCGCCAGACTACATCCTCCTCGGTGACCTCAACTTCCATCTGGAACAGAACAACGACCCCAACACCACCGCCCTGCTCGACAACCTCGCCAACCTCGGCCTCAAGCAACTGGTAAACACCCCCACCCACATCGCCGGGCACACGCTAGACCCCATCTTCTCTGCCAGCAAACACGTTTCCTTCAGCCACGCCTCCGCTCTACACTGGACCGACCACAGTTGTGTCCAGTTCACCTTCCGACGCGAGACTCGGCACCTCCGCACTCAACCCATCCCTCGTCGACAGTGGAACAAAATCCTCAAAGAACAGCTTTTCTCCACGCTCATCGACAACCAACCCACCTTCGCCGCCGACCCCAACGACGCAGCCCTCAGCCTCACGAACTGGATCACCAACTGCGCAGACAACCTCGCTCCCCTCAGACTCCTTCCAGGACAGTCCAACACCAAAAAACCTCTCTGGTTCTCTGACACCCTTAAGGAATCAAAGAAAACCTGTCGCTCCCTCAAGAAAGCCTGGCGTAAGGACCACACCGCAGACAACATGGCTGCCCTCAAGAACGCCACCCGCGAACACCACCACCTGATCCGCGCAGCCAAAAGGAATTTCTTCACAGACAGACTGGACAAAAACAGCCACAACAGCAGAGAACTCTTCAGCATCGTACAAGAGTTCTCCAACCCCAACGCCAACGCCATCACGCCCTCTCAAGACCTGTGCAACTCCCTCGCCACCTTCTTCCATCGTAAGATTACCGACCTACACGACAGCTTCGGACACCAGACCCAGCCGACCGACACTGAACCCACACCGCCAGCCATCACCCTCAACGCCTGGACCCACATCAACACAGATGATACCAAAACCACCATGAACTCAATCCACTCCGGTGCCCCCTCGGACCCCTGCCCACACTTCATCTTCCATAAAGCCGACAACATCATCGCCCCGCACCTCCAGACCATCATCAACTCCTCGTTTTCATCTGCCACCTTCCCCGAAAGCTGGAAACACACTGAAGTCAATGCCCTACTGAAGAAACCTACGGCTGACCCAAGCGACCTGAAGAACTTCCGCCCCATCTCGCTCCTCCCCTTCCCTGCCAAAGTCATAGAGAAGACCGTCAACAAGCAGCTTACCAACTTCCTTGAAGACAACAACCTTCTCGACCCCTCTCAATCCGGATTCCGAGCCAACCACAGCACTGAAACCGCCCTCATCTCAGTCACAGACGACATCAGAACCTTGATGGACAACGGTGAAACAGTCGCCCTCATCCTCCTCGACCTCTCGGCTGCCTTCGACACCGTCTGTCACCGCACCCTAATATCCCGCCTCCGCTCCACCCGGATCCAAGGCCAGGCACTGGACTGGATCGCCTCCTTCCTCTCCAACCGCTCTCAGAGAGTCTACCTCCCACCTTTTCGCTCAGACCCCACCGACATCATCTGCGGCGTCCCGCAAGGCTCCTCGCTCAGCCCGACACTTTCAATATCTACATGAGCCCCCTCGCCGACATCATACGCAAGCACAGCATCATCACCTCCTACGCCGACGACACTCAACTGATACTCTCCCTCACCAAGGACCCCACCAGCGCAAAGACCAACCTGCAAGATGGTATGAAGGACGTCGCAGATTGGATGAGACTCAGCCGTCTGAAACTGAACTCAGACAAAACGGAAGTCCTCATCCTCGGTAACACCCCGACCGCCTGGGACGACTCCTGGTGGCCCACGGCCCTTGGCACCGCACCGACTCCCTCAGACCACGCACGCAACCTCGGCTTCATCTTGGACCCACTTCTCACCATGACCAAACAAGTCAACGCCGTGTCCTCCTCATGCTTCCTCACCCTCCGCATGCTCCGCAAGATCTTCCGCTGGATCCCCGCTGACACCAGAAAGACCGTGACCCACGCCCTTGTCACGAGCCGCCTGGACTACGGCAACACCCTTTATGCTGGGACCACCGCAAAACTCCAGAAACGTCTGCAACAAATTCAAAATGCCTCCGCCCGCCTCATCCTCGACATACCCCACAACAGCCACATCTCCGCCCACCTGAGACACCTGCACTGGCTTCCCGTCAGCAAAAGGATCACCTTCCGACTCCTCACCCACGCACACAAAGCCCTCCACAACAAGGGACCAGAATACCTCAACTGCCGCCTCAGCTTCTACGCTCCCACCCGTCTTCCCCGCTCCACCAGCCTCGCTCTCGCCGCCGTCCCTCGCATCCGCCGCTCCACGGCGGGTGGGAGGTCCTTGTCCTACCTGGCGGCCAAGACTTGGAACACCCTCCCCACCACCCTCAGGACCACCCAGGACCATTCCGCATTCCGGAGACTCCTCAAGACCTGGCTCTTCGAGCAGCAGTAACCCCTCCCCCCTAGCGCCTTGAGACCCGCACAGGTGAGTAGCACGCTTTATAAATGTTAATGATTTGATTTGATTTGATACTCTCAGATTCAGTAGCAGATGGCTGCCATGAGCACAAAGCAAACACACAAAAGGGAACAGAAGTTCGCTTGCAGTGAATTTTGTCAGCAAAAGTGCAATTATCCATGTAAGCAAAAAAGTGTGATTTCCCATGTAACCGGCAAAAGTACAATTATCCATGTAACCGAATCGACATCATGCAAAACGCTCAACTACTGCCCAGCGAAATCGCGCTGCCTGTGAACTAAAGAGAAAAAGTAGTCCAGAAAGAATAAAGAAAACCTCCTATGGCCGGTGAGCAAAACACCAGAAGAGGCATGACCTATGCATGCCTTCCTCAAATGAAATCAAGCTAATTTTAAAAGGCAAGCCGACGAACCAACCAAATGGATCGGCTTGACATGGGCACGGTTAAAAGCCCACAAAGAGATTACACTAGGGATGGAGCACTTTGCACTCAACCCTAAAAACTTATATTATGTAGAACTGATAAAATGTTAAAATGCCTACTCCATAGTACCTCTAATGAGAAAAGCAGCATTGCAGAATGTAATTACTTTTGCAATCATCCATGCCCCAGCAACATTTGTAAATATAACAGGGCTGGCCTCCCCTGCCTAAATCCCTGCCCAAGTAGCAAGGGTACTATATAACAGATCCTTGAGTAGAAAAGCTGTCACATCTGTAAGGCTCTAGTTGACCCGGGTCAAAACATCCCTTAGGAAATGCAAGATGCGAGTGCAGCAGATTTAACCTAAAAAGGCTCAGCAGGCATCTTTCCCTGTTTTTTTCCACCATAAAAAAGTACAGCTCAGTATCCCATGTCGTGATTATCAGGACATAGAGATGGACTGTGGGTTTCTTCAACTCAGACTCTTCTCTAATCAGTGAGGCCCTCTCCCTGAAAGAGTCTCTGATCCATTTCATATCATTTTTAACAATGCCTTCAGGGTTAATAAAAGTCCATTCTCCTCCCAATTTTACAAAGGAATCCTTAACATATTTAACCCAAGGGATTTTCATCACAAGGATCATTTGTAAACAATATTAAACAATTTGACGATTTAACACAAGCTCCTCCCTAAACCAAATCCTAATCCAACAACAGTGTTCGTGAAACTATTGTGTCATTCAGGTACTTTCTTTTTTTTAAAAAACTTTGTTTATTGGTATTTTCATAGAGGTACAACATTTAGCCGAGAGTGGTATCTCTTGGTGCATGATATATATGTAAATGCATACATTATAGCTGGTACTCAAACAGTAGCATAGTTATGACATGACCCTTCCGGGTGCAATGTTGGCATCATCATATACAGTAACTAGATTTGCAGTCGCAGAGCCTTGCAACCCCTGTCCCGCTTAAATCAGAAGTCATTCTTTATCATCATTGCTGTTACCATTTAAACTATTAACGCAATTAACTAAAACTTGTAACAGTGAGCTGGAGAGACATTTCTATGCTGTGATGTGGCTGGGTCATTCAAGGTTATCAGAGGTATCTAATTTGGGAGGTCAGTATCTCTACCGTGGTCCCTCCTCAATGCAAGTAGAGCAGTGGGGGCCCCCCGGATAGTCCCAATTGCTGTGCCCATTGAATCAGTGGAGGCAGTAAATATGTATTGGCGTCAGAGCAGTGGCCCCTGCTCCCCTACTTCTTATGATTGGGGTATCGAGACCTCTCTGTTACAAGGCATGTGTTTCGTCATGTCTCCACTCCCCATCAAGTTGGGCTATAGCCCAGCACTAGCAGGACATGCCCTCTCCAGTATCCAGGACCCGACCCACCCCTCGTCTCTGCATTTCCCAAGCCTCCAGTACCTCAGTCCACAATGGAGCAATAGGATGTGCACGCATCCCCCGAGCCTCCTCCCTACGTAATGCGTGTAGTTCTGCCTGGGCCCAAGTTGATACATACCATTCCCAGTCCGCCAGGGCCGGGCCCGTAGGGTACTTCCAGGCTATAGCAATCCAGCGACTGAGCAACACCAGGGCTATGTCCAAGAACCTGCTGCCAACTCTCTTGGAGGCGGGTCTAGAATGTAATCATAGCAGACAGAAGGAGGGGTCCAGGTTCAATTGCGCATCAAGGGCTCCCCCTAAGACCTCTAGCGCTACCTGCCAGCACTTCTGTATCTCTGGGCACTCCCATATCATGTGGTCTAGGTCTGAATCCACAGTATTGCCGCCATAGAATACCCTGAGTCTGCGAGGGGTACGGTATGTTCTGTGTAAATAATTGTATTGGATATAACAGAGATGTGTGTTACGCGATACCCTACAGGGGTATGCCAGCACTTTCTGCCACTCTGTGTCTGTCAACTCCTTGCCTAGTGTCCCCTCCCATTTCGCTTAGTGTTTGCAGGGATTCCAGGGTAACCTCGTAAAGGGCCCTGTAGAGACCAGCAATCAGGTGGGTATCTTCCCCTATTGTCAATAACAGTTGGAGTATTCTATGCGTCTCTGGCTCTGTGTTCACCGAAGGCCATAGTCCCCTTATAGTGTATGTCAATGTCTGGTATAGAAGGAATTGCTCCCCCGAGACTCCGCTCTCCTCCACCAATGCCGTGAATGGGTGCAAGACCCCTTTCCCGGAAGCATTGCCCTAAGGTCGTCACTCCTGCCTCGGTCCAGGCCCTCATCTGGTTTCTCAATAGGGTGCGGTTCGGTGTCCTCAAGGGTATCCCTGTCAATTGTATTTCAGGGGAGTAGGCCACAGTCGCACCCGTGTGTCTCAGACACCATCTCCAGTAAGACAGGGCCACCGTCAGCATGACATTCCGTGCCGGTAGGGTGATCCGAGAGCTAAGCACCCACCCCAACAATAGGTCACCTCCGATGTCGTCCCAGGATGTAATCAGATATAGTTGGTTCTCACCCGCAAACCACATAGCAACCCACTGAAGCTGGCAGGACAAGTAGTATAATTTAAAATCTGGTACTCCCAATCCACTTCCATCAGTGGGGCAGCGGAGGATGGAGAGAGATGGTCGCTGCCAGCCCCCATCCCAGAGGAGCTCCCTGAGGAGCGCATTCAGCACCCTAAACTAGCTCACCGATATATTCACTGGAAGGTTAATGAAGTAGTATAAAAGGCGGGACAACATAATCATTTTGGATAATGACACTCAGGCCATTATAGAAAGCCTAAGAGAGTGCCAAAACGCCACGCACAATCTTAAAGACGGAAGTGTTTTACATAGATTGCTATCCCGTAGGTCTCGTAGATCGTGGAACACCCGTATTCCCAGGTACCTGAATGTGTGGGGGACCATGTAACATCATCAGGATAGGAAGAGGGGCGTTTCACACGTGGTCAGTGGAAAGACATATGTCTTTTTCCTATTTACTCTAAGGCCAGATGGACCACCAAATTCCTCAACTAAATTGAGTGCGCGAGGGATGCCTGATGCACCGTCACGCAGATAAATTAGTAGGTCATCCACATAGAGTGATATGCCATGGTCCGCAAAACCCCACTGTATCCCCCAGCCGCAAACCTCCATTCGACATGAGCCACTAGGGGCACGATGGCCAGAGCAAACAGCAAGGGCAAGAGAGGGCAACCCTCCCTGGTGCCTCGGAATATGGGATAGGCGTCCGATACTGCCCTGACGGTCTGCACCCTTGCCATTGGGAAGCAATACAATAGTTCTACCCATCGCACCCATTTCTCCCCCAAGCCCATTCGAATCATTACTGCCCATAGGTAATCCCATCTTACTGAGTTGAGCACCTTCTCGAGGTCCACACCGAGGAGTACAGCACCAGGGTTTTGTTCGTCGTGTGGAATGTGTAAAAGTGAAAACGCGCAGGTATGAAACCATTATGATCCTCGTGTATGAGGTGGGGAACATGCTGGAGCAACCGGTTAGCCAGGGCCTTGCTTAGGATTTTGAAATCTCAGTTCAGCATGGACAAGGGTCTGAAATCAGTCACAGAAGCATCGCGTGATTTGGTTTTGGGTAAGGGGACAACCAGTGCCTCCCTCAACGTCACAGGGAAAATGCCCCTTTCGAATGCCTCTGTGTAAAGCTTGACTTATGTGGGGGCGAGGATATCTGCATATGTCTTATAAAACTCCATAGGAAGTCCATCCATGCCTGGTGTTTTGCCCACCGCTAGTTGTGAAATAGAGGTTTTTACCTCATCTAAAGTCAATGGTTCCCCCAGGGGATCCCTATCTACAAGTGCTAAAGTTCTCAGAGGGAGCGACTGTAAGTGTTGTCCCAGCGAACATGGTAGGTCTTCCTCAGGTTGCCTGTATAGGGACATGTACTATGTTTTAAATGCTTCATTTATTTCGGACGGCACAAACACATGACCTCCTTCCATCCCACAGACACTCATGATCGGGATACCCTCCCCACCGGGCCGCACCAGCCATGCCAACATTCTGCTGTATCAACCCTCCTCTGCATGCAAGGACGCTAGGTGTTTCTGGTAATTGTGACAGGCAGCCTTTCCAGGGTTTGATTGTATGACTCTTTTGTGCTAAGAAGTCGCTGCTGTGCCATCTGGTCCTCGCCCTGTTCATTGTTCCTGTTGTGGATTTCCTTTTCCAGTCGGTTTAACTCAAGCTCAAGGGTTCATTTGAACCCTACTGATTGTCCCATACATAAGCCTCGTGTTGTTACTTTTAGGGTTTCCCATTCTATGTGTCATGATGCAGTGAACCCTTTATTAGTGCTATGGTGCTCCAAGAGGTGGGACCTAAGAGCTTCTCTGTTCGCTGGGTCTTATAATGCCATTGACTGAAGTCTCCACATCGGAATAGGGGCTGTAGCTCTGGAACAGCAACAGATAATAAGTAACTAGCTATTCGGATCGGGAAATCTCGGGGTAGAGTTCCAGTGCATAGCACCCGGTCTATTCTAGTATGCAGTTGATGGAGGCCTAAGTAGTATGAATAGTCCCTGTCCACCGGGCGCTGAACCCGCCAGACGTCCTCCAGCCCCCAGTGTGTTACCCACCCATTTAGGCCTTTTGTCGTCTTATGTGCCAGCGCTCCAGGCAAGAGAGGAAGGGAGCTGTCCATTACCGTATCTAGTACACAGTTGAAGTCCACCGATCAGTAAATGGACACCCATCAATAAAGCATGCCCACTGCACATACCCATACACCCCGCTAAACCATCATCACACAAGGTCCCACACAGGAATGCTAGCACTGGGGTAAACGGTCACCCACCCATTGCACACCTTGATACACACAGATGCAATAATCATGCTTTTATACCCCTGCAGGACCCCTACCCAACGTCACCGGACAGGAGGGTCCACACATGTCCACACCACCAACAGAAGAGGCCCACATTGATGACGGCACCTTTGTCCAACTGGATCTAGATGACCAGCCCGACCCATCGGGGACCTCGGGACAGTCAGTTCCCCACATCCAGTCACAGGCCACTACAGAGCTTCCCCCCTCTGGAAACACCAGCACAGCACCCATCCAGCGGGCCCATACCTCCGTCCCCAGGACACGTCAATCAGCAGTGTGTCCACTACAACAGGGAACCCAGGCTAACCCACCACCCCAACAACAACAGGGACCTGGGGGCAGTGGTAGTGGGCACACGGTCCAGGGGACGGAGGCCCAGGAACACAGGGAAACTGGGAGGGCTGCTGTGCGACAGGGGGCGGACAGGCCAAGGGAACCCACTCTCCACAAGGCCCTCTCCTCCTTCATAGGAGCCTACCACCACTCCCAGGAGACGATGGCAACGGTACTGGCCAAGTTTCAGGAGACCCAGCGCCTGCAGGAGGAACAGTATATGGGCTTCAGGGAGGAACTCAGAACCATCAATTCCACCCTGGGCACCATCGTAGGGATGCTGAAGGACGTACTCAACACCAGGAGGGACACTGTG
Organism: Pleurodeles waltl; assembly: GCF_031143425.1. Taxonomy (NCBI): domain Eukaryota; kingdom Metazoa; phylum Chordata; class Amphibia; order Caudata; family Salamandridae; genus Pleurodeles; species Pleurodeles waltl. The sequence continues at coordinate 3,647,724 of NC_090444.1, read as the reverse complement.
GCACTACAAGGGGCCCCTGACACTAGCCTGGACGATGAACTGCCACCACCTCCGCCAGCGCTAGTGGACAGGAAGCACCGCCACAGGACCACCACACCAGCACCCCACCCCCTGCAGATGGAGAACCACCTCGCAAGCGATCCCTGAGATCCAGGACAAAGACAGAGAACGATGCCAAGACCCTCGCCAAGAAATGAGACCACCCTGATAGTCATCCTACAGTCCACTTTGTCACCCTGTCCATACTCAAACTGCCCTAGCTCTACTTCCTATGCCCATTTGGGCAATGCACCTGTGAGACAAATAGACTGGACTCTGCCATGGACATTCCTCCGCCATCACCCCTCACCATTTTACAACTCCCTCCAATATTGAGCACTGAAATAAACACCCTTAAAGCACAAACAAATCTGGAGTCTGTCTGTAATTTCAGAATACTGTATAAGCAATAACTGTGGCAAAAAGCTTTTTCATTGGTAAATGGCAACATACCTATGTCACACAGCTCTAGTCCATGAGGAATCAAAGCAGATGTCACACAGTCGGACCCACATCTGTGAAATTGTAAGGGAAAGTGACAACTCAGTGACCATACCCTGGGTGAAAACGACAGACAGTAGAGAGGTAGTAGTGTTTAAGTACATGTAGTAGGCAGGTTTGTATTCTTACCTGTGTGTCACTGGAAATATTGCTGGATCACTGAGTCCCTGTTGTCCATGTCTTCTTCCTCTGCTTCCTCGTCTTCACTGTCCACAGGCTCCACAGCTGCAACAACACCCCCATCTGGACCATCCTCCTTCAGAAAGGGCACCTGTCGTCACAAAGCCAAGTTGTGAAGCACACAGCAGGCCACGATGATCTGGCACACCTTCTTTGGTGAGTAGAATAGGGAACCACCTGTCATATGGAGGCACCGGAACCTGGCCTTCAGGAGGCCGGAGATCTGCTCGATCACCCTCCTAGTTCGCCCATGGGCCTCATTGTAGCGTTCCTCAGCCCTTGTCCTGGGATTCCTCACTGGGGTCAGTAGCCATGACAGGTTGGGGTAACCAGTCACCTGCAAATGGCGAGGGACAACTGTTAGACACACACTAACCTGGAGGGATATCCCCAGACCAAGACAACCATTCCCACTGACTAGCTTCCAGGTGCTCACCTAATAGCCACACACGGTGCATCTGGAGTTAACCCATCACATAATGGATGCTGCTATTCCGCAGGATGTAAACGTCATGCACTGAGCCAGGGAACATGGTATTCACATGTGAGATGTACTGGTCTGCCAAACATACCATCTGTACATTCATCGAATGATAACTCCTCCGGTTTCTGTACACCTGTTCACTCCTGTGGGGGGGGGGGCAAAGCCACATGGGTCCCATCAATGGCACCTATGATGTTGGGGATATGTCCCAGGGCATAGAAATCACCTTTCACTGTTGGAAAATCTTCCACCTGAGGGAAAACGATGTAGCTCCGCATGTGTTCTAGCAGGGCAGACAACACTCTGGACAACACGTTGGAAAACATAGGCTGGGACATCCCTGATGCTATGGCCACTGTTGTTTGAAATGACCCACTTGCAAGGAAATGGAGCACTGACAGCACCTGCACTTGAGGGGGGATTCCTGTGGGATCGCAGATAGCTGACTTCAGGTCTGGCTCCAACTGGGTACACAGTTCCTGGATTGTGGCACGGTCAAGCCTGTATGTGATTATCACATGTCTTTCCTCCATTGACGACATGTCCAGCAACGGTCGGTACACCGGAGGATGCTGCCATCTCCTCACATGTCCCAGCGGACGGTGCCTATGAAGGACAACAGCGAGCACAGAGTCAAACAACTCAGAAGTACGTACCCACAGCTTACACAGAACACCATTCATACTCAAAAAGTGGCCTGTATGTGTGTTGAGTCTAGGTCTAGGTATATGTGACGCAGTTGAAAATGAAGCCATGTGGGCCCCTGAAATGGCGGCTGCCTGACCTGTAAAGTGGGACAAAGGGATGTGAGGTAACTGCGCTGGCATTGTACACCGTTGCGGTAGGCGGTCGAAGACCGTGGCGCAATGCTGCATTGGTTAACATTGGACCCTATGGGTCCCAGGAGCCAATGACGATGTACGCCGTCGGTGACGGTACGCACCGCCGCGGACGTGACCGCCATTTTCTATCTGTTCAATCACTCGATACCAGATCTTCGACAGGAGAGGACCTACATTGCAAGTGCTGCTGTGACCTCGGTCTGGAAGGGACAATGGCTCGAGTGTCTGGGGAAAGGGCCCCTGCCTTCACATCGGAGGAGTTGGAGAAACTCGTGGACGGGGTCCTCCCCCAGTACATGCTACTCTACGGTCCTCCAGACAAACAGGTAAGTACACTGGGAGCATGATGTATGGGCTATGCCTGTGTGGAGAGGGGTGGATATAAGAAGGAAGGGGGGAGAGTGCGGCGTGCATGAAACGACGGTGAGTGCATGTGCCACATGGCAAGGGTAGGGATGGGGGCCAATGACTGTGACGGTGCAGTTGGTAATAAGTTTCTCTTCCCCCAGTACAATTCATGTAGGTCAGCACCCACCAGAAAAAAGATATTTGGCGTGCCATCGCCAAGGACGTCCGGACCGTGGGGGTCTACCACAGAGGAGATGGGAGGACATTTATCGCTGGAGCAAGAAGACGGCGGAGGCTCAGCTGGGGATGGCCTCCCAACGTGGGAGGGGTGCCCATCGCACCATGACCCCCCTGATGTTCAGGATCCTGGTGGTGGCGTGACCGGAGTTGGATGGGCACTTGGGGGCATCACAGCAGCCACAAGGGGGTGAGTTCACTCGCATTCTGCTGACTTTGCGTGCAGTTGAGGGGTCTGGGTGGGGGAGGTGGGCTGTGGGTTTCCCTAGGCCAGGGCGAGTTCTGTAGAGAAGGTCCCTCCGTAAGGCAGGCCATGTGGCACCCCACCCCACCTCTGTAGAGTGACAACTACACCTAGTCATGCCCCTGTGTCATCTATGTGTGCAGATGTCGTCCATAGCTTTGTAGGCCATTTCCCAGGAATTGAACAGTGGAGCCCAAGAGCGCAGCGTAGTGCAGGGGGCTTCTGTGTCTGTCGTGTCCGCCAACGGTAGCGGTAATGCATGCACTCAACATGTCTTTCTTCTGTCGCCCCCCCCCCTTTTGTTGTCTCCCTGTTCTTGTGTGCATTAGCATCATCAGGCGGAGGAGCAGTGGCACCGGAGCACCAGGGGGCTGCATCCCACATGGCCATGGAGGGCCACACTACGGAATCAGACTTCACCAGTGGGATGGAGGGCGAGGGGAGCTCCACGGCGGGGAGAGGAGCTGAGACCAGTGACGCGGACTCGTCATCTGATGGGAGCTCCCTTGGGGTGGCAGCAACATCTGTGCCAGCCCCATCTACAGGTACAGCTCTCCCAGTGTGTCTGTGACGCCCCCTCCGAAGATACACAAATGCAGGCACACACCCACCCAACAGCCATCCACCTCACGACAGCCTCCAGCGCATGCACCTTCACACAAAGTCAGCAAACAAACACCTCCTACAACCACAACCTCTTCCTCCACTCCCAAACCCCCTCCAGCTACCCATCCCAGTGTGTCAAAAAAACTTTTCCTGTCCAACCTTGACCTCTTTCCCACACGTCCCCCACCCGTCCGTCTCATAGGTCCCGAACTAGCACCTCAGCCACAACATCTCCGGGACCAGTGGTGCCTGTAGTCACCGGAATCTGGAATGCACCAGCCACCAGGGCAGCCAGTGTGGCATGGAGCCACAGCACAGACAGTCCCCCACCTGTGAAGCATCAGAAGTTGGCCAGTACCCGGCGGGAGAGGGGGAAGACTCCAGCCACCAAAGCCGTTCCCAGGGGTCCCGGTGGGAGTGTGGAGTCAGCTGTGACACCTTCCAAGGTGTGGAAGGGCCACAAGAAACCTGGCAAGTCTGGGAAGAGCAGCACAGCGGAGAAGACCGCCATCATCCCCGCTGCCCAGGAGGCCACCGCCAGCACAAGCCCAGCCGCCCAGGAGGCCACCGCAAGCACCAGACCAGCTGCCCAGGAGGCCACCGCCAGCACCAACCCAGCTGCCCAGGAGGCCACCGCCAGCACAAGCCCAGCTGCCCAGGAGGCCACCGCCAGCACAAGCCCAGCTGCCCAGGAGGCCCCCCCCAGCACCAGCCCAGCTGCCCAGGAGGCCACCGCCAGCACCAGCCCAGCTGCCCAGGAGGCCACCGCCAGCACCAGCCCAGCTGCCCAGGAAGCCACCGCCAGCACCAGCCCAGCTGCCCAGGAGGCCAGCACCAGCCCAGCTGCCCAAGAGGCCACCGCAAGCACAAGCCCAGCTGCCCAGGAGGCCAGCACCAGCCTAGCTGCCCAGGAGGCCACCGCCAGCACAAGCCCTGCTGGGCCATGAAGGACCACCAGCAAAAGCCCCGCTGGGCCATGAAGGACTGCCAGCAAAAACCCCGCTGGGCCATGAAAGACCGTCAGCACAAGCACCGCTGGGCCATGAAGTACCGCCAGCAAAAGCCACGCTGGGCCATGAAGGTCCGCCAGCAGGTGAGTCCCTGCAATGGAGACAGCCATCTCAGGCACCGCTGAACAGGGCACCGCTGCCTCAAGCACCGCTGACCAGGGCACAGCCGCCTCAAGCACCGCTGAACAGGGCACTGCCGTCTCAAGCACTGCTGAACAGGGCACCACCATCTCAAGCACCGCTGAACAGGGCACCGCCGCCTCAAGCACCGCTGGCCCATGAGCGCCAAGGGCACTGATGCTACTGAGTCCGTCACGGGCAGAATGAAGCACTCTGGGAACCATGCCCCCTCCAGAACCAGTGGAGAGATCCTCCCACTACCTCTGTCCTTAGCAGGATGAAGCACTCTGGGAACCATGCCCCCTCCAGAACCAGTGGAGAGATCCACCCACTACCTCTGTCCTTAGCAGGATGAAGCACTCTGGGCACCATGCCCACTCCAGAACTAGTGGAGACTGTTATCCACTTAAGAGACTGTGGCTTTGGACTCCCCAGGATGGAACAATGGGCAACCCACCCACTGTATAGACTTGAGAGACTGTGGCTTTGCACTCCCCAGGATGGAACAGTGGGCAAGCCACCCACTGTAGAGACTTGAGAGACTGTGGCTTTGCACTCCCCAGGATTGAACAGTGGGCAACCCACCCACTGTAGAGACTTGAGAGACTGTGGTTTTGCACTCCCCAGGATGGAACAGTGGGCAACCCACCTACTGTATAGACTTGAGAGACTATGGCTTTGCACTCCCCAGGATGGAACAATGGGCAAGCCACCCACTGTAGAGACTTGAGAGACTGTGGTTTTGCACTACCCAGGATGAAACAGTGGGCAACCCACCCACTGTATAGGCTTGAGAGACTGTGGCTTTGCACCCTCCAGGATTAAACAGTGGGCATGTGGCCCCCTTGTGGATTTGGCATCGTGCACTCAACCGGCTGAGGTGCTTCCCCTTTCCCTCCCCCTGAGGTGCCTGTTTAGTTGCTCTCTGATCCTCTGCAGTGTTCTCTCCGTCATGGTCGGGGATCTTGTGTGGGCCTCACCCATACCGTGTGGGCCCAGTGTTCCACGGACTTAATTGGAGCACTACCTGGACTACTATGCTTGGTATATATTTTGTAAATGGTGTATATATATAGTTTTGCCTACTTGATTTTAATATATTACAATGGTTACACTCATTTTCTATTGTCTTTGCATTCTTCCGGGGGGGGTTGGGGGGGTGTAACTGTGATGTATTAATATGCATTAGTGTGTGTGTTGTAGTGGGTGAGGGTGGGGGTGGGGGTGTTGCGTGTGTGTCCCCCTGTTTTTTCCCTCCCCCCTCCCCTGTGTCGTAGATGCAGTACTCACCGTGGTCTTCGCCGCCGGCGTTCGTGTTCCTGGTAGAGGAGCAGGAAGACTATCGCAGGTAGAATTTGGAGTTCCAGGTCCATGGTGTCCTCATTCCTCGTGGGGTGTGTAGAGGTGAGCGTTTTCCCTTTGGAATTCCTGTTTCTGCCGTGTTTTTATCCGCTGTGAATATGCCCCGGAAAAGGTGGCGGATTGGTGGGTTGTAATAGTGTGGGCGGTACATTGTCTCCCGCCTGTCTCTTGGCTGTGACCGCCGCGCTGTTTGTTTGTACCGCCGTGGCGGTCGGAGTGTTAAAGTGGCTGTCTTTGTTGGCGGTTTCCGCCACGGTCGTAATTGCTCATTTTTTACCGCCGGCCTGTTGCCGGTCTTACTGCCGCTTTAACACCGTCCGCCAGGGTTGTAATGACCACCATAGTGTTCTCGCCATTCATGTAGTAGCGGTTGAGAAACTGTGGGTCCGTGGCCGTCATGGCCCCAAAGTCAAACAAGAACCCTCATCTTGGGGTCCGTGACACCAGGGCAACATCATCCCAGATCGTCTACTGTTTGGGGAGTCACTCTTGAAGCCTTATCAGAGTGATGCGAGTCTGAGTCCGTAGAGTGGGTATGGTGGTCCGAGTCCCCTCCACTGGCATCTCTGTTTGGGTCAGCATTCCGCAGCGACACCACTGCCCTTCTGTCCAATGCATTCTGTGCTGGGGTCGGTCCAGTGCTCGGTCGGGACCTGTATCGTTGTCTCCTCGCTCTCTTGTGTCCACGCTGTGATGCCAATCCCATTCTGATGTGGGGGTCTCCACCTACTTTATGTGATTCCAGCAACTCCCATGCTTCCTCAGGGGTTTGGAAGAAGATAGTGTGCCCCTTCATGATCACTCTCAGCCTGGCTGGGAACAGGAGCGAGTACTAAATGCCCTCGTCTCGCAGTGCCTGCTTCGCCACTGCATAGGAGGCCCTCCTGGTCTGTACCTCCGCTGTGAAGTCTGGGAGGAGGATTACTGTTCTGTTTTAAACACGGAAGGGCCCGACTTCTCTGGTTCACTGAAGCAGCATGTCTCTGTCCCTGTAATGCAACAGCCTACTCACCACCGTCCGTGGGGGTCCACCTGGAGCAAGAGGTCTCAACAGCATCCAATGTGCCCTTTCCAATGCAAAGAAGGGAGTGAGTTGCTCCAGGGCGACCTCTGACCTCATCCATTTCTCCATTCTTTCAATTCCGACCTTCAGCATCTTCGGCCTGTGGTTCCAGTCGTTCGAAACGGTCGGTCAGCTGTAGGACGGTAGCTTTAATCTCCTGATGCGCTGGAGTTAATTCCATGAGCGTGGTTTCAGAGCGTTGGACTCTGTCCGCTAGCTCCTGGTGGTCCGCTCTCAACAGGCCCAATTCTGGAGACACCTGGTCAATTTCCCACTGATGCATTGTTTTAGATTCCTCTATGGCTCCCAGGATCTTGTCCAGTGTGGCCTGTTAGGAGTGCGGGACAGGGTTTGCCATGTCCACTTGGGCCATGTCACTCACTCGGCACCGCCCCTGTGACTTAGCTCTGTTCCGACTTTTGGTTGACATTCAGTATGACAAGTAGTAGCTTCAAAAGGGGCCTGGTGGGGGTCCCCCTGGCCTTGTTCAAAGTGACCTTTCCACCCCTCGATGCGAGGCTGGCCAACAGAAGGCCTGATGCCGTGGGGTGGGCTGTCGCCGGTAGTCCCCTTCCCTGGTATGCCGCTCACTCCCACCGATATGTCCTCCAAGGGTGTGGGAGTGCAGACGTGTCCTATCACCACTAAGGCCAGTATCCCTGTCTATTGCCCCTTGGGGGGAGCGTTACATGTCACTTTAATAGATTGCGGTCGTGGCATGGATTCATCAGGGGCCAAGTCCATGTGGTCCCCAGCTGGGACCTAATGGATTTTGGGGGTCCTGATCAAAGGTCACACTGTACTCACAGTACCTCCGGGTCATTCAGCGCGTGCCACCACGCTTTACTGTGTGCCACAAGTGCAGGATGGTCCGGCTTCTCTGCTGGCATGTTCCGCCCTTCTCAGGCTCATCGTCATTTCTCATTCTAATCATCGTGGGGCCCGTCTCACTTCCTCAGTGTGCCTTTGCGGGCACTGGGGGTCTCAGCGCTGCCTCATTGCATGGCCCTCGCTGCACTTTCCTTCACTGTGGGAGTGCCTCCAAGTCCTCCAAGCAACGCAAGTCCATTGAGGCCCAGCCGCCTCCTCTGAGCGCACACTGGCCGCAGGCACCACCTCACCAGTCGTGGCCAGAGCACCCAGTCGCACGGCTCTCTCGCGACTCGCTCCTCACAGTTCCGACCCATGCCATGGGCCTCTCAATTATGCCCGCGTTCCTCCCCTCCAGCTTGTGACACTCTCAGACCCCCGAAGGGGTAATGCAAGCAGGATATCTGCCGGGCCTAAGCGGAGCAGAGTATTCACACGTCCGCCATTATTGCAGGTCAGGCCACGCCCTGTCACTCAGGTACTTAACCCCAGTATCCTCACGGATCCCAAAGTTGCAACACATTAGGGTACACATAAGATATGTTTTAAAAATGTATTCTCTTCAACGTGTTGATCCTTTACAGGTAAATACCACCCTAACTCACTCCCTTACAGAATCTTAGCCCTGCACTAAGCTTCATGAACTTTCATTAGAACCTTCAGGGGACGGCTACCTAATCTAGCCGCAAAACTAAAAATGGCCCCAATGGACTGCCTGAACTCCATTTTCTTAACTTTAGTCAGAGACTTCCAACTTATTTTAGAGTCAAACTGAACCATTAGGTAGGGAAAGCTCTCAACTTTAGCTAGCGGGGATCCATTTAACAAAAAGGTCTTATGTTTTAAAGGTTGTATGCACACTGCCATAATGTACGACTTTGTCAAATTAATTAAAAGGTCTAAATCCTTCATGAAATTGTCTAAAGCATTTAATTACTTCTGCAAGCTATTTGCGTTTCTTGCCATCAGGACTGTGTCATCCACGTATAATAAAACTAGTAGAGGGCAGGAACTGATTAAGGGGCAATCTGACTTGGTCTCTACTAGCACCTTCCCTAGCCCATTCAAATATAGACACAATATTAAAGGAGCTAGAATGCATCCCTGCCTAACACCAAGACTTGTTTTAAATGTAAAACTCTCTGTACATCTTTTAATAAACTGATTCTAACATCATTCTCAAGCGAATATCTAATGGCTTTTTGGTATGTTTTACACTACAGATTTTCTTTTATTCTTTATGATTGCCAACGGTCTTTCTCTTTTAATACGAAAGAGCAAGACCCCAAGGATTTAAGCAGTTTTAGGAACAGGGATAGTGTGACCATGTATTATTAGGAATAAAATACCACCTGCCATACATTGTAAGTCACCTCAGAGGTCCATGATCTTATAAATGAACTGAGCCTTAGGCTCATTGCTCGGTGTAGTTATAGAAATCCTTGAGACTTTCAATATCAAAACTATGTACATCAGGGGGTACGTTATTCTACTTATTATTGCAATTTTAGTATCCTACTTTTCTAAAACACTCCCTTGAGTTTGTGTGTATGTAAGAATGTTACCTTTTTGATGCCTTGCATGGAACGTATTTTCTTGTGGTTATACTAATTTGATTCATTTTCCACAATTGATCTTGTCATACCCTTGCCTACATTTACCAAATCTTACATATCTATCAATTCAGTGTTAGGAACTGTGTCATCATTTATGTTTTTACCAGCAAGAGGATTCCGTTTTCTAAATTTTCTAATGAGAAACAGCATTGCACTCCAACAAATCTGAGTGTTCAAACTGTACTCATGCATTGGGGTTCGATCATGGATCCCTCCTGATCAGGCTCTTATCCACTTGATACACCATTCTGTTTTCTGTAATGTTGTGTGGTGAGTGACACATGGACCTATATCACTTAACATGGCATGTTTGCGGATGTTGGAATGGTGAGGGATTGATATCTTAGCACAGACACAGACGCAGATTTATGTCCATGGGACATTTGCTCATTATGACTATGTTTTGTGGCAATTACATCAATCAGTCAATCAATCAAGGATTTATAAAGCACAGCTAATCACCCAAGGGTCTCAAGGTGCAGTATGCAGGCATGCTGCTCAGTCGAAGAGCCAGGTCTTGAGGTCCTTCCTGAACTGCTTCAGTGATGTGGTCTGCCTGAGCTTGAGGGGAAGTGTGTTCCATATCCGGGCTGCTAGGTAGGAGAAGGATCTTCCTTCTGCTGTATTTTTCCGGATCTTGGGGACAGTTGCAACAGCCAGCTGGGAGGAACAGAGACGTCTTTTGGGTACATAGAAGGTGAGGCGGTGGTTAAGGTATACTGATCCTATGTTGTACAGTGCCTTGAAGGTGTGAATCAGGAGTTTGTATGTGATGCACTTGTTGACTGGGAGCCAGTGTAGGTCTCTGAGGTGGGGGGGGGTTGGTTGTGTCCGGGATGTCCAGGATGAGTCTGGCTGCTGCATTTTTGACTCGTTGTAGTCTTGATTGAAGTTTCTTGGTAATGCTGGCATATAGTGCGTTTCCGTAGTCAAGTTTGCTGGTGATGAGTGTGTGGGTGACTGTCTTCCTCATGTCTGGGGGAATCCATTTGAAGATCTTCTGCAGGAGATGGAGGGTGTGGAACCTTGATGAGGAGACAACGTTAACTTGGTGGGTCATCGATAGACTGGAGTCCAGAATGATGCCCATGTTTTGCCCATGGTCCGTGGGGGAGAGGGCGTTACCCAGGGCAGTGGGCCACCAGGAGGCATTTCAGGCAGAAGGGGTGGAGCCGATCATGAGGATCTCTGCATTGTCCGAGTTGAGCTTGAGGCAACTGGCCCCATCCAGGCAGTGACTGCTCTCATTCCATTGTGGAAATTCCTCTTGGCTTGCGCAGAGTTCTTGGACAGGAAGAGGATCAGTTGGGTGTCATCAGCGCAGGAGACTATGTTTAGCTCATGGTGTCTGGTGATCTTGGCAAGTGGGGCCATGTAGACGTTGAAAAGCGTCGGGCTGAGTGAGGATCCTTGGGGCACTCTGCAGAAAGTGTTTTTAGGTTTTGATGTGAAAGGTGGAAGTCTGACCTTCTGTGTTCTTCCAGTGAGGAAGGACCTGATCCAGTTCAGGACTTTGTCTTGGATGCGGATGTCATGCAGTTTGTCACAGAAGGTGGAGTGGGAGCGGAGGTCGAGGTAGATGAGTGCGGAAGTGCCTCTGTAATCCAGTATGATCCGTGTGTCATCGGGGGCTGCTAAGAGTGCGGTTTGGGTGCTGTGGTTGCTTCTGAGACCGGACTGGGAAGGGTAAAGGATAGGGTGTGTCACAAGCGACTCAGTGAGTTGCTGGTTGTAGGCCTCCTCCATTACCTTGGTTGGGAAAGGGAGCAAAAAGATGGGTCTGTAGTTCTTCAGCTCTCTAGGGTTGGCGGTGGGTTTCTTGAGTAGCAGGCTGATTTTGGCATGCTTCTGGTCTGCGGGAATGTGGTGGTCTTGAAGGATAGGTTGGTGGTTCGGCAGAGCTCTGGAGCTATGGAGGCGCTGGCCAGGTTGAGGATGTGATGAGAGCATGGATCCAAGGATGCTCCTGAGTGGATGGAGTTCATGTCTTTGGGTGTCCTCTACGGTGACGGGGGTCCAGGGGCTCAGTATCTGGTTGGGTGCAATGTCCGTGGTAGTGAGCAGTGCTGGCAAGCTTTGGTTCCTGAGGCCTTCATGGATGTCCTGGATCTTATGGTGAAAGAAAGTGGCGAGGTCGTAGCAGAGGTCTTGCAATACACATGACAATCTGACTTGATTACCTTTTGATGTTTGTTTGTACCTGTTTCATTTGTCTCTAGGATGCCACATAAAGCCAGGCTTCATTAGTTCTGTGACTTTAGTTGACTTGGATTTGCGTGAAAAAATAGGTGCTGTTTGTCCAGTTACGATGAATGCTATGTGACTCAACCTACCTTACTGGACCTTGCCCATGGTTCTGATCTGCAGAATCAAGAGCCTTTGCCAACAATACTAGAAGGAAGTGGAGTAAATAGTAATTAGACTGCTTCAAAATTCTCAAGTAGTGTGAGACATGTTTCGTAATTACCCAGTTAAGAAATCTTCTGCCAGTAGTTCTAGTGCATACTTGCAAGGTGGCAGGGCCACCTCCTTCCAGTTAACGTAGGCTGTATCTGTCTATAAATCTGAGCCACACACTCACTAGGCATCAGATACAGGTGTGGAGGCGAAGATGAAGAGATTCAACAACTATCTTTCTTTTGCAATTTTGTCTCTTTGCATATGGCTACTATGGGCAGCTGATAGTCATTCAGTTTGCTATGACCCAAAGACAGCAGGTAAATAGCATTTATTTTCTTATGACTACCCTTTGCTTCCCTTAGCAGGCACAGTACCAATCGACCTGGCCCTCCTGACCTCTTGGACCATCTGTATAAATCTGCTCAGGCAATGACTCCATATTATCCTTTTTCTCTCCTCTCTCTCCTCCCTGTGCACGCCATTCTTAATCCCACATATATTATTGCCAGTCCTCATACCCTTACCAGATTCCGATAGTCCAGCCCAGTTATCCCAGAATTCAGGACCCAGCCCTTCCTCTGCCTTGAATATACCCATCTTGCTGGGCTTATAGTTCTTCAAATCTAGCAAGTAACCAAGTTTTCTGTAGCAAAATATACCCTTTCGACCTGCTTAGACACAGTTGGGGTAAGTAGCCTAAGAAATCGAGGCCCATAGTTATACTTTTTTTGCACCGCATTTGCGTAAATTTGTGATGCAAATGTGGCGCAAACTTACAAAATACAATTATATTTAGTAAGTTTGTGCCTCTTTTGCTTCAAACAATTACACAAATGCGGTGCAAAAAAAGTATAAATTTGGGCCCAAGTGTGCTAGTTATCTTATGAGCAACTTAGCCATGATACCCACATCTGTGACACCTGTGAGGATGACAAATCTGGAGCTTGCATACAATGACTGAATCAGAAGTTGATACAGTTTATTTTAATGGAGACAGTATTCACAGTGGTATGTGCTAACTGTTGCATTTCCTCAGGGGTTCAATTGTGTAGTTACCTGTATAACAGGTATTTATTTGTATGTGTAGTGCACAATGTTCCATCATCGGAAATTGTACAAGGATAATGTTGGAGCTAGGACTGCGGTGAAGGCATCTGATGCAGATAAATCTGGTAGTGCCTAAGTATAGGTAGCCTCTGGGGAACTCATATATTGAAAGTTACCAAGGTCTCACTGACTTATGTGGCCTCAATTGGGTTTTGGAGAGTCTTTCCTCAGGACATTGCTATAGGCTAAGCGACTGTCTGGGTGAACTGCCAGAATACCACAGCATGGGCAGTGTCGAGGTTAAAGAGTTGTTCCAATATTTTTCGGGGGAGTTCTGAGTGTCGTCAGGAGAACCTTGTCTTCTGAGGTTCGTTAACATATGCAGATGTAGTGCCAGATGTATCATCTCCTCCCAGATAGTGATGTTCAGCACAGAGAGAGCTCTAACAGAGGGTATGAGCTTAACAGGTGGGTGTCATGGTGGGTGGATTCTAACGGAGCACATGTCCCTTGCAGATAGGTACCAGGTGGCTTTTCTGTAGTAGAGGATTAATTCGCAAGATGAGTAGCAGGTTGAGATAAGCTATTTGTTATTTTATTTGGTAATCACATATACACCAATAGGTTTCTTATTGTTGAATCTTAGACTGGTGGGAATAACAGCAGAGAAAAATGAGTTAAAAAAAGTTGCTTGGAACTCTAGGTCTTCAGTGCGTGTCTATAACCTAGAAAACTGAGGGGCATATTTATACTCTGTTTGCGCCGAATGTGCGTCAAACATTTTGACGCACATTCGGCGCAAACCGTGCACCATATTTAAACTTTGACGCTTGACTCCGCGGACGTCAAAAAACCTCAGTGTGCGTCATTTTTTGGATGCGGGAAACCGCCTTGCGTTAATGACATGCAAGGTGGGCGTTCCCGTCCCAAAAATGACTTTAAGGTCTGTGCGCCTTCTTTATATTCCAGTGTCATTTTGATGCACAGGAGGGGGCGGGCCTTAAAAAACGGCGCACAGCCTGCTGTGCGCTGATTTTTAACGCCTGGGTGAGGGCAGGCGTTAAGGGACCTGTGGGCTCACTTCCATGGTTTCAGACCATGGAAGCAGTCCAGATGTGCCCTTCCCGGTCCCCAGGGACACCCCCTGCCACCCTCGCCCACCCCAGGAGGACACCCATGGATGGGGGGACCCATCCCAGGTAAGTACAGGTAAGTTGAGGTAAGTATTTTATTTTAATTTTTTTAAGTGGCATAGGGGGGCCTAATTTGGGCCCTCCTACATGCCACTGTGCCCAATGGCCATGCCCAGGGGACAGAAGTCCCCTGGGCATGGCCATTGGGCAAGGGGGCATGACTCCTGTCTTTGCTAAGACAGGAGTCATTTCAATGGGGGTTGTGCATCAAAAAATGGCGCAAGTCCGGTTTGAGCCATGATTTTTTACTCAAACCTGACTTGCACCATTTTTTGACGCACAACCCCCATTTTCCCCAACGCCGGCTAACGTCAATCCTTAAATAAGGTGCCCGCATGGCGCGTAGGGATGGCATTAGCCGGCGGTAAGATTTTTTACACAAACCAGCGCCGACGCTAGTTTGCGTCAAAAAGTATAAATATGGCCCTGAGTTCAGCTCTAACAGTGGGCAGCAATTTATTCCATAATTTTGGGGCAGAGACAATAATGATTTGACCGCCACATTTCATTTTTCTGAATTTAGGGACCACCAATAAGCTGCCCAAAGACGAACATAAGATTTGACTAGATGTGTATCTCTTACAGTGGCCTGAATGTAAAGAAAGGTCCTCACCTTACAGGGCTTTGTGTATCATGAAGCGGGATTTCAACCGAGTCCTCTCCCTGATAGGAAGCCAATGGAATCTTTGCAATAAAGGGTGAACAGAGGCATCCCTAGAAAGGGAAGCAGTTTTCAGAATACTGAGGAGAAACAGGAAAAATCACAGAAGATATCTGGTTTGATGGACACAGAGCCTTATCAGTCTTTATACTGCGCTTTCTCATAGATGTGGGGGAGGGCAGAACCAGTTGCCAGTTTCAAAGCTTTATCCAATAAAATACTTTGTCTGTCAGACTTCTGCCACTACACAGCTTTACATAATAGAATTGTCAACGTATCAAGTGTAGTGGAGAGGGCTAACAGAACCAATGCATTATCTAGAACTAGTCTTAGATCACCCAAGAGGAAAAACATCACAGATTCTGTATTGTGCTCAAGAGATGGTAGTTAGAATTTTGTAAATGATCTTTGTCGCATGTTTTCAATGATTTTTGCACAGGATAGATGCAAAGAGACTGAACAATAATGTTTCAACTAGTTTGGATCTGATCTAACCTTTTAAACAGAGGGAGCACAGTTACTTCTTTGATGGTGTCTGATTTTCCCTGTGTAGGAAAGCACCCTTTTCTTGGCGTAGTTACCCCCTTTTTCTGCCTGATGTCAGTGTGCTTGACTGTATTCACTGGGATACTGCTAACCAGGACCCCAGTGATTATGCTCTCTCTCCCAAAACTCTGTGTCTCACCCACAATTGGCAGACTGGCATACCATTATAAGTCCCTAGGATATGGTACCTAGGTATCCAGGGTATTGGGTGTTCCAGGGGATCCCTATCGTCTGCAGCATATATTTTGCCACCTAGAGGGAGACCATGCAAAGGCTTCTGCAGGACGGCCATTGCAGCCTGCGTGAAAAGGTGCAAACACACTTTCACAGCCATTTTCCACTACACCAGGTCACCTATAAGTCACCCATATGGCAGGGTTTCCAGCCCAGAGGGCAGGGTGCAAAGTACCTGTGTGTGAGGGCACCCCTACACTAGCAGAGTTGTCCCCACAAACTCTAGGCTGTAGGAGGCTGGCCTGGTTTGTAGTGGGTACCAAAGATACTCACACCTTATACCAGGTCCAGTTATACCTTATTAGTGAAATGCAGTCAGTGTCTAGAAGCCAGGCTCTCTAGGGGAAGTGTGGGCTAGCAGCCAAGGCCTAACTAGGAGTCATGCAAAGCTCATGCAATACCACTGTAGTCACACAGTACTCACACACATGAAAGAAAATACTCAGTGTTACAAAAATAAAGGTACTTTATTTTGGTGACACAAATGCCAAAAATACCTTAGAGACTATACTCCTTTAAGAGGTAAGTACTATACACAGTATATACACTAGAATGCAGAAATAGCTGTAAAAAAGTTAGAAAATTGTGCATATAGTGAAAATCACAATAGTTAGAAATGGGCCTAGGGGGAACACAAACCATATACTAAAATAGTGGAATGCGAAAGTCGGTTTCCCACGTAGGCAAGTGTAGTATGTGTAGGGGCACTGGGAGTGTAAGAAAACACCAAAGGTAAGTAATATAACCCAACCCAGAGCCTAGGAAAGCAGGAGTAAATCACAGTAACTTTCCGAAAACACACAAGAACATGTGATAGAAGATAATGCAAGAACCAGAAGAGACTGCAAGACACCAACAATGGATTCCTGGACCTGAAGACCTGTGGAAGAAGAGGACCAAGTCCAAGAAGCACTGAAGAGTCCAGGGAGAACAGGAGCCCCTGCTAAACCGGATGAAAGTGCAAAAGAAGAACCACCAGTGAAGAACAGTCAGTACTGCACCCAAGAAGATGGATGCAGGTTCCTGGTTGGTGGAGATGATGTCTCACGCCGGATGGATGATTGTAGTCTGGTTTGCATCATTGGATTCCACCAACAAGCCTTGGCACACGCAAAGCTCACAGTTGGAGGAAGATGGCGCTGCCCGGGACCAGGAGGGACCTGGTAGCCTCTACCCAGGAGGTGGAAACAGAGGGGGCTCTCAGCAACTCAGAAAGCCCTCAGAAGTTGCAGTTGCTGGCAGGTGCTGAAGATACAATGCTGCAGAAGTCGACTTTGCTTCTTTGTTGTAGTTGTAGAGTTTCTGGAGGGTCCCGATGCAGTTTCCTCGGTAGAAGGTGAAGTAACAGGATGTAGAGGATTCCTGCTGGAGTCTTGCAATCCGAATCTGAAGAACCACCCAAGAGAGAGACCCTAAATAGCCCTGAAAGGGGGATTTGCTAGCTACACAGGTGAGCACCTATCAGGGGCGGGCTCTGGCGTCACCTGCTGGCACTGGCCACTCAGATGCTCCCAGAGTTCCCTGCCACCTTGGAATCCAAGATGCCAAAACCCAGGGACACTCTGAAGGAGTTCTGGGCACCACCCCTGGGATGGTGATGGACAGGGGAGTAGTCATTCCCCTTTCCTTTGTCTAGTTTCACACCAGAGCAGGGACTGGGTGTCCCTGAACCGGTGTAGACTGTATTATGCAAGGAGGGCACCAAATGTGCACCTGCAGTGGCAAAGGCCCTCCAGGGTGGGCTTTCCAAAAGAGGTGGTGTCAGACAGAGGTAGCAACTTCATGTCTGCATACCTTAAAGCAATGTGGAAAGAGTGTGATGTAACCTACACGTTCACCACACCTTATCATCCCCAGAAAATTGGGTTGGTTGAGAGATTTAAAAAAAACTCTCAAAGATATGATTATGGGACTCTCTGGAAAGCTCAGAAGGAGATGGGATGTCCTGTTACTATGCCTCCTTTTTCCCTACAGGGAGGTACCCAAGAAGGGAGTGGGCTAAAGCCCCTTTGAACCCCTTTTTGATCACCCTGTTAGGGGTCCATTAGCTCTAGTAAAAGAGTGATGGGAGCAACCCTTGAAGCCCCCTAAACAAGATATAGTGGACTATGTTCTTGGCGTAAGATCTAGAATGGCTGAGTACATGAAAAAGGCCACTAAAAACCTTCAGGTAAGCCAGGAGTTACAGAAACAATGGCATGACCATGATCAGTGGGACTGGCTCCCTATCATATGGGACCCTCCTAAGCCAGGAGGCCTAAGGAGAGCGCTCCTCGTGGCAAGGGCTCGACACCAGGAGCCAAATGACACCACAACCATCCAAATCGGCCTTTGGGTGCCCATGATATCCAAAGAAGAAGGTCTGTGACCTTTGACCTACTTCTGAGCGAGCAGCTCAGTATGTGGGGCTCCGCCGCTGCTCTGGTCGATGCCCCCGGGATGGGCCAGGGCCCGGGGGCTGTCCCCAAATAGAAGTTAAGCCAAGGGCTGCCGTCGTGACCCCCATGAAGACAAACACAGGGCCCCGGATCCCATCCCGTGGCCCCACTGATGAAGAAGACGGGGGGCGCCGTCGCGCACCCCACTAAAATGGTGGAAGGGAGCCACGGACTCCATCTTGGGGCCACACCCCCCGCGAAGATGGCCGCCGGCTGAGGGAGAGCTGGTGGCCGAACACTAAGCCAGGGAGCGCCGTCGTGCTCCCGTGAAGGTGGCACCAGGGCCCCGGACCTCATCCCGGGGCCCCACCAGAAGACCATGTCGGGGGGTACTGTTGCACCCCCGTGAATGAAGCGAGAGGGGTACGGACCTGTAGGAGGCTGGACTGGCTTGTAGTGAGTACCAAGGGGTACTTGCACCTTGCACCAGGCCCAGTTATCCCTTATTAGTGTATAGGGTGTCTAGCAGCTTAGGCTGATAGATAATGGTAGCTTAGCAGAGCAGCTTAGGCTGAACTAGGAGACGTGTGAAGCTACTACAGTACCACTTAGTGTCATATGCACAATATCATAAGAAAACACAATACACAGTTATACTAAAAATAAAGGTACTTTATTTTTATGACAATATGCCAAAGTATCTTAGAGTGTACCCTCAGTGAGAGGATAGGTAATATACACAAGATATATATACACAATAGAAAAAATATGCAGTATAGTCTTAGAAAACAGTGCAAACAATGTATAGTTACAATAGGATGCAACGGGGAAACATAGAGATAAGGGCAACACAAACCATATACTCCAAAAGTGGAATGCAAACCACGAATGGACCCCAAACCTATGTGACCTTGTAGAGGGTCGCTGGGACTATTAGAAAATAGTGAGAGTTAGAAAAATAACCCTCCCCAAGACCCTGAAAAGTGAGTGCAAAGTGCACTAAAGTTCCCCTAAGGACAAAGAAGTCGTGTTAGAGGAATAATGCAGGAAAGACACAAACCAGCAATGCAACAACTGTGGATTTCCAATCTAGGGTACCTGCGGAACAAGGGGACCAAGTCCAAAAGTCACAAGCAAGTCGGAGATGGGCAGATGCCCAGGAAATGCCAGCTGCAGGTGCAAAGAAGCTTCTACTGGACAGAAGAAGCTGAGGTTTCTGCAGGAACGAAAAGGGCTAGAGACTTCCCCTTTGGTGGACGGATCCCTCTCGCCTTGGAGAGTCGTGCAGAAGTGTTTTCCCGCCGGAAGGACGCCAACAAGCCTTGCTAGTCGCAAATCGTGCGTTTGGCGTTTTTGGACGCTGCTGGGGCCCAGGAGGGACCAGGAGGTCGCAAATTGGACCTGAAGAGAGAGGGGACGTCGAGCAAGACAAAGAGCCCTCACGAAAGCAGGTAGCACCCGGAGAAGTGCCAGAAACAGGCACTACGAGGATGCGTGAAATGGTGCTCGCCGAAGTTGCACAAAGGAGTCCCACGTCGCCGGAGACCAACTTAGAAAGTCGTGCAATGCAGGTTAGAGTGCCGTGGACCCAGGCTTGGCTGTGCACGAAGGATTTCCGCCGGAAGTGCACAGGGGCCGGAGTAGCTGCAAAGTCGCGGTTCCCAGCAATGCAGCCCAGCGAGGTGAGGCAAGGACTTGCCTCCACCAAACTTGGACTGAAGAGTCACTGGACTGTGGGGGTCACTTGGACAGAGTCGCTGGATTCGAGGGACCTCGCTCGTCGTGCTGAGAGGAGACCCAAGGGACCGGTAATGCAGCTTTTTGGTGCCTGCGGTTGCAGGGGGAAGATTCCGTCGACCCACGGGAGATTTCTTCGGAGCTTCTGGTGCCGAGAGGAGGCAGACTACCCCCACAGCATGCACAAGCAGGAAAACAGTCGAGAAGGCGGCAGGATCAGCGTTACAGAGTTGCAGTAGTCGTCTTTGCTACTATGTTGCAGGTTTGCAGGCTTCCAGCATGGTCAGCAGTCGATTCCTTATCAGAAGGTGAAGAGAGAGATGCAGAGGAACTCGGCTGAGCTCATGCATTCGTTATCTGCAGTTTCCCCAGAGACAGAGACCCTAAATAGCCAGAAAAGAGGGTTTGGCTACCTAGGAGAGAGGATAGGGTACTAACACCTGAAGGAGCCTATCAGCAGGAGTCTCTGACGTCACCTGGTGGCACTGGCCACTCAGAGCAGTCCAGTGTGCCAGCAGCACCTCTGTTTCCAAGATGGCAGAGGTCTGGAGCACACTGGAGGAGCTCTGGACACCTCCCAGGGGAGGTGCAGGTCAGGGGAGTGGTCACTCCCCTTTCCTTTGTCCAGTTTCGCGCCAGAGCAGGGGCTAAGGGGTCCCTGAACCGGTGTAGACTGGCTTATGCAGAATTGGGCACATCTGTGCCCAAGAAAGCATTTCCAGAGGCTGGGGGTGGCTACTCCTCCCCTGCCTTCACACCATTTTCCAAAGGGAGAGGGTGTCACACCCTCTCTCAGAGGAAGTTCTTTGTTCTGCCATCCTGGGCCAGGCCTGGCTGGACCCCAGGAGGGCAGATGCCTGTCTGAGGGGTTGGCAGCAGCAGCAGCTGCAGTGAAACCCCAGGAAGGGCAGTTTGGCAGTACCAGGGTCTGTGCTACAGACCACTGGGATCATGGGATTGTGCCAACTATGCCAGGATGGCATAGAGGGGGCAATTCCATGATCATAGACATGTTACATGGCCATATTCGGAGTTACCATTGTGAAGCTACATATAGGTAGTGACCTATATGTAGTGCACGCGTGTAATGGTGTCCCCGCACTCACAAAGTTCAGGGAATTGGCTCTGAACAATGTGGGGGCACCTTGGCTAGTTCCAGGGTGCCCTCACACTAAGTAACTTTGCACCTAACCTTTACCAGGTAAAGGTTAGACATATAGGTGACTTATAAGTTACTTAAGTGCAGTGTAAAATGGCTGTGAAATAACGTGGACGTTATTTCACTCAGGCTGCAGTGGCAGGCCTGTGTAAGAATTGTCAGAGCTCCCTATGGGTGGCAAAAGAAATGCTGCAGCCCATAGGGATCTCCTGGAACCCCAATACCCTGGGTACCTCAGTACCATATACTAGGGAATTATAAGGGTGTTCCAGTAAGCCAATGTAAATTGGTAAAAATGGTCACTAGCCTGTTAGTGACAATTTGGAAAGAAATGAGAGAGCATAACCACTGAGGTTCTGATTAGCAGAGCCTCAGTGAGACAGTTAGTCACTACACAGGTAACACATTCAGGCACACTTATGAGCACTGGGGCCCTGGGTTACCAGGGTCCCAGTGACACATACAACTAAAACAACATATATACAGTGAAAAATGGGGGTAACATGCCAGGCAAGATGGTACTTTCCTACACAACCCCCCCCCAAACGAAGGACAATAAGGCTAGCCATGACCTGATGAGTCTTCATTGTCTAAGTGGAAATATCTGGAGAGTCCATCTGCATTGGAGTGGCTACTCCCAGGTCTATGTTCCACTGTATAGTCCATTCCCTGTAGGGATATGGACCACCTCAACAATTTAGGATTTTCACCTTTCATTTGTTTTAGCCAAAGTAGAGGTTTGTGGTCTGTCTGAACAATGAAGTGAGTGCCAAACAGGTATGGCCTCAACTTCTTCAGAGCCCAGACCACAGCAAAGGCCTCCCTCTCAATGGCAGACCAACGCTTTTCTCTAGGGGTCAACCTTCTACTAATAAAAGCAACAGGTTGATCCTGGCCCTCAGAATTAAGTTGTGATAGGACTGCCCCTACTCCTAATTCAGATGCATCAGTCTGGACATAGAATTTTTTAGAGTAACAAGGGCTTTTCAGGACAGGTGCAGAGCACATGGCCTGCTTCAGCTCCTCAAAAGCTTTCTGACAGTTTGCTGTCCATAATACCTTTTTAGGCATTTTCTTGGATGTGAGGTCATTAAGAGGGGCTGCAATGGAGCCATAGTTCTTAATGAACCTCCTGTAATACCCAGTGAGGCCTAGGAAGGCTCTCACCTGAGTCTGAGTGGTAGGGGGAACCCAATCAATAATAGTTTGGATTTTCCCCTGAAGTGGTGCAATCTGTTCCCCACCAACAAGGTGTCCCAGATAAACCACCTTACCCTGCCCTATCTGGCACTTTGAAGCCTTGATAGTGAGGCCTGCCTTTTGCAGAGCCTCCAAAACTTTCCATAGGTGGACCAGGTGATCATCCCAGCTGGAGCTAAAGACAGCTATATCGTCCAAATATGCTGCACTGAAAGCTTCCAGCCCTTGCAGGACTGTGTTCACCAACCTCTGAAAAGTGGCAGGTGCATTTTTCAAACCAAAAGGCATTACAGTAAACTGGTAATGTCCTCCAATGGTCGAAAATGCAGTCTTAGGTTTAGCATCTTCTGACAATTTGATCTGCCAATACCCTGCAGTCAAATCAAAAGTGCTTAGATACTTGGCAGATGCCAGTGTATCTATGAGCTCATCTGCCCTGGGTATAGGGTGAGCATCAGTTTTGGTTACCAAGTTGAGACCTCTATAGTCTACACAAAACCGTATTTCCTTCTTTCCATCTTTGGAATAGGGTTTTGGTACCAGTACCACAGGAGAAGCCCATGGACTGTCAGAGTGCTCAACCACTCCTAGTTCTAACATTTTCTGGACCTCTTGCTTTATGCAGTCCCTGACATGGTCAGGCTGCCTATAGATCTTACTTTTGACAGGTAAACTGTCTCCAGTATCTATAGTGTGCTCACACCAAGAAGTGGTACCTGGCACAGTAGAGAAGAGTTCAGAGAATTGATCTAGGAGATTTATGCAATTATCGTTCTGCTCAGCAGTAAGACAATCAGCCAAAACTACACCTTCCACAAGAGAATCTTGTTCTGTGGAAGAGAAGAGATCAGGTAGAGGATCACTGTCTTCTTCCTGTCCCTCATCAGTTGCCATGAGCAGGGTGAGATCAGCCCTGTCATAGTAGGGTTTCAGGCGGTTGACATGGAGCACCCTAAGGGGACTCCTGGCAGTGCCTAAGTCAACTAAATAGGTGACTTCTCCCTTCTTTTCAACAATTGTGTGGGGACCACTCCATTTATCTTGGAGTGCTCTTGGGGCCACAGGCTCCAAGACCCACACTTTCTGCCCTGGTTGGTACTGAACCAAAACAGCCTTCTGATCATGCCATTGCTTCTGGAGCTCTTGGCTGGCCTGAAGGTTTTTACTGGCCTTTTTCATGTACTCAGCCATCCTTGATCTGAGGCCAAGTACATAATCCACAATATCCTGCTTAGGAGCTTTTAAAGGTTGTTCCCAACCCTCCTTTACAAGTGTGAGTGGACCCCTAACAGGGTGTCCAAAAAGAAGTTCAAAGGGGCTGAAGCCCACTCCTTTCTGGGGTACCTCCCTGTAGGCAAAAAGGAGGCATGGTAGAAGGATATCCCATCTCCTGCGGAGTTTTTCAGGGAGACCCATAATCATGCCTTTGAGAGTTTTGTTAAATCTCTCCACCAGTCCATTTGTTTGTGGATGATAGGGTGTTGTGAACTTGTACGTTACACCACACTCCTTCCACATGGCCTTTAAGTATGCAGACATGAAATTGCTTCCTCTGTCTGACACCACTTCCTTTGGGAAGCCCACCCTGGAAAATATTCCCAGGAGGGCCTTTGCCACTGCAGGTGCTGTAGTGGTCCTTAAAGGAATAGCTTCAGGATATCTTGTGGCATGGTCCACTACCACTAAGATAAACCTATTGCCTGAAGCAGTAGGAGGGTCAAGGGGGCCAACTATGTCAACCCCTACCCTTTCAAAGGGAACCCCAACCACAGGCAGTGGGATAAGGGGTGCCTTTGGGGTGCCACCTGTCTTGCCACTGGCTTGACAGGTTTCACAGGACTTACAAAATTCCTTTGTGTCCTCAGACATCCTAGGCCAATGAAACAGGGGAACAAGTCTGTCCCAAGTTTTCATTTGTCCTAGATGCCCAGCTAAGGGAATGTCATGTGCCAGTGTTAGGAGGAACTTTCTGTACTCCTGAGGAATCACTAATCTCCTGGCAGCTCCAGGTTTAGGATCTCTATGCTCAGTGTACAAGAGGTTGTCCTCCCAGTAAACTCTGTGAGAGTCACTGACATCCCCATTAGCCTGTTTGACAGCTTGCTGTCTGAGACCCTCTAAAGTGGGACAGGTTTGCTGTGCCACACTCAGCTCCTCTCTGGCAGGCCCCCCTTCACCCAAAAGCTCAGCAGTGTCTGCTTCCAGCTCCTCTGGTGTAGGTTCTGCACAGGGAGGGAATTCTTCTTCCTCAGAAGTAGAATCCACTGTAGAGGGAGGGATAGTAGGAAGTGGTTTTCTTCTACCAGCCCTAGCTTTAGGGAGCACTTGGTCCATTGTTCCAGGATCCAAGCTTCCCTGTCCTTTTTGCTTTTTGGCCTGAGCCCTTGTCAAAGCAAAAATATGCCCTGGGATGCCCAGCATTGCTGCATGGGCCTCCAACTCCACATCTGACCAAGCTGATGTCTCCAAATCATTCCCTAATAGACAGTCTACAGGTAAATCAGAAGCTACCACAACTTTCTTTGGACCAGTAACCCCCCCCCAGTTGAGATTTACAACAGCCATGGGGTGGCTAAGTGTGTTGTTGTGAGCATCGGTTACTTGGTACTGGTGACCAAGTAGGTGTTGTTCAGGGTGGACCAGTTTCTCTATGACCATAGTCACACTGGCACCAGTGTCCCTGTAGGCCTGAACCTCAACACCATTTATTAGGGGTAGCTGCTTGTACTTATACATATTAAGGGGACAAGCAACTAAGGTGGCTAAATCAATAGCCCCCTCAGAGACTAACACAGCCTCTGTGGCCTCCCTAACAAGGCCAACCCCAACTAAATTACCAAAAGTGAGCCCAGCTACTCCCTTGGATTGGCTATTAGTAGGTTTGCTCCCACCACCACTGCTATTAGTAGGGACACTAGGTGTAGCAGTAGGGGTTGTAGTGGTAGGAGCAGTGGTGCCTTTCTTTGGACAACTGGGATCTGTTGTCCAATGGCCTTTTATTTTACATAAATAGCACCATGGTTTCTTTTCCTTGTTCTGATTAAAAGAGGATTTGGGCCCACCACCCCCACCAGAGTGTTTTTGTGGGCCTGATGAAGACTCATTTTTAGATTTGTCCCCACCCTTGTCAGAAGACTTACCATCCTTCTTTTTGTTGCCATCTTTGTCACCCCCTGTATGAACTTTTCTGTTCACTCTTGTTCTGACCCATTTGTCTGCCTTCTTTCCCAATTCTTGGGGAGAGGTCAGATCAGAGTCCACCAAGTACTGGTGCAACAAATCAGACACACAATTATTAAGAATATGCTCTCTCAGGATTAAGTTATACAGGCTGTCATAATCAGTAACTTTACTGCCATGTAACCACCCCTCCAAGGCCTTCACTGAATGGTCAATGAAATCAACCCAGTCTTGTGAAGACTCCTTTTTGGTCTCTCTGAACTTTATCCTGTACTGTTCAGTGGTTAAGCCATAACCATCCAGGAGTGCATTCTTAAGAACTTGGAAATTATTAGCATCATTTTCTTTCACAGTAAGGAGCCTATCCCTACCTTTTCCACTAAATGATAGCCATAGGATAGCAGCCCACTGCCTTTGAGGGACATCCTGTACAACACAGGCCCTCTCAAGTGCAGCAAACCACTTGTTAATGTCATCCCCCTCCTTATAAGGGGGAACTATCTTGTGCAGATTCCTGGAATCATGCTCTTTTGCAGGATGACTATGGGGAATACTGCTGCTGCCACCATGGGTATCTAAACCCATCTTCTGTCTTTCCTTCTCTAATTCAAAAGACTGTCTATCCAAATCCAGCTGTTGCTTTTTAAGCTTCAGTCTGGTTTGTTCCACCCTCAACTTATTGAGTTCCCTCTCTAACATTCTGTCATCAGGGTTGGTGGGAGGGACATTCCTAGAAACAGAGCTATGATGGGAATGAACAGAAGGAGACCTGTCCCTTACAGAAGCCACCCTAACAGCTTGGTTAACAGAAACATTACTACCAGTATGGTGAGAATAAATGCTTTTGCTATGATGTGAGACAACACTATTTATATGGTGTGGCTCATCATCATTACCAACTATGCTAGATTGTCTAGTAATGGGCAGGCTAGGGAGTTTCTTTCCTGAATCTTTTCCTGGGGGAGTCACTGAATCAGATTGGGAACTATTAGGTACTTTTTCAACAGATGAGGCACCTATGGCCTTATCCTGTTCTCTAAGCATGTTAAGTAACAGTTCCAAGGAAGGATTTTTCCCTACACTCAAACCTCTCTCTATACAGAGACTCCTTGCTCTTTTCCAGCTAAGGTTGTCATATGTAAGTTTGGACAGATCAACATTTTGGCCTGTGCCAGACATTTTTTAGAGAGAGTTAAAGTGATAGAAAAAGAGAAAAAAGTTTTCAGAACTTTTTTTTTTGAAAGACAGAAAAAACTTTTTTAACTTTTAAGAACTTTTTAGAAAGTTAGAAGTACTTTTCAGCACTTAGAAAAGAGTGAAAAGAGGAAATGCAAAACTTTTTGGCTATGTGTATATACACTGACCTTGTTTTGTATATTTTTCTCTTATGAAAAGTACAATGACAAGAGTGGTAAGTAGTCTCAAGCACTTATCCCACCACTGCACAACCAATGTAGGAGGCTGGACTGGCTTGTAGTGAGTACCAAGGGGTACTTGCACCTTGCACCAGGCCCAGTTATCCCTTTTTAGTGTATAGGGTGTCTAGCAGCTTAGGCTGATAGATAATGGTAGCTTAGCAGAGCAGCTTAGGCTGAACTAGGAGACGTGTGAAGCTACTACAGTACCACTTAGTGTCATATGCACAATATCATAAGAAAACACAATACACAGTTATACTAAAAATAAAGGTACTTTATTTTTATGACAATATGCCAAAGTATCTTAGAGTGTACCCTCAGTGAGAGGATAGGTAATATACACAAGATATATATACACAATAGAAAAAATATGCAGTATAGTCTTAGAAAACAGTGCAAACAATGTATAGTTACAATAGGATGCAATGGGGAAACATAGAGATAGGGGCAACACAAACCATATACTCCAAAAGTGGAATGCGAACCACGAATGGACCCCAAACCTATGTGACCTTGTAGAGGGTCGCTGGGACTATTAGAAAATAGTGAGAGTTAGAAAAATAACCCTCCCCAAGACCCTGAAAAGTGAGTGCAAAGTGCACTAAAGTTCCCCTAAGGACAAAGAAGTCGTGTTAGAGGAATAATGCAGGAAAGACACAAACCAGCAATGCAACAACTGTGGATTTCCAATCTAGGGTACCTGTGGAACAAGGGGACCAAGTCCAAAAGTCACAAGCAAGTCGGAGATGGGCAGATGCCCAGGAAATGCCAGCTGCGGGTGCAAAGAAGCTTCTACTGGACAGAAGAAGCTGAGGTTTCTGCAGAAACGAAAAGGGCTAGAGACTTTCCCTTTGGTGGACGGATCCCTCTCGCCTTGGAGAGTCGTGCAGAAGTGTTTTCCCGCCGGAAGAACGCCAACAAGCCTTGCTAGTCGCAAATCGTGCGTTTGGCATTTTTGGACGCTGCCGGGGCCCAGGAGGGACCAGGAGGTCACAAATTGGACCTGAAGAGAGAGGGGACGTGGAGCAAGACAAAGAGCCCTCACTGAAGCAGGTAACACCCGGAGAAGTGCCAGCAACAGGCACTACGAGGATGCGTGAAACGGTGCTCGCCGAAGTTGCACAAAGGAGTCCCACGTCGCCGGAGACCAACTTAGAAAGTCGTGCAATGCAGGTTAGAGTGCCGTGGACCCAGGCTTGGCTGTGCACGAAGGATTTCTGCCGGAAGTGCACAGGGGCCGGAGTAGCTGCAAAGTCGCGGTTCCCAGCAATGCAGCCCAGCGAGGTGAGGCAAGGACTTACCTCCACCAAACTTGGACTGAAGAGTCACTGGACTGTGGGGGTCACTTGGACAGAGTCGCTGGATTCGAGGGACCTCGCTCGTCGTGCTGAGAGGAGACCCAAGGGACCGGTAATGCAGCTTTTTGGTGCCTGCGGTTGCAGGGGGAAGATTCCGTCGACCCACGGGAGATTTCTTCGGAGCTTCTGGTGCCGAGAGGAGGCAGACTACCCCCACAGCATGCACAAGCAGGAAAACAGTTGAGAAGGCGGCAGGATCAGCGTTACAGAGTTGCAGTAGTCGTCTTTGCTACTATGTTGCAGGTTTGCAGGCTTCCAGCGCGGTCAGCAGTCGATTCCTTATCAGAAGGTGAAGAGAGAGATGCAGAGGAACTCGGCTGAGCTCATGCATTCGTTATCTGCAGTTTCCCCAGAGACAGAGACCCTAAATAGCCAGAAAAGAGGGTTTGGCTACCTAGGAGAGAGGATAGGCTACTAACACCTGAAGGAGCCTATCAGCAGGAGTCTCTGATGTCACCTGGTGGCACTGGCCACTCAGAGCAGTCCAGTGTGCCAGCAGCACCTCTGTTTCCAAGATGGCAGAGGTCTGGAGCACACTGGAGGAGCTCTGGACACCTCCCAGGGGAGGTGCAGGTCAGGGGAGTGGTCACTCCCCTTTCCTTTGTCCAGTTTCGCGCCAGAGCAGGGGCTAAGGGGTCCCTGAACCGGTGTAGACTGGCTTATGCAGAATTGGGCACATCTGTGCCCAAGAAAGCATTTCCAGAGGCTGGGGGTGGCTACTCCTCCCCTGCCTTCACACCATTTTCCAAAGGGAGAGGGTGTCACTCCCTCTCTCAGAGGAAGTTCTTTGTTCTGCCATCCTGGGCCAGGCCTGGCTGGACCCCAGGAGGGCAGATGCCTGTCTGAGGGGTTGGCAGCAGCAGCAGCTGCAGTGAAACCCCAGGAAGGGCAGTTTGGCAGTACCAGGGTCTGTGCTACAGACCACTGGGATCATGGGATTGTGCCAACTATGCCAGGATGGCATAGAGGGGGCAATTCCATGATCATAGACATGTTACATGGCCATATTCGGAGTTACCATTGTGAAGCTACATATAGGTAGTGACCTATATGTAGTGCACGCGTGTAATGGTGTCCCCGCACTCACAAAGTTCAGGGAATTGGCTCTGAACAATGTGGGGGTGTAGGAGGCTGGACTGGCTTGTAGTGAGTACCAAGGGGTACTTGCACCTTGCACCAGGCCCAGTTATCCCTTATTAGTGTATAGGGTGTCTAGCAGCTTAGGCTGATAGATAATGGTAGCTTAGCAGAGCAGCTTAGGCTGAACTAGGAGACGTGTGAAGCTACTACAGTACCACCTAGTGTCATATGCACAATATCATAAGAAAACACAATACACAGTTATACTAAAAATAAAGGTACTTTATTTTTATGACAATATGCCAAAGTATCTTAGAGTGTACCCTCAGTGAGAGGATAGGAAATATACACAAGATATATATACACAATAGCAAAAATATGCAGTATAGTCTTAGAAAACAGTGCAAACAATGTATAGTTACAATAGGATGCAATGGGGAAACATAGGGATAGGGGCAACACAAACCATATACTCCAAAAGTGGAATGTGAACCACGAATGGACCCCAAACCTATGTGACATTGTAGAGGGTCGCTGGGACTATCAGAAAATAGTGAGAGTTAGAAAAATAACCCTCCCCAAGACCCTGAAAAGTGAGTGCAAAGTGCACCAAAGTTCCCCTAAGGACAAAATAGTCGTGTTAGAGGGAAAATGCAAGGAAAACACAAATCAGCAATGCAACAACGATGGATTCCTGACTGAGGGTACCTGTGGAACAAGGGGACCAAGTCCAAAAGTTACAAGCAGCTCGGAGATGGGCAGATGCCCAAGAAATGCCAGCGGTTGGTGCAAAGAAGCTCTTACTAGGCTGAAGAACTGTGAATACTGCAGGAACGACAAGGGCTAGAGACTTCCCCTTTGGAGGATGGATCCCCCACGCCTTGAAAAGTCGTGCAGAAGTGTTTTCCCGCCGGATGGACGCCAACAAGCCTTGCTACACGCAAATCGTGCGTTTGGCGTTTTTGGACGCTGCTGGGGCCCAGGAGGGACCAGGAGGTCGCAAATTGGACCTGCAGAGAGAGGGGACGTCGAGCAAGACAAAGAGCCCTCACTGAAGCAGGTAGCACCCGGAGAAGTGCCAGAAACAGGCACTACGATGATGCGTGAAACGGTGCTCGCCGAAGTTGCACAAAGGAGTCCCACGTCGCCGGAGACCAACTTAGAAAGTCGTGCAATACAGGTTAGAGTGCCGTGGACCCAGGCTTGGCTGTGCACGAAGGATTTCCGCCGGAAGTGCACAGGGGCCGGAGTAGCTAGCAAAGTCGCGGTTCCCAGCAATGCAGCCCAGCGAGGTGAGGCAAGGACTTACCTCCACCAAACTTGGGCTGAAGAGTCACTGGACTGTGGCGGTCACTTGGACGGTGTCGCTGGATTCGAGGGACCTCGCTCGTCGTGCTGAGAGGAGACCCAAGGGACCGGAAATGCAGCTTTTTGGTGCCTGCGGTTGCAGGGGGAAGATTCCGTCGACCCACGGGAGATTTCTTCGGAGCTTCTGGTGCAGAGAGGAGGCAGACTACCCCCACAGCATGCACAAGCAGGAAAACAGTCGAGAAGGCGGCAGGATCAGCGTTACAGAGTTGCAGTAGTCGTCTTTGCTACTATGTTGCAGGTTTGCAGGCTTCCAGCGCGGTCAGCGGTCGATTCCTTATCAGAAGGTGAAGAGGGAGATGCAGAGGAACTCGGCTGAGCTCATGCATTCGTTATCTAAAGTTTCCCCAGAGACAGAGACCCTAAATAGCCAGAAAAGAGGGTTTGGCTACCTAGGAGAGAGGAAAGGCTACTAACACCTGAAGGAGCCTATCACAAGGAGTCTCTGACGTCACCTGGTGGCACTGGCCACTCAGAGCAGTCCAGTGTGCCAGCAGCACCTCTGTTTCCAAGATGGCAGAGGTCTGGAGCACACTGGAGGAGCTCTGGACACCTCCCAGGGGAGGTGCAGGTCAGGGGAGTGGTCACTCCCCTTTCCTTTGTCCAGTTTCGCGCCAGAGCAGGGGCTAAGGGGTCCCTGAACCGGTGTAGACTGGCTTATGCAGAATTGGGCACACCTGTGCCCAACAAAGCATTTCCAGAGGCTGGGGGAGGCTACTCCTCCCCTGCCTTCACACCATTTTCCAAAGGGAGAGGGTGTCACACCCTCTCTCAGAGGAAGTTCTTTGTTCTGCCATCCTGGGCCAGGCCTGGCTGGACCCCAGGAGGGCAGCTGCCTGTCTGAGGGGTTGGCAGCAGCAGCAGCTGCAGAGAAACCCCAGGAAGGGCAGTCTGGCAGTACCAGGGTCTGTGCTACAGACCACTGGGATCATGGAATTGTACCAACAATGCCAGGATGGCATAGAGGGGGCAATTCCATGATCATAGACATGTTACATGGCCATATTCGGAGTTACCATGGTGAAGCTACATATAGGTAGTGACCTATATGTAGTGCACGCGTGTAATGGTGTCCCCGCACTCACAAAGTTCAGTGAATTGGCTCTGAACAATGTGGGGGCACCTTGGCTAGTGCCAGGGTGCCCTCACACTAAGTAACTTTGCACCTAACCTTTACCAGGTAAAGGTTAGACATATAGGTGACTTATAAGTTACTTAAGTGCAGTGTAAAATGGCTGTGAAATAACGTGGACGTTATTTCACTCAGGCTGCAGTGGCAGGCCTGTGTAAGAATTGTCAGAGCTCCCTATGGGTGGCAAAAGAAATGCTGCAGCCCATAGGGATCTCCTGGAACCCCAATACCCTGGGTACCTCAGTACCATATACTAGGGAATTATAAGGGTGTTCCAGTAAGCCAATGTAAATTGGTAAAAATGGTCACTAGCCTGTCAGTGACAATTTGGAAAGAAATGAGAGAGCATAACCACTGAGGTTCTGGTTAGCAGAGCCTCAGTGAGACAGTTAGGCACCACACAGGGAACATACACATGCACACCTATGAGCACTGGGGCCCTGTGTGACAGGGTCCCAGTGACACATACATATAGGCCACAAACCTATGAGCACTGGGGTCCTGACCAGCAGGATCCCAGTGACACATAACAACCATACTGAAACCATGGTGTTTTCACTATGAGCACTGAGGCCTGGCTATCAGAATCCCAGTGAGACAGTGAAAACAGTGACAAACACCCTGACATACACTCACAAACAGGCCAAAAGTGGGGGTAACAAGGCTAGAAAGAGGCTACCTTCTCACACAACCCCCCCCCAAACGAAGGACAATAAGGCTAACCTTGGCCAGTTGAGACTTTATTGTCTAAGTGGTGATAAGTAGAGAGTAGCTCTGCAATAGACTGGTTACTCCCTTTATCATCCACTATATGGTTACTTCCCTGTGGGGATGTAAACCACCCTGTTTGAAGTTTTTTAGCTAAGCAACAATGTGAAGATGTATTTTCAGAGTTTCTATCAGTAAGTTTTAGTTTAGAGCAGTGGGAATTGTCCACTGAACCTATTTGTAGTGATGGAAATGCCAGACAGGGATGCTGTCTCAGAAAAGCCATAGCTGGGCAAAAACTTTGTCCATCTGGCTGGAAGAGAGAACAGGGATGCTGTTTCTCTTGAGTTGGAGCAGGGCAGGGATGCTGTCCTATGAGCTCCACACTAGGGCAGGGATGCTGTCCTAAGTGTTGTGAGGTAGTGCAGGGTTTCTGCACTAAAGTTTCTCTGGAAGGGTTGGAGGGATGCTCCATGTTAACTAAAATGGTGCTGTTTTTCTCACCAATGTTAGTTATCCCACAGAGAGGTACTTCCACCTCAGGGAGTCCAGCTTTGCCAGCTGATGATTCCCTTAGAACAGGTGCCACCCCAGGAGAGGTTTCTCCCACCACAGGAATAGTATCCTGAATGGTAGGGTGGTTAGGGGATACTGTGATACCCTTTTTACCTGTTGATGGAGAGGGATCCTGAGTTTTCAGGCCTTCTCTCCTTTGCTTTTTCATTTCACTTGAAATGAGAGGGAACAATTCCTCAGGGATGCCCAGCATGGCTGCATGGGCATAAAACTCTACATCAGCCCAACCTGAGGCCTCTAGGTCATTACCTAAGAGACAGTCTACAGGTAAGCTAGGTGATACCACCACCTGCTTAGGGCCAGTAACTCCACCCCAACTAAACTGAATTATAGCTAAGGGAAGAAACTTAGTGGAGTTATGGACATCAATAATCTTATACTGTTGTCCAATGATGTGTTGTTCAGGAGGCACTAGGTTTTCAGTCACCAAAGTGAAACTGGCACCTGTGTCCCTGTAGGCCAAGGCCTCAACACCATTTATTGAAACTGTCTGCCTGTACTTATCCATTGTAAGGGGACAAGCAGCCAGTGTGGCAAGGCCAATGCCACTAGGTGTGACAGGAACTGTCTTGGGACTGATTACATCAGTTTTCACTATGGACCCATAAGTGAACCCAACTACACCCTTTGCTTGACTGTTGCCAGCAGTCCCACCACTAGTACCACTACTGCTAGGGGCACTAGAGCTTGATGTATTAGTGGTGGTAGGCTCAGGGGGTTTACCTGGACAGGACTTATCCCCTGGCCTATGGCCTCTGTTTTTACACACAAAGCACCAAGGCTTTTTAATGTGTGCAGGTTGGGAAGAAGAGGAAGAATTTGTTTTATCCCCACCCTCTGAAGAGTGTTTAAGATTTGAAGTGAGATCTTTGGTTTTACCCTTATCCCCATGCTTATCTTGAGATTTTTCACCATCTTTCTTCTTATTGCCATCTTTGTCACCCCCTGTATGAACTTTTCTGTTCACCCTTGTTCTGACCCATTTGTCTGCCTTCTTTCCCAATTCTTGGGGAGAGGTCAGATCAGAGTCTACCAGGTACTGGTGCAACAAATCAGACACACAATTATTAAGTATATGCTCTCTCAGGATTGTGTTATACAGGCTTTCATAATCAGTAACTTTACTGCCATGTAACCACCCCTCCAAGGCCTTCACTGAATGGTCAATGAAATCAACCCAGTCTTGTGAAGACTCCTTTTTGGTCTCTCTGAACTTTATCCTGTACTGTTCAGTGGTTAAGCCATAACCATCCAGGAGTGCATTCTTAAGAACTGTAAAATTATTGGCATCACTTTCTTTCACAGTAAGGAGTCTATCCCTACCCTTTCCACTAAATGATAGCCATAGGATAGCAGCCCACTGCCTTTGAGGGACATCCTGTACAGCACAGGCCCTCTCAAGTGCAGCAAACCACTTGTTAATGTCATCCCCCTCCTTATAAGGGGGAACTATCTTGTGCAGATTCCTGGAATCATGCTCTTTTGCAGGATGACTATGGGGAATACTGCTGCTG
Organism: Pleurodeles waltl; assembly: GCF_031143425.1. Classification (NCBI taxonomy): domain Eukaryota; kingdom Metazoa; phylum Chordata; class Amphibia; order Caudata; family Salamandridae; genus Pleurodeles; species Pleurodeles waltl. Next base: position 3,613,313 of record NC_090444.1, on the reverse strand, counting down.
CCACCATGGGTATCTAAACCCAACTTCTGTCTTTCCCTCTCTACTTCTAAAGACTGTCTATCCAAATCCAGCTGTTGCTTCTTGAGCTTCAGTCTGGTTTGTTCCACTCTCAATCTATTGAGCTCCCTTTCTAACAATCTGTCATCAGGGTGGGTGGGAGGGACATTTCTAGATACAGAGGTATGATGGGAATGAACAGAAGGAGACCTGTCCCTTACAGAGGGCACCCTAACAGCTTGGCTACCAGTATAATGTGAGAGCACATCATCAGTATGATGTGATTCAACCTCTGTACCAACTATGCTAGACTGTCTAGTAATGGGCAGGCTGAGAAGTTTCTTTCCTGAACCTTTTCCTGGGGGAGTCCCTGGATCAGATTGAGAACCATTAGCTACTTTTTCTACAGATTGGGCACTTATGGCCTTATCCTGTACTCTAAGAATATTAATTAACAGTTCTAAGGAAGGATTCTTCCCTACACTCAAACCTCTCTCTATGCAGAGACTCCTTGCTCCTTTCCAGCTAAGGTGATCATATGTAAGTTTGGACAGTTCAACTTTTTGGCCTGTGCCAGACATTTTTTAGAGAGAGTTAAAGTGATAGACAAAGAGAAAAAAGTTTTCAGAACTTTTTGGAAAGACAGAAAAAAACTTTTTAAACTTTTAAGAACTTTTTGAAAGTTTAGAAGTACTTTTCAGCACTTAGAAAAGAGTGAAAAGAGGAAATGCAAAACTTTTTGGCTATGTGTATATACACTGACCTTGTTTTGTATATTTTTCTCTTATGAAAAGTACAATGACAAGAGTGGTAAGTAGTCTCAAAGCACTTATCCCACCACTGCACAACCAATGTAGGAGGCTGGACTGGCTTGTAGTGAGTACCAAGGGGTACTTGCACCTTGCACCAGGCCCAGTTATCCCTTATTAGTGTATAGGGTGTCTAGCAGCTTAGGCTGATAGATAATGGTAGCTTAGCAGAGCAGCTTAGGCTGAACTAGGAGACGTGTGAAGCTACTACAGTACCACCTAGTGTCATATGCACAATATCATAAGAAAACACAATACACAGTTATACTAAAAATAAAGGTACTTTATTTTTATGACAATATGCCAAAGTATCTTAGAGTGTACCCTCAGTGAGAGGATAGGAAATATACACAAGATATATATACACAATAGCAAAAATATGCAGTATAGTCTTAGAAAACAGTGCAAACAATGTATAGTTACAATAGGATGCAATGGGGAAACATAGGGATAGGGGCAACACAAACCATATACTCCAAAAGTGGAATGTGAACCACGAATGGACCCCAAACCTATGTGACATTGTAGAGGGTCGCTGGGACTATCAGAAAATAGTGAGAGTTAGAAAAATAACCCTCCCCAAGACCCTGAAAAGTGAGTGCAAAGTGCACCAAAGTTCCCCTAAGGACAAAATAGTCGTGTTAGAGGGAAAATGCAAGGAAAACACAAATCAGCAATGCAACAACGATGGATTCCTGACTGAGGGTACCTGTGGAACAAGGGGACCAAGTCCAAAAGTTACAAGCAGCTCGGAGATGGGCAGATGCCCAAGAAATGCCAGCGGTTGGTGCAAAGAAGCTCTTACTAGGCTGAAGAACTGTGAATACTGCAGGAACGACAAGGGCTAGAGACTTCCCCTTTGGAGGATGGATCCCCCACGCCTTGAAAAGTCGTGCAGAAGTGTTTTCCCGCCGGATGGACGCCAACAAGCCTTGCTACACGCAAATCGTGCGTTTGGCGTTTTTGGACGCTGCTGGGGCCCAGGAGGGACCAGGAGGTCGCAAATTGGACCTGCAGAGAGAGGGGACGTCGAGCAAGACAAAGAGCCCTCACTGAAGCAGGTAGCACCCGGAGAAGTGCCAGAAACAGGCACTACGATGATGCGTGAAACGGTGCTCGCCGAAGTTGCACAAAGGAGTCCCACGTCGCCGGAGACCAACTTAGAAAGTCGTGCAATACAGGTTAGAGTGCCGTGGACCCAGGCTTGGCTGTGCACGAAGGATTTCCGCCGGAAGTGCACAGGGGCCGGAGTAGCTAGCAAAGTCGCGGTTCCCAGCAATGCAGCCCAGCGAGGTGAGGCAAGGACTTACCTCCACCAAACTTGGGCTGAAGAGTCACTGGACTGTGGCGGTCACTTGGACGGTGTCGCTGGATTCGAGGGACCTCGCTCGTCGTGCTGAGAGGAGACCCAAGGGACCGGAAATGCAGCTTTTTGGTGCCTGCGGTTGCAGGGGGAAGATTCCGTCGACCCACGGGAGATTTCTTCGGAGCTTCTGGTGCAGAGAGGAGGCAGACTACCCCCACAGCATGCACAAGCAGGAAAACAGTCGAGAAGGCGGCAGGATCAGCGTTACAGAGTTGCAGTAGTCGTCTTTGCTACTATGTTGCAGGTTTGCAGGCTTCCAGCGCGGTCAGCGGTCGATTCCTTATCAGAAGGTGAAGAGGGAGATGCAGAGGAACTCGGCTGAGCTCATGCATTCGTTATCTAAAGTTTCCCCAGAGACAGAGACCCTAAATAGCCAGAAAAGAGGGTTTGGCTACCTAGGAGAGAGGAAAGGCTACTAACACCTGAAGGAGCCTATCACAAGGAGTCTCTGACGTCACCTGGTGGCACTGGCCACTCAGAGCAGTCCAGTGTGCCAGCAGCACCTCTGTTTCCAAGATGGCAGAGGTCTGGAGCACACTGGAGGAGCTCTGGACACCTCCCAGGGGAGGTGCAGGTCAGGGGAGTGGTCACTCCCCTTTCCTTTGTCCAGTTTCGCGCCAGAGCAGGGGCTAAGGGGTCCCTGAACCGGTGTAGACTGGCTTATGCAGAATTGGGCACACCTGTGCCCAACAAAGCATTTCCAGAGGCTGGGGGAGGCTACTCCTCCCCTGCCTTCACACCATTTTCCAAAGGGAGAGGGTGTCACACCCTCTCTCAGAGGAAGTTCTTTGTTCTGCCATCCTGGGCCAGGCCTGGCTGGACCCCAGGAGGGCAGCTGCCTGTCTGAGGGGTTGGCAGCAGCAGCAGCTGCAGAGAAACCCCAGGAAGGGCAGTCTGGCAGTACCAGGGTCTGTGCTACAGACCACTGGGATCATGGAATTGTACCAACAATGCCAGGATGGCATAGAGGGGGCAATTCCATGATCATAGACATGTTACATGGCCATATTCGGAGTTACCATGGTGAAGCTACATATAGGTAGTGACCTATATGTAGTGCACGCGTGTAATGGTGTCCCCGCACTCACAAAGTTCAGTGAATTGGCTCTGAACAATGTGGGGGCACCTTGGCTAGTGCCAGGGTGCCCTCACACTAAGTAACTTTGCACCTAACCTTTACCAGGTAAAGGTTAGACATATAGGTGACTTATAAGTTACTTAAGTGCAGTGTAAAATGGCTGTGAAATAACGTGGACGTTATTTCACTCAGGCTGCAGTGGCAGGCCTGTGTAAGAATTGTCAGAGCTCCCTATGGGTGGCAAAAGAAATGCTGCAGCCCATAGGGATCTCCTGGAACCCCAATACCCTGGGTACCTCAGTACCATATACTAGGGAATTATAAGGGTGTTCCAGTAAGCCAATGTAAATTGGTAAAAATGGTCACTAGCCTGTCAGTGACAATTTGGAAAGAAATGAGAGAGCATAACCACTGAGGTTCTGGTTAGCAGAGCCTCAGTGAGACAGTTAGGCACCACACAGGGAACATACACATGCACACCTATGAGCACTGGGGCCCTGTGTGACAGGGTCCCAGTGACACATACATATAGGCCACAAACCTATGAGCACTGGGGTCCTGACCAGCAGGATCCCAGTGACACATAACAACCATACTGAAACCATGGTGTTTTCACTATGAGCACTGAGGCCTGGCTATCAGAATCCCAGTGAGACAGTGAAAACAGTGACAAACACCCTGACATACACTCACAAACAGGCCAAAAGTGGGGGTAACAAGGCTAGAAAGAGGCTACCTTCTCACAGGGGGCACCTTGGCTAGTGCCAGGGTGCCCTCACACTAAGTAACTTTGCACCTAACCTTTACCAGGTAAAGGTTAGACATATAGGTGACTTATAAGTTACTTAAGTGCAGTGTAAAATGGCTGTGAAATAACGTGGACGTTATTTCACTCAGGCTGCAGTGGCAGGCCTGTGTAAGAATTGTCAGAGCTCCCTATGGGTGGCAAAAGAAATGCTGCAGCCCATAGGGATCTCCTGGAACCCCAATACCCTGGGTACCTCAGTACCATATACTAGGGAATTATACGGGTGTTCCAGTAAGCCAATGTAAATTGGTAAAAATGGTCACTAGCCTGTTAGTGACAATTTGGAAAGAAATGAGAGAGCATAACCACTGAGGTTCTGATTAGCAGAGCCTCAGTGAGACAGTTAGTCACTACACAGGTAACACATTCAGGCACACTTATGAGCACTGGGGCCCTGGGTTACCAGGGTCCCAGTGACACATACAACTAAAACAACATATATACAGTGAAAAATGGGGGTAACATGCCAGGCAAGATGGTACTTTCCTACAGGACCCCATCCTGGGGCCCCACAAAGAGGTCGATGCCGGGAAGCACTGTCATGCTCCCCCAGTGTTGTGGTAGGAGAGGAGGGGGGAGTGCCGTCATGTTCCCACCGGCAGCCCTGATGGCCACCGCAGCAGCACGCGTCTGCCCGCAGGAGTGGGCAGACACCAGAGTAATGGCCGGCTCCCGGGATAGCACCAGGAGCTGCTGGCCATGCGAAGAGCCGACAGGAGCGGCCAGGGGTGGGCTCTTTCAGCCACTCACAAACACCACTCACCTGACAGGGGTGTCCGGGTGGGACTGGACACCCCCCCAACCATGAGGGCAGCCAGGGGTGGGCTCCCCACGCTGCAATCCCCCCAGGACTCTAGGAAACGCGGCACAAGGCCGCAAGAAGGGAAACCTGACAGGAGAAAGTCAAAGTGGCTCACCCCTGCACAGAGGAAGAGCCGTTCATTAAATATGCATATGGCCTATCAGGCCTTGCATGGCCCAAGTACCCCAGGACACAGTGCTCAGATCGTGGTGGGCCCAGGAAGAGTGCCCATTGTCAGGGGGAGCTGCAGGAACAGCACAGCGTCCGCCAATGGCAAGTTTATGTCCCCCACCCTAGGTTGGGTGGGACAAAGGAAATATACCCCTCAAGGGTTACAACCAAATGTAAAGCACTAGCATTTTAAAACTTTTGTTCTTGGTTTGTGTGACTGCACCATCTAGGGGCGCAGGATGAAACTACACTGGATTAATGAAATGTTTGATATTATACCAAGCTAATCAAAAAGTAATCTTTACTGTTGAACGTATTTAAACCTGTCTCTGTGTGTTTATGGTAATGCTGGTTTGCATAGTGAGACTGATACCCACTCTCATGTACATTAAATGTGCTTATTTGTCAGATGTTGGTACTTTCATTCTACATTACAGGCAAATGTTGCATTGGGATAACAGGGATGTTTTGCCAGGTGGGTTGTTGGTTTATATTTTCCCTAGGGGGAGACATGAGGGAATATACAATGTCATCCAAGGGTAATTCCATCAATTTGTGTATATTTGTAAATTGTTGCATAGTATTGAGTAGTGTGTGTAATAAATGTACTTTTACTTTACCAAAAGAAAAAGCACAGACTGGACAATCATTTATTGAGTGCCATGCTTGTATGCTCGTGAATGGGGATTACTAGTCCACACCACCTCCCTTGAGTAAGCCTTGGACTACTCAGCAACGCTACCCTATGAGAGTCAAGCGCTACAATGGGATGTTTGATTCTTAGTGGTGGTCGTGTGCAGACCCATTACTTATGCAGGCCACACAACTAATGACACAACAGTATTCTTAGTAAGTGCCTAGAAACTAAACTCTGCTGTGGTAGTCCATGCAGTACCTAATAGTGAGGTTCCGCCCCATCTTCAGACAATTCTTGTACCCTCACCAGCAAGGAGTGGAGCAAAAATATTCACTAAATTTAAGAATATAAGCGCTGTATGTCATTTAAAGACATTGTCATGTTTTGAATGAATTAATTTATCACTATAGTGCCTACACATCCAAAATATTCTTCTCTTTGTTCATAAACTGAGAGTTGTTGGACACTCACTTCCAAACCCAGGGCCTCATTTACAGTACAGTCTTTTACATTGGTCCTCACATATTAGGTTCCATATTAGGTTCCAATTGGTGAAGTTGCGTCAGTTCTGACACCAACTTCAGCAATGCGTCAGTTTTTGAGTGGATGCATTCAGGCGTATTTCCCTAGGATATGTCAGTATTTCTGATGCATTCCGGGAGTCTACGCCTTCCAATGCCGTTTTGTAAATATGATGCATTCATAGCATCATAAACTTTTTTCCAGCAGTGCAAGTTTTTTTGACGCATCGCTGGCACAAAGCAGTAATGCATCAATTCTTGAAAATGAGGCCTAGCTGCGTGTCAGTAATAGATTATGGATACCCTAAACTCTAGGGAATTGGGACTCTGGTCTGGGTAATGGATGATGCCCCTTGTAGTCACACATTTGTCAAAGGCTGTATCATGTTTCTGCATCTACTTCCACCTCCTCCCAGCCCATGGCTCAGGTAGGCCTTGAGTGTTTGAATATAATTTATCCCTTTCCAGGAGTGGCATAGAACAGTAGTCAGCTCACTGATGCCTAGGTAGGGATCCTTGGCCCTGAAGAATGCCGCAGACCAGGTTAGTCTCATTGTGAGGGCAGAAACATGTTGGCTTTGTCTTAAGATGGGGTGGTCATTATACTCACATATACCGTCAATTTATTTTTTATTCTTACCAACGGACACCTCTATAAAAGGTATATTAACACTAGTTGTCCGCTAGGTATTTTTAATTGGAACCCAATGTTATCCAGAAAACTTTTTATAAGAACTCCCTCTGGGTGTATCTCAGTGTGAGGTTGAGTCCGCCATGGTGGCACTATCCTACTAGGGTGGGGGTAGGTGGTCTATGATGAAGCATGACATTATTAAGTGTGTGAGATAACCTATTCCATTAGGAAGAACTCCTCGCAAAGGTTCCCACCAAACATTCCTAAATAGAACCCCAATAAAATATTGACAGGATCACAACCAAAGTGGATATGACTCATAGAGTGATCTCATTTCCTCCACACCTTTTGTGTATACTGCTTTGACATTGGAAGGATATGTGGAGGTTTCACCTATCATCTCTCTTTTTGTTTAAGGTAATTATTATTTTCATTACATCTATCGGTGAGCACACCTTTTGCATGTCACACCTGTACCTTCTGGCAATCAGGTACTCCCGTTCAAATATTAGTTTACCATGTCAGTTTTACACCTGCTCACCAAGTTAAAATTTACAACATAAAAATTAATAATAATCACATAGGCAAAAACTATTGCATTTCCCAATGCTTGTTTTCAGTACAATAAAGCAATACTCAAAGTCAAAAATGATGTCTTTCGGCAGAAAGAAAGTCAGGAACAGTAATTTTGTACTGGATGGGGTTACAATCGAGCAGGTGCCCTATTTTAAATACTAAGGCCCTCATTTATTTTTTTTTGCGCTGCATTAGTATAATTTTTTATGCTAAAGTGCCGCTTTTGTGCCAGAAAATGACACTAATGCAGCACAAAAAAAGTGTAAATCAGGGCCTTAAGTTATATTTTAATGAGAGTGGATCACACTACTCTCAACTTGAGGTCATTAAAGGAACGGCGGTAGCAATGACCGTTGGCTTTCAGAAACTGCCAAAACATATTTCAGGTCCAGACATGGGAGGTATTTGCCGGGTAATAGATGCTAAGTTCATTCTAATATTGACATATGGAGCGATGATTTTTAAAGGCGGCCTTGGCCCTTGGTTAGATAAGGCACAGCGCCTCTGCTACAGTATATTACTGAAGCTTTCTGATCCATCCCCGTCCTCTCCAATATGATTAGAGTTCAATTTAACCAAGCAAGTAATCATGGAGGAAACTAGGGTCTACATTTATACTTTTTGACGCAAAACTTCCCAAACGCAGTTTTGCATCAAAAAGTATATTGCTGGCTTGCGAGATTCCAGAGAGCCAGCCGGGCGTCAAATTTATGGAATCCCAGAACCAGGCGCACAGGGTGGGCTAGCGTCTGGGAAAATGACGTTACCTGGTTCAGGGTGACAGTATGGGGGAAGGGGGTTTTGCAATAAAAAATGCCTTTAACCAGCCCAGCGTCATTTACTTACACAAAACCATCCATACCACATGACTCCTGCCTTTTAAAAGACAAGACAAGAGTCATGCCCACCACCGCAATGCCCAGCACAGGGGACAATGGCTATTGTACCCTGTGCCATGTAGGGGGGCCCATTTCAGGGCCCCTAATGGCACTTTAAAAAAGTTTTAAAAATACTTGCCTCTACGTACCCTACTTACCTGGGATGGAGTCCCCCATCCTCCAGTGTCCCTCTGGTGGGGGTGGGGCTGTTCCTGGGGCTTGGGGAGGGCACCTGTGGACCCATTCCATAGTGTCTGACCATGGAGATGGGTCCACAGGTCCTCTTATGCCTGGACTGACCCAGGTGTTAAATAATGGAGCAAAGCGAGCTTTGCACCATTATTTAGTTTACTCCTCCCACCCTTGCGTCATTTTAGCTTGAGGGGGATAAATATGGGGCTATGGAGATAGCACAATTTTTAGATGGAAACGCCTACCTTGCATCTCATTAACGCAAGGTAGTTACACGCATCTAAAAAATGCTGCAAACTCCAATATTTTGACATTAGATGTGTCTAACGTCAAAATATGAATATATGCAGTTAGGTTTGCGCCGAATTTGCGTAAAAAATAAGACTCAAATTCGGCGCAAATGGAGTATAAATATGTCCGAAGGTTTTTAAATTATTATACAAAGCTTGTGGCAGCGCCCCCGACTTGTTAAGGGGCTTGATTTGGTTAAACATGTAGAACGGCAAGTTGGCATGAAAGAAATCTGCCAACAAATATATTTTGACTGTGAGAGTTGATGAGTCATTGGGCTAAATCTTCCACCAAGGCAACGATCCAACCTGCTAAAAAAAATGCAAGGCTGAGATCAGCAGGGGAAGACTGATGTGAGCGGGCCACTGAGGCACACACCGATGTATGCATCTCTTTTTATCAGTCTCCGGGGGAGGTGTCTTGTTCACCTTCCCCCAGGAAGCTGTGCTGATAAAGGATCTAATCAGAGTGAGGCGTTTAAATGGCTCGGAGGCCCTGCATTCCATGCTTTGCAAGTAGAAGCCAGAGTCATTACTGCCTAGAGTGTACGTCTAGGAAGGTTTACGGCCCTTGAGATGTCACTGGCTTCTTCCTGTGTTCCGCATGCTACGGATTGAGAATTGTCAGAGTGCCCTTGATGCGTAAATGGGTCACATCCTCAGTTAACTGTTAGAGTTCTGACATTTCTGAAGGACGCAAGTTTTTGAACAGCTCCGCTGCATCTCTTACTGCTACCTATAGCTTCCTTAGTTGTCTGGGCACCTCACATTCTATGAGACACCTGCAGTTTTACAATATTGTTGGGAAATGAAAGGTGGTGGGAACACCCAGAGTTAAGCTCCACTAAGCAGAAAGGAATGCAAAGTTTTCAGATTTGCACATTGCTTTTATCTACCTCAAGTTTAGTGTTCTTTTGTGTCTGGGCACATTGCTCTTTATTAGACGTCAGCATTTTAAAAATACCATTGGGTATTAGAAGGAAGCGGGAACACCTAGGGGCAGATTTATGAAAAGTGCTTTCACTTGGCCCCCCCTTGCATACATTACACCTGGCGCAGGCATAATGTGGCGCAAGGGTTTACAAAGTGGCACTTTGTAAATACCGTGCAGGGAAAATACCACTTTATTGCCACCTTAGCTTGCTGCGCTAAGGTGGCGCTAGAGGCTCTTAAATATGCCCCTTAGAGTTATACATAATTAACAATAAGGAGGGCTAAGTCTGTAGATGTGTACATTTAATATAATGAATAGACAACACTTTTCATAATTCATCTTAAGAATGTGGCCATTATGTGACTATACCTTTGACATGAATGTATTTTTGGGGATAACTGCCAATTTCATATAGATTTATAACAAGCTTCCATATGTTTTTATACATGAAATTGATATAAGGTATGGATTGGAAAAAGTGGTATGATGTTTGGGTGGCAAATATGTCACAAGTATGATTCCATGATATGAAAGAATTATTTTTTGGGGGGATAGGGGCCAATTTGATATCATTATTGCATCAAGTTTTACATATTTTTATACTGATATATTCAAACAGTTGTTTGTGTATGTCAGATGCTTGAAAATGTAATTTACAATATTTTTCCTTCCATTGCTATGGTTTCAAGTAAGTAAACAATACTGTTTTACCTTACCTTTCCTGCAACTGCTTTGTCCCCAAACCTCAAAGCATGGAGCTAAGAACAAGGGGGAAGAGAGAGATGGAGCCCTTGGAATAAAAAAACCTCTCCTTCCCTCCAACTCTTCAGAATGTTCTAGAAAGAGCACGGCTTTGTGAACATGGGAGTCCTGCCTTCACCAATCATCCAAGGTTTGGCCACGTACTGCAGATACTGCAGAGACACCTCACAGTGATGAGACAAAACCTCCTTTTAATGCTCTGCAGTTCTCTTTTGCAGTCTTGGGTGATACAACTCGGGTCTGGGAAAAGTAGAATTTTGCATCCTATGAAGTGCAGTTTTTTTCAGATTCAGGAGTTGTGATTTTATCTCTTTCTGTCAGCAGAACTCTCTAGGTCGGTCACTAATGTGTGAGCTCCCAGTCGGTGTGTACTTTGGAGGTTGATAATCTTGCGAATATCAATGACTTCTGAGTCATCACTAACCCCCTGCAAATCGGGCTGTAAAACTGGAGCATTACTGCCTGGGCATCTAGGGCTCAGCACAGTTCCTAGGGTTCTCAGACCGGCAGCGTTTGCCTTGCTCTAAGGTGATCTCATTCATTGCTTAAGTCTTGCCATAGCCAATGGAATGCCATTTTAGAACGTAGCCTGATCCTAAATGTGACTATCCTGTTCAGAGACATTGGCTCCAGTATCACCACTCTTTGGTCTTGTCTAACTACTGTGATTATCTTGTTCAAGGAACATGGACTCCATCATGACCACTCTTTGGTCTTCTCTACCTACCTATTGTCACTCTAAGACATTTGACAAGGTTCCCATTCCCCTGCTCCTCAGTGTGTTTCAAGGACATTGGTGACTTACCCAGGAGTTCTTTGTCATAGTTGGGTTGTCCCACAGAACACCCCACTGTAGGGAAGCAATTACCATCTCTGGTTCGACAAAACAGTCAGTCATGTTGACACCACCTTGTCCATCCAAAGTATAGGGCAGATCAAACCCCCTAGCTGCTTTCCCCTGTGGGCCTCTTTCCACAACAGGCTAGCAGTTTAGGGTTGTTGTTATGCAATGCCAGTGCCTGGGCAGACCTCTGAGTTGTGTAGACGGTTCTTTGTAGTGTATTGGGTTATCAGATGTGCAGGATGTGAGGCCTGCACAAGTAATAGTTCCACAATTTACCCTTTCTGGGAACCAAGCACCCATTGTAGCATTGACTCTCTCAAGATAGCGAAACAGAGCAGCCCAAGGCCTACTTGGGCGAGGTGGTGTGGGCTAGTAATCACCATTCTCTGACACACAGTAATAACACTCAATAAATAATTGTTCAGCCAGTGTGTTTTCTTTGGAAAAAGGAAAAGTGCACTTATTACACACACACACACTAATCAATCTATGCACTAATTTACAAATAAAAACAAAAGGCAGATTGGAAATATCTTACAAGACAGTGTGAAAACAAATCTAATTCCTGAAGGGTCATGACCTCCACAATCATACTAACCTCAAAATATACCAGATAAGACATCATAATAAGGAAGGGCATCACTTAAAAAAAAATAGTCCTATTGGCTTTATCAAGAGGTCACCATATTACAAGAACAACAAACCACATGTTAACCACTTGGGTGGTAAGGACATGCTGGAACCATCCTCAGCACCAGTGCCCTAGTGTTGAGAATGGCTCAAGCACATCCTGGCACCAGAGGCAGGAATTCCCTTTGAAGTGAGCACCAGAGGGGTTTCTGTTTTGTATTTTTAGTCTTGTCTGCCAGGGAAGAGCTTCCCCAGCAACCAAAGCTGTTTTTATTACTTCTCTCTAATTAAAATCATTAAAGAGAAAATGAAAGTGAAATAAGCCAATTGCTTAATTTATTTTGACTTACATTGGTGCTTGGGGACAGGTCTCAGCCCCCTGAGCATCAATGTGGATGAAGAAGGTGCAGAAGGGCGATCCCCAAGCAGGGATCCACCTGCTGGACACTTGGGAGAACATGTGAGGGGGGATACGTCTCCATGGAAATGGGCTAGTTCCTCCTTACCCAGGTAAAACACATTTTCTACCCACCTTGGGGGAGGGCAGATAGGAGGCCTTGAAGCTCACTAGACCCCAGGCCATTTTCTTTAATATATATTGCAGGGGTGGAAGTTGCAATTCCACCCATCAGGCAGAGCTACTCCCCTACCCTAAAAATGCATACACTGTCTTTCTCCCCCAGAGGTGTATTTGAGAGGTTTAACCCCCCATTCTGCCTCCATTGGGCAAAAGGTCCACTGCACAAAGAGGCTTTTTTTAATATGTCAAAAGGTGGGGGCAGCCATCCGTTATATCAGGCTTAGCCTCCCTAGACAACAACAACACCCCCCTCCCCAAAAATCTGAACCTTAATGTAGAGGACTTGATTCCCCAATCAATCTGCCCCTGAGGGGGGGGGGGCAGTAGGAAGCCCACTAGCATCCAGGCATATTTTAAGGCTGTATCAATGGTTAGGGGTGACCATTCCATATATCAGGCTGAGCCCCAACCCCAAGTAAAAAAAAAATCTGAACAGTCCTCTTGCCCCCTTGGGGGGGAATCTACCTAATTTTACTCCCCAATCTCCCTCCAGGGGAGAAGAAAACCTGTCAGGGATTTACTTTGTTACCTTTATTAAGGGGGTGGGGACAACCATCCCAAATATCAGGCTATGCTACTCACTCCAAAATGACCACAGCCCCTGGGTGGGCAGGTAGGAGGTATTTGCGCCCAATCTGCCCCCAACCCCCCGGGTGAGAGGAGAAAACCACTAAACACCAGATATATATATATATATATATATTTATATATATATATATATTTTGCTACAAGGAGTGGGACAGCCTGCCAAGAAATAACCCCAAAACCCCACCTTCAAACTCATCTCAACAGTCTTTACTTCCAATCTGACCCCCTGGGGGGTTGGGGGGGGGGCCGAAAGCCCAAACAAATGTTTAACATGCCATATAAAAAAGGGGTCATTCATCTTTAATCACAATCTGCTACAAGGGGTCAGAAAAACTGTTGTGCCCATTCTGGATGAGGAGCAAGGTGAAGCATGGGTGAGCAAACTCCCCCCTATTTATTTTTTTGGCCTATTTGGTTTCTAGTGGCCTTTTGGTGCACAGGGAGCAGATTTTGAGTAAACTCCCTCAATCCACCACTTGGGGGGTGGGCCCGAAAGACTGAGGCACCTATTCTGGGGAAGGAGTATGGGGGTGATGGCTAGATGACTTGCATCATCTCCCTTTTTTAAAAGATGGGTATATTTTTTCCCTGGGGTTTAGTGGCCTTTCATCCCCCTGAAGCAGAATTTTGGGTAAATACCCTCAACCCACCTGCTAGGTGGGCAGAAAGACAGATGCACCCATTCTGGAGTGCCAGCAAGGCACGATGCATGAGTGAGCCACTCCACCCCTTTTTTATTTTTGGGACAATTTTTCCCCTAGTTTCTAGGTGCCTTTCTGTCTTCTGTGGACAGATTTTGGATACACATCCCTGTGGGGGCAGAAAGACTGATGTATCTATTCTGGGGTGTACATGCATCATGATGCTTGGATGAGCCCCCCCACCCACCACCTGTTTTTATTTTTCGGAATATTTTTTCCCTGATATCTAGCGGCGTTTCTGTCCACTGGGGGAATATTCTGGGTAAACAACCTCAATCCACCTCCAGAGGACAGAAAGACTTATGCACCTATTCTGGGGTGGGAGCACTGCATTATGTCTGAATGAGCCACCCCCACACCATTTTTTGTGGCTCACCACAGATTCAAGAACTTTCCATCATAGAAATTTGAGGACCATTTGTTTTTTAGTCAAAGTTTGAGGTTTGCAAGGGCTTCTGGGTAAGAAACCTGGAGAGAGCAACACAGGTCATCCTAACTTGGATTACCTCAGGAGTGTTATTCTGGACCATGCCATCCCTTCGGGAGTCTCTTCTGTACAGCATTGTCAGACTGTGCACAGAACGGGGGCCGGAACACTTTATATCCACATTCCAGCTAATACCTGTAGGAGGCTGGCCTGGCTTATAGTGGGTACCTGATGGTACTTACACCTTGTGCCAGGTCCAGTTATCCCTTATTAGTAGATTAGTAGTGTTCTAGCAGCTTAGGCTGATGGAGGTAGCTATAGCAGAGCAGCTTAGGCTGAACTAGGCGACATGCAAAGCTCCTACTATACCACTTATATAACACTATGGCCCTCATTACAACCCTGGCGGTCAGTGTTAAAGCGGCGGTAAGACCGCCAATAGGTCGGTGGTAAAAAAAATGGGATTATGACCGTGGCAGAAACCGCCAACAGAGACAGCCACTTTAACACTCCGACTGCCACAGTGGTACAAACAAACAGCATGGCGGTCACCGCCAACAGACAGGCAGGAGACAAAGTACCGCCCACAGTATCACAACCTACCAATCCGACACCTTTTCCGGGGCGGTTTCACCGCGGACAAAAACACGACGGAAACAGGACTTCAAACGCTCACCTCTACACACCCCACGAGGAATCAGGACGCCATGGCACCGGAGCTGCAGATCCTGCCAGCCCTTATCTTCTTGCTCCTCTACCAGGAGCACGAACGCCGGGGCAGAAGACTACAGTGAGTACTGCACCTACGACAAAGGGGAGGGGGGGGGAGGGAAGAAACAGTAACACACACACGCAACATGCAACACCCCCACCCTCACCCACCACAACACACACACTAATACAGCATGATACATTACAGTTACACCCAACAACCCCCCCGGAAGAATGCAAAGACAAAAGGAAATGAGATGAACGATTGTAATAGGTTAAAATGCAGAACTCTAAAGTATACATATATACATTATAAACAAGATATACAAAAGGAATAGTATTCCAGGTAGTGCTCCATTGAAGTCCGTGGAACACTGGGCCCACACGGTATGGGCGAGGCCCACACAAGATCCCCGACCATGAAGGAGAGAACACTGCAGGGGCATCAGATAGCAAGAAAACAGGCACCTCAGGGGGAGGGAAAGGGGGGGCACCTCAGCCGGTTGAGTGCACAACGCCAAATCCACGAGGGGGGCACATGCCCACTCCGCAATCCTGGGGAGTGCAATGCCACAGTCTCTCAAGTCTCTCCAATGGGTGGTTTGCCCACTGTAGAAATCCTGGGGAGTGCAAAGCCATAGTCTCTCAAGTCTCTACAGTGGGTGGTTTGCCCACTGTACAATCCTGGGGAGTGCAAAGCCACAGTCTCTCAAGTGGATGCCTTTCTCCACTGGTTCAGGAGGGGGCTTTGTGCCCAGAGTGCTTCATAATGCTAAGGACAGAGGTAGTGGATGTGATACTCTACTGGTTCTGGAGGAGGTCTTGTGACCAGAATTCTTCATCCTGCCAAGGACAGAGGTAGTGGATGTTAAACTCCACTGGTTCTGGAGGGGGCTTTGTGCCCAGAGTGCTTCATCCTGCCAAGGACAGAGGTAGTGGATGTTAAACTCCACTGGTTCTGGAGGGGACTTTGTGCCCAGAGTGCTTCATCCTGCCAAGGACAGAGGTAGTGGATGCCTTTCTCCACTGGTTCTGGACGGGGTCTTGTGCCCAGAGTGCTTCATCCTGCCAAGGACAGAGGTAGTGGATGTTAAACTCCACTGGTTCTGGAGGGGGCTTTGTGCCCGGAGCGCTTCATCCTGCCAAGGACAGAGGCAGCAGGTGTTAAACTCCACTGGTTCTGGAGGGGGCTTTGTGCCCAGAGTGCTTCAATCCTGCCAAGGACAGAGGTAGTGGCTGCCTATCTCCACTGGTTCTGGAGGGGGCTTTGTGCCCAGAGTGCTTCATCCTGCTAAGGACAGAGGTAGTGGATGTGATACTCCACTGGTTCTGGAGGGGTTTTTGTGCCCAGAGTGCATCATCCTGCTCGTGACGGACTCAGTACCGTCAGTGCCCTTGGCGCTCATGTGCCAGCGATGTTTGTTGTGGCGGTGCCCTGTTCAGTGGTGCTTGTTGTGGTTGTGGCGGTGCCCTGTCCAGCGGTGCTTGTTGTGGCGGTGCCCTGTTCAGCGGTGCTTGTGGCTGCGGGGTCCTTTGCCTGTGACTCAGCTGCTGGCGGTCCTGTCTGGCCCAGCGGGGCTGGTGCTGGCGGTCCTCTCTGGCCCAGTGGGGCTGGTGGCGGTGGCCTCCTGGCCAGCAGGGCAGGTGCTGGCGGTGGACTCCTGGGCAGCGGGGATGATGGCGGTCTTTTCCTCCGTGCTGCTCTTCCCAAACCTTCTGACCTTCTTGAGGCCCTTCCCCACCTTGGAAGGTGTTGCAGCTGACTCCACACTCCCACCTGTATCCCTGGGAGCGGCTTTGGTGGCTGGAGTCTTCCCCCTCTCCAGCCTGGCACTGGCCAACTTTTGATGCTTGACAGGTGGGGGACTGTCCGTGCTGTGGCTCCGTGCCACACTGGCTGCCCTGGTGGCCGGTGCACACCAGATACCGGTGACTACTGGCACCACTGGTCCCAGAGATGTTGTGGCTGAGGTGCTAGGTAGGGACCTGGAGAGTCAGGCCCTAGGAGACGGACGGGGTGGGGGAGGTGTGGGAAAGAGGTCAAGTTTGGCTAGGAAAAGTTTTTTGGGAGCACTGGGACGGGTAGCTGGAGGGGGTTTGGGAGTGGAGGAAGAGGTTGTGGTTGTAGGAGGTGTTAGTTTGGTGACTGTGGGTGAAGGTGCATGCGCTGGAGGCTGTTGTGAGGTGGATGGCTGTTGGGTGGGTGTGTGACTGCGCTTGTGTATCTTGGGAGGTGGCGTCACAGACACACTGGGAGAGGACACAGGGGACGTGTGAATGGCAGTGGGGGTGGTGACTGCACGTGAGCGGTCTGTGGTGGTGTGTGTGCTGGTGATATAGTAGTGTAGATGTAGTGCATGCAGGTGTAAGTGTAGACAAGACTGGGAGGGAGTAGGGAGATGAGGAGGAGGGGGACACAGTGGAGGCAGTGGATGTTGGTGTGTCTGCATGCGTGTGATGCTTGCGTGAGTGCCTGTGGGATGTGTGGTGCATATGTTTGCCTGAGCTTCCCTTGTGTGTTGACGTGTGTGCATGATGGTCTGAAGGTGTGCTTCGGATAGGCTGAGGTACAGGGGATAGGGTCTGGTTGGAGGAAGTTGGAGGGGGGAGGCTAGACACAGGGACAATGGCTGCCATCAGTGCTGAGTCCAGAGTCTGAAAAGCTCGCTGAAGGGCCGTCTGACCAGAATAAATGCCCTCCAGAAATGCATTTGTTTGTTGCAACTGCCTTTCTACACCCTGGATGGCATTCAAAATGGTAGACTGCCCAACAGTGAGGGACCTGAGGAGGTCAATGGCCTCCTCACTGAGGGCATCAGGGGTGACTGGGGCAGGGCCTGAGGTGCCTGGGGCGAAGGAGATGCCCACCCTCCTGGGTGAGCGGGCACGGGGCAAAGGCTGAGGGGCTGCTGGGAGGGCGGTGCTGGTAGGGGGGTGGCGGCTGTACCTGTAGATGAGGGGGACACAGATGTTGCCGCCACCACAAGGGAGCTCCCATCAGAGGACGAGTCCGTGTCACTGGTGTCAGCTCCTGTCCCCGCTGTGGCGCTCCCCTCGCCCTCCGTCCCACTGGTGAACTCAGAGTCCGGGGGCCATGTGGGATGCAGCTCCCTCCTGCTCGGGTGCCACTGCTCCTCCGCCTGATAATGCTAATGCACACAAGAACAGGGAGACCACAAAAAGGGGGGGACGACAGAAGAAAGACATGTTGAGTGCATGCATTACCGCTACCGTTGG
This sequence comes from Pleurodeles waltl, assembly GCF_031143425.1. Lineage (NCBI taxonomy): Eukaryota > Metazoa > Chordata > Amphibia > Caudata > Salamandridae > Pleurodeles > Pleurodeles waltl. The sequence goes on along the minus strand of NC_090444.1, from coordinate 3,595,140 downwards.
CGGACACGACAGACACAGAAGCCCCCTGCACTACGCCACGCACTTGGCCTCCACTGTTCAATCCCTGGGACATGGCCTACAAGGCTATGGATGACATCAGCACACATGGATGACACAGGAGCCTGACTAGGTGTACTTGGACATGTACACAGGTGGGGTAGGGTGCCACAGGGTCTGCCAGAAGAAGGGGAACTTGCCTACTAAACTCGCCCTGGCCTAGGGAAACCCACAACCCACCTCCCCCACCCAGACACCTCCACTGCGCGCAAAATCACCTGAATGAGATTGTACTCACCCCCTTGTAGCTGCTGTGACACCCTCAAGCGCCCCTCCAACTCCGGGTACGCCACCGCCAGGATCCTGAACATCAGAGGGGTCATGGTGCGACGGGCACCCCTCCCACGTTGGGAGGCCATCCCCAGCTGGGCCTCCGCCGTCTTCTTGCTCCAGCGGCGAATGTCCTCCCATCTCTTATGGCAGTGGGTGCTCCGTCTGTGGTAGACCCCCCGGGTCCGGACGTCCTTGGCGATGGCACCCCAAATATATTTTTTCTGGTGGGTGCTGACCTACATGAATTGTACAGGGGGAAAAGAAAAGTTAGTACCAAATGCATGGTCACAGTCATTGACCCCCACCCCTACCCTTGCCATGATGCACATGCACTCGCCGTCGTTTCATGCGCGCCTCAATCCCCCTCCCCATCTTTCATCCACCCCACTCCACACAAGTTCCCTGGCTCAGTGCATGACGCCTACATCCTGCAGAATAGCAGCATCCCTTATGTGATGGGTCAACTCCAGAGGCACCGTGTGTGGCTAATAGGTGACTCTGGTTACCCCAACCTGTCATGGCTACTGACCCCAGTGAGGAATCCCAGGACAAGGGCAGAGGAACGCTACAATGAGGCCCATGGGCGATCTCGGCGGATAATTGAGCGGACCTTCGGCCTCCTGAAGGCCAGATTCCTCTGCCTCTATATGACAGGTGGATCCGTATTCTACTCACTAAAAAAAGTGTGCCAGTTCATCTTGGAGGAATGTCCATGGCAGAGTCCAGTCTATTAGTCTCACAGGTGCATTGTCCAAATGGGTCTGGGAAGTGGAGCTGGGGCAGTTTGAGGATGGACAGGGTGACAAAGTGGGACAGAAGGATGACATTCAGGGTGGTCTAATTTCTTGGCGGGGGTCTTGGCATTGTTCTCTGTCTTTGTCCTGGATCTCAGGGACCGTTTGCGGGGTGGTTCTCCATCTGCAGGGGGTGGGGTGCCGGTGTGGGGTCCTTTGGCGGTGCCTCCTGTCCACTAGCGCCGGCGGAGGTGGTGGGCAGTTCATCGTCCATGCTAGTATCAGGGGCCCTTTGTTCTGCCACAGTGTCCCTCATGGTGTTGACTACTTCCTTCAGCACCCCTACGATGGTGCCCAGGGTGGAATTGATGGCTCTGACTTCCTCCCTGAAGCCCAAATACTGTTCCTCCTGCAGGCGCTGGGTCTCCTGAAACTTGGCCAGTACCGTTGCCATCGTCTCCTGGGAGTGGTGGTATGCTCCCATGATGTTGGAGAGGGCCCCATGGAGAGTGGGTTCCCTTGGCCTGTCTTCCCCCTGTCGCACAGCAGCCCTCCCAGTTCCCCTGTGTTCCTGGGCCTCCGTCCCCTGGACCGTGTGCCCACTTCCATTGCCCCCAGGTCCCTGTTGTTGGGGTGGTGGGTTAGCCTGGGTTCCCTGTAGTGGTGGACACACTGCTGATTGACGTGTCCTGGGGACAGAGGTATGGGCCCACTGGGTGGGTGCTGTGCTGGTGTTTCTAGAGGGGGGTAGGTCTGTAGTGGCCTGTGCCTGTGTGAGGAGAACCGACTGTCCCGAGGTCCCCGATGGGCCGGGCTGGTCATCTTGATCCAGTTGGACAGAGCTGCTGTCATCACTGTGGGCCTCTTCTGTGGGTGGAGTGGACATGTCTGGACCCTCCAGTCCAGTGACGTTGGGTAGGGGTCCTGCAGGGGCATAAAAGGATGTTTATTGCATCTGTGTGTGCCATGGTGTGCAATAGGTGGGTGACTGTGTACCCCAGTGCTTTCATTCTTGTGTGGGACCTTGTGTGATGGTGTTTTGGGGGGTGTATGGGTATGTGCAGTGGCCATGCTTTGGTGATGGGTGTCCATGCTTTGTTGTTGCATGCAGGGCTTGGTGTTGGGATGGTTGGGGTTTGATAGTGGAACATTTGTGAGGAGAAGGAGTGATAGGGGTAAGGGTGAGGGTGGAGGTATGTGATGGCATGCAGGTGGGGTGGGGGGGATGAAGTAGTTAAGATATGACTTACCAGAGTCCATTCCTCCATCTACTCCTGCGAGGCCCTCAGGATGCAGACTCGCCAAGACCTGCTCCTCCCATGTAGTGAGCTCTGGGGGATGAGTTGGGGGTCCGCCACCAGTCCTCTGAACCGCCAGGTGGTGTCTTGAGACCACAGAACGCACCTTCCCCCGTAGGTCGTTCCACCTCTTCCTGATGTGAGCCCTAGTTCTTGGGTGCTGTCCCACTGCGTTGACCCTGCCGACTATTCTTTGCCATAGCTCCATCTTCCTTGCAATGGACATCTGCTGCACCTGTGATCTGAATAGCTGTGGCTTTACCCGGATGATTTCCTCCACCATGACCCTGAGCTCCTCCTCCGAGAACCTGGGGTGTCTTTGCGATGCCATGGGGTGGTGTGGGTGCTGTGTGGGGTGGTGTGTGTTGTGATGTGTGGGGTCATATTTAGTGGTGTGTTGTGTGAGGTGCGTGGAAGTAATGTGGGTGATGGTATTGTGTGCCTGTGGATGCTTGGTTGTATTTTGTAGTGTCTCTCTCTGGCCTTCTTTTGGAATTTTTGGCCATAGGGGTTAGTGGGTGATGTGTGTGTGCGTTTTATATTGTAGTGGGTGTGTGGGAGTGGTGTGTGTATGTGCATCAGGTGTGTGTATTTCGATTTGTCCAATGTGGTAGTGTTTTGTAAATGTGTGTGTATTTTGAGCGTGGCGGTGTGTACCACCAATGGAATACCGCGGTTGAAAGACCGCCGCGTGGATTCGTGGGTTGTGATAGTGTGGGCGTATTTCTGTTGGCGTGACGGTGTCGGTTTTGTTTTCGCCAGTTTATCACTGACCTTTGGTGTGGCGGACTTGTGTGGGTGTCTGTATTTTGGCAGAATCCGAGCTGTGGGTCTTAATAGCTGTGGCGGGATTCCGCGGCCGTGGCGGTGTGTTGGCGCTCTTCTGCATGGCGGTAAGCGGCTTTTACCGCCAATGTTGTAATGAGGACCTATATCATAAGAATCACAATACTCAGAGTTACTAAAAATAAAGGTACTTTATTTTAGTGACAATGTGACAAAAATATCTCAGAGGACATACTCCCTTAGGAGGTAAGTAAAATACACAAAATATACACACAAACCAAAATCAGGTATTTAAACAGTTAGGAAAGTAGTGCAAACACTGTAGAATACAATAGAATGCAATAGGCCTAGGGGCAACACAAACCATATACTATGAAAGTGGAATGCAAACCACTTAGGGACCCCAGGCCTAGTGTAGTGTGTAGAGGGTCACTGGGAGTGTTAGAAAACACTAAGGGTGTCCAAGATACCCTACCCCAAGACCATGCAAAGTTGGAATAAAATGACCCTACTCCCACAAAAAAACAAATAAAGTTGTAATAGGAGATTCTGCAAAGACCACAACTAACTGCAAAGCACTGAAGAGGGATTCCTGGACCTGAGGACCTGTAAAGGAAGGGGACCAAGCCCAAGAGTCATGAAAGTATCCAGGGGGGGCAGGAGCCCACTAAACCCTGGCTGAAGGTGCAAAATGGCTGCCTCTGGGTGGAAGAAGCTGAAGATTCTGCAACAACGGAAGATGGCAGGAACTTCTCCTTTGCACAGAAGATGTCCCACGGCGTGCTGGAGGATGCAGAGTTGTTTGTTGTTTCTATGCAGAAAGACTGCAAACAGGCCTTGCTAGCTGCAAAGGTCACTGTAGAAGAAAAAGGGTGCTGCCCGGGACCAGGAAGGACCAGGAGGTCGCCAATTGGACGAGGAGACAGAGGGGGCGCTCAGCAATACAGAGAGCCCATGTAGAAACAGGCAGCACCTGCAGAAGTACTTCAACACAGGTTCAAGAAAACTGAGCATGGAGGTCGTCTCAACACTACAAAAGAGGGTCCCACGAAGCCGGTAGTCAACTCAGTGAGCTGAGCAATGCAGGACAGAGTGCTTGGGACTTGGGTGGTGCAGTGCACCAAGGATTCCTTGCAAAAGTGCACAGAAGCCCTAGCAGCTGCAGTTCACACAGTACACAGGATTACTGTCTGGCGAGGGGAGGCAAGGACTTACCTCTGCCAAATTTGGACAGATGGACCACTGGACTGTCGGGGTCACTTAGATCTAGCTCCTGTGTTCCAGAGACCACGCTCGTTAGGATGAGAGGGGACTCAGAGGACCAGTGAAGCAGAAGCTTGGTGCCTGCATTAGCAGGGGGAAGATTCTGTCGACCCATGGGAGATTTCTTCTTGGCTTCCAGTGCAGGGTGAAGGCAGACAGCCCCCAGAGCATGCACCACCAGAAACAGTCGAGAAAGCCGCCAGGATTAGGCGCTACAATGTATCTGGTAGTCTTCTTCCTACTTTGTTGCAGTTTTGCAGGCGTCCTGGAGCAGTCAGCGGTCGATCCTTGGCAGAAGTCGAAGAGGGAGATGCAGAGGAACTCTGGTGAGCTCTTGCATTTGTTATCTGAAGAGAATCCCACAGGAGAGACCCTAAATAGCCCTCAGAGGAGGATTGGCCACCTAGTCAGGTAAGCACCTATCAGGAGGGGTCTCTGAAGTCACCTGCTGACACTGGCCACTCAGAGGCCTCTCTTGTGACCTCACACCTCTGCATTCAAGATGGCAGAAGTCTGGGACACAATGGAGAAGCTCTGGGCTACTCCTCCCCAACGCTTCACACCAATTTCCAAAGGGAGAGGGTGTAACACCCTCTCTCATAGGAAATTCTTTGTTCTGCCTTCCTGGGACTGGGCTGCCCAGACCCCAGGAGGGCAGAAGCCTGTCAGTGGGTTGGCAGCAGCAGTAGCTGCAGTGAAAACCCCAGAGAGCTAGATTGGCAGTACCCGGAGTCCATGCTGGAGCCCCGGGGATGGATGGGATTGACACTCTAATACCATATTTGGCATCGGGGGACAATTCCATGATCCTAGACATGTTACATAGCCATATTCGGAGTTACCATTGTGAAGCTACACATAGGTATTGACCAATATGTAGTGCACATCTGTAATGGTGTCCCCGCACTCACAAAGTCCGGGGAAATTGTCCTGAACTATGTGGGGGCACCTTGGCTAGTGCCAGGGTGCCCTCACACTTAGTAAGTTTGCACCTAACCTTTACTAAGTGAGGGTTAGACATATAGGTGACTTATAAGTTACTTAAGTGCAGTGTAAAATGGCTGTGAAATAACGTGGACGTTATTTCACTCAGGCTGCAGTGGCAGTCCTGTGTAAGAATTGTCTGAGCTCCCTATGGGTGGCAAAAGAAATGCTGCAGCCCATAGGGATCTCCTGGAACCCCAATACCCTGGGTACCTAGGTACCATATACTAGGGGATTATAAGGGTGTTCCAGTGTGCCAATCAGAATTGGTAAAAATGGTCACTAACCTGCAGTGCCAATTTTAAAGACAGAGAGAGCATAAGCACTGAGGTTCTGATTAGCAGAGCCTCAGTGACACAGTTAGGCACCACACAGGGAACACATTCAGGCCACAACTATGAGCACTGGGGTCTTGGTTAGCAGGATCCAAGTGAGACAGCTAAAAACAAACTGACACACAAATAAAAAATGGGGGTAACATGCCAGGCAAGATGGTACTTTCCTACAATACCGTGTTATATCCAACCCACGTGCGGAGTATTTTTATACCGCCACCTATTCCTTTCTGGTCTTCATACCTAGTGGAACCTTGAGGACTGACTTGATGCTCTCTAGAAAGCTGCGTGTTGGATAATGACTTATATGCTTGTCCAAAATAAAAAAACGAAATAAGATTTAAAAAAAAAGACAAGTTGAATAATGAAGTCGGAAACTGAATATTATGCATCTCAAGTATCACGTAGTAGAATATGAGTGACACAGTGCTGTTTGGGGGGCCTGCACTACAAGCCCCAGACTCCTTTGCGGCTCGGAAGCCACCGGCTGCCATTTTGCGCCCAGAGGCGCAGTGAAAAGGTTGCTTCACTCCCGCTCCGCGTGATGAACTATGTGCTGTTTGGGAGGCCTGCACTACAAGCCCCAGACTCATTTGTGGCTCGGAAGCCGCTGGCTGCCATTTTTGCGCCCGGAGGCGCAGTGAAAAGGTCACTCCACTCCCACTCTGCGGGATGAACTCTATGCTGTTTGGGGGGCTGTAGTGCTTTCCTCTTATTTAGTTTCTAAGCACTAACATAACACAACAGAAATGCACTTCTGAGGTCAAAGAAGACTTTTATTGTTGTTAATTCTTCCCCAACCACAATATTTATGAATGACGAATTAGTAGCTTTCAAGTCCGCGTTAATCAAACAAAATATATCAGTTTGCAATATACACAGCAGGTTATATTTATAAGATATTGAATGCAAAGCAAAACAAATACTTCACCGTGTGGGAATTATCTACAGCTTCATCTTTCTAAGGTCTGCAAGCTGATGACCCCTGTCAGCCGCGAGAAAGAGAGATTCATCTACCCACACAGGATTGCTGGCAGCTGGCGCCAAGCTCCAGCACGAGGTCCGGCAGATTCGAATCTGACTCTCTGCAGCCTGTGTCATTCGTTACAAAGGTGTGCCTCCTCCTCTCAGACTGTTAGGGTTTGTGCACAGCAAAGAGCATGTCCCCTCTCACTGCACTAGTGGGTTCTGTAATAGCTCCCTTTTAAACTTACTATTCAAACCCTTTCTTGTTATCTCACCTTCCCCCCCCCTTAGGCTTCTGTGTATGTTGTTTAATGTGCTGTTTTGTTTACACATTGGGCCTTGCTTTTACCAAGGCTTCTTTAAAACACTCCTCCTTAGGCCATGTGTTAATTCAACTCATTTGCATAATAACTGAAACTCTGCACACCTTTCAAGAACATGTGCAGCATGTGAGGACCACACCCAGCCCTTCAAACCACACCCAGCTCTTCGAACCACACCCAGCCCTGTCTATAAAAGGCAGCCCCCGAGCCTCACCCAGTGCTTGTGCTCGTCTACCTCCCGCTTACCTGAGAACAGATCCCTCGGCGCTGGCACTCCTGCTCTCTACAGACTTTCATTGGCTTCAATGCGCGCAGCTGCTGGCTCTTCCTTCTTCTGGTTTCCGGTTCCTCCTTGCCTCAGCCTCTCTCCTACAAACAACCTGCAAAAGAGAAAGAAGACAAGGTTAGACTGATCAGTATCTCTTGCCAGCAACAAGTAAGTGCAAAACTTTTTATTACCTGAAGGAACTTTGACAACAATTTCTGGATTCGTGTGTGGACGGTTTGAAGCAAGATACCTTCCACGAACATTGTGATTCAGGCTCTTTGTTGCAAGAATACCTTGCGGAGCTTTGTGAAACAAACATTGTTTTTTTTTTATGGAACTTTTAAGAATCGAACAGTGGAAACCATTAACAGCAAGGCAAACAGTAAATCAAGGACTTGCACAAATTACATGCTGTATTTTGATGTAAAAGTACAGTATTTGTTTTCCAAAAGATTCTGGAGATATGGGAAAAGTGAGTCTGCTATTGGGAATTTAGGCTTTAGTTATATTAAGATGAATGTTTGATATTGGTAATTCTGATAACGGTATTTGTTTAATGTTTTAGAAGCTTTACAGTAATAGAAAGCACATCCCAGAGCAGTAACACATTCCAAACCTGGAAACTCGAGACCAGGATCCAAGAGGTACTTTTAGAAGAGAATTTCTAATAAATAAAGGGATAGTCAGGAACCCATTTAGGAATAGGTTGCACTTATCTGTTCTTTGTTTATGTTTCATTAGGCACCAGTTTCTACGGAAGTCAGAAAGGGCCGCAGATTTGTGCAGCACTTCAACAGTGGAAACGCAAGAACAGTGTTGTCTCTCTTTTTTTATTTTATCCACTTCCCCCCTACCCTTGAGCTTCTGTTCTTAGTGCACTGTGTTAAAAACTAGTGTGCTGGAACAAGCAGTTTCAGGGTGGGGTCGGATTGTCTTCAACCTCCATCAGAACTGAACAAGAACTCAGGTGAGCTGGGCTTTGACAGAAGCACAAGCCTTAAAAAAATTCAGTTCTGGTGGACGATGAATACCGGGGAAGAAATAGAGGGCATTGACGTCACGGATATGGCGCAGGCCCTAAATGAGGACTTGGCTCATAATGAATCAGTGTCTGGCATCTTACAACATATGCAAGAGGAAATAGAGAGATTAAAGATGGAGAATACCTCTTTAAAACAGGATTTAAGCAGGTATAAATTTAGGGGATCTCAGTGGAACACAGCTTTTACGCCTTTGTTTAAAACCACCTCAGAGACAGGGGCGCCATCAAAACATACAACTTTGCCTCCCCCAGTTGAGGTTACTGTTAATGTTCCTAATGCTGTGCCCTTAGCAGCACCTGAACGTTTTTATGGAGATAGTAACAAATTCCATGTTTTTATCCATCAATGTCAATTACACTTCGTTTGTAAGCCACAACAGTTCCCTACTGATGCTACGAAAGTGGCATTCGTCTTGTCTTATTTGGGTGGCACAGCAGCCAATTGGTCAATTCCTTTCGTGGATAGAGATGATCCCATCCTCCATAATTGGAATCAATTTAAACGTACCATGACCAGCCTTTTTGCAAAACACACTTTCATGCAGGCAAGTGATAATGAGCTTTTAAATCTTAAACAAGGTAACAAGGATTTATTGACCTATCTCACTAGTTTTAATCGTTTACTCACCGAGACACAGTGGCCAGAAGGAAAGCGTGTCTCCCTTTTTTATAAAGGTTTGAGAGACGAGTTAAAAGACGCGCTGGCTCATATCGTTGATTTGCCAGAAGACTATTCGGACTTTGTAGATTTAGTTGTGAAATTAGAACATAGACTAGGAGAAAGAAAGGGAGATAAATACAAACTGGAATCACGGTTAACTTTTATTAAACACGAGAAGAAAGACACAGATAATAAACTCCCTGAACCTGAGCCTATGCAAATAGGGACACTCAGAGGTCCACTCACATCAGAGGAAAAAGAAAGAAGGAGAAAACTTCAATTATGTTTATATTGTGGCAGGGCAGGTCACTTTGCCAGAGAATGTCCAGTAAAGCCTAAAACTCCACAAAAGGGTGCTGTTTCCTCCACCTCCTCAACTGAATCGGGAAACGATTAAGCTCGACAAGGGGAGAGGTTACTTGTTCGAGAAAACATCTTAATCAAACCTCTAATGCTGCAGCCTTCATGGTACCGCACATTCCTAGACATTTCATAATTCAGGTCGTTTTAATTGTTACTACCCAAGTGAGGCATTCTCTCCCTGTCCTACTGGACTCAGGCGCGACAGGAAATTTTGTGGATAATAAGTTAGCTGAAAACTTAGGACTTCCTATGTGCCTAAAGCCTTGTCCAGAAGCAGTATGTGCAGTGGATGGGTCAGAATTGACCTCTGGATTAATCACAAAACAAACAAGTCCACTTGTTATGGTCTGTCAGAACGGGCACACAGAGGTGATTAGCTTTGATCTGATAGATACTCCTAATTTTGGTTTGATTCTCGGGGTACCCTGGTTAACAACTCATAACCCAAAAATTGACTGGGTGAATAGAACTGTTACTTTGGATTCCTCTTTCTGTAGAACCAATTGCTATCAAGAAGCAGGTACAGAACAGAGCACAGTATTACACTGTGCTAGTGTTACACAAGATGAACCAAGTCTCCCTCCTGAATATTCTGACTTTAAAGACGTCTTTGATCCAGTAAAGGCTAGTGTGCTGCCCCCACATCGGTCTTATGACTGCCGTATAGATCTTATCCCAGGGGCCCCTTTACCTAATAACAGAGTATATGCTTTGACTGACGAAGAAACCAAATACTTAAGAACCTACCTAGATGACCTACTACAGTCTGGGTTCATCCGTCATTCCACATCTCCGGTATCATCTCCACTCTTTTTTATCCCGAAGCCGGATAAATCCCTGCGCGCGTGTATCGATTATAGAGGACTAAATAAGGCTACAATAAAGAATAAATATCCTCTTCCTCTAATACCTGTGTTGTTGGATCAATTAAGACATTCTACTGTATACACTAAACTAGATCTGCGGGGAGCTTACCACCTGGTCCGAGTAAAAGAGGGGGATGAGTGGAAGACAGCTTTCAAGACAAAGTTTGGTTTATTTGAGTACACAGTAATGCCCTTTGGGTTATGTAATGCCCCTGCGGCCTTTCAGTTCTTTATAAATGAGGTCCTACACGAATTCCTGGACGTTTGTGTCATAGTATACATAGACGACATCCTCATTTACTCTAAGAACTCAGAAGAACATACCCAACATGTTCGTGCAGTATTATCAAAGTTAAAAGAAAATCATCTTTTTGCTAAGTTAGAAAAGTGTACTTTTAATGTCAGCAAGGTGGACTTTTTAGGATACTGCCTGTCACCTCAAGGAATAACTATGGATGTAAAGAAAATCAGTGCTATTGCTGATTGGCCAGAACCATCCTCTGTAAAAGATATTCAGAAATTTCTGGGTTTCGCCAATTTTTATAGGAGGTTTATTGCACATTTTGCAGACATTGCGGCCCCAATAACTACCTTGTTGCGGAAAGGGCAACGATTTCTTTGGACTAATGAGGCGGCACACGCCTTTCAACTCCTAAAACAAAAGTTCACTTCAGCCCCAATTCTGAAACATCCTGATCCTGACTTGCCCTTTTTTGTTGAAGCGGATGCTTCACAAGTAGCTTTAGGAGGAGTTCTCTCTCAACGAGATATAGTAGATGGCCAGTTACATCCTATAGCCTTCTATTCCAAAAAGTTATTACCAGCTGAACAAAATTACACTGTGGCTGAAAGGGAACTACTAGCTATCAAAGTAGCCTTTTCAGAATGGAGGCATCATTTAATGGGAGCCAAGTACCCAGTTACAATCTTTTCTGACCATAAGAACCTACAGTTTTTTGGATCACTTAAAGCACTAACACCACGTCAGATGCGCTGGTTAAATTTTTTTAGCACATTTGACTTTGTTATAACCTATAGACCAGGTGCACAACAAATTCAATCTGATGTGTTATCTAGATACGGACATACCTCAGACATGAAACAAGATAAAATAGGAGAACCCATTATTCCTCCCCAAAAGTTTTTGGCACCAGTACAACAGAAGGATTTCATCACAGATCTATATAATGCACACATGCAAATAGCACCTCAGGATTGGTTAAAGGATTCCCATAACACAATACAACGAGGTTTATTGTATCACGACAACATGCTGTTAGTGCCCACCTCTGAATTACAAACACAGGTGATAATTTGGCATCACGCCTCACCATTGGCAGGTCATCCTGGTTGGGTAAAAACCCTGGAAAATGTGCAAAAACACTTTTGGTGGGACACTATAAGAAAGGACATTAAGCAATTTGTCACTACCTGTCCAATTTGTGCAAGACATAAATCTTCTCATAAGGCCCCTGACGGCTTGTTAATACCAATGCCAACACCCAAGCAACCTTGGCACACTGTGAGCGTAGACTTTATTGTAGGCTTACCACCTGTAAAATCCTTCACAACAGTGTTGGTTATAGTGGATTTTTTATCTAAAATGGCACATTTTGTACCATTACGGAAATTACCCACGGCGGCAGAATTTGCCGATATTTTTATAAGGGAAATTGTGCGTTTACATGGTTTGCCAAGCAAAGTGGTGTCAGATCGAGGGAGCCAGTTCAACTCTAGATTTTGGAAAAAATTATGTGAAAAACTGAAAATAGATGTGGCATTATCCACTGCTTTCCACCCAGAGACAGATGGACAGACTGAACGACTGAACCAAACCTTACTTCAAACGCTACGTTGTTTATTGGCTGATTATTCTAGTGAATGGTTGGAAGCTCTCCCTGTAGCGGAGTTTGTTTATAATAATACTGAGCATTCAGCTCTACTTTGCTCACCATTCTATTTCTTGCAGGGGTATCATCCAAGAGCTATACCCATTTTGTTAGAAGAGTCCCTGTTGCCTACAGTAACGGATAGACTAACGAGGTTAGGTGACATACAAGACAAAGCCAGGAAACATTTATTAAAGTACAAGGAAAGCATGAAAAGACAAGCAGACAAACACAGATCTGAGGCCCCAATGTATAAAATTGGTGACAAGGTATGGCTCTCCACAAAGAACCTAAACATAGAGGGATCCCGAAAGCTGCAACCACGTTTCATTGGACCCTTTAGTATAACTGCCATAGTAAACCCGGTAACAGTAAAATTAGATTTACCAAAAGAATATCCAGTACATACTACATTCCATGTGTCCTTGCTTAAGCCGTACAACCCAAAAACCCGACCTGAACCACCACCTCCACCCATACCAATTAAGGGAAATCTAGAATATTAAGTGAAAAGCATAAAAGACTCAAAAAGAATTAGTGGACGTCTGTTTTATTTAGTAGAATGGAAAGGATATGATGAATCTGAGAATTCATGGGAACCAGCATCATATGTACATGCCCCACAGCTGATTAGACGGTTTTATTTAAAAAAACCCAGGAAAACCCCGTCCTGTAGGAGGGCCTTTGAGGGGGGCAACTGTTAGGGTTTGTGCACAGCAAAGAGCATGTCCCCTCTCACTGCACTAGTGGGTTCTGTAATAGCTCCCTTTTAAACTTACTATTCAAACCCTTTCTTGTTATCTCACCTTCCCCCCCCCTTAGGCTTCTGTGTATGTTGTTTAATGTGCTGTTTTGTTTACACATTGGGCCTTGCTTTTACCAAGGCTTCTTTAAAACACTCCTCCTTAGGCCATGTGTTAATTCAACTCATTTGCATAATAACTGAAACTCTGCACACCTTTCAAGAACATGTGCAGCATGTGAGGACCACACCCAGCCCTTCAAACCACACCCAGCTCTTCGAACCACACCCAGCCCTGTCTATAAAAGGCAGCCCCCGAGCCTCACCCAGTGCTTGTGCTCGTCTACCTCCCGCTTACCTGAGAACAGATCCCTCGGCGCTGGCACTCCTGCTCTCTACAGACTTTCATTGGCTTCAATGCGCGCAGCTGCTGGCTCTTCCTTCTTCTGGTTTCCGGTTCCTCCTTGCCTCAGCCTCTCTCCTACAAACAACCTGCAAAAGAGAAAGAAGACAAGGTTAGACTGATCAGTATCTCTTGCCAGCAACAAGTAAGTGCAAAACTTTTTATTACCTGAAGGAACTTTGACAACAATTTCTGGATTCGTGTGTGGACGGTTTGAAGCAAGATACCTTCCACGAACATTGTGATTCAGGCTCTTTGTTGCAAGAATACCTTGCGGAGCTTTGTGAAACAAACATTGTTTTTTTTTTATGGAACTTTTAAGAATCGAACAGTGGAAACCATTAACAGCAAGGCAAACAGTAAATCAAGGACTTGCACAAATTACATGCTGTATTTTGATGTAAAAGTACAGTATTTGTTTTCCAAAAGATTCTGGAGATATGGGAAAAGTGAGTCTGCTATTGGGAATTTAGGCTTTAGTTATATTAAGATGAATGTTTGATATTGGTAATTCTGATAACGGTATTTGTTTAATGTTTTAGAAGCTTTACAGTAATAGAAAGCACATCCCAGAGCAGTAACACATTCCAAACCTGGAAACTCGAGACCAGGATCCAAGAGGTACTTTTAGAAGAGAATTTCTAATAAATAAAGGGATAGTCAGGAACCCATTTAGGAATAGGTTGCACTTATCTGTTCTTTGTTTATGTTTCATTAGGCACCAGTTTCTACGGAAGTCAGAAAGGGCCGCAGATTTGTGCAGCACTTCAACAGTGGAAACGCAAGAACAGTGTTGTCTCTCTTTTTTTATTTTATCCACTTCCCCCCTACCCTTGAGCTTCTGTTCTTAGTGCACTGTGTTAAAAACTACTGTGCTGGAACAAGCAGTTTCAGGGTGGGGTCGGATTGTCTTCAACCTCCATCAGAACTGAACAAGAACTCAGGTGAGCTGGGCTTTGACACAGACCTGGGAAACTGAGCAATCCTTTTGGAGACTGGCCAGGTCTCCAAGACTACTCCTGTTCCCAAGCTCAAGCGAAGAAAAAACAACACCCATGTACTCTCTCTTATCATGTCTAGTCTACTGTGAGAAAAACATCTTGGTTCATCTTGTGCAAAAACACAGCTTGGAAAAATACAGCTTGGATTCTCAACTGCAATGTCTAACTCCACGTTAAAGGCAATAGGCAGCTAACCTAAATATCAAATGCAATGTCTAGTGTCATGTCAAAGCCAATAAGCATCTAAGCTGAATACAAAATGCAATGTCTTATATCATGTCAAAGCCCATAGGCAGCTGAGCTGAATACAAAATGCAATGTATAATATCATGTCAAAGCCAATAGGCAGCTGAGCTGAATATAAAATGCAATGTCTAATATCATGTCAAAGCCAATAGGCAGCGGAGCTGAATACAAAATGTAATATATGATATCATGTCAAAGCCAATAGGCAGAATATCTAATAGCATGTCAAAGTCAATAGGCAGCTAAACTGAATACATCATGTCAAAGTCAATAGGCATGCAATGTCAAAGCCAATAGGCGGCTAGACTGGATACAGCATGTCAAAGCCAATAGGAATGCAATGTCAAAGCCAATAGGCGGCTAGACTGGATACAGCATGTCAAAGCCAATAGGCAGAATACAGAATGTAATGGCTAATGCAATGTCAAAGCCCTTAGGCGGCTCAACTGAATACAGAAAGTAATGGCTAATGCCATGTCAAAGCCCATAGGCGGCTCAACTGAACAAAACATACCATGTGCTACTGGTGAACATTGAGCAACTAATATGCGCAGTGGTGAAACACAAAGTCATTGGTCAAAACAACCTTTATCAAATGGCAGTACAGGGGCCCACACTACAAGCCCTAGACTCCTTTGCGGCTCAGAAGCCGCTGGCTGCCATTTTGCGCACAGGTGCAGTGAAAAGGTCGCTCCACTCCGCATGACACGGCGGGACGGGCACGTGCCCGGGCCATGAAAGGGCCAAGAGCGGGCCCTTTTGCACCTGTCAGAGCCCGGAGGAGGCTGGGCTGGGCATACTCTCTTAGCTTTTCGGTCTGAGGATTTGTATAACCTCGATTTGATTAGTAAAGATAACCCTATTTAGCAACTTATAGACCATATTATACTATGGGGAAAAGGAAACAGAACCAAGTAGGGCATGGCATTAGTACAAAACCCCCTAGTACCACCAATATGATCACTAACTACCTTACAGATGCAATGGGGAAACTAAATGAAGAGCTTATTCATGTCGAAACAAGTCTGGTGGCAACCAACAGTGTTTTACATTAGGCCATTATAGAAGTGAGCACAAAGGCTGCTAACCAGATTATTGAATTAGAATCTCCAAAGAAAGGTACCCTTGGTTTGGTCTCTAAGCCTTCTTTAGACCCATCGGTATCAACAGATTCAATAGTAGGAATAGAACCCCTGATTAGCATAGATAACTTAACTCCCCCTCCACCCAAGAAGAAGAGGAGCAGGGAGATACCAAAATCTAATCTCATATCATTACTACAGCCTCCCAAGGGAGGGAAAATAACCCCTGAAATACATGGAGGACAATTGTTAAGAAGTTACATAGCAAACTAGACAATATAGAATCCAAAGTATTGCTAGAAATTAAGGAGATAAAAGAAAGTGTAAGTAAGATAGAAAAAAGTCTTAACATGGCGATCAATGCTAAAAAGCAACTTGAGTGAGAATCAAGTAGATATAGGTACAAGGAATATTTTAATGACAGGGAATATGGACTCTAACAAAAGAGGTATGGAAAACTATCACTCTGCACAGAGGGAATTATCTCAACTAAAGGCACCTATAACTAACCAAGTGAGGCAACTAGATGTAAACTAAAAGTGGGAGAGTGTGAACAGAGATAGATCCGTGAAAGAGGCTCTACAAATACCTCCAGACACTACTCCATATGCAATTATACTCACAAATGTACCTAAACTAGGATCAAACACTGTTGAGACATGGCCAGAATTACATAACAAAGTATTACATTGGATGTCGATAAACATATGTACACCTGATATACAGTCCCATGAAATCCTATATGCAAGACGAGTTCAATGGGTGGGATATCTGAAAGAAGAACAGGGAGATTGCATAGTGGTCAACTTTCGTGACCCTGGCTTTGTGGGAAAATCATTGTCAGATTTAGGTAAAAGACACCAAATTTGTCTATACACGAGAAGGGAGATAATGGCTGTCCCCTTATGGTATTTCTACAGACCGCTGAATATTCTAGGTACGAGGCGTTCAGGGGACATGAGGGAAGTAGCCAGTAACCTGGATAGACATGACAATCTAGAATGCTCTAATCGATACATCCCCCTGAGTAACAGTGAGGAACTGGACCGACGGCAGGAGGATACAAATAGAATAGGGGTGTTTGCCCCAGATGAAACACTAAATATCATTACAGAGTCAAAATCCAACATGTCAAGTTGTAATGGTACTGTTGAGATTGATGGGAGGCCTCTAATAAGGGATGCAATTACCCTTATGTCATGGAATATAGGGGGTCATTCTGACCCTGGCGGCCGGTGACCGCCAGGGTCACCGACCACGGGAGCACCGCCAACAGGCTGGCGGTGCTCCCAAGGGCATTCTGACCGCGGCGGTTCAGCCGCGGTCAGAAAGGGTAAACCGGCGGTCTCCCGCCGGTTTACCGCTGCCCCATTGAATCCTCCATGGCGGCGGAGCGCGCTCCGCCGCCATGGGGATTCAGACACCCCCTACCGCCATCCTGTTCATGGCGGGAAACCTGCCATGAACAGGATGGCGGTAGGGGGTGCCGCGGGGCCCCTGGGGGCCCCTGCAGTGCCCATGCCAATGGCATGGGCACTGCAGGGGCCCCCGTAAGAGGGCCCCACAAAGTATTTCAGTGTCTGCTTTGCAGACACTGAAATACGCGACGGGTGCAACTGCACCCGTCGCACCCCTGCAACTACGCCGGCTCAATTCTGAGCCGGCGTCCTCGTTGCAGGGGCATTTCCGCTGGGCCAGCGGGCGCTCTTTTGGAGAGCGCCCGCCGGCCCAGCGGAAATGTTTGAATGGCCGCCGCGGTCTTTTGACCGCAGTGCGGTCATTTGTCAGCGGTACCTTGGCGGACGGCCTCCGCCGTCCGCCAAGGTCTGAATGACCCCCATAGTTTGGGTAACAACCAAACTTGCTCATAAGGAGTGGCAGACAATATTAAGTTTGTCACACATAATCTGCCTACAAGAGACATGGCATACGGAATTCTTTTTCATTGAAGGATACTCCACACATATTACGCCAGCTTCCCCCTCACCTAGCGGGGGAGCTAAAGGTGGGGCTAGCCATACTGATTTCAACATTAATAATGACCATATTGGTAAAATCTTTCCTTTGCGCTCCTCAGTACCAGTTTCTATATCTCTGGATAAATGGTACAATAGGAATTGTGCTAATCAATTATTACAATAATACATTTGATGATACAAAAAAGGTTGTTGCACTAAGCCTCCAGGATGATTTACATCTATTCCTAAATGATCTTATATCCCCATACATATTGATATGGGCTGGAGACTTTAACATTGGGAAGTGCCAGATTGCTACAGAAAAGTAATGTGGATATACTGATGACCGGGGAATTGCCCAACCTCATTTCTTACATAACAGCTATAGAACTACACCAAACGAGATAATATTTAGATACAATTTGGAACTGGTGGAACAAGAAGGGACGAAGGGAGAGAAGCACCCAACGTTCAGGGGAGGAGGGCACTTCTCAACTATTGATCACATATTAATCTCTAGGAATAATGTTGTCATGACTGAACCACTAAAGACTAAGCCAACTATATTTAGTGATCATCACCCTTTGTCACTTACCCTGAGACTAGCTGAACCCTAAAATATAGGAGAACAATTAGCAACAAATATAGGAATTAAAAGGGAAAATGGAATTGCCATAAAATGGACTGGTATAAATTAAATAGATTTAATGAAGAAAATTGTGACTGGGTATAAACAAGAAATTCTAACATGCACTGAATTTAACCAATGTCCACTAGAGATCTTAGTGTCCTTTAAAAAACTCAGCAATGCCATTTCAGGGAGCCTAAAATTGACATCCTGAAATAAAAAGGGGGTAATACAGGGCTGGTTCGATCACAACAGCTCACAAGCAAGTTAGGAACTCAAGCGAGCCTTACAGACCGACCAAGAAATAGGGAAGAAGTTCCTACCAAACGCTATAATTATAAACATGCACTGGAGATTAGAAAGGCACAATTGAGAGCAAGGGCATGGGATAATCTTGATCAAACAGCGGTCCTGAGAGATAGTACCCTAATTTGGAAAACTATCAACCAACCATTCCTTAAAAATACAGATGTACTTGAAATTACCGCACATATTCCAACAGCGGATTAGCTCTCTCATTTTGATACAATATGTAATCCAGACCATTTGGCCATGCACTCATCGAATGCTGGAATAATTGAGATCAAGCCACCCTTTCTGAATATGATTAGTTTAGAGGAAGTAAGATCTGTCCTGGGAAGATATTCGATAGGGAAGGCACCGGGTCCCGATGGGGTGCCAATAGATGCTTACCTGACATATACGGGATTATGGTGCTCCATTTTGACCCAAGTTTTTTTTTGTGTGACAAAGGGATATAGTTTATCTTCATGGACAGAAACTTTAATTGTTCCCATTTTCAAAAAGGGAAACAGGGGTGACCTTAAATCTTATCGACCTATCTCCCTCTTAGACTCTTTGATCAAACTATTAGGGAGAATGCTCCTAGAAAGACTAGCGTCCTGGGCAACTGATAACCGGATACTTATGGATACCCAATTGGCATTTAAACCTGAGGTTGGTACTTTAGAACAGTGCATAAATCTCAACCTAATAGTAAGCAAATACACAATAACTAAAAAGGGCCATGTATTTCTGTGCTTTGCAGATCTTAGTAGCACCTTTGTTTTAGTGAATCATGCAAAGCTGTGGAAAGTTCTAAGAGACCTTGGTGCACCCCCAGATATAATTAGCTTTCTGGCACAATTGTATAATCATTTAACAGCGCGAGTGCAGTGCGGGAGGAATGGCGAATGTACCCCAGGCCTTAGGATTGGAAGAGGCATATGGCAGAGCTGCGTTTTAGCTCCCCTTCTATTTTCCCTTTATATCAATGGAGTAGATGCCCACCTAAAACATATGGCAGTTGATACACCTAAAATAGGGAAATGCCCGGTCCCAGTCCTTCTATATGTAGACGATGCAGTCACGTCTGTCGCGAACCGCAAACGGGCTGCAGTGGCTGATTGAGGGCTTTGTAGAGTTTATGGAGGGTAGAGATATGTGCCTGAATCTGAACAAAACAGTTATAATGACTTGTGGCCCGGGAAAGGCCAGAAATAAAACATATTTTATTAAGGGTCATAAATGTGAGGAGGTAAATAGTTTTACATACCTGGGTGTACAGTTCTCTAATATGGGCAACTGGAACCAGCACCTAGAAATAACTAAGATTAAATATATAAGTGCAACAGAGGCCGTTTTTAGATTTTCAAGGAGAATTGGCAATAAACGCCTTAGAGAAATGCTGCAAATTTATAGAAGCAAAACAATTAATAGTATCACGTATGGTTCTGCCCTATGGGGTTTAATGCCCGAGATACAGTCTCTACAAGTATTAGAGAATAAATTCATCTGTAGACTACTTGCTATGCCAAATACCACTTCTACATGCAATGCACATAGGGCATTAGGCTGCCCCTATGTAGAAGACTTAGGGCCTGATTACAACTTTGGAGGAGGGTGTTAATCCGTCCCAAATGTGATGGATATACCACCCGCCGTATTACGAGTCCATTATATCCTATGGAGCTCGTAATACGGTGGGCAGGATATCCGTCACATTTGGGACGGATTAACACCCTCCTCCAAAGGTGTAATCAGGCCCTTAATATATACTAGTGCCCTAAAGGCATGGCACGGCATCTGGTCTAAAGAAGGGACACAATTTACAAAAAAGATTATTAAAGACTGTTCAACACTAGAACATTGGGATAGAATCCCATGGTTTGTGCGTTTAAAACATTTGTTGAAAAGTATAAACCTGGATCTGGATTTAGATGACCCAGTTAGAATTCCTCAATTCAGTAAAAAAGAATAGAAATACCAACTAATGGGGCAGAGAGAAAGTGACAGAGCTAGTAGAGAATGTAAGAAATCAACAGTAGCGCATTATGTGATTGAGGCTAATGCGATTGTTCAAAATTATTTGTTAATAGTACCAAACATTCAAGAAAGATTTAATTTTAACCCAAATGAATTTTAGGACATTGCATTATGTAGTAGCTTTCCGAAATATGGGGAAATGGAGCAAAAACCTACTGAAGTGTCCCTGTGCCGGACGATTTGCACAATCCACGATGCACTTTATCATTTCTTGCAAACTATAAGATGATATCAGGCAACACGTTTTAAAACCTCTATTTATCAATAACTATTTTATTGTAAAGAAGCTTTTAATTATTTACGTAAATTGGATCCCAAAGAGATATGCTATGCAGTGACACAATGTATTCTATGCGCTATAGAATAGTGGAAAACATTTAGGCACTTAGAAATCCTCCGTTACGAGAATAAATAATGGTTAAACTCGTTAAAATGAAGGATCTCATTTATTTATTATTAGTGTGCAGAAATATTTTATTGTATGTCATTCTTGTTTTTTAAAGAAACTGTACATCATTTATAGAGTAATATCAGAATAAAGATTGATTTGATTTTGATTACCTCAGGTGTCTAGTTCTAAAAAATCTGCAGGTTGCTAGGTTTCCCTTGGTTCCGGTTGGGCTAGGGCCCAAAATCCTCAGTTACCCACATTACAAAAAAGGGTCAGTTTTCAGTGGAAAAATTTGATGTGTCTATGTTCCTTTTGTAGGCCTTTTCTGTTGTGGACACATGGCCTACCCACACAAGTGAGGTATCATTTTGTTTAGACTTTGGGGAATGCTAGGTGGTAGGGAATTTGTGGATTCCTGCAGTTTCCAGAACTTTCCAACACAGGAATGTGAGGCAAATATGTTTTTAGTTAAAGTTTGAGGTTTGCAAAGGCTTCTGGGCAAGAAAACTGGTGAGAGTTATACAAGTCACCCCACCCTGGGTTCCCCTTGTTGTGATCTGAGCTAATACTTAAAATCCACAGGTACCAATATGGCAAAAAAGGTCAGCTTTCAGGAGAAAATGTGATGTGCCCATGTTTCCTTTTGGGGCATTTCCTGTCACAGACACTTGGCCTACCACACAAGTGAGGTACACTTTTTATTGAGAGGCATGGGAAATGCTAGGTGGTAGTAAATATGTGGTTCCCTGCAGATTCCAGAACTTGCCATCATAAAAATATGAGGAACATGTATTTTCAGAGGATGTTTGAGGCTTGTAATGGTTTCTGGGTAATATAGGAGGTATGCATGCAGGACACCCCACCCTGGATTCCCGGGGGTGTCTAGTTTTAAGAAAAGAGCAGGTTTGTTAGGTTTCCCTAGGCGCAGTCTGAGGTAGGGCCCAAAATCCACAGCTACTCACCTTGCAAAAAACAGTCAGTGGGAAAATGTGATGTGTCTATGTTTCACTTGGGGCATTTCCTGTCGCTGGCACTAGGTGTACCCACACAAGTGAGCATTCATTTTTATTGAGAGATTTTGAGGAATACTAGGTGTGGCTTCACACAGAATCCAAAATGTTTCATCATAGAATTGTGAGGAAAATGTGTTCGGCTTGCAAGGGCTTCTCGGTATGAAGACCTAATAAGAGCTACACAGGTCACCCCACACTGGACTCCCCCGGGTGTCTACTTTGAAAAAATGGGCACGTATGCAAGGTTTCCCTAGGTGCTGGCTGAACTAGTGCCCAAATCCACAGCTACTTATATTGGAAGAAAAGAGTCAGTTTTTATTGGAATGTGTCCAAGGTGTGCTTTGGGTCCTTTCCTGTCACAGGCACTAGGACTACCCACACAAGTGAGGTGCTATTTTATTGGGAGACAGGGTAATACAGAATAGTATAACTTTTTTTGTTTGCCATTTAGATTTCACTGCATTTGTGCCTTTCGTTTGTAAGCTAGTCTGTAAGAAATTATATTTTGAAAAATGTGCTTTGATTCTCATGTTAGTATGGGTACCTACAGATTTAGTGATGTACAAATAACTGCTGCTCCTAAACTCTATATCTGGTGTCAATTTCAGAAATACATAGCTTTCCTTGAAACACATTTTTCACTCTTTATATTTTACTATATGATTTGCTCTGTATCAGCTAGCAATGAAAAACCATTGTAAGGTGCAGCTCGGTTGTTGGCTCTGATAACCTCGGGTTCTTGGAAAACCTACAAACCCTATATATCCCCGTAACCAGAAGGGTTTAGCGGACATAATGGTATATTGCTTTTGTAAATCGATCATCGTGACAAGAAGTTACAAATGAAAACATTGTCACAAATGACTTTTTTCACTACTCGTTTTCTGAGGTCTCCAACCTTTTTTTGTAGTAAAAGCTACTGCTATGTTTGTTTTAAATATAAACTTGGTAGTTTTAGAATCCCCAGAATATTGAAAAAAAGGATCCAGATTTGGCATGTAGACCTCATATATAAAAAAACGTTATGGAGTGCTAAGAGAAAACTTCCTAAAATGGCCAAAAAAAGGCTTAGCATTTTAGAGGAAATATGTCTAGCAGAGAAAGGCTTAAAAACCCCATTATGTCATTATAAATGTTTAATCCAAATTAAATTCAGCCATAAAAAAGCCTCTACAGAGAACCACACTACCAGCAATACAGCAAAAACTCTGACCAGGGAGTATGCTTCCAAATTATGAGAACATTCCAGAGAGTCTTGGTTTCTTGAGTCTGCAAACATAGAGTCAGTACCTTTTAAAATGAATTCTGGAGGGCTGCTGTAACTCCTACAGCCCCCTCAGTACTTTTTAGGTCGCTGGGGGGTGCCCTTTCCTCCTGGAGCCACCACAAGAAGCAAACAAACATGCAGATGAACATCTCCTGAGACATTATGGGGCACTCTTCAGAGGAAGCAGTGAATATTATAACAGTGGGCTATTGCATCTTTGTTTCCTTTTGTTTTCGGGGGTTCTCAGTCCCACCCAGACATTTGCTGTGGGCAGCATAGGGAGCACAACCCTGGCTGTCCCTGTTGGCTCCCTGCTGGAGCAGCATCCTCATTGCTGCCTCAGGAGCTAACAGCTGTTCTCTCCTGCTCCCTTCTGCGGGCAGGAAGTTTGTTTTCTGTGGTGGCTGCCTGCTCCCCACAGATATGGGCACAGGGAGTGAGGGTTCAAGCTCACCACCCTCGGAGGCCTAAAGTCTGGATTCAGGAGCCTGTCTCCTTATCTCGGGGAGCACAACAGCCCCTCCCTACTCTCTGTGTCTGCCGCCAGGCTGATGGGGGCCCCCAGGGACAAAACTGGAAACAGGGGTGTCACACCCACACCCCCTCCCAGGTAATATATAAATAAATCTAAGCTGGGCCATGGTCCATCCTGTGTGTAGTGGGAAGAAGATGCAGCAAAACCCCAAGTGCTCCATTTTTTGGAAAAAAAGGTTGAAGGGCGCCAATCCTAATTAAGCCCTAACTGAGGCCCCACTGGGCTGATTTGTATGATTTTACTCCTAGTGGCAAGCTCTAGCTAGAAGTTGTAGCAGCCCTTCTTACCTCCAAAGTGATATAATCTACTGGGAACTGGTTGCACTGGCTCCCTAAACCAGGTCATTGTGTCCAGGGCTTTCCTCCAACTCGTTCCCCAGGTGGTGCATGGGGAGGCAATCTCATTGGTCCTTGGAGAGAGCCATTGGTCCTGGGGTCAACTGCGGCAGAGTCAATAGTCCTTTTGGGAACCAGGAGGTTTCTTGCAGATTTGTACTTCTACTCTTTCCTGATCTGGAGCTGAGGGACACACTCTTAAATACTCTGCTTATGTGGGGTGGCCTTTGTTCCTGTTTCTGGAGACAAATGTTATTAACTTGTCACAACAGGATGCCAAAATGCCTGGGCTGTGATACTGAACTGAGCCAGAGAAATATGACAAATCTGGATGACCCATAAGTTGTACAGACAACCTCTGGATCTCTCAGGTTTGGTTTTCTCACGTTTCACTCCATTTTGACATATCACTGGACTTTGTAGTCGAAAGAGAAGCAAAACTGCACTCTAAGGAAGTTTTTCCCCATATTTGGAATAAACTGTCTATACGGACAAAAGAGTGAATCACGCTGACTTTCCCTATGAGTGTACACTAAGATTATAAGACCTATCCCAGCTCAATATCTAATCTAGCAGAGGCCTCTCTGTGCCAGGCTACCTGTACGCAATTACTGGGCTACGCACAATGGTAGCCTTATATCTGAAGCACACATATGTGCATATTGTGCACATGCATGTGCACACATGATCAGGTGAAAATATCCAAGTGCACTTTACCCTTGCTCCGTCTCAGTGGCCTTATCTGAAAAGGTTCATTCTGGGGGTAAACATGTGGAGTCCATTTACAATGTGATTACAGTCTGTTAGACAAAAATAGTGAGGCTCACACACAGTAAAAACTCCAAAATCTGGTGATCCAAACAGTAAAAAGCAACATGGGCAAACTAAAGCCCAGATTTATACTTTTTGACGCAAAACTGTGTTTCTGCAGTATTGAGTTAAAAAGTATAGTGCTGACTTGCACCATTTCAGGAAGCCAGCCGGGCGTCAAATCTATGGAATGGCGCAATCCGGCACAAAGGGTGGGCTAACGTCATAGAAAAAGGACATTAGCCGGGTGGGGGTAGCGATATGAGAGAATTGTGTTTTGCGCCAAAAAATTACGCTAGGCTGGTTAGAGTAAAAAAAGATTACTCTAACCAGCCTAGTGTCATTTTTGGATGCAAAACCATCCATACTGCATGACTCCTGTCTTACAAAAGACAGGAGTCATGCACAACATCCCAATGGCCAGCACAGGGGACAAGGTCCCCTGGGCATGGCCATTGCACCAAGTGCCATGTAGGGGGTCCCATTTCAGGGCCCCCAATGGCATTTAAAAAAAAATTAAATACTTACCTCCACTTACCTATACTTACCTGGGATGGGGTCATGGTGTTTGAACATGGAAATGGGTCCACAGGTCCCCTAAAGCCTTCCCAGACCCAGGCATTAAATAATGGTGCTAGGCAGGCTTAGTGCCATTATTTGGGCCCACCTTCCTTGCTGTTATGTGAGTTATTATCTATGCGTTCTTTGTAGAATGACGGTTTGGTGGTCCGGATGAGTTGGTTGTGTTTGCGTATGGTTGTTTTGAGGGTGGAGAAATTGCTCATTGAGGGCTCTTGGCGCCATGCTTTCTCAATTCTGCAGCATTCATGTTTTGAGGCCTGGAGTTCTGTGGTGAACCAGGGGGCGGTCTTGATGGTGCAGGTGTTGCTGTTCCTTTTCAGCGGGGCGAGGGAATCTGCACAAGTTGTTAACCATTGTGTGAGGTTGTAGGCGGCAATGTTGTGGTCGTTGGTGATGGGGGTGGAGTTTGTGTGAGTTTGGCATTCAGGTGTTCTATGGGGACCTTGTCCCACATTCAGTAGGGTGTGGTGTGCTGTTGCTGGTGGGTGGGGGCCTTCCCCCCTGGCGCTGGAAGCTCAGCTGCAAAAGCATTTCTCCTCCGATCACGTGGTGGGGGCATAGAGGCATGAAAGGAGAGGATAGGAGAGGAAAGGCCTTTCCTCTCCTTTCATGTCTCTCTGAGCATTTCTGCTGCCTGATCGCAATGCGATCGGGCAGCAAAAATGCCCACTAGACACCAGGGAATTTTTTTTTTTGTATTTCAAATAAAGGGAGTGGCCCCTTGGGCAAGGGCTGCTCCCCGGGTGCAAATTATTTCTAGGCCATTTCTGCCCCCGCGGCAGAAATGGGTGTGAAACCAATGCTGGATGCCAGGAACCTAAACATTTCCGAAAAGTAGAACAAATTCTGAATTCAGTATTGGGTAACTTGTATACATCCTACAAGGGTGTCCTACACAAAATAACAACTGAAATAAAAAAATATTGAAATTGTGGTGAAAAAACTGCAATTTTTCTCTACGTTTTACTCTGTTACTTTTTCCTGCAATGTCAATTTTTTTAAAGCAATATACCGTTATGTCTGCTAGACTCTTCTGGTTGAAGGGATATATAGGGCTTGTAGGTTCATCAAGAACCCTAGGTATCCAGAGCCAATAAATCAGCTGCACCTTGCAGTGGGTTTTCATTCTATACTGGGTATTCAGCAATTCATTTGTGGAAATATAAAGAGTGAAAAATAGGTATCAAGAAAACCTTTGTATTTCCAAAATGGGCACAAGATAAGGTGTTGAGGAGGAGTGGTTATTTGCACATCTCTGAATACCGGGGTACCCATACTAGCATGTGAATTACAGGGCATTTCTCAAATAGACGTCTTTTTTACACACTGTCTTATATTTGGAAGGAAAAAATGTAGAGAAAGACAAGGTGCACTAACACTTGTTTTGCTATTCTATGTTCCCCCAAGTCTCCCGATAAAAATGGTACATCACTTGTGTGGGTGGGCCTTGTGCACGGGACAGGAAATACCTTAAAACACAAAGCGGACACATCACATTTTCCCAAAGAAAACAGAGGTGTTTTTTGCAAAGTGCCTACCTGTAGATTTTGGCCTCTAGCTCAGCCGGCACCTAGGGACACCTTCCAAACCTGTGCATTTTTTAAAACTAGAGACCTAGGGGAATCCAAGATGGGGTGACTTGTGCGGCTCTCACCAGGTTCTGTTACCCAGAATCCTTTGCAAACCTCACAAATTCGGCTAAAAAAACACTTTTCCTCACATTTTGGTGACAGAAAGTTCTGGAATCTGAGAGGAGGCACAAATTTCCTTCCACCCAGTGTTCCCATAAGTCTCCCAATAAAAATCGTACCTCACTTGTGTGGGTAGGCATAGTTCCCGTGGCAGGAAATGCCACAAAACACAATTTGGACACATCACATTTCCAAAAGAAAACAGACCTGTTTTTAGCAATGTTCCTAGCTGTGGATTTTGGCCTCTAGCTCAGCCGGCACCTAGGAAAACCTAGCAAACCTGGACATTTCTGAAAATAGACACCTAGGGGAACCCAGGATGGGGTAACTTGTGGTGCTCTCACCAGGTGTGGTTGTCCAGAATACTTACCAAACCTTAAAATGTGGCTAAAAAACACTTTTTCCTCACATTTCGGTGCTGCAAAGTTCTGGAATCTGAGGGGAGGCACAAACTTCCATTTCCCCAGCATTCCCCCAGGAAATTCCCCAAAACACTATCTGGACACATCAAAATTATCAAATAGAAAACTGTTTTTGCGGGGGGCACCTGAGTTTTTGGTCCTGGGCTTAGCAGTCATCTAGGGAAACCTACCAAACCCAGTCATTTCTGAAAACTAGACACCCGAGGGAGTCAAGTGAAGTGTGACTTGCACGGATCTCCCAATGTTTTCTAACCCAGAATCCTCAGCAAACTCAAATAATAATAAAAAAAATCACATTTTTCACACATTTCTGTGTGGGATCACCGCATCGGGACAAATTTCCTACCACCCAACGTTCCCCTCAGTCTCCCGGTAAAAATGATACCTCACTTGTGTAGGTGGGCCAAGTGTTTGTGACAGGGAAGAGCCAAAAACACGTCAAAATTGAGGGGGAACCAAAGTGGGTCCAAAAGGGTAGTTTGAAAAAAACATTTTTAGGATGACAAGTGCAGCAGAGATTTTATCGGTATAGATGAGACAGTGTTGGATGGGAGGAATTTTGTGGATTCCTGCAGATTCCGGAAGGTTCCATTACAAAATTGTGGGAAAATGTGTGCTTTCTAGCAAAGTTAGTTGCAGGTTTGCAGGGCATTGTGGGTAAGGAAATGGTATTCTCATGGCCCAAATGTAAAACAAAAACTAAAATTAATCAAATGTCCTCTTGCTTGCCATGGGATAAGATGTTTTAGTGTGCGGGGCAGAGCTGAAAGACTGTTAGCCCCTTCAGGTCGGGTGGGGGCATAACCAGGCCCATACTGGTTAGTAACCACCACCCCACTATTTTCTTAGATTTTTTTTTATTCCCTGGCCTCTAGTAGACTTTCTGTCCCCCCGGGGTGTGGATCAGGGGTAATTGCCCAATCTGCCCACTGGTGGGCAGAACAACTTTGGCCCCATTTATTTAAAAATTGCCTGGAGTCTTGTGGTTGCGGCCCCCCCTTGGGGCAGATCGGTCTAATAATATTAGGCCGATCTGCCCGAAGTGGCCTAAAAAACATTCCCCCCACCCAGGGGAGCGGCCCTTGTCCAAGGGGCCGCTCCCCTTATGCGCAAGTATATAAAAAAAAAAAATCCCTGGTGTCTAGTGGTTTCTGCCCCCTTTGGGCCAGATCGCAAGGCCAATCTGTCCCCGGGGGGCAGAAATGACCTAATAATAATTTTCCACCCCGAGCGACCCTTGCCCAAACATTAAAAAATGATAATAAAAAATTATCCCTGGTGTCTAGTGGTTTTCTGACCCCCTTGGGGGCAGATCGGCCTAATAATTGTAGGCCGATCTGCCCCCGGGGGGGCAGAAATGGCCTAAAAATAATTTCCCCCCCTGGGGAGCAGCCCTTGCCCAAGGGGCCACTCCCCTTATGCGCAAGTACAAAAAAAAAAAAATAATCCTTGGTGTCTAGTGGTTTCTGCCCACCCTGGGGGCAAATCGCAAGGCCAATCTGCACTCAAGGGGGGCAGAAATGGCCTAATAATAATTTGCCCCCCCGGGAGTGACCCTTGCCTAAGGGGTCGCTCCCCAAGGAAGGAGGCTGAAAGCACAAAAAGTCATAAAAATGGGATATGTCCCAGTAAAACGCCAAAATTGAGTTAAAAAATTGGGTTTTCTGATTCAAGTCTGCCTGTTCCTGAAAGCTGGGAAGCTGGTGAATTTAGCACTGCAAACCCTTTGTTGATGCCAATTTCAGGGAAAATACCACAAGCCTTCTTCTTTAGCCCTTTTTTCCCATAAAAAAAAAAAAAAAACCACTATATTGGCTAATTTCTTGGTCACCTTCAGGGGAACCCAGAAAGTCTGGGTACCTCTAGAATCCCAAGGATGTTCGAAAAAATGTACGCAAATTTGGCGTGGGTAGCTTATGTGGACAAAACGTTATGAGGGCCTAAGCGCGCCCTGCCCCAAATAGTCAAAAAAAGGCCTGGCACCTGAGGGGGAAAAGGCCTGGCAGCAAAGGGGTTTAAGGGGCAGGGACATGGAGTTGATGGGCAGTGAGGGAAGTGCACAGAGCACTTCCCTCAGAGAGCATGTGTGTTTGGCCGGCCGTCTTGGGCCTGCCAAATACACATGCGCAGAAGGCACTGTTGCCGGGCTGGAGAGAGCGTGTACAGGCTTCCAGTCTGCCTTGGAGCACCCTGGCTGGGCGCTCCCAGCCAATTCTGATGCTGCTTTGAGCAGCATCAGGATTGGCCGCAGGGCAGGCTGGGAGCCTGTGTCTGCCTGCAGTGAGGAGACAGAGGAGTGGAGCGGTGTGTTTATTTTTTTCTACATTTACTAAATAAATTTTACCCGCTCTCATAGACCCTACCTACCCCACACGCTGCACCCGCCCCAACCCTTGTGACCCATGTGAGCCGCTACTGCCGCTAGTGATAATTGCCATGAACGTGCATGCTGCAACTGGTTCAATATCAAGAGACTGTGCATTTTCTGCATACAATAACTTAACCCTACACTGTTGGTAGAAAATTGGTGCTTGCAGCACTTTAGCGTCTTTGCACATTAAAATTAGCATATATTATCGCATTCCCCTGGTCTTCCCTACAGCTATTGATCTATTGGCCACTTTTAACTCTATCCTTTGTCTGTTCCTGCTGGTATGAATTTCTCGCACGCTGCACTTTAGCGAATGGCCGTGCAAGTTTGGCCACCTTACAATGTGTACATTAAAATACAAGAATTACGGTCAGATATATGGAAGCAATAGTGGAGGCAAATGTTCTGTTAAAGTAATATCGCATATGGTTTCTGATACAGTCGATATAGAGGTACTTATTTAATGTTATTGTTTTATATCTGGCATCAACTATCCTATGCGTATCATATGACTGACCTCTGATCGTGGGTTAAGACCCTACTGCCAGATGCTGTTAGCTCCTTCTTTCCTGCACTATCCCACCTGAGTTATCTATTCTTTCTCCCTGTAGTATTGTAGCCACGAGGCATCTCCTTCTCCCCAAAAGACGAGTTACCCATGACCCCTCAGCATTCTCCACGTCCTGGCTAAGGGAGAGGCTAGTCCACCTCCTATAACTCACTTATTCCCACTTGCCAACGTGGAGAGATGTTCAGTGAGCATGTGTAGTGGGATTTTGGTTCTCACTCTGTGCTTTCCGGGGGCCATCACTCTCTTCCTAGATATCCCCTAGGCCGTGTTACACGGCTAGTCCCCTGCTCATAGCCCCTGACAACTGCGGTCATACATTTGCCGATCCCTGAAGCAGACTCCGTTGGCGCTGTTGGCCCCAGACTGAGATTGAGGTAACATAGTCCTCACCCTCTTTTTGTGTGCAGCAGGGTACTACCTCACGATTATCTATCCAGGTGGCCAATCAGATTACACTCCCCTCCGCCAAACCTCTTTCTAACACCCCCGTCATACTTCATATTTCATATTTCATATTCCCTATTTCCAATTTAATATTTCATATCTTATGTTTCGTTATGTTCTGCCTTCCCAAACTTCATACTTCAAGCTCTTTGCGCCCTGCCCCTTACCACTCAACATTACCTCCTAATGAGGCTTCTTAGCGGACCTATCAGACAGTATGTAAACTATTGCCCCCCCCCCTTCAGCGCCTGTCTGGCACCCTGGCCTTACAGGTTCACTCCTCATTCACTGTCGTTTTCACTCTTCTCCCCTTTTCCTATATTCATTTATTCTCTTTCCTCTCTCTTCGCTCTTCACACCCCTCTTCTCCCTTCTGTTCTTACCCGATTGTTCACTCTTTCTCTTTCATCTTGGTGCTTTTTATCTCTCTCTGTCTCTCTTTTTCCCTGCTCCCCTTACATTTTTCCCCATCTCCCTGTCTTGCTCCTTTGTATGCTCAACTTTCTTTTTTCTTGTGACTGAGGGTTTTATCCACACCTTCCCCCTTTCTGTATTTGTTTTTTTCTAGCTCACGCGTGCTTGGAGCTTCACTACTCTTAGCACAACTTTTCATTCCCTGTATCAACGAACACAGAACCCCTTGCTTCCCTTCGAATAGGTTTCTACTACGGCCAATAATGGGGTCAACGACCCCTCTTACGGTTATGTCTTGGAACGTACATGGTATGACGCACTATATCAAGCCTCAGAAGGTCTTATCTTATCCCTGCTCAACAGAAAATGACATTGTCCTACTACAGGAAACATACCTTTCCCCATCAGAGTCGGGAAAACTCTGTAGAGATTGGGTGGCCAAGGTTCTTTTCAGTGGAAAACCACCTGCACATAGTGGGACGCAGGGCTCAGGGCGGAGATGCAGAGTGGTGATACTTATTCGTCAATCCCTCCAGTTCGGCTTCTTAAGACATGGTGTGACCTCGAAGGGCGTTAGGTCCTCACCAAGCTCATCATAGGCTCTTCTACAATCTGTGTTGGTTCCATATACGCTCCCACGGGCTCCATAGTTCCTTTTTCCTCTCTCCTAATCGACTATTGACACAGATTGGCGCCTCCCAATATATCCTAGGTGGGGATTGGAATATTGTGCAGGAAGCCATCCTGGAGCGCTCAAGTGGTCTTGATGTGGGCAACAACGCGGATCGGGCCCTCCTACGTGACCATGGTCTGTTGGACTACTGGCGCCTCTCCCATCCTTCCGACCGAGAATACACTTTTGTTTCCTCGGTCCACGGGACTCAATCTCGGCTAGACTATTTTTGGATCAATCATCGGTTATTACAGTTGATTCAAATGTCTGAAATTCTTCCGGCCGCACTGTCTGATAATTCCCCGGTTTTATTAGCCCTGGAGCTGGGGATGGCCTCACTCGGCCATAAATCTTGGCGTCTTCCAAATCCCAGATACCGAACCCCCACGGGAAAGGAACAACTTAAATCACACGTGGCCACATACCTTCAGAATAATAAGGGCTCGGTCTCTTCGACCCAGCTTCTCTGGGCGGCGGCGAAGGCAACGATTAGAGGACAGCTCATGAGAGATACAGTCATCTCCAATGCTCAAAGGAGGGATCAACAGAGCAAACTAGAAGATTGTATTGTCCAGTCCACCCGGGAATACACCCGAACACCCACCCCGTCCATCCGTCGCCACCTAGAACTAGCCAAAATGGAGCTCAACTCCCTTTATGCCTCGTGGGCAGAATATGCCTTACAGCGGATGAAAGGTCGCCACTATGAACACAGAGAGAAGGCGGGTCGCCTATTGGCCGCTCCACTCCATCAAAGGGAGGCAGCATTGGCCATGCCAGCTTTCTACAATCACGACAACATGTTCATTACGCACCCTCAGGCAATCGCGGATGAGTTTGGCTGCTATTACCAATCCCTATATACCCCAAAAGGAACCGAGGACACTGATCGCTTGGACGCCTTCCTTGAGAGGACGAATAAACCATGCCTTTCGGATGAAGGTAGAGCGCTCCTAGAGGGTGACATCAGCAAGGAGGAGATACAACAGGTGATAGCCAACCTACCATATCATAAGGCACCTGGGGAGGATGGGCTCATGTCCGAATTTTAATGATGGATGGGAGCTGATACCGTAGATGCCTTATATGAGGCATTCCAGGGGGCTGACCAGACAGGTTCCTTACACCCTCTCTCCAACAAAGCCTCCATTACAGTTCTACCTAAGCCAGGTAAGGACTCTCTTCTATAAGGAAGCTACAATCCCATTTCGCTCCTCAATGGGGATGTAAAGATACTGTCAGGGATATTGGCATCTCGCCTCAAGAAGGTCATCCCCTCCCTGGTTCACAATACTCAAGTGGGTTTCGTGCCGGGCCGCTCATCAAGAAATCACCTCTGAAAACTACTTCATGCTATCTGGACAGCGTGGGACTTGCAAGAGTAAGCCCTTGCTCTCTCACTGGATGCCAAGAAGGCGTTTGATCGAATAGAGTGGTGGTACCTCTTTGAAATAGTAAAACGTTTTGGCCTAGGGACTAGTTTCATCAACAGAGTGCATTTACTGTATGACTCCCCAGCAGCCCAGGTAATCTGTGGTGGGTCACAACAGCGCTGCCCCCTATCCCCATTATTGTTTCTATTGGCCGTGGAACCCTTAGCAGTGGCTATTCGCAGCTCCAATCTTATATCTGGAATTTCAGTCCTGGGCGGCAATTCCGTCATTTACTTATATGCAGATTATATTTTGCTTACTCTCACCGACCTGTCCAACTCCCTCCCAGCTCTCAGAGAGATCCTAACGGAATTTGAACATCTTTCAGGCTATCGAATTAACTGGGATGAGAGTGAAACGCAACCATTATCTCCTGTAACATTAAGCGCTTCAGTCCAGGGACTCCCGGTCAAATGGAAATAGTCATGTCTTCGTTACCTGGGTATTGACATTAATAAAGGTTTGGATAAAATGATGACGGACAATTTGGACCCATTGCTTTGCAGTATGAAACTGGATTTTGAGAAATTGACCCATTTGGTCCTTTATATGTGGGGCAGAGGGCAGGCGGTACGAATGGTGACCTTACCGAGATTGCTGTACGTCTTGGGCATGCTGCCCTTGCAAATACCCTTATCTCTCCTCTGAGAGACAGACCGTTGCATCCGAGCTTTCGTTTGGGGTCCGTACATCCACGGCTACCTAGATCTGCACTGCTAGCCCGCCGTGAGTTTGGGGGTCTGAGTCTTCCCTCAGTCGAACACTACGCCTCCGCATTGCATCTCTCACAAACAATCTTTTTACTCCTGGGAGTAAGGGACCCGCCGATCTGGGGGGAAGTAGAACGGACACTTTTGGGTTCCTCACCAGGCCTCCAGATACTCTATTATGCACATCCGGTACACCAGCGAACCACCAATCCTATGAATGGAGCCATGCAAAAAGCATGGCGGCAGGCACACCGATCATTAAAAGTGGACCCCCACATACATGACAGGGCCCCAATATGGGGCAATAAAAGTTTTCAGATTGGGCGAAAAACTATTTTTTGGAGGGAGTGGTATCTGAAAGGCCTCACACTGGGGGACAGATGGAAGTCGTTCTCAGAGAAGAATTTGATCTTCCTGAACATTATTCGTGGCACTTCATACAGCTCAGACATTGCCTGTAGAGGCATCTAGGGAACCCCCCCTCCCCAGGGACTTATGCAATCCCCGGTACTTCAATATTTGGAAACCTGGGGTCAATTGAAGGGGGCTGTATCTGGACTGCAGGCATTGTTAAACTGACATCTCTTCTCACTCCCCCTCCTTAACTCCCTCAAGAATAAGTGGCAGACGCACTTACAGATCGACTACGACCTAGAGGATTGGGCAGACTTAATTGAGGCCAGAGACTGTGGTGCTCGAGAGGCCCACTTGAAATTCTGTCTTTTTAAAACATTACATGATTGGTACTGGACTCCCCAGAAACTGCGTACTGCAAGATTACTGTCTCATGCCTCCTGCTGAAGATGCCTGCACGCCCGTTGTGATTTGCCCCATATTTTACACGATTGCCTGGCCATTCAGCCTTTCTGGCGGTCAGTGGGGGACACCCTTAGAGAAGCATTACCCTTGCCGTCTACCCTCACCCCTTCCCTTCTACTGCTGCATGATACTGAAGGGCTCTATGATCTCTCCCGACCACAATGTCGTTTTTTGCACTGCGCACTGGCCACAGCAAAACTATGTATCCTCAGGCATTGGCGTGCGGCAGTCGCCCCTTCTCATGAGGAATGGATCACTGCAATGTACCAGGCAGCCTCCCACGAACAACTCATATATGACTTACAGGATAGAGCAGATGTGTTTTTACAAACATGGTCACCCTTTCTCTCTGGGTCAGTGAGCTGAGTACTTCCTATGAGAGGTCGCAATATAAGGGTCTCTGCTTCTCTGATCCATTTGCTATTACTCGTCAGTTCGTTCTCCCCCTTTCGGTTCTGTATCGGCCTCCCTTGAATGCAAGCACACACTTTATCTTATCAAGACTGTACTGATCATATATTCCTATTGTTTTCTTTACCCTGTTGGAGTGTGACCTTTAAAATTAATATTAACATAAAAAATATATAGTGTATTGAAGCTGCATAGAAAATGTGTTAACGTAGAAAATAATACACACGTTTGAAATGTGCCCACGGGAAGTGGCCACCAATCTGTACGATGACTAATGAAACTTACTAATGATGAATTAATGATGCACTAATGTAAAGATTTGTATTAGCATATTATAATTAAGAGTTATGTATTTGGTTTTGCTAAATTAATCACTAGGCCTTAGGTAAGCGAGGGTCTGGGCCTAGCTGCCTGGTCTCATATCAAACTGTGTTTTTCTAATGTGCATGTGCTGTTCTCCTGAAGGACACAAAGCTGTACTTTTCCAGAAGCTAGAGATGTGTGTGTAGCTGTAGTAAATTCTTTCTCATGGGACCCGACTTGCTCAAGGAGACATTCTTGTAGAATGCATCAGTGTAATTCCTAACAGGTGCAAGGCTGACTGGACTAGAAGAAAACAATGGGACTACTGGAGGGTAAAGGGTAACTTTTCTTACCTGACATTCCACCCAATGAAGACATCAATTACAAGAGCCAATCAACTGCATGAGAACTGTGTTTTGTGGAAATTTCTAGTAAGGTGCATGGAGAATTATTGGACAGAGATAATGATGCACCAAAAATGATCCAATAGGGTATTAAGGGGTAGTTTGACAGTTTTGATATAACCGCATGACCCGAGGAGAAATCAGCCATTCCTTGCCATTCTTCATCCTTCCTTGCCATTCTACTGAGCCATTTTGAGACTTTGGGGGTCATTACAACATTGGCGGTAAAAGCCGCATACCGCCGTGCAGAAGACCGCCAACACACCGCTGCGGCCGCGGAATTCTGCCACAGTCATTATGACCCAAAGGCCGGAATCCGCCAAAATCTAGACACCCACACAAGTCCGCCTCACCAAAGGTCAGTGATAAACTGGCGATAACAAATCCTCCACCGTCACGCCAACAGGAATACGGGCACACTATCACGACCCACGAATCCACGCAGCGGTCTTTCAACCGCGCTATTCCAGTGGCGGTACACACCGCCACGCTCAAAATACACACACATATACAAAACACATCCACATTGAACAATTTAAAATACACACACCTCATACACATACACACACCACTCCCACACACCCAATACAATAGAAAACACACACGCACATCACCCACAAACCCTTACAACCACAATTGCGACTGAAGGCCACAGAGAGACACCACCATCTACAAACGAGCATCCACAGGCACTCAACACCATCACCCACATAACATCCACGCACCTCACACAACACACCTCTAAAATCACCCCACACATCACAACACACACCACCCCACACATCACCCACACCACCCCATAGCACAGCAAAGACACCCCAGGTACTCTGAGGAGGAGCTCAGGGTCATGGTGGAGGAAATCATCCGGGTAGAGCCACAGCTATTCGGATCACAGGTGCAGCACACCTCCATAGCTAGGAAGATGGAGCTATGGCGAAGAATCGTGGATAGGGTCAACGCAGTGGGACAGCACCCAAGAAATCAGAATGACATCAGGAAAAGGTGGAACGACCTATGGGGGAAGGTGCGGTCCGTGGTCTCAAGACACCACAACGCGGTACAGAGGACTGGCGACGGACCCCCACCTCCTCCCCCACAACTAACAACACAGGAGGAGCAGGTCTTGGCTATTCTGGATCCTGAGGGCCTCT
Organism: Pleurodeles waltl; assembly: GCF_031143425.1. Classification (NCBI taxonomy): domain Eukaryota; kingdom Metazoa; phylum Chordata; class Amphibia; order Caudata; family Salamandridae; genus Pleurodeles; species Pleurodeles waltl. The sequence goes on along the minus strand of NC_090444.1, from coordinate 3,557,897 downwards.
CAGGAGTAGCTGGAGGAATGGACTCTGGTAAGTCAAATCTTTACTATTACATCCCCCACCCTACCTGCATGCCATCACATACCCCCACCCTCGCCCTCACCCCATCATTCCTACTCCTCACACATGTCCCAATATCACAAACCACCCATCCCAACACCAAGCCCTGCATGCAACACCAAAGCATGGACACCCATCACCAATGCATGGCCACTGCACATACCCATACACCCCCCCTAAACCATCATCACACAAGGTCCTACACAGGAATGCAAGCACTGGGGTACACGGTCACCCACACATTGCACACCATGGCACACACAGATGCAATAATCATGCCTTTACACCCCTGCAGGACCCCTACCCAATGTCACTGGACAGGAGGGTCCAGACATGTCCACTCCACCCACAGAAGAGGCCCACAGTGATGAAAGCAGCTCTGTCCAACTGGATCTTGATGACCAGCCCGGCCCATCTGGGACCTCGGGACAGTCGGTTCCACTCACACCGGCACAGGCCACTACAGAGCTTGCCCCCTCTGGGAACACCAGCACAGCACCCACCCAGCGGACCCATACCTCTGTCCCCAGGACACGTCAAGCAGCAATGTGTCCACCACTACAGGGAACCCCGGATAACCCACCACCCCAACAACACCAGGAACCTGGGGGCAGTGGTAGTGGGCACACGGTTCAGGGGACAGAGGCCCAGGAACACAGGGGAACTGGGAGGTCTGCTGTGCGACAGGGGGAGGACAGGCCCATGGAACCCACTCTCCAGAAGACCCTCTCCAACATCATGGGAGCCTACCACCATTCCCAGGAGACGATGGCAACGGTACTGGACAAGTTTCAGGAGACCCAGCGGCTGCAGGAGGAACAGTATTTGGGGTTCAGGGAGGAACTCAGATCCATCAATTCCACCCTGGGCACCATTGTAGGGGTGCTGAAGGAACTCCTCAACACCAGGAGGGACACTGTGGCACAACAAGGGGCCCCTGACACTAGTCTAAACGATGAACTGCCCACCACCTCTGCCGGTGCTAGTGGACCGGAGGCACCGCCACAGGACCACGACACCAGCAACCCATCCCCCGCAGATGGAGAGCCACCCTGCAAGCGGTCCCTGAGATCCAGGACAAAGACAGAGAACAAAGCCAAGACTCCCGCCAAGAAATGAGACCACCCTGATTGTTATCCTTTTGTACAACCTTGTCACCCTGTCCATCCTTAAACTGCCCCAGCTCCACTTTCTATGCCCCTTTGGACAATGCACCTGTGAGGCTAATAGACTGGACTCTGCCATGGACATTCCTCCACCATCACCCCTCACCATTTTACAACCCCCTCCAATATTGAGCACTTAAATAAACACCCTTAAAGCACAAAACAATAATCAGGAGTCTGTCTGTGATTTCGAAATAGTGTATTAGCAATTACAGTGGCAAAATGCTCTTTCAAATGTAATGTCAACATACCTCTAGCTCAGCTCTAGTCCATGAGGAAACAAAGCAGATGTCACACAGTGGGACCCATATCTGTGAAATCGTAAGGGAAAGTGACAATTCAGTGACCGTACACTGGGTGAAAATGACAGACTTGTCCTGGGATTCCTCACTGGGGTCAGTAGCCATGAGAGGTTGGGGTAACCAGAGTCACCTGCAAATGGCGAGGGACAACTGTTAGACACACACTGACTCATGGGGACATCCACAGACCCAGACAACTATTCCCACTGATTAGGGTCCAGGTGCTCACCTAATAGCCACACCCGGTGCCTCTGGAGTGAGTTGCCCCATCACATAAGGGATTCTGCTATTCCGCAGGATGTAAGCGTCATGCACTGAGCCAGGGAATTTGGCATTAACATGGGAGATGTACTGGTCTGCAAAACACATCATCTGCACATTCATCGAATGGTAACTCTTCCGGTTTCCGTACACCTGTTCACTCCTGCGTGGGAGTACCAAGGCCACATGTGTCCCATCAATGGCACCTATGATATTGGGGATATGCCCCAGGGCATAGAAGTCACCTTTCACTGTAGGCAAATCCTCCACCTGAGGGAAAACAATGTAGCTCCCCATGTGTTTCAGCAGGGCAGACAACATTCTGGACAACACGTTGGAAAACATAGGCTGGGACATCCCTGATGCTATGGCCACTGCTGTTTGAAAAGACCCACTTGCTAGGAAATGGAGTACTGACAGCCCCTGCACTTGAGGGGGGATTTCTGTGGGATGGTGGATAGCTGACATCAGGTCTGGCTCCAAATGGGCACACAGTTCCTGGATTGTGGCACGATCAAGCCTGTAGGTGATGATCACATGTCTTTCCTCCATTGTTGATAGGTTCACCAGCGATCTATACACCGGAGGATGCCGCCATCTCCTCACATGCCCCAGAGGACAACTGGCGTGCTAACGCCAAGGAAGTCCGGACCATGGGGGTTTACCACAGGCAGAGCACCCACTGCCGGAAAAGATGGGAGGACATTCGCCGCTGGAGCAAGAAGACGGCGGAGGTCCAGCTGGGGATGGCCTCCCAACGTGGGAGGGGTGTCCGTCGCACCATGACCCCCCTGATGTTCAGAATCCTGGCAGTGGCCTATCCGGAGTTGGATGGGTGCTTGAGGGCATCACAGCAGACACAAGGGGGTGAGTACACTCACATTCTGCTGATTCAGTGCACATTTTAGGTGTCTGGCTGGGGAAGGTGGGCTGTGGGTTCCCCTAGGCCAGGGCAAGTTTGGCAGTTAAGTTCCCTACTTCTGGCAGGCCCTGTGGCGCCCCACCCCACCTGTGTACAGTGCCAAATACACCTAGTCAGGCTTCTGTGACATCCATGTGTGCAGACACCGGCCATAGCCTTGTAAGCCATGTCCCAGGGATTGAATAGTGGACCCCAAGTGCGCGGCGTAGTGCAGGGGGCTTCTGTGTCTGTCGTGTCCGCCAACGGTAGCGGTATTGCATGCACTGAACATTTCTTTCTTCTGTCTTCCCCCCCCCCTTTTTGTGGTCTCCCTGTACTTGTGTGCATTAGCATCATCAGGCGGAGGAGCAGTAGCACCGGAGCAGGAGGGAGCTGCATCCCACATGGCACTGGAGGGCGAGACTACGGACTCCGAATTCACCAGTGGGACGGAGGGCGAGGGGAGCTCCACGGCAAGGACAGGAGTTGACACCAGCGAGACGGACTACTCCTCTGATGGGAGCTTCCTTGCGGTGGCGGCCCCATCTGTGACCCCAGCATCTACAGGTACAGCCGCCACCAGCACCGCCCTCCCAGCAGCCCCTCAGCCTTTGCCCCGGGCCTGCTCACCCAGGAAAGTGGGCATTACCTTTGCCCCAGGCACCTCAGGCCCTGCCCCTGTCACCCCTGCTGCCCTCAGTGAGGAGGCCATTGACCTCCTCAGGTCCCTCACTGTTGGGTAGTCTACCATTTTGAATGCCACCCAGGTGTAGAGAGGCAGTTGCAACAAACCAATGTATTCCTGGAGGGCATTCACTCTGGTCAGGCAGCACTTCAGTGAGCTTTTCAGACGCTGGCCTCAGCACTGATGGCAGCCATTGTCCCTGTCTCTAGCCTCCCTCCTCCAACTTCCTCCACCCAGACTCACACCCCTGTACCTTAGCCTATCCCAAGCTCACGATCAGACCAGCATGCACACACCTCAACACGCCAGGGAAACTCTGGCAACCATAAGCACCACACATCCCACAGGCACTCACGCAAGCATCACACACATGCAGACACACCAACATCCACTGCCTCCACTGTGTCCCCCTCCTCCTCAACCCTCCTCCCTCCCAGTCTCATCTCCACTCACACCTGCATGCACTACATCCTCAGCCACTACGTCACTCACCAGCACACCCACCACCACACCCGCTCACGTGCACTCACCACCCCCACTGCCATTCACACATCCCCTCACGTGCACTCACCACCCCCACTGCCATTCACACATCCCCTGTGTCCTCGCCCAGTTTGTCTGTGAGGCTACCTCCCAAGGTACACAAGCGCAGCCACACACCCACCCAACAGCCATCCACCTCACAACAGCCTACAGCCCATGCACCTTCACCCAAAGTCACCAAACGTACACCGCCTACAACCACTACCTCTTCCTCCACTCCCAAACCCCCTCCAGCTACCCGTCCCAGTGTTTCTAAGAAACTTTTCCTGTCCAGCTTTGACCTCTTTCCCTCACCTTCCCCACCCCGTCAGTCTCCTAGGGCCCGACTCTCCACGTCCCAACCTAGCACCTCAGCCACAACATCGGCTGGACCAGTGGTGCCAGTAGTCACCGGATTATGGAGTGCACCAGGCAGCAGGGCAGGCAGTGTGGCAAGAAGCCAGAGCACGGACAGTCCCCCACCTGTCAAGCATAAAAAGTTGGACAGTGCCTGGCAGGAGAGGGGAAAGAAAGCAGCCACCAAACCCGCTCCCAGGGGTCCAGTTCGGAGTGTGGAGACAGCTGCAACACCATCCAAGGGGGGAAAGGGGCACAGTAAAGCGGCAAGTCTGGGAAGATCAGCACGGCGGACAAGACCGCCAGCAGCCCCGCTGCCCAGGAAGCGACCGCCAGCAGCAGCCCCGCAGCCACGGAAAGGACCACCAGCAGCCCCGCTGCCAAGGAAGCGACCGCCAGCAGCAGCCTCGCTGCCACGGACAAGACCGCCAGAAGCCCCTCTGCCCAGGAAGCGACCGCCAGCAGCAGCCCTGCAGCCGCGGACAGGACCGCCAGCAGCCCCGCTGCCCAGGAAGCAACCGCCAGCAGAAGCCCCGCAGCCTCAGACAGGACCGCCGGCAGCCCAGCTGCCCAGGAAGCGACCGCCAGCAGCAGCCCCGCAGCCACAGACAGGACTGCCAGCAGCTGAACCGCTGCCCAGGAAACCACCACCAGTAGCGCTGCTGGGCAGAGCAAGACCGCCAGCAGCTGAACCGCTGCCCAGGACACCGCCGCCACAAGCAGCGCTGCCAAGGACACCGCCGCCACAAGCAGCGCTGCCAAGGGCACCGCCACAAGCACCGCTGCCCAGGACACCGCCACCACAAGCAGCACTGGCAAGGACACCGCCACAAGCAACGCTGCCCAGGACACCGCCGCCAGCAGCTCCGCAGGCCAGTCAGCGCAAATGATTCTGACACTACTGAGTCCGCCATGGGCAGGATGAAGCACTCTGGGCACAAAGCCCCCTCCAGAACCAGTGGAGAGATACATCCACTACCTCTGTCCTTGGCAGTATGAAGCACTCTTGGCACAAGGCCCCCTCCAGAACCAGTGGAGAGATACATCCACTCCCTCTGTCCTTGGCAGGATGAAGCACTCTGGGCACAAGGCCCCCTCCAGAACCAGTGGAGACTGTTATCCACTTGAGTGACTGTGGCTTTGCACTCCCCAGGATTGAACAGTGGGCAAACCACCCACTGTAGAGACTTGAGAGACTGTGGCTTTGCACTCCCCAGGATTGAACAGTGGGCAAACCACCCACTGTAGAGACTTGTGAGACTGTGGCTTTGCACTCCTCAGGATACATCAATGGGCATGGATCCCCCTCGTGGATCTGGCGTCGTGCACTCAACCGGCTGAGGTGACCCCCCTTCCCTTCCCTCTGAGGTGCCTGTTTTATTTCTATCTGATGCCCCTGCAGTGTTCTCTCCATTTTGACCGGGTATTGAGTGTGGGCCTCGCCCATGCCTTTTGGGCCCAGTGATCCACGGACTATGATGGTGGAATCCCTTGGACTTGTGTTCTTGGTGTATATAATTGTTCATAGTGTAAATGTGTATATATGTAAATATTTTTGATTACTGTATTTGAATATATTACAATCATTTCGACTCATTTCCTTTTGTCCTTGCATTCTTCCAGGAGGGGTTGGGGGGTATAACTGTGATGTATCAACATGTACATGTGTGTGTGTTGTAGTGGGTGAGGGTGGGGGTGGGGGTTTGCGTGTTGCATGTGTGTGTCACAGTTTTTTCCCTCCCCCCTCCCCTGTGTCGTAGGTGCAGTACTCACCGTGGTCTTCACCGCCGGCGTTCGTGCTCCTGGTAGAGGAGCTGGAAGATAAAGGCTGGAAGAATTTGGAGCTCCGGTTCCATGGCGTCCTGGTTCCTCGTGGGGTGTTTAGAGGTGAGCGTTTTCTCTTTGAAGTCCTGTTTCCGCCGTGTTTTTGTTCACGGTGAATCCACCCCGGAAAAGGTGGCGGATTGGTGGCTTGTAATTCTGTGAGCGGTACATTGTCCTCCACCTGTCTGTTGGCGGTTACCGCCGCGGTGTTTGTTTGTACCACCGTGGCGGTCGGAGTGTTAAAGTGGCTGTCTATTTTGGCGGTTTCCGCCACGGTCGTAATTCCATTTTTTTAACCGCCGGCCTGTTGGCGGTTTTACCGCCGCTTTAACACCGACCGCCAGGGTTGTAATGACCACCTCTGTCATCTATTCTTCTAATACTTTAAACCATCCTCTATTCGTTCTTACCTGATACTTACTTCTCCACCTTATGAGGGAAGAGCCTTATTCTTAGCTATGCCATACTGAGACTTGCCCTGTCCTATCCTTGCTGATGGTAAATAGACTGATGTCCTGAGGACGAAGACTGACGCTGATTGCTGATCGTTGGAGGGGTAACTATCTGATGAAAATTGTAATTGTCTGTTTGCCTTTTCTTTCTAGGTACCAACTGCTCTTTTTATAGAGGCCATAGTTAGATGTTTTCCAAATTTGTGTTTGCTAAATTGTTTTGCATGAAGCCCAACATGCTGAGGCTAATTCGAGGTTAGTTAAGGTGTTCACAATATCTGACGCAAATAGACAAATGACTGAATTCTTGCTTTGTTGAACCTTGAATTCTGAGACTTTGTTAAACTGCTTCATATTAGTAACGTTTTAATGCTTAATGAATAATCTCTATGCTTTGATTAATTGTGTACTAATGAGATTGATTGTTAATGAGATTAACAGAAATTACTTTGGATTGTAACTAATAGGGAATAAATATCCTAGCACTTAATTAGATTTGTGTGGTTATTCGTGGCTGAAAGGTCATGGTGTGTTCGCGTTATTGATCTTTATTGAGTGTTATTGACAAACTTGTTGAGTAGGTAATGCAGACATTGATTGGGTTATTGAAATATTGATTTGTGATGTCAGAAAGATATCACGTACTAGGAAGTCTCTGAACGTGGTCAAAAGGTTCATCGGCCTAGGCGTGTCTCCTTGTAAGTTTACTTATCAAGGTTCCGACGCGCTGTCAGCCCTTCCCCTCTTTATTTCTTCATCTTCTATGTTATCCTCGCTATTTTCATGATCTATTCTTTTTCCATATCCTTGTCGTTCCTCCTATTCTATGTCCTCTGTTCTGTCCCCTTCCCCATTCGTGCAGTTCTTCACCCCCTTGGTCACTACCAGTACCATTACTATTATCATTATCAATTTCTTTCTCATATACATTTTCACTTTCATCTTTGCCCCCTTTCTTCTTATTCTCACTCTCTCTCCCATCCTATCTTTCCCCATTCCTCCTCTTGGCATGTTTTTTTTCCCACACCTTTGTTGTTTTCTTTTTTATCTTACAACCATAGTTACACCCCTCTCCCTCTGCTATTCTGGTTTGTGTATTCCTTCTCCTTCAGATAACGCCCCCCTCGCTTATGACCTTTCCATATTAATCTCCTCTAGCATCTAGGGATGTCTATTCTCATTGCCCGCATTACTCTCACTGGGGAGTATTTACACTCCTGTCTTCCCTCCTTTCTCATGTAGGTCCCCTTTCAGGTTTCTCCCTCCCCATTCCAAGGGAAGGATGTTGTCCTTTCTTGCAATATACCTGGGGTGCCGTTCTCTGTCCTTAGCTTATATCTTCTGGCTGGAGGTTTCCCAGAGTTATCTTTTCTCCATAATTCATCATACTCCTATTACATCCTAATGCTTCACGTCCCTCTTGATTACCTAGTGAAGGGATGACTAGAGAGGGCAGGTTTGTTAGATTTGATGGGAACACCTATGTCCCTGTCTTCTTTTGGGGCCAGGGGCCAGGAGAGAGAATGTTGTTATGTTATTATGCTAGAATTATGGGACTGTACCAGTCAGGATCAGCTGTAGGTTATAAACTAACGAGGGTAGCGTTGGTCCGGGAGATGGCAATGTGGCTGGCCCGGCAGTCCCTTATGAGAAACTTCATATTTCCATCCACTGAGCTTGGGCACCAAAGATTATCACAGATGAACAAGAAGCGATCCAAGCCATTGGGGCATGTTTGAGCCCGTCAGTGAAGTTTTGGCAGACTTTTGCCTTACGGATTTACTTGATATGAAGGAGACCCCATGAGATTTGGAATTTCAAATGACCTGAGGAAGGTGCATTTAATTTAATCAAATATATTGTTGGTGTATATCCACCGAAACGCGCGTTGGCGAACTTTTTCCTACATACTAAATTGGATGAATACTATTTGGCGAATTCGTTCTTGCATAACAGACTGGACGAAAGTATTTTGGACTAGGAAATATATAGAATGACTTTTCTTATTATCGTTTTCTTGAATATGATTATTGGATGTGCCACAAAGGAAGAATAATATCGTGGAATATATGGACATTCAAGTCAATAAGCAGCATGCTTTTTCACTTATGAGCCATTAAAATAATTGTGTAATTATAGCTATAAACTGTATGCTATTTTTTTTATGTATTTGTTTTGATATTATTTGTATATATTTAGGTTGTTGTAAATAATGTTCTATTGTGAAATTGTTTATTTGTTTTTTGCTCTTTTCTGTACTGTCTTTTGATCTTTTTGATGTGTTCAAATCTACGTGTGTTATCTATGTTGCTTCCTAGTTTGGTGTGTTCTCCTTCTAGTCTATCATGATTGCGTTATTTATTGCTTGTTTTTTTTTGTGCTATTTTGTATTTATTTGTTTAGTTTTCTTTTGTATTAAAAGTGCTATATCATTTTGCTTAGTATAAATAAATTAGATTTTCGATTTGATAGTATTATCTGTAGTGTATTTGTTTATGTGCATACTACCATGAAAGAGAGGGAAGTCCTTATACCTCTGGTAAATTACCCTTGATCTCTCTATGCATTGATTAGGGGGTCCTGGTTTCTACTTGTTTGACTGTACCAGTGTTACACCATTGTGTTATTGTGTTTTTGCTTTATTGTTTTATTGTATTAGGGTAAAGTATTAGTGTATTCTTGTACTACTGCACTATGATTATTTTCTCTACACTATGTTAACAGTAATTGTATGTCTTGGACGTAGATATTCTCCTAATTTGCTTGTTGTCTTTATTTGTGTTATTACGTCAGACTTTCAGATGTATAAGGTATACAAGTCTTGAAGGCCTGTAGTTTGCTTTTTGTATATTGCTTTGGACTATGAAAATAAAAAAGTACAACACAAAAAAAATACAAACCAGCTCATACTCTCATGCCCCCGCTCTTCCCCACTGCCTTTAGACCTTTTGTTTTTTAAATGAGAGCACTTTTATCTGCAGTTTCGTAATCACTGTTGCCCTTGTGCAGTGTAAGGATCGTTGCTCGGACTTGCCATTGTAGTGCTGTTACCCTCGCGCAATAGGCAGAGTTTTATTCCTCTTTGTTGTATTTTAACCATTAACGGTGTTGTGTTTTTTTCCTTGAATGTGCTCTTGATCGATTTGTAAAAGTTTTAAGTAACCATGGAATAAGCAAGAAAATTACAATTGTAGCTCACCTCTGGGGTAGGTAGCCCTTCTTGTTAGAATTACTCAGACTCTCCCAAGCTTATCAGGAGAAAACACACAGGTTCCTGAGACCACCAATGGCCTCAGGGAGCCAGGCATCCCCCATCGGTAGAGCTGCTGATGGATGGGAGCTGAACTGTGAAGTAACTAGTGCCTCGGTGAAGTGCCAGGACTGCACAGTTCAGGTAGCATTCAGGTAACAGAGCCTGATAGGTCAGAGGTTGGTTGTGTGGGGGTTTTGTGTGGTACCCCCAGATGGTGTGATGACAGCTTGACAGTGGAAAGACAATATGGTGGTATTCATGACTATGCCCTGTCAACAGCAGAAGACCATTTTAACAAAGAGTCATAACATTCAAACTCTTTACACATTCACAGAAAATGATGACCCCAGTCAAGAATATCACAGTCCCATGTTAACGGTTTACATGGAAAACAACTTTACATCAAAAAGAGATGGCAGGAACTTTTTATAATTCTTCAGCAAATTGCATAAATTATGCACATACAGATTCAATAATGGTTAATGGCAACTGATTTACAGAGTTTTATCAAAAAAGAAAACATAGCGCAACCAAAGATATAGATAGCAATGCCCGCCTTGGAACCAGTGAGCTCTGACAGAGTGTATGTGCTGTACAAGTGGGTAAGTGGCCATAGTGGCTTAGTAGAGTGTGGGTTAAAGTGAAGAGGCCGTTGTTGCTCCATTGGAAGATTATGGGTCTGACCCAGGTAAATAACAACAAGGCTGCAACAGAAGACTTGCTGGGGCGAGGGGAAGATGGCTTCCAGCAGGGCCGCCAGCTCTCTCAGTGGTAGCAACCTATCTGCACTCCAATCAACAATCTGTGCACTTCAGTCTCTAATATGCAAGCAAACATGGCGGACACGTCTCACCCTCAGGGGCAGGGGAGGTCCAGTAGTAACAGACTGCCTGGACTTGCCAGGGAAGACCAGTAGCAGACTTGTCCCACTGGGGTGTAGTTAAAAAGCCCTCTACTCTAAGGCTGTGAATGGTTCATCAATGCATGAGTAACCTTGAGGGGTTGCCAGGAGTCCCAGCTGCAACCCCTGGCTTGTCCTTTGCAGCGCCAGGCACTGCCTTTGCAGCCCTTAGCCTCGGGGGTGCTCCACTTTTCTTGTTTTCTGCCAATTTTTTATTGCACTAACAGTGAGTAACTTTGTATTTCAGTGTTAGTGCAATAAAGAATGTCTTACAATTACCTGGAATATGACCCTCCCGGGCAGGTGAAGTGAGTAAAAAATGTGTTTATATGTACAGTGTATGGAAGCTTGCTGGTGAGAGTGTGTTTATGTGAGAGCGGGTGTGTGTACATGTGAATGTGTAATCATGCATGTGTAAGTGAAAGCAAAGGTTAAACGCTGTATACAGTCACTTCTGCTACCCTGGACATTTTGGTGAATTGCTGTCCACGCCCACACGAGGCAAGGAGTTCCATTCTGGATGGTCCCCTATCTTCACCCTAGTCAAGCTTTTGAGCAGAACAGATCAAAGATCATGTAGACCACCTGCCAGTGGTTGCATGGCCCAAGTCTTCTCCATAGGAAAGAAATGATAAAATCAGGAGCAGGGTGGCACAGAGACCCTCCATCCTACACTGATTAAAATAAAATGTATAAAATAAAAAAGATTCTGCACTAATAAATACAAATTAAATATAGTTGTTAGCATCAGAGTGGAATGTTGGGGCCTCCCTCCTGGCTTTATGAGATTGTGAACTTCCCTCACCCCATCAGTGTGGTATAGAAAACTGGAAGCCCCTGTAGTGCTAATCTCTTAATGGCCCCTTGATGGTTACAATGAATTTAACTTGGTCTTTAAATCTTAAGGTCTTTAAAATGGTCATCACTTGGGTCATGTTTGCGGTCACCAACAGGGTGCACCACTATCACTACTCCTTTACTTAAGACTTCCTGGAAGTTTTTCCAGCAGCTATAAGTAGTGTAAATAACAGAATTCACCCTAATCTCAGGAACCTGCAAATATGATTCAACTACTCTTTCGAAAAATAATCTTGGCTAGCGATTTCTGTGCCTGGGGACTCCAAAGTTCTTTGTAGTTTTTTTGTTTCTTTTCTAAAAGCCTAAAACGTGTGTTATGTTGCTCTGCATGGTTGTTCCTCTTTAGAGCAGTGGTTTCTTCTTGCTCCCCTGTGTAACAGACAAGGAGCATCTTGACAAACGTTCTCTATCCTGGCTCCTTTGATCTTGCTTTTCTGATCTATCTTCACCATTTAAGTGGGAGATTGAGTTGGCCTCTAATGTGGTAGAGTGCCTGGAAACATGCCATGGTGCACTAGTGCTATTCACAGCCTAGGGTGGGCTGACAAATGGGTGCTTGAAGTATCTCCATCCATGGTTTGTATGTCTGTGTTTCTTTTCAAGATATCTCCTCCACCTTACCCCACTTGTTTTTCAACAATGCTCCATACATTTTAGTATGTGCATTCTGCTTTTAACACATGGGAGTCTTTAATTCTCTCTTGTGTCTAATTTCCTTATTACAGGCGACTTGTTAACATTCCTGTCCTTGCATAATGAAGACATCATGTAATTGCTCTCATCACATTTGAGATCTGACCTCACGCTGCCTGCTGCCAGAGGCAGCTGCCAAGGTGAAAGGCAGGACAGAGCGCATAGTTAAAGCCGCGCCTTACATGGCTTCTCTTTCTGCTGCTATGTTTTTCTAGATGAACAGTGACAAGCAGAAAGTAGATATTTGTGGCAATATATTTATGTTTTTTCCAGTTTTCGGTAAATGTATGAAAGGCAGAATCTCTGCATTTGTCCACACATTCTGCAAATCTGACTTTTATTAAAGTGATTCTAACATCATTTTGCAGAAAATATCTAACTGTTTTCAGTGTGCTTTGCACCTCAGATTCACTTTTGATATTCATTTTGCCAGCTTCCTCTCTCTATAACATGAAAGAACAAGACACCAAGGATTTAAGTGTTTGTGGAAGAGTAATGGCGAGATCATGTATTACACGGAATAATCTGCCCCCTGCCATACATTATAAGGATACTGCATGTCTGCTCAGAGCTCCATGACCTTGTTCCTCTATATGGCCATGGAACAGCTTGCTAGCAGAGGGTATTGTATCCCATGTGTTATAGCTTGTGTAAAATCCTTCATGTTATGCCACTCCCTTGAGGCTGCAGTTATGTAATAAAGTTACCATTGCCATGACTTGCATCAAATTATTTTCTAGTTGTGCACTCATTTCATCATTCTGTACAGCTCATCTTGTCATAACCTTGCTTACATTTACCAAGTAGTGCCTATCTATCAATTTAGTGTTAAGAAATGTGCTAGCGTTCAGGCTTTCACCAGCAAGTATGTTTGTATTTCTCCATTTTGTTAATGAGAACCAGGAATTCACCTTGACATGTTCGAGTGTTTGATCCGCATGCATGCTTTGGGGCTAAAACCCTGGTCCCTCACACTCAGGCAGGTATCCACTCAAGCTGCCATTTCTCTCGTTCCTGTAACGTGTTGTGCTGAGTGAGACATGGACCTAGAGTACTTAACATGAAAGGTGTGTGTGAAGCTACACATAGTTTAGTTCTGCTGTGAGGTGGAAGGGCAAGGAAGGGCTATCCTGCATGTGATCTACACTACAGGCATGCCCTTGAGTGCTACATCTCCTTACACAGATGGCAGCCCAGGGGTCACTTGCACAGCATGTCTGTGTTTGCGGAAACGGCATTTATTACTTATGGAGTTCTGTGCGACTCAGTCAAACTTACTGAATGTAGGACACAGTATAGAGATCTCAGCTGCAGAACCATGCGTCTTTTCTAAAAAGGCCAGAAGGAAGGGTTTTAACGTAGTTAATGTATGTAATTCTTTACACTTATGTATATTGATTAGCACAGTCTTGTGCTATGATGTAACATTAGAACCTTTGGTGTGGGGAATTCTATGGGTGGCGGTTGGAGTGGAGGAAGCTGATGGTGAAGGATCCTCTGCCTGTACAGAACCTACATCAAAATAAGACTGCAGTGATTACTACAGGAAGTTGGACTCAAATGGAGAAGTAAGTAGTAATTACTTGGCTTTGAACATTCTCAAGTAAATTAAATTGACCTTTCTTTGTTGAATGTTCCATTGTGACACATGTTTCGTAATGACCCAGTTAGGACATTTTCTGGCAGCATCTCTGGTACATACTTGCAAGGTGTCACCTCCTTCCACTTAATGTAGAATCTCTCTGTAGAAATCTGAGACGCACACTCGCTGGGCTTCGGATACAGGTCTGGATGCCAAGATGAAGAAAGCCAAGAACTATTTTTGTCCTGCACTTTTGGTGCTTTGCAGGTGGCTGCCATGGGAGGCGGATGGCCATTCAGTCTGCTATGACCCGTAGCCAGCAGGTAAATTGTATTTATTTTCAGACGTCTAACTTTTGCTTCCCATACCAGGCCCAGAACCACTCAACTTAACCCATGACTTCTTGGATTTTTTGTATAAATCTGTTCAGGCACTGACTTCATATTGTCTTTTCTTGCTCCTCTCTCTCCTCCTTCCAGTCCTCATGCCCTCCCCAGATTGCACCAGTCCAGCCCGGTTACCTCTGCCTTGAACATACAATTTTCACTGGACTTTCAGTTCTTCAAATCTAACCTATAACCAAGTTCTCTGTGGCAAAATATAGCCTTATGACCTAAGTCATCTTAATCTCTTGTGATATGTCTGTGTTTATTCATTTTTTACAGTTTTGGGGAAGGCACAATGAACATTCCAATAAATATGTCTAAAGACATCACTCTGGTCTCTGCAGTGGGGAGATAGTGCTTTCCTGAATGTTGCTTCTGAATCCGCATTCCTTAAGTAGAGTCTGCTATACAGTTAACGATGAAAAGGTAAAGATGAGAATGTTTGTTTAAGATAGTATAAAAATTAAATTTAAGGCTTTAGAAATGTCAAAGTCAGTTCACTGGGTTTGTCAGATTCAGTTTCAGAATTGAGCTTTGTTAGGCTGCCTTCCAAGCATGGGCAAAACTGTCACAAGGCTGAAGGGGGGGAACCTCAAGAATTAAACAGTGGTAAGTAGCTTATGGGGGAGCAGGGCAGCTGCGCAAGAGATTGTGAACTCAGGAAGCCCAGAATGGGAGAGGGGATGGTACTGTGGTAAGTAAATCAAACCCAACAGAAAATCTTTGCTAATCTGGGCCTTTGTGTGCAACTGCTTGGAGCTCTCCACAAATGAGAGGCAACTTAAACCAGTGCGGTTACACCAACCCATACCAACCCTGAGATGTGATGTGTGACACTTGGCAGGGCTGCTTTCCCCTTCCTCTACATGCTTGGCTCTCCATCACACTTTCTCTTTCTGACTCCTCCATCCTATCATTCTATTTTACCTCTGCTTTCATCCTCGTTCCTTTTGTGGTTTCAAGTTCTCCCACTTCAGGAGTTAATAGAAGCTCTGATGTTTACCTTGCATTATGGTAATTGTCCTGCATTTTTACAAGACCGGTAAATTCTCAAATACCTGAGCGCATAAGTGACTGACACCTGACTCAGGTGTACCTGCAGTACACAGTAAAAGCGCCGAGAGGGATGTCTCTGTGGCACTGGTCGGTCAGGCGCGCTGTGGTGGTGCAACCCAAAGGACCTGGAGACACTGTGAGTACAGCCCTAGGATAAGATAGGCCCCAGCTGGGGACTATACAGACTCGGCCCCTGATAGGTACATGACATCATTGCGATCTACTGAGAGTCATGTAGCGTTTCCCTCGGGGGGCAATATACAGGACTGCTAACATTGGTGACAACAGGCCGCGTCTGCCCTCACACACCCCTGGATGACATATCGAAGGGAAGATAATGGAATATTGGGGAAGGGCACCACCGGCGATATCTCACCCCACGACACCAGACTCCCTGTTGGGCAGTTCCGCCTGGGAGGGGGGGGAAAGTAACTGAACGAGGCCACGGGGGCACCCACCAGTCCCCTCTTGGTGGTATCACTTGTTGTACCGAATGACTACCAAAAGCCGGAACAGAGCTAAGTCACAGGGGTGGTGTCGAGTAAGCGACATGGCCAAAACGGACATTGCGGACCGTGTCCCGCACTCCTTACAGGCCACACTGGACAAGATCCTGGGAGCCATCCAAGACAATGTTTCAGCGGGAAATTGGCCAAGTATCTGCAGAACTGGGCCTGTTGAGAGCGGACTACCAGAAGCTAGCGGACAGGGTCCAACGCACTGAAACCACGCTCACGAACTTAACCCCAGCGCACCAGGAGATAAAAGCTATCATCTTACAGCTGACCAAACTTATCCATCAACTGGAATGATGGGCCGAAGATGCTGAAGGTCAGAATCGAAGGAACAATGTGTGAGTTAATTGCCTCCCGGAGGGCATCGAGGGTGCTGGCATGGTGGCCTTCCTGGAGAAATGGCTGAGGTCAGAGGTCGCCCAGGAGCAACTCAGCCCCTTTTTTGCATTGGAGAGGGCACAACGGGTGCTATCCAGACCGCTTGCTCCGGGCCGACCCCCACGAGCGGTAGTGGCTAAGCTGTTGCATTACCAGGACAGAGACCTACTGCTGCAACGAGCAAGTGAAGTTGAGCACTTCTGTGTTGAAAATGGAACAGTAACCATCTTCCCAGACTTCATGGCAGAGATACAGACCAGGCAGGACTCCGATGCAGAGGTGAAGCAGGAGCTGCGAGACAAGGGCATTCAATTCTCGCTCCTGTTCCCAGCCAGGCTGAGAGTGATCATAGAGGGGCACACTACCTTCTTTCAAACCCCTGAGGAAGCATGGGAGTGGTTGGAATCACATAAAGTGGGTGGGGACCCCCACACCAAAATGGGAAGGGCGACACAGCATGGACGCAGGTGAGCAAGGAGACAACGAAATAGGTCCCGACCGAGGGCCGGACAGACCCCAGCACAGAAAGCATTGGACAGAAAGGCAGCCCTAGAGGCAGTGGTGTCGCTATGGAACGTAGACCTGACTGGCGACGTCAGTGAAGGGGACTTGGAACACAGTACACACTCCACGGACTTGGACTCGCATCACTCTGATGAGGCTCCAAAAGTGACCCCCCTAAACAGCAGATGATTTGGGATGAGTTTGGCCTTGTGTCACCGACCCCATGATGAGGGTTCTTGATCGAATTTGGGGCCATGACTGCCACGGACACCCCCAGCTTCTCGGATGCTAATACATGAATGGCGAGAACTATATGACTTCATGTTATTGTTATGTTTGCCTTACATATGCTGGGCAACCGCCAGTTGCGGTGTTGCCCTGGGGATTGGAAGTTGGGGACTGATGTTGAATATTTATGCTGCTCGTAGGAGGTTAGATATGGTCGAATCAAGGCTAACATTGGTGGTTGGGGACAGAGCGGATGAGTCGAGGGGCGTCTGCTATTGGGGTGGTGGGTGTCCTTCCCTAACTTCGACTCCTTCTGATGGCAGACTACAAACTATTAACCTGGAACATCCGAGGGATAGGGACTATTATCAAGTGCCACAAGATCGTGGCATATTGAAAAAGAAGAGGGTACATATAGCACTACTTCAAGAAACACACATTACTACTCAAGAGGTGGACAGGCTGTGACGCAGATGGAGAGGGCAGATATTTGCCACTGCATATTCGGCATTTGCGCGGGCGCACTGATATGGGTGAGGGCTGGGGTCCCATTTGAGGCCATGTCCATTGACACAGATCAGGAAGGTTGATATGTACTGGTGGAGAGCAGATTGTACGGTCAACATGCCGTACTGGGCTGTGTGTATGACTCTAACCAAGAGCAGATCCCTTTCCTGCAGACCCTCTCAGTACGCTCTGGTAGGGAAGGTACCCCGATCACGAATGTCCGTGGGACGGATGGGGGCTATGTTTCTGCGCAGGGGGAAATAAATGAAACATTTAAAACATACTACATGTCTCTCTACAGACAACCTGGCAGCGGGCAAAACGCCAGGCATGGATGGACTCCCTATGGAGTTTTACAAAACATACGCTGATATCCTTGCACCCACATCGGTTGAGCTTTACACAGAGGAATTTGAAAGGGGCATACTCCCTGCGACGTTGAGGGAGGCACTGGTGGTCCCCCTACCCAAGTCCAAATCACGCGAGGCCTCAGCGACTGATTTCAGACCCTTGTCCATGTTGAATTGCCATTTCAAGATCCTAATTAGGGCCCTGGCTAACCAGCTGCTCCCTCATGCTCCCCACCTCATACACGGGGATCAGAATGATTTCATACCTGCGCGCAACACCTCCCTGAATCTTTTCACTTTTACACATACCACACAGCGAGCAACACCCCGGTGCTGTGGTCCTGTCAGTGGACCTTGAGAAGGCGTTCGACTCACTAAGATGTGATTACCTGAGGGCAGTAATGATTTGGATGGGGCGGGGGAGAAATGGGTGCGATGGGTCGAACCACTGTACTGCCTCCCAATGGCAAGGGTGCAAACTGGCAGGGCAGTATTGGATGCCTATCCCATATTTCGAGGCACCAGACAGGGATGCCCTCTCTCGCCCTTCCTGTTTGCGCTCACCATCGAGCCTCTAGCAGCTCAGTTTGGAATGGAGGGGGCTGCAGTGGGGCTCTGTGGACCATGTCATATCGCTCTATGCGGATGGCTTACTAATTTATCTGCGGGATGGTACATCACGGATCCCTTGGGCTCTCAATCTACTTGAGGAATTTGGTGGTCCGTCAGGCCTTAAAGTGAATAGGAAAAAGACGTACCACTGACCGCAGGTGTGGAACGCCCCTCCTACTGTCCTATTGATAGGTCACCCCGCACATTAAAATACTTGGGAATACAAGTGTTCCTTGATGTACGAGACCTTCGGGATGGCAACTTAGGTAAAACCCTTTGGTCATTAAGATCGTGCGTAGCGTTTTGGCGCTCTCTTAGGCTGTCCATTATGGTCCGAGTGTCACTATCCAAAATGATTATGTTGCCCCGCCTTATATACTACTTCATTAACCATCCAGTGAATTTACCGGTGAGCTGGTTTAAAGAATGAAAGGCTCTCCTCAGGGAGCTCCTCTGGGACAGGGGCCGATAGCGAACATCTCTCTCCCCCCCTTGCCGCCCCACTGATGGAGGTGGACTGGGAGTACCGGATTTTGATTGATGCTACTTGTCGAGACAGCTTCAATGA
The DNA here is from genome assembly GCF_031143425.1 of Pleurodeles waltl. Taxonomy (NCBI): domain Eukaryota; kingdom Metazoa; phylum Chordata; class Amphibia; order Caudata; family Salamandridae; genus Pleurodeles; species Pleurodeles waltl. The sequence continues at coordinate 3,538,979 of NC_090444.1, read as the reverse complement.
GTCGCTAGGTGGTTCACGGGTGGGAACCAACTAGATCTGACCACATCCCAGGGCGATGTCGGAGGTGACGTGTTGCTGGCCTGGATGGTCAGCTCTCGGATCACCCTACGGCACGAAATGTCATGCGGACAGTGGCCCTATCTTGCTGGAGACGATGTCTGAGATGTACAGGTGTGACTGTGACCTATTCCCCTAAAATACAACTGACGGGGATACCATTGGGGACACCAAACCGCACCTTACCAAGAAATCAGATGAGGACCTGGACCCAGGCGGCTGTGAAGACCTTGGGGGACTGTTTCCGGGAAGGGGTCTTGCGTCCATTCATGGCATTAGTGGAGGAGAGAGGAATCCTGAGGCAATTCCTCCTATATCAGACACTGACCCATGCTATAAGGGGACTATGGCCTGCAGTGAACACAGAGTCAGAGACGCATAGAATACTCCAATTCTTATTGACAATAGGGAAAGATACCCACCTGGTCGCAAGGCTCTACAGGGCCCATAGCAAGATTACCCTGAAGTCTCTGCAAACGCTCAGAGTGAAATGGGAAGTGACACTAGGCAAGAAGTTGATGTACACAGAGTGGCAGAAAGTGCTAGCATACCCCCGTAGGGTGTCATGTAACACACATCTCCGTTACATCCAATACAATTATATACACAGAACATACCTCACTCCACACAGACTCGGAGTAATATATGATGGCGAACCCAGGGATTGCCCTAGGTGCAATGCTGTAGATTCAGACTTAGACCACATGACATGGAAGTGTCCCGAGATAAAGAAGTGCTGGTGGGGGGCGCTGGAGGCTTTGGGAGGAGTCCTTGATACGCAATTGGAATTAGATCCCTCCTTCTGCCTGCTGGGAATACATTCTAGACCCGCCTCAAAGAGACTTGGCAGCAGGTTTTTGGACCTAGCCCTGGTACTACTCAGGTGTCGGATCTCCATGTCCTGGAAATCCCCTACAGGCCTGGCACGGGCGGTCTGGTGACAGGATGTATGAACTTGGGCCCAGGACAAACTACACGTGCTACGTAGGGAGGAGACTCGTGGGATGCGCACACGTCCTATTGCTCCATTATGGACTAAGGTACTGGAGGCATGGGAAACACAGAGACGAAAGGTGGGTGGGGACCTGGAAACCGGAGAGGGCACGTCCTACTAGTAATGGGCTACAGCCCCACTCGATGGGGAGCGGAGATATGACGTAACACATACCATGCAACAGAGAGTACTCGATATATCAATTATTAGAAGTAGGGGGTCAGGGATCACAGCACTGACGCCAATAGGTATGTACTGCCTCAACTGATTAATCAGGGACGGTGTCTGGGCCCAGTCGGAGTGACCCCCACTCCTATATTGGAGAAAAGGTGGGGATACAGATCTCCCAAATCAGATGGCTCGGCTACCCTTGAATGTCTCACCCACACAACAGCACACAGCGCAGAATTGATACTCCAGCGCATTTTCACATGTTCTAGTTAGTTGTGTTAATAGTTTGAATGGTAATAGTAAGGATGATAGCGAATGACTTCTGATCAAGGCGGGACAGGGGTTGCAAGGCTATGCGTCTGCAAATTGATGTACTGTATTTACTGGATGCCAGTAATATACCCGGAAAGGTCATGGTACAATTATGATAGTGCTTGGGAACCAGCTGAAGTGTATGAACTTACGCATGTGCTGAGCAACAAGAGATACCACTCCTAGCTAAATTGTTATACTTCTATGAAAAATACCAATAAACAGAGTTAAAAAAATAAAAAAGTTCCTCCAGGTTGCTGGATGCATCCAGAACCCCTGGGGCCATGCAAGGTCTACCTGGTGGGTCCTTGAAAATGTAGGGGTACCGAAAACTATGTGGTCATAGAACTCTCCCAAGTCTTTCCAAATCCTTAAATTGTATAATTGGGGGTATTTTATCCCCTTTACAACAGTCATTAAAAACTGCTGGCATACAGCTCTCTGTGAATGGAGTATAGAACAGGGTTGAATTTAGGCCACTGAGGTTTCATCTTTAGGAGCCTGATTCAAAAAAGTAACTTGCACTTCTGAGTAATTTACAGTTTGGATTAAGTTTACTATCTTTTTGCTATTCACAAAACACATCTGTACATTTACTCCAAAGTGTAACTTACACTTATATTTGTGAATAGCCAACAACTAGTGAACTTTCTCAAACCTTTATAGCTACCAGGCCCTTCAATTCGGTGGAGTCAAGTAAGTTACACTTTTGGAGTAACACTCAGAGATTGTGACAAACCAAAAAGAAGTAATTTGAATTTTCTATATGTCCCACTTTTGAATACTATGCACCATTCCTTGTGAACTACAAGGCCTGGTAAAGCAACTAATAGCTGGGCAATGGGATGAATTAGTCCAGGCGCATAAAGAGAATGAGGAATATGATAACTGGCCCTGAAACACCTACAGATTAGGAAGTAGGCAGCAGCAGATAAGGGGGAAACCCTAACCAAGTTGACTGCAGAGGGGTGCAGAGCTAGACAGGAAACACACCTAGGCGCTAAATATGCTGGGAACATAGCAACTTTTGCAAAGTAGCTTAGCTGCCTTATTCAATCCCATGTACATTAAATTATCTATGCACATTAACTAACTGAAGAGAGACACTTAACCAATCAAAAATAAGACTGGGCACTTGTGTAGAGGTAGGGATTCACCTGGAAGGAGGGATGGTTTGAGGGGGGTAGGAGGTGGGTTGAATTTCATTGTTTGTTTGACGTTTGCTGTCCATTACAGAAGACTCTCATGGACCGACTCTGTGCATAAGATGAAGCAAATCACTAATCCTAAACATATCTGAGACCCATGCAATAGTAAATAATGAAAATTGTATAAAAAGAAAGAAATGAGTTGCTCTGCTGAGCACTCAAAGTCCTAGTTGATTTTTTAAAAGACAATTTTGACCTCTGTACTCCATTAGTTACCAACGTTCTTTGGGCTGCAGCAAAGACCCAACCCCTAGGTCTTGTTATGAGTTTAAATGGTTCTCATATACAAGAAGGGGGATTAGGCAGACCCTGTATGCACTAGACTGATCTCCCTTTTTAGAAAAAGTGCCAGTAAGGGTTCTGTATGGGAGTCTGAAATTGTGTGCCCATGAAAATACTTTTCTATCAGGTATGCAGTGTGGGGTTTGCAAGAGTTTAGGCATTTTGAACATTGTCTTAATTTGTATAAATTGAGCTTGATGTACTTACCCTAAGAATGTCACCTTCACCTGGCTTTTGTGGAACTGTCAAGCACATTTGTTGTGTTAATCGAACAAACCTCAGGGGTAAAATAGTAGCTCTAGGTGCTGAGTCTCCCATTATTAATTTTTTGATACCTTTACCCACTCTACAGCCTCCATATGTTACAGTGCTATGGTGGGGCTGCACAGAGTCTATTCTAATCAGCAGGGGAGTCCGGCACGGTTGTGTCCTGGACCCTTTTTCTTTCACCCTGGGTATTAATGAGCAGATGTTTTATGGAGAGAGAGGCAAGGACATGCCCCAGATAGGACCACACCCTCTGCCTGCACTCTTCTACACAGAAGACACAGTACTAAAGGCCTGCACCTCAAATGGGCTTCGATTATTAAGAAAGCATTTTGCCCAATTTATGGAGGACTTAGATCTCCAGATAAATCTTCAAAATCCCAAACATGGTGAAAACCATGACTCACTTTGTGTGTGGGACCCCTATACAAAAGGTTAAAACCTTTCAGTATTTAGGTTTGCCTTTTTATTCCGCTCCAAGATGGGGACCATTTATGTACTACAAGTGGATCACATCTTCAACAAGTAATTGATGCAGTGCTTGAAACCCTTAAAAACGATGATGAGCATTTACAAAATTAAATCTATTTCCATCAACATTAGGGTGGAATTATGGGCAAATAAAGACTGGAATGGTTTACAACAGATTCATAATGACTTCCTTCGAAGACTCTTTTTGGTCCCTAGAAGCACCTCCAATTTTATCTGCTGCATTAAACTAGAGATTAGCTACCTAGAGAACTTCATCAAGTTATGGCCACTTGTCCTATGTATCTCAATATTGTCTAAAGAGGAAAACAAACAGTCATGGTGACTGCATACCTTTTGGCCATGCCTACTGTGTCCCTTGCCTTAAGTATGTAAAAGAAGGCATTGAATTGATGGAGAAACCTGAGAGCTTTAATAAACATGACCCAGGGAACCTTTGCTTAAAACTTTTGGCCTTATTTAGATGTCGGCAGAGGATTTGCTCCGTTAAACTGTGATGGATATCACAGGATCCACCGACATGTTAATACCAGGCCCTTTGCTTCTTAAAAAATCCGGTTAGGCCAGATTGAAATCAAAGATCATGAAATCTAGTGTGTACTTACACAACAATCTCTACCACTAGTTCAATTGACCCATACATTGTTACTGTTTCAATTGACTATCACAAGATTTAGTGTTAATATACTACATGTTCTGGTGAGCTTCCTGGAGAAGGGTTTGCGGCACAAGGAGTTACCTCCTTGCCCCTGTGATAATTGTTCTTCACAAGGCACCATGCTTAATATCCTACTCTATGGTTTTTATAAGGGCCCTAGGATATGGTTCTTACGTCCATTGTTGCATGCTGGCCGTTTCAGGTCTTAAAGACCTGCTTGCTTTCTTTTATACAAACTTGCTACGAACATTGTATGTACTTCTGTATGTACTTCTGTAGGCAGGTATAGTCAGCGGTATGTTGGGATTAGAGATGCAATGATTTGCAGGTAAGGTGGTGATTGATACAATATGTATGCAAGCTATAATCTATTCAGTACGCTCTTTAATGGAATGATTTAATGACTGGGTGATTTTATGATATGTTTGCTCCATTTTATATGGATTGTATATTGGATTTTATATGGATTGTATTTGGCTTTCATATAACTTTCATGATTTTTTTTTTTTGAATTAAGGTGAAAACAGATTAGTTGACTCTGACTCTGGATGGCTGGACAAATGACTGAAATTGGATTAACTGCAAAATGGATGGGTGAACAATGAATGGAATGCAGGACAAATGACCAGACAAATGGAGGGATGGATGGATGGAAGGATGGATGCATGCATGCATGCATGCATGGATGGATAATGGATGGATGTGTGGATGAATAGATGGGTGGATGGATGGATTGATTGATGGATGGATGGCACTTGGATGGCTCAGCACATACATGGACAGATAATGACTGCATGGTGGAAGACCATGTGATTGAATGAGTATGTGGAAGGGTGGCTAGATCGCTAGGACACTGGATGGATGGGTAAGAATGTTGTAGAAGAGATTATAAATACAGGTACACCGTTACAATATAGATAGCTTCACCCAATCAATTAGGTGTGGAGTTGTTATGTCGTCACAGATCTGTAGTTTAGAACAAATGCCCTCACTAATCCCTGGGTGACATGCTTTATCACTGGCCTTTTCTCCTCGTCAGGCTGGCACTGCAATGCCTCAGAGGCATTGGAAAGGGGTTCTTTAATGGAGACCTTTTGATCGTTGTTGCCGGAAGGGATGTGAAACGAGAAAAGGACTGAATAATGAGAAATTAAAAATGACTGTAGACACCAAAAACAAATATTTATTTATAGTCTATGTAGGGACCTATGTCATGATTAAAACCAGAAAGAGGGGCATATCAGGTATAATAACCTAACCTTCTGCAGGTGCAAAGGTATCCTCTACTTTCCACCTTATATTGGGTGTGACTGCTAATCTACACTCCCAATCTCATGGTCGACATGTTTCTTGCCTTATCCGTCGCTATGGATAGTGTGGCAATTCATCAGGACCTAAAGTACATAGTCCTCGCAAGGGGAGAAACAGTACTCCTCTAAATCATGCAACCCAACTGTACTTATCTTATGCCATGGGGGGGACTATCCCACCCTCTTGGATGACCTGTAAAACATAATAAACAATCATGTCTTGCATACTCGTAATAAAGTGATTTAATGCACAAACATAGTGAGAGACCTTGGTTGTGAAGCCAAACTGGAAGTGCATATACAGGGAGTGCAGAATTATTAGGCAAGTTGTATTTTTGAGGATTAATTTTATTATTGAACAACAACCATGTTCTCAATGAACCCAAAAAACTCATTAATATCAAAGCTGAATATTTTTGGAAGTAGTTTTTAGTTTGTTTTTAGTTTTAGCTATGTTAGGGGGATATCTGTGTGTGCAGGTGACTATCACTGTGCATAATTATTAGGCAACTTAACAAAAAAATATATATACCCATTTCAATTATTTATCATTACCAGTGAAACCAATATAACATCTCAACATTCACAAATATACATTTCTGACATTCAAAAACAAAACAAAAACAAATCAGTGACCAATATAGCCACCTTTCTTTGCAAGGACACTCAAAAGCCTGCCATCCATGGATTCTGTCAGTGTTTTGATCTGTTCACCATCAACATTGCGTGCAGCAGCAACCACAGCCTCCCAGACACTGTTCAGAGAGGTGTACTGTTTTCCCTCCTTGTAAATCTCACATTTGATGATGGACCACAGGTTCTCAATGGGGTTCAGATCAGGTGAACAAGGAGGCCATGTCATTAGATTTCCTTCTTTTATACCCTTTCTTGCCAGCCACGCTGTGGAATACTTGGACGCTTGTGATGGAGCATTGTCCTGCATGAAAATCATGTTTTTCTTGAAGGATGCAGACTTCTTCCTGTACCACTGCTTGAAGAAGGTGTCTTCCAGGAACTGGCAGTAGGACTGGGAGTTGAGCTTGACTCCATCCTCAACCCGAAAAGGCCCCACAAGCTCATCTTTGATGATACCAGCCCAAACCAGTACTCCACCTCCACCTTGCTGGCGTCTGAGTCGGACTGGAGCTCTCTGCCCTTTACCAATCCAGCCACGGGCCCATCCATCTGGCCCATCAAGACTCACTCTCATTTCATCAGTCCATAAAACCTTAGAAAAATCAGTCTTGAGATATTTCTTGGCCCAGTCTTGACGTTTCAGCTTGTGTGTCTTGTTCAGTGGTGGTCGTCTTTCAGCCTTTCTTACCTTGGCCATGTCTCTGAGTATTGCACACCTTGTGCTTTTGGGCACTCCAGTGATGTCGCAGCTCTGAAATATGGCCAAACTGGTGGCAAGTGGCATCGTGGCAGCTGCACGCTTGACTTTTCTCAGTTCATGGGCAGTTATTTTGCGCCTTGGTTTTTCCACACGCTTCTTGCGACCCTGTTGACTATTTTGAATGAAACGCTTGATTGTTCGATGATCACGCTTCAGAAGCTTTGCAATTTTAAGAGTGCTGCATCCCTCTGCAAGATATCTCACTATTTTTGACTTTTCTGAGCCTGTCAAGTCCTTCTTTTGACCCATTTTGCCAAAGGAAAGGAAGTTGCCTAATAATTATGCACACCTGATATAGGGTGTTGATGTCATTAGACCACACCCCTTCTCATTACAGAGATGCACATCACCTAATATGCTTAATTGGTAGTAGGCTTTCGATCCTATACAGCTTGGAGTAAGACAACATGCATAAAGAGGATGATGTGGTCAAAATACTCATTTGCCTAATAATTCTGCACTCCCTGTAGGTCCTGGGTTACCCCAGGGGTGAAGTAAGATACACCCACACATCTAGTGCTGAGTATCAGGAAATGTCTTACCCTCCTGTATGCAGGCATGGGTCCCTTGGAAGCACATGGATGTTACTACCCCCAGCGCCAAAAATGCTAGAAGAAATTCAATATAAAAAATTCATTATGCTGGTCCTATGTCTCAACACGTTAAAATGCTGTTTCATGGTGGGGAATAATTACTGACAGCTCCCGCCCTAACTCTGTGTTGTGCCAGACCTTTGGATATTATCATTATTTCTCAGAAAACAGTTTTTGATAGCTCCCGCCCTTCGGAAAACCAAGAGGAGCCTCTGCCTGGAGAAGAGCTGAAGAGCTGAGGTGAAGTGCTGCCCTGCCTTTGATTGTGCTTTGTGGAGCTATGCTGCAGTTGCTGCTTCTGCCTGGTGAAAGGGGACAAAGACTGGACTTTGGTGTGCATTCCTGCTTGTGAAGAAATCTCCAAGGGCTTGTCCTGAGCTTGCCTCCTGTACTTGAAGTCTCAGGGACATCAAAGACTTTCCCTGCCAGCACCTGGACTCTTTGCTGAGACTCCTGCCCTGCCAAGTGGTGCCCTATCCAGTTCCTGGGGCCTTGACAGGCGAAGCTGGCAGGCCAATTTCCAACGCAACCTCCGAGAGCGGCTGAAGAAACGACGCACCGCCCTCTCCGCAGCTGAAATTGATGCATTGCTTGCAGCGCCTGGGAGATCGATGCACGTGGCTGGAGAAATGAAGCGCCATGTCGCGACGGAGGCTGGCATTGTCGCAACCCACACAGCGCAGTTTTGCAATCACCATGCAGCAGGATTGTCGACCAAACCTTGCTGGGCATGGAAAATGATGCAATTACTGCCCGGACCCGAGTGTTGCCTGGAGGGGAGCATCGTTCCCCTGTGGGGAGGAAAAACAACGCACGCCGGTCCGACCGGAGAAGGAGAAATGACACACGAGCTCACTTGTGAGTGAGAAATGGACGCACCGCTTATGTTTTTCGATGCATACTAGCCTGTGCATGTTATTTTAATCCGACCCAGGTACCTTTCAACGCTAACAGTGTTTTATCTGTTTACTACAGGATTTAAGACTATTTTTGTCTTTTAAATATTTTCTATTTTTTCTAAATCTGTGTTGTGTCATTTTGTAGTGTTATTGTGTGTGTTGGTACACATACTTTACACTTGGCACTCTGAAGTTAAGCCTGCCTGCCCGTGCCAAGCTACCAAGGGGGTGAGCGGGGGTGAACTGAGGGTGATTCTCTTTCACCCTGACTAGAGTGAGGGTCATTGCTTGGACAGGGGGTAACCCCATTTCTAACACAGGTCATTCCTGTAAGACTCTTGTAAGACTCTTAAAAACATTCCCCACCAGAGTTTGATGCACTATGGAATTACTCACTATGGAATGCACTCAGGTCCTCATTTATGAGACCCTAGCAGCACACTGTGCCACCAGAGCGTAATGTTTTTTTGACAACTTGCATGGCTTTTCCTGGCCTTGTAAATATGGACACCTTTTGCGCATAACACTAAGTGAAAGGGGTGTTCCATGGGTGTTGTTTGGGGTGTTCCCACGCAACAGCCATGGAATCTGAAATTTACAAGTTGGGGAATGCATCAGATTCCTACGCCACCTCAGGGGTGGAGAAAGAGTGAGGAAGTTGTCTCTTCCTGCACAAAAGCAACCATCCCTACAATGCAGGCCCCCTTGCGCCATGGTACAATGGAGCCTGCATTGGTGCATGGCAGTAATTTGTGCACCAGCGCGGGGAAGAGGACAGAAATGCACCATAACTTGTAAATTCAGTGCATTTCTGCACTTTATCAGGCATCCACCCCCACACCATCCACCATGCACAGCCTTTGGCGAACTCACTCCCCCTCCCCCCGTAGGCATGTGACCCAGTGGCAGTTGGAATTGCAGAGAAAACACCCTTGCTTTGCCTTGGATGAGTTCAACAAGTTGTGAAGATTTGTCCTTTACAGATGCAAGGCACCTAACAGATGGGACACCTGCTATGTTTATATTTGTAAGTGCTCCCTGTTGAGGTTTAATTTCTGTGAAATGAGCATCGGTGCCAGAATGGGTATTCTTCTGCTTATTTATCTCAAAAGAGCCAGGGACTGCGTGGGCAGCCTCAAGGTCACTGTGGTCCCTGCCGGCTCCCAGTCGGAAGTGGGAGATGGCATTGCTCCTGCACGCAAGTAGCAGCTAAAAATACTGTTCCCATTACATGGGAGGGCATGGAGGGGGTCTGTGCGGTCCCTCTTCAATTCATTATTTAGGCACTCAGGGCTCATCAGAGTCAGAAGAGGGAGTACTGTGTAGCTCATCTCCAATTTTTACACTAAGCCCCGGAGAGGTGGTGGTCTCTGGGGCTCTAAAGAGCCTGTAGAGGGGGTTCTGCATCGCCCCATCCAATATTTTAATAAAGCCCTGGGAAGATGGTGATCTCTGGGGCTCAAAAGAGCCTGGGTAGGAAGTGAACCCCTTTTCAACATTGATAGATAGGCAGAGTCTCAGGGACGTGGCCCACTCGGGGGTTAACCTTTAAATAAGCACGGGAGACCAAACTTGTTTGGTTTTATTTTACATTTTTGCTGCAGATTTGTGGATCCTCCACAATTTTGCATGGCTTCCTAACCCACCCATTTTTTTTAAACTTTGTTTTTGATACTCTGCTGAGTACGAGTCCCATAATGGCTGCCAAAACTTCCTCGCAGGCAATCAGATCTCAGCATGAGATCTATGGGATTGGTAGAGGCTCTGCATCCCTAGACATACAATTGACTTTTTTCTTTAATTAATCTAAAAGTAATGAATGGATTTCTAGAAAAATCTGAAAAATCACTCTTTCGGGACCAAGAGCTACCTTTCTCCCAAATTTGTTGTAATTCCACCCAGTGGTCCGGCTGTAGTCATGTTCAAAATCCCTATGGGAAAGAGCGTGGATGGGGAAAAAGGGTTTGCGGTACCCCTGTTTCCTCGGCCCTCACTTGATGAATCACCCCAAAACTTTCAAGACAGCAGCTGAAGTGAGTAACAAACGTGAAGCCATATTTATACTTTTTGATGCAAAACTGCTCCGACGCAGTTTTGCGTCAAAATGTTCAACGCCGGCTAATACCATTTCTTTACGCCACCTGAACGTCAAATTTAAACCTTGATGCTCGCCGGCGCAAACCACTGGTTAGTCATTTTTTTTTACTCAAACCAATGCTCCACGTCGTAAAGAAAAACAATGTTAACGCAGCAAAAATGACTTTAATCTGTTTTACGACGTCGCAAACCGGATACGCGCCTTTTTTTGCCGCAATAGTGTCAAAAAGCGGTGCAAACACAGCAACATGTTCAAAGGAGCCCCAAAATGAATTCCATAAGCCATGAGGGACACCAGGAAGATGGCAACTGACCAGGATCCAGCCAGGAGGACCCACACAAGACCCAGGAGAGGGAGAAGAAGAAAAGGAAGTGTTGGTTCAGTGCAGACGAGCATGACATACTGGTGAAAGAGATGACAGAACACCAGCATCAACTTTTTGTCACCTCTAAATTGCCAATTGGTAGGAGAAAGGCAATTTAGCAACAAATTGTCGATAAGATCAACAGTGTGGCAGAAGTACGGAGAACAGTCACCAAGTGTAAGAAACGCTGGCATGACTGCAAGCGCAGGACCAAGGAAAAGATGGCAAGGAACAGGAAGGCAGCACTGCAGACTGGAAGTGGGAGTCCAGCACCGCAGGAGGCCCTAGATCACATGGAGGAGATGGTGGCAGCCATCATCCCTGAGGAGATCGTCACAGGGATTCCAGGACAGGACTGAGCAGACTACCACAATACAACACAGATGCAGGGTAAGTGGCATGGGGAACAAAAATGCCTAATTGTTAACTGCAAGCGGGGGGGACATACCTACAATACAATGCCATGATAATCAGGTAGTGGAAAGGGCAAAGGGGCATGGAACGGGTGCATGGGCTGTGCAGGGGAAACCTGGGGCAAAGCACAACACTACACCAACAACCTTTGCATGGGGGTACTCTGCCATGCCAAGAATGTTGGAAAGGCAAAGCCAGTCCAGGAGGGTAGGGTACAATGTAAAACTGCCCTGCTGTCACACGACAGCTGGTATTGTCGCTATATGAACTAGGGCTCAATTTCAGGTGTCAGGCCATATCCGCAACTGGTATTTACCATTGACCACAGTTGTCACTACCACCTCTGCTGTGTGTGCAGGTCAAGTAGACAATGCCAGTTACGTGCCCATGGATCAAACACACCCAAAATAGAGGGTTCAGGATGACAACGTTATCAATGCCCTGTAATTCTGTCAAATGCTAATGTCTATAGGTGCTACAAACATCAGGTATTGTAATTAACATTATGAGGTACACAGCAGTAATGTCATACCCATGCTGCACATGTCAGGGTCTACCTTGTGCCTGTGTTACAATAGCGGCAATGCCACCATGCAACATCTCAAGTGTCATAGTGCTAAGACAACAGCATTGAGGGGGAGGACATATGTTTCTAGCTAATGAAACTCACCCGCACAGTCATAAGAGGAAATGGGACACTGCTAGGACCATTAGTGCAATCCAATGTAGCACACATTCCCCAACATCAGCAGTACACACTACCAATGCTGACACCCGTATTGTGCCATGCCAATACTATACATAGAATATGCTAGGTCTCAGCAACATATCAGTGGATGTGAACTATCAAAGACTGGGGCAGTTTCAGATTGTTAAGTGTGGTGCAAGTGCACCCACAGCCAGTGCAAGGGCACACCATGATAATGGAAGTGTCGCGTGGGCTCTCATTATCCTAAATGAGACTACTGGATTTCGAGGCAGCAGGATCGATAACGGTGTGGGGGACTGAGTCTGGCCCACGTGTAAAGAACTCTGTCACCCTAAATCCGTTTTTTGCTCCGGCTAACTAGCAGTGCCTCATTTCTCCCATGGGGAAGAGATGATTGGGCAGCCGAGGGCATGACATCTTTGGAACTTCTCAGGGAAGTCGTGGTCACTCAGATCCAAACCAACTCTCTCATTTACAATATGGTCTCATATACAAATGACAAAGAAAGTATAAGTTTTATATAATGTTTTAATAAAACGACTGTATTTTAGATATTAAGGCGTGAGCCGCAATAACCAGCACAATACAACATAGTAGGATTGAAATAGTCACCAGGAGAGTAAAACATAAGAACAAAGCTATCATATTGCATATTATTTTCTACTCTCCCTCTGCTTGTTCTATTTAGAGCACAGCATGTTAAGCTTCTAGCTTGCCTTTCCGAGTCAAAGGGGAGACATAAGCCCTCATACCTGAGCAAAGGCCTGTGATCTGGTTCAGCATCTGCAACGAGGCAGTCAGCGTCTAGTTGTGGTTCCCTGGTCGGAATCTCCCTCTTGCATGTATTGGGACAAGGAAGCTATTTTATAACTAATATGTCATCGTGATCACAAAATGTCCCTACGCAGGAATGCCAAATCTAAACTCCTACCACGTCTATCGGCAATGTACCAGACTGTATACTTGACTAAAGCACAGAGTGAATATGTTATGAGGAACTCCAGTGCTGAAGTAGGCAAAACAGTGTGATATGAATAAAAAACAACACCGTAGAACTGGCCATTTCGTGAAATAACAGTACGAAGCCTAATGAAAAGTATTTAGAGCAAAGTGCACAGAGGCTCTAAGCTGTCAGCAAATGAATAAAATACATTCAGGGCAAAGTGCAGAAAGGCCTAAAGCCTGAAGCTAATGCGCAAAATATACGTAAAACTAACCACACTAAACCCTCCCCTTGTCGGTAGCAAGTGGTTCCAATAACATAAAAACATGCCCCAAAATATAAACCATATATATATATTTCGACAAGGTAAGAAGACAACAAAGTCATAAATTTAGGAAACATGTGACGATAAAACCAAATTCAATATAGTGTCAATTTAGCCGAAGGGAAAAAAAAAAATCCAATTGTCAGACAGAAGCAATCGATAGTAGCAGCTCCTCCACTTCGATATATGTTAATATCGGAAGATCCACGCCACAAAGTGTCATGGAGCAGGTGTGTTCCAAAGCCCCAAAACCATCCAGGGCGCACCCCGTGCAGGGCCAATAAAAGAGACAATACCATCTTCCTCCAGGAAGGGAATTTCATAGACCGCCTCACGAAGCAAACGCAACCGTAGTGCACAAGTCTGGGAATGAGCCCTAATCGGGAACATCAACAGATCAGGATCGACCACTGGAAAGCGCTGCAGTGAGAGACAGAAAGACAGTGCATGTTCAAACTAGCACGAAAGGCACCGAAACACGGGTTGTTCACAATCCAAAACCGGTCTGAATGACAGAGACCAGTCACACTCCAAATGACCCAGGAGTGTAGCTCCAAAACGCTGCATCATGCGTTCACGACACAGCTGCGCTGACGGGAGCAGCAATATAGGATCTCGTCGTGGCGGGACAGCCATTGCGAAAAAATAGCAACAATAGCAAGACTCCAGCCAATAAAGCCAAAGTAATTGGGAAACCCCCAAAAATGCTTCCGAAAATAGAGTGTATAGCCGAAGGTATCAAACCGAATATGGAAGAGAAGGTGTGAGCGAAACCAACACCAACGGCTTTGAAAAAATGAGCAATACCAGCAGTGCTGGATGCATTAAATATACGTCCCACAAGTTCACCAAAGTGACTTGGAAAGTTAGTATTCAAAAGGGACTGTATCTCCGTTGATGACCTTGCCACTTGAAGCGCGTAGGTCTCGCTAGCAGATGTAAGGGCCACATGCTTTTGAAACAATAAAGCTTTCAGCCGACTCAACTTGTCGAAATCAACCTTGGAAGTAGCAATATGAGGCCAGATTTCCGCTACCTCCCTAAATTGAGTGGGGGGAAACAACACATTCCCGCAGCACGTAACGGCCTTGTTGACAATGACAACGTAAACTATTCCTGCACGCATGCCACAGCAGCGTTCGCTGTTAAGAACAATGTAACTGCCGTTAGAAAGCACCTGGAAAGTGTTTTTAATTACCGGGACTGGAACTCCCTTCAGATAACAAGCTAAGTTAGCAATCGAAGCGTTACACGCTCCGTGCAAGGACAGCTGTTTACAAACCATGGAATGGCTGACAGAAGCTTCGCATTCGCTACCGCTAAGAAAAACCTCCCTCAAACCATTAACACATCTGTATTGAAAGGGAAGCTCCCACACCTCGTGTATGTAACTGTCTCCCAATAGTTCATATCTACCCACCGGAATGTGCTTCAAACAAGAAGTAAACTGCAGAGTGGGGATAGGCAAATTAATAACCCCATGAATCAACCATTCAGCTGACGGAATCTCAGCCACCGTAAAAGGCAGTTTCTCTAATTTCTCAATATTCAACATAACATATGTTGCTTCCTTTTTAGCCATCAACTGTTGTTGACGAGTCAAATTAAAGGAGATAAAGATCTCCTTGGCACGAATGTGCTGCCATGGAATGCGACCCGCCTTCAAGGTCTGAAGAGTCCAACCCAGCTGCATGATGGACCGTGTCTGACTCTGCCCATGATATAAAGAAGACATGTCTGGTTTAATAATGTCAATAGCAGAGGAAACAATGCTGTCAATCGTGTAAACACGGTCAGAAAGGGTATGCATACCATTATCAACAACAGACAAAGCCTGTATCAGATTATCTTGATCAATCTGCCTCAACCGGGCAGCAGCCTCCTGTTGTGAAAGTTTCCAAATCTCATTATATACTTCGTATAAGAACCTTTTCCTCCGTGGCACCTTGGGACCCGACAAAAAATCTTGTAAATCAGTACCATTAGACAGTAACTTGAGATGTGACTTAACTGCATCCAGCGTGGAGTACTTCAACCATTGTTGACAAAGCTTCCCCACGCTGTACGTAGTTATTATATCAGCATGTTCTGGTGAAATGTAATGAGGGTCTGCCCTACTAGTCCTGAACCCCCCTGAAGAGGTGACAAAACGTTGATGACACTGATTAGTGTCTGCAGGCCACAATAACCACCCGCCCGGATGTAACGATGAAGTGTTAAGCGTACCATTCTGGACCCAATGCGTAAATTCACTAAAAGTAGCATTCACATAGTGCTGCCAGTTGTTTAATTCGGAAGGGACAGGGATACTAGGTAAATTCAACTCTCTAATCGTCGCCAAGCCCAAACAGCTAGTCTGTTGTACTGTGTCATTGAGGAAAATCATCTGTACAGGGATAAGACATGCTCTAAATAATGTATCCCTGTCTTGCATTTGCCAATGTTTTGTACCCCAAACACTTTTCAAGTCAACAGTTTTAAACCAGTATTCATACCCCTCGACCGAAAGTTTAGATACAAACAAATTTGAATACAATAATTTAGTATCGGTCAATAACAGTTGCTTATCAGAATACGGTGTAACTTAAAAATAGTAAGACTTAGCATCCCGTGGATTATGCCCAGAAAAATATGCAAATTTATCATAATACGTTTTTGAACTCCCTTGTGGAGGAGTCGAGCAATGTTCCCATTGCACATAATTAAATATGGACTTAGGGCTACTAGCTTTATGAATAAAGTGGTGTCCATAATAGTTGTAGCAAAACATGTCACCATTATTATCTCTAAATTGGTAAGCATCTTCATCGTCATAGACAGTATAATACTGCAAATCCGTTAGCATAGAATCTACTGTCTTCACATCCCAATCATCAGAAACAATGCCAGGTATAACAATATTATTCATTGATAACTTGAGGACATACGGTATTTGAATCAATTCAGTGGGACCATATATATCAAACATTACTTTATCCCACACAATCCCATCTGGAATTGGTATTGCAGAAATGTTCACATTGGACAAGTCTCTTCGAACCACATGAGACGAAAAATGTGGTCTCAACACAGTCTCCACGTGCTCAATGTCTGATCGATCAGGAAGAAAATGACCATGTATTAGTAGAAAAAAAGTAACTACAAATCCCAACCATAAAAAAATAGTCATTACAGCCATAAAAAGCCACATATAGTTCCAAGGAAAAACAAAATATGTACGTTTAAGCCAACTCAGCAGCTTACGTGGACCTCGGACAGAAGACATCGATGACGAAGACCTGGACACTGCTGCATCAGCGTCGTTGCAGTAGCCAGAGGCAGTTCTCGCAAAAGGTGCAATTGTGAACAAAGAAGCAGATGGAGGCTCTCTCCTAGGCACGCTATAAACCACATGTTCAGAAACATCAGTAGAACGTACAGCAACTTGATCAAAAGATTCCATATTAATCGTTGTCTGTGGAACAATCGCAAGATCATCTTCCACCCTCCCCAAGCTCGGAGAGGAAACAGCATTGGTGTAAATCACCTGCAGCAGGACTTCTTCCCCAGTAGTGAGAGGGATGCCGGAACTACTGGGTGTCCCTCTTGGTCTGCTGTGCAGAATCGGCCACATGTTGTAACTTGACATTATCAATGGAAACAAAGCGATTTCCTTTGGCCCCTTGCAGCGGCGGTAAAATCACAGTTCTCGTGCCGCTCACCCCTAACACAGGGACAGGTGCTCGATAAGAAGGACCAAATTCTTTCTTTACTGCGACCTTTTCACGCACTAGATCCCCAATCCTGGGTATCCAACCAGTAGGTGTTACTGGCTCATCCTTAATTCCTGAGGAGGCAGCACTTGCAGAAGAGCTATCTTCACGGAATTGTTGTAAATCCTGCAAAACAGTGACACAATCATTTATGTCAAAGGGCGTATCTGCCGCCTCCACACCAGGACCATCTAGATCAGGAACATACATTTGTGTTCCAAACAGGCACTCATATGAAGTACGACCCCCCAGTGACCGTCTAGGCAAGTTATTAAGTGCTCTCTGTACTCCATACAGGTGGGCTAGCCAACTACGACCCGTACCTATAACCCTGGCCGTTAAGGATTGCTTTAAATCACGATTTAAACGCTCCACGACAGAATTTCCCTCGGGATGAAATGGAGACAAGAATTGGAGCTGGACCCCCAACGAAGCCATGGTGTCCCTGCATGCCTTAGAGGCAAAAGCAGGGCCCTGGTCCGAATGAAAAGCCGCAGCTGCAAATGTATCGACAAAGATACGCAAATCTTTAATAACAGTCCGAGCGTCAGCCGAGCGCTGTGGCCAGACCCACACAAATGTGGAGCACAAATCTACACCAACCAATATGTATTTGTATGCACTATCTGGTGTCAGTGGACCACAATGGTCCAAGTACACACCCTGTAATGGTTTGTTTGAAATCAGAAGGGGCGTCTGCTGCGGGCGTCTAGCCGACGACGCTTTAATTTGTTGACAGACGTCACAACAAAGGACATACTGCTCTGTCTCTTTATAGAGACCAGGCCACCAGTAACGGGCCTGTAAAAGTGAAATTGTGGCAGCCACACCAGCATGTGCAGATGCCACCCCTTCATGTGCTGCAGAAATTAATCGAGGTCTCTCAATTTTATTTGGTAATTCACGTACACCAATGCCTGGAATATTAATAACAGCATTTAGCGCACCACTCAAGCAGTAACTATATTTAGAAGGAAATCCTTTAGGAAATGGCGTGCCATCAGCCGTAGCCTTTATGGCAGCCGAAATCTCTGTGTCTGGTTTGGAACTCGAACGAGTCACTGCGGCTACAGTGGCGACAGCCACTGCCGACTTTGCAGCTTCATCAGCCAAAGTATTCCCAGCAACGTGTATTCCAACGCGCTGGTGTCCAAGTGTATGCACAACATGGACCTTAGGAAGCGTTTCTTTCAGATCCGCAACCTTACCCCACAACAATTTATGTTTAATGGTGTTGCCTTTAGAATCTCTGAACCCATTCAATTTCCAATAGTGCAGATATTCATTGAAAGACTGAACACAGTAGTAGGAGTCACAGACCAGCAGGGTCAAAATCGCCGGATCTGCGTGCTCCAACGCTATCAAAAGAGCTTTGAGCTCAGCCAGCTGTGCCGTGCAATCTCCCAAGGTTTTAGTATAAGTATGTCGGGGGCAGAATACTTCCCCCTCCATAGTGCCGCTCACTACCGCACATGCAGCAGAATACTGTTGTTTAGTCCCAACCGCTGGTTGCGCAGAGCCATCGGTATACATGACCACTTGATATTGGTCAATAGGCAATGTGCCAGCAGGAACCGGGTACTCTATTTCATATTGAAGAAATTCTTGAGTCTGCAGTTTAGGGTCAAATATGTAATCTACATCAGTGGCTGTCAAAGACGTAGCCCATTGTATCCATCGCGGTGTAAAGCTTTCGAATTGGGAACACTCGCTTTTGTAACAGCCTCCAAGGCTGGAATCGGGGAAATGACAATGATGCGTTGGCCCTGGGCAAGCGGTCTTTCTTTGATCACAGCCATCTGTACTGCAGTGAGTATTTTCTCAGTCTGCACAAAACGTTGTTCTGCAGCAGAATATAAGTGGGACTTGTATGCTATCAGGACTGTCTCACCCTCATTAAAGGTGACATATGTAAACCCAACAGCCCCAGGTATCACCCTGATGACTAAATGTGTCTTATTGTCCCGTGTGTGTAAGTGTTTAACTGCTAAGAGATCATTCTGTAACTCTCGCAGTATGTGTGTATGCTCAATCGTCCAAAATCTACTTGAAAAATTCGGGCGAATCAGTTCGTATAATGGTTTTATACGTGTAGCATAATCAGGAATGTAAGTTCTGCCAAAATTCGGAAACCCCAACAATGACTGAAGCTTCCGAACCGTATTAGGAGGCTGCAATAAAGCAAATTTCTCCCAAAAATGTGGTGCTAGACTCTTGCCCTCGCTCGATAACTCATATCCCAGGAAAATGACGCTGAGGAAGGCAATCTTTGATTTCTTGAAATTAAACTTATAGCCAATATCAGCAAATCCCACAACAATGCGCGATACGCACCTTTGATGTTGCAGAATCTCATCGTCTGTCAAATATATGTCATCAACATATGATAATGCTTCAGGGTCCAACTCGTGTAGCATTTCAGTCACACGAGCCGAAAACAGTCCTGGGCTATTTTTATACCCCTGAGGTAAACGACAATTTTTTTTCTGAGAGCCACTGAAACTGGTATAGTCCCGACTTTCGGGCGCTATATTCTGGCAGAAAAATCCATTCGAGATATCCAATGTTGTTTTGTATTTTTTTACGCACTATATTATTCATAAGCGCTGCGCTATGTGAATTCTGTATTGCATATGTGCGTGTATGACTATTCAAATGTCTGTAATCCACCACTATCCTATATGAATGGTCCGGTTTAGCAACCGGAAGTAAGGGATTATTCATCGTCGAGACACAGGGCTCAATGACACCCTGGTACTCCAATTGTGTAAGAATTTTCCTAACCGATGCCCTTGCCTCAAATTTAATAGGATACTGCGGCTGTGGCTGAGGTTCGCCCTTTATCGGAATGACATGATAAGGTGATTGTTTATCCCACCCCACATTATTTCTATATAGGGCGGGGGCTTGTGCTAGAGCCCATGATTTACTATAGGACTCCGCTAGTTCTTTCGGAACAAGTGGTGAGAAGGAAGGTGTAATAACCTCCTCCCCAACCGGACAGTCGCTAACAAAGTCAGGTGGCCAATCTTGCTCAGCCAATAGAACATCATATGATTTTACCACATGGTCCCAAAAGATGGCGTGTACAATGCGGTCGATGTCTCCTTCTAAGCGTAGAGTCACTAGATATACTCTATCAGGATCAGAGACCCACATATCCGACGTTTCGACTTGTATGAAGTCATCAGTTGCTTTCACCTCCAGATGCTCTAGAGGACTCCGGCGAACTATTGTGACCTCTGCCGCGCTGTCTAACAGTGCTAGTGCCCATGTCTTGTTCGTCAAGAGAACTCTCTTCTTGAGCGGCATGTCTAACAGAGACTGCTGCCACTTTTTTCTTTTTAAATTGTTGTTTTTGTTGCAGCGGTTTCTCTTCTTGTTTAACAGAAACCTCCGCTGAGCGTTGTGAATCCTGTCTCGGTTTCACGTACTCCGTCCTCCGCTCTGACCGCCCACCTCTCTCACTTCTCTTCTCAGAGGAGTCCTGAAAGGAACGAGATTGGCGTGTATCAGTATATTGATATCGATCAGGCGTCTTCAAATTATCCCTATTTCTGAGATTATACCTATTCTGCGGGGTCTCCGGTTGTGGAGACTGTCCCCCATCTTTCTTAGGTGTTTGCTGTTTCTTTTCCCAGCGCTTTTTTGCACCCTCAGGTTGCTGTTGCTTAGCATTATCTTTATTATTTTTACCCTGCAATTGTGGTTTCTGCGGTCTAGCCCCTAGGCTATCACGACCAATACTAGAATATGTTTCTGCTATTATTCTTGGAAGTTCCCGCTCCTGATTAATCTGCGGAACGTCCCGAAGACGCATTCGCACAGCTAGTGCTACAGCCTCCCCCTTGAGATTACTCAAAATAATAGAAGAAACCGCGTCAACATTGCCCATCAATTGCATGCCCAAATCTAAGGCAGGGGCAGCCCCATATTCATCTTAAATTTGTTTAAGCACTTCCGGTAAATTAGCCAAAGTCGGTGTACCGTGTGCTGTAGTGTAGAGCGCGGCAAACACCGTGCCCCAAGTATTACAAAGGTCCACCGGAGGAACCATCCCATACGGCAAACACATCGTCAAAATTCTATGTTTATCCTGAGGTCCCGTATGGGGAAATACTGCTTCCAGCGTATTAATCTTTTGCGCCAGCCAAAATGGAGTCTCCTCACGTTTAGCCGGTACCTTGCCCATAACTGAGTGTACAGTGGCCGGATTGATTCCCGGTACCACTGCTTGTGGGTGCGCCGGAGCAGCACGCGCTGCATTAGTATTTAATGTCTGCATCACAAACTGAACTAGTCTTCTGTATGTTGTAGTTAAGTCCATATATAAACGACGCACTTCAGCCACTGCCAAATTTGCAACTCCAGGATATGGTGTGTAAGTAGCCAATAAAGGCCAGGTCGTACCATCATTACTCAACGGACCTAACCGTACTTGTGTTACTGTGTGTGGGAGGGCGCCATCAAGCCAATTATGGTGTTCTTGATAAGATAAAGGTATTTCTAAGTATGCATAAGCCCTGTATTGTCCAGGGACATTCGCAACAGTATATTCATGAAAATTATTTGTACCCCCGTCTACTGCTGGAAATACGACCCAAGAATAAAAAAGTTCTGTTCTATAGGCTGCATGGGCGTCCACCACAAAAGTGACCGGACCCCCCTGGACTGTCAGTCCATGTGCTATCAGGTGACCTGTGAGCGGATGTCGCATATTAAGCGCTATATTCACTACTACTGGATTCGCCATTTGTTTAAAAAAATAAAATGACCCTAGGTCAGAGAAGGCACACCAATATCGGGGTTTTTTCCTTTCAAAGTTCAAGCTTGAACAACCAACCACTAAGCAATAGGACGTACCTATCCCGTGGTGGCGGAAACCCTCAGCCCCACGGACGTCTCCGCATACGGAACTGAGGAGTCAAAATATATATGAGACCGAGAGAGTCAGTCGGACCTAAACATTAGAGGCAGACCAATCGTTGGCGGCGCCATGTCGCGTGGGCTCTCATTATCCTAAATGAGACTACTGGATTTCGAGGCAGCAGGATCGATAACGGTGTGAGTCTGGCCCACGTGTAAAGAACTCTGTCACCCTAAATCCGGTTTTTGCTCCGGATAACTAGCAGTGCCTCATTTCTCCCATGGGGAAGAGATGATTGGGCAGCCGAGCGCATGACATCTTTGGAACTTCTCAGGGAAGTTGTGGTCACTCAGATCCAAACCAACTCTCTCATTTACAATATGGTCTCAAATATACAAATGACAAAGACAGTATAAGTTTTATATAATGTTTTAATAAAACAACTGTATTTTAGATATTAAGGCATGAGCCGCAATAACCAGCACAATACAACATAGTAGGATTGAAATAGTCACCAGGAGAGTAAAACATAAGAACAAAGCTATCATATTGCATATTATTTTCTACTCTCCCTCTGCTTGTTCTATTTAAAGCACAGCATGTTAAGCTTCTAGCTTGCCTTTCCGAGTCAAAGGGGAGACATAAGCCCTCATACCTGAGCAAAGGCCTGTGATCTGGTTCAGCATCTGCAACGAGGCAGTCAGCGTCTAGTTGTGGTTCCCTGGTCGGAATCTCCCTCTTGGATGTATTGGGACAAGGAAGCTATTTTATAACTAACATGTCATCGTGATCACAAAATGTCCCTACGCAGGAATGCCAAATCTAAACTCCTACCACTTCTATCGGCAATGTACCAGATTGTATCCTTGACTAAAGCACAGAGTGAATATGTTATGAGGAACTCCAGTGCTGAAGTAGGCAAAACAGTGTGATATGAATAAAAAACAACACCGTAGAACTGGCCATTTCGTGAAATAACAGTACGAAGCCTAATGAAAAGTATTTAGAGCAAAGTGCACAGAGACTCTAAGCTGTCAGCAAATGAATAAAATACATTCAGGGCAACATGCAGAAAGGCCTAAAGCCTGAAGCTAATGCGCAAAATATACGTAAAACTAACCACACTACAGAAGTAGACAGGGGGTTGAGTTGTACAATAATGTGACAACATAAACTTTGGGCACAACCTACACCTAGAGGATGTGACGCAGACAATTTTCCAAACTGCCCACACTACATGTGACAAGCAGGTGGGACATAGGCCTGGGAGAATGCTAATATTGATGACAGTAACACTGAACAGGAACCAAGATCACAATGTGCAAGTAATATGAAGTCAGGAAGCTCACATTACAAATGCCACAACACAGACACACTAATTGTACAATATCTCATTGCAGAGGACAAAGCTCTCCTGGGGATATGCCTGTCCTGGACTTCCCTGATGACATGGATAACGAGCTGACAAACATTAGCCAGCAGACCCTCCAAGATGTCCTTGGAACTCTCCAGACCCCACCTTCAGTGGCAAGGAGGAGCACAGAAGTGGCAGCCATCACAGAGGACCCACCCACCACCCCAATTGTACGACCTGCCAGCTGAGGACTCTGAGTACAAAGGTACCACCTTTGAGAGGACTGTAGTTGGACTACAGCGGGAGCTGGCCAAGGAGGTGCAGGTGGGGATGTAAAATATGGCAGTCAGCCTTGAGGGGATGCGTTTGTGCATGATGTCATCTGCAGAACAGGCAGCAGCCATGCAAGCGCTAACATCCATCCTACAAGGACTACAACAAAGTGTAAAGGAATTCACCACTGCAGTAAAGGAGTTGCCACAACGCCACTCACACCAAACCTTTCACTCCGTGCACAAATGCAATCATGACCCCCTCAGGGCCGACCTGGCTGCCTACCACAGTGATGTAGCTGCTATACTTAAGAACCAGCAGCTCCTCCTTGCTGCAGTAATGCCCTTAATACCCCCACAGTTGGCAGCCACTGGGATTTCTGACTCTACGCCTTCAAACACTGAAGTGTGCGTTACCCTTTCAAACCCATCACCACCAAGGGCAAAGGAGATGACACACACATCAGAAGATGAAGACGTGGAACAGATCCCCTTCACCCGTAAGAGTACCCAGTAGCACAAAACCATGCCTGATGGGCACTGATATCCTAGGTACTGTGCTTGTTAACATGCCAGTCTTGCAACAGCTGCTCACATGCACTGCTATCCAGCTCACTGTTTACCTTGACACTATGCTTTGTGATTGTCTCTCACTACCTCATTAGTAATTCATGTTCCTCTGCACTGTATGACACTTCACCCCAGCATGTCCAATGACATGTCCCATTGCACTTGTGTAGCATCACAATAGAATGCGTCACACTAATGGACTCAAAATGCTGGACTGTAAATATTTCACTACAGCACTTTCAAATAAATAGCACTTACACAACTACTTTGTCTCTGTGTAATGTGACACATCAACTGTGTAGGAGATTAGTGATGTATGCTCCTATGTCAATGGCCATAGAATATCAATACAACTACCTTGAAAGATTGTGGGCTGATAACTATGCACTGGGGTCTGGATTGTATTATCATCTGCGCTTCCTGAGGATTTTTTTATGAAGTAAATTGAGAACTAACAGTATAATACTGTGCTGGACTGAAAAACTCTGCTTCAAGGGATGTTTAAGCTGAAAATCAATGTGTTCAAAATTCCCTTTAAGACAAAATTTAGGTATGTGACATCTGACTATACACTTTCATCACACACACACACACACCATACAGCAGGAATGGATGTGTACGAGTGTATGGACATTTATGTAACCTGGGAGTACATTGTAAGAAATTATAGGTGTGAGTTATGTATACAATACTACATAAGATTAAAACATCATTCAGTTTTTCAGGGAACATCAGGCTGCAGGCAGACATACCACAGTGGCCAAGATTCCAAATCAGGTCTCAAACGATGACAGATTTAAAATACACATCCAAACTTCACACCACATTGGAAACCATAGGTACCTTGAGTGGTGGGTGCAATGGATGGCAAAGGCATTGAGAAGTAGCTGTGGTGTAGCTGCCAATGTGACTGTACATTGGGAATTGTGAACAACCATGTCAATAATGGGACTCGGATGCAGGTTGGTACACAAATGCAAATACTAAATTGACACTACTCACACAGGCCAAGGTCCTGATCCCCAAGCATATGACACATACTGTAAAGGAGTACCTAAATATTTATTTAACAGTAAAAAAGGATAATAAAACTGGGAAAAACACCTTAACTAACCTAACCTATCCTAACTACACATTACCCACAACTGGCCCTAACTACCCTAAGCTAAACTTACCTATCACATTTAACTAAACACTCTAAACATCAACCCTCCACCCCCTTATATGACGGGACACATGTAGGACAACATATACTAACCTAAACACATACTATCTTATCCTAAACAAATATATATTTTTGGGGTATTTTTTTTTTATATTTTGTTTTGTATTTTTGTATTTTTTATACACATAAACCCCAACATCATCCAACAAACAAAAATAACACATGTAATAATATAACCCCCTCCACCCACAACCCACTTATACTAACTAAACTAACAGCCTATTCTAACCTAACACTAAGCCCCCTAAACCCACTAAATATAAGAACCAGGAAAGAGGAGTGAGGGAAAGGAATCATGGCTGAGGGTCACAAAGTCACAAGTTTCAGGATCTTCTTTATTCCACGCAGTCTCCTGCTATTGCGGGACACCTCCTGCTGCAGCCTGTCTATCCTGCGCAACATCCGTTGCATGTCACGTCTCATTTGTTGGAATTCTGCATTGTCCATCACTGCAGCAAGGGTTGTCTGTATGCCACTACTGGATGGTAGTGCTGGTGCCGTGCTTAGAGGGGAAGGTGCAGGAGCTGCTGTCTGTGGGCCTGGAGCTGATGAGGTAGAAGGACCTGCAACAGTGGCTGTCATCCTTTGTGCGACTGTGGTCGGAGTGGTTGTGCTGGTGGTGGTAGCTGTTGTGGACAAGGATGGCCACCCCTGGGCAAATGCCCTCCAGACCCCTGTGGCTTTCTCATGCCGATAACACTGTGCCATATTGAAGAACCCAGACTCCACATCCAGTATGTGGCGGTAATCGCCCGCCTCTGGAATTCCCTGATCTGATGGGCATTCATGTTGGCAGCTGTAAAAATATAGAAAGCCAAACATTAGTGACATTATTGTGTGATACTTCTACTGATGATATCCTAACACTTCCTTAAAATAAGCTTAAACAGTCCAAATCACAGTACAGGTCATAGAATGTCCCTGAGGAATGACATGCCAACGCAGCCTACACATCTCCTATCTAACAGCCCAGCAATGCTCAAAAAGCTGGGTACCTACTTAAATAATCTTTGCATCATTGTTCTACCATTAGTCACAGTACTCCACATGTGACAGGCCAACTAATGAATATCTTCCAGATAAGAATCACGGCCCACAAGATCTGTGATTTGTAAATGGAATTCCCTGGACGGTATGCAGTTGCTAAACATGAGGGGGTATTCTAGGTTGGAACAAATGAATGTTGGAATTACATGTCTGTCTTCTACACTGGGATCCTCACACCTCGGTACACATATTTCATAACCCTAACCATGTGCCTCAGGGGGTGATGGACATGCAACTCATACTTTCAAACATCAAGGACAGCCAGGATGCTTTGGACAGCTGCCCATGGGTTTAGTCAGTCCACCTAAGGTACAGAGGGCTGCCAAATAGGATTGACCCAAACATTGGACAAGCACATCCACATTTATGTTCCTAATTGCGGACAATTGGCAACATCATTTGATCTCACTAATACCTTTCCAAAACCAAGCACATAGATGCAAGCAGCCATCTGGGCTTGACCTGCATGCACACCTATGACATTCTACTCAGGTGCCACATAAACGTAGCACAACATATGGAGCCAGATGCTGCTAGGAAGTCAAACATACAGTCCTACATGTTCATTAGTTAATAGGGAGGCTCAAGTCTGTGGGTAATACTTCGGCGTCACTGGTCTGTGTGAATCAGGGTATGACTTGCTGACTAAATCATGAACATGGCCACCTCATAATTTATCATTGGCATAAATGTAGCAACAAATATCACCCTGTTCACTTGCCCATGCCTATAGCGCAGCACTAGAATCCCAAAATGTGACTCTCCGTCACTGATTGTCCAACTCAAACACGGAACAAAATGTCAAACGCCAGGCAAGTCACATATCAGATCGTGTGCCAGCATATCATACCTTGCAGAGTCCAACACACATGAGTCAATCACACAACAGCTGCAAACACAACACAGAACTAACATATCAACCCTTACTGGATATGTCTGGGTCCGCAAATCAAGCCACTTCTCCAATTGTGTAGGGGGCTGTTCCACCTGTAACACATGGAAGGGTGAAATGTGTTCAATGTCTGCTCACTGTACAAAACTTGGAACAAAAAGTCACTGTATGTGGCATTTTAGATGATAGAGCAGCACCTCAGACATGTAGACACCCCACCAGGCGTACCACTGCAAACATGTATTGACCCTGTCACTCCAGTGATTGTTAGACACACATATGCACACATGCACTGGCCCTAACAATCATGTGGTGACAAACATGATTACTCAGTTTTGTGCAGAATTCTTTCTACAGGGTACTCCATTTCTTCATTTGTTGTTATGAGAGACATGTAAAGCCACATTCCTGGTGCACTGCAATACCAATCAGTCAGGTATTGTGGCTTGTGCATCAAGGGACAATCAGTTACTGTCTGATGCTCATGTGGGTTGAGTTAAGTTCAGGAATTATTGTTCTTTCTATGGTCCATTATATGTGGGCCTGTGTTGCCTGTAGGTTACATATGGCACATTGCCAGTGTACCCAGAGCCGTATATGCCCCCTATGACACCATGATGGGAGGGATCCTGTGTGTTACTTGATGACAATGTTACGCTAAACATGGATTGGCCATTTATCTAAGTCAAAACAACAAAGAAATATATGCTGACAGTGTCTAATTTGACCATCTGTGACAGAATGCATGGGCACAGGTGTAGTCATTGCACCTGAAATGTGTTACTCAGGGCCCTGTGTCCCTATATCAGGTATTGTAGATCACAGTTAGCCACGTTCATCATCTTACATTTGCCAATTTGGGTGATCAGTGGTTATACAAAGAACTGACCCTGTTCCCTAAGTGAAACATGGTTTAGCAAATGTCCTACTGTGGCAATCTTGATGAGGTAGGTCTCAATTTCTATGCACCTTGGGAATGGCAGCACTCACAGGAATGCTGGTCTTCTGATCTTAGCATACACCCATGTCTATGATAGACTTCATACTGAGAAGTTAACAATTGTACATATGCTGCACTAGATCAGCAGGGTTGTACCAAAGGTAAACTAGCAAAAGATGTTGTCACTTTAAATGTATGATGGAAGTAGTCAGGGGTCCCTTGCACAACATCATGCAAATAAATAATTTGTGACAACGCATTCACAAAGATCAGGGATCCCATGATGAACCATTAGCTTATGAAAATTGCTTGGCTATAAAGTGACACGGATGGCAAATGCATCAGCTCTGAACCAGGAATTTTGCCAAGGCAAATTAAAACACATAGAAACAATGAACATAGGGGGAGATGTTTAAATTATTTTTATGTGTAGCATTTGCTTCCTGTTTTTACGCTACAGCTATAGAAAGTAGCACCAAACATTTAGATACTATTCAGTGTGCATTACTTTGGCATCCATGATTAATTTAAATGCTGCACAAACCAAGTCAAAATATCAGCCTAAGATATTACCAGAGGTTAGGAAGATCTTTGTACGTATGGCCATGAATACAGTTCAGACATGAATTTCAAATAATTGGAGACTACATTCATTCCTTGCTTTAGCATCTGAAATACATCTCACTCCTGGTACACTCACAGACCATGAATAAAACATTTGTTTGTGCTGCCACATTACCATCATCTATTGACATCAAAGCAGCACTAATTTACAAGATAAAATTGTGTTTTGTAAGTTTGCGCAGCTTTTACATCAACAAATGACGGTAATGCCTAGCAAATATTGTATAAATTAAGGCCACTGTATGTTCAACTTGCATTCCACATGTCCATAAACCTTGCATGCAGCATGTCACCAAATGTACTACTGTCACTACAGGGCATTTTACTGTACACATTAGTCTGATTTGTACTCACCCACAGGGCCACCAATCACCACACCCAGGTGGTCCAGCAGGTCTTGCTCTCTGGCCACAAGGCCAGCCCAGCAATGTTTGAGTTGGTGGTCATTGCGCTGGCTGTTGAATACCCTCTTCATGTGGAACAGCACCTTGGACCACCTGAGCCTCCTCGCCTCGGTGTGATACCCTTATATCACCTGCCACCAGCCTCTAACATCAGGGGGAGGAAGTGGCAGACCAGCCAAATGAAAGCCCACAGCTCCTCCTCACCCATTCTCCCCAGATGTGGCCTGCCCACCATCACAGAAAATAATAGGGATAGGAAAGGGAAAAGAGGAAAATACAGGGAAAGGAGGTAGGAAAATGAAACTTAAAGAACCCACAAACAGCCCAACAATACCCCAACTAACAATACCCACTACACACTCCCAACAGTACAAAGACAAAATTAGACACAAAAAATTACAAAAGCACACCTACACTGAATTACTGAGACAATTAAAAAAACAACAGATGACAATTGGAATGGCACACAGGGGACAAAAACACAATTCGACAGATACAACACTCAACACAGCAACACAGTCTGAAAGAATCACAGACTACAAAGTGAAAGTGAAAGACACCCACTGTACCATTTCTGCAAACAGGATATCCTATTACATCACTTCCTGTCTCAAATATGGTGCATTTTTATTATGATGTGTGAAATTTTATGACGCTTATGGGCTTTGCATCAATATTTCTTGACTCATATGCTTAAAAATTACCCTGCATTCAAAGATCAATATATTTTTCTTGCAGAACCGATTTCATGGGGTGCAGTGTTGTAATTAACGTTAGAGACCAATCGATGTATAATGGCTGTGAGAGTAATTTTTTAACGCCTATGCAGCATTTTGTTTATGAATAGGCGTCATTTTTTACATGTTTGGGTCAAAATATCCGTCTTTAATTGTGTTTGTGTCATTTTCCCCATTTTTTACGTACAATGAAAGCTATAGCTATACAAAGGCTGTTAGGGCCTGATGTGTGTGTTCCAGTGTTTGGGCACATGTGGCAGACCACACCACTGCGGACCATAATACTTATGTTGTTGTGCAGGATTAGCACTCTTCTCTGACACAACAGCAACTCAAATATTTGGAATTAAAATTTGTATTCCCTAGTTTGAGCAGGTGGTGCGTCAATAGAGGATAGCAAGGCTACGCAACTTAAAAAATGTACACATGGCCTGAGTGTTTATATCTGTGAATTGGCTATTTCAATTGTTGTTGTGCCTCTGTGTGAACGTCACAAGGCGTGTTTTGCATAATGTGCTTGTATGCATGTGTTGTAATTGTGGCTAACCATCAGATGCCATTCATTGAGGTACATCAGTCAGTATATGTCGTTTGTCATACCCTAGCGTCTTATGCTGTGTGAACTTGCCTGACTTTGGGGACAAAACATCTCCCATGACAAACTATACACAGGATAGATAGAGGACGGTTGATAATGGCAATGTTACAATGGTAAGCCATCACATATACTGGAATGTTGGATGCCACTTCATAGTCACCTGTGTGTATACTACCCATGAGTCAGGCATTTGAACATGCTAGGTAGGTACAGTGTTTGTGACACAGAGTCCCAAATCCAATCCAAAAAAGTTATGGTACACCACAGTTTGAGTCATGTAAATGACCTATGTTTCTCCTGTGACAGACCATGCTGCATGTGTTCACATATTTCCAGTGGTTCATTGCACAAAGGTGTCAAGTTCAAGTATGTAGCCATGTGTACCCTGTGTCAGTATTGGCCTCCATGTTGTCACAGTTACGTGCAGGTCTAGTCATGAGTCTGTGGAGCCAGCCCTTGAATTAACAGAGTATACTTCAAAGCAGATTTGACCTAAAGCCAATGGTCAACTAACGACACACATGGGGATAGTCCAACTATAGCACTGCAGACCTTTAATAAGGCAAACAACAGGGCAACCTTGGTGTGCTTAAAAACATTTTGCATCAGTAATAGGAAACATGCAGGTTTCATCACAACATTTGTACACAGGGTGGTCTCTAAAATTCCCACTGCAACAGGGAACATCAGTGCCTCTGTGCTGATTGATGTCACAGCTAGTTATCACATAAGCCCCATTACAAGGTGGCGGCAGAAGTGAATCTGAGTGTGGACCGTCAGGGCACAAACATGTTTTGTCCTTACATACACATTGGCAACTCTTGTTTGTTGTGCTGGAGGCACCATACCGAATCCATGCATACAACCATGGCACACTGGCAGGCACTGTTTGGCACTAATGAATACATCCAAAACCAGACAAGGGATGGGGGCTAGATTAGGCTATATGAATACATGTCCCAGAACAGACTACTATAAGGAAACTTATTAAACTAACTGATTAAGCTGTACTATATATTTGAGGATTCATCGTAGACCTACCAGACACAATACCCCATGAGGAAAGAGAGGGCATGGAAAGCAACTATGAGAGAAATGTAGTCACAGGGACCCTCTATGGTTAACGCAAAGACAGGAACCAGTCAGGCTAACAGGATACAGGCTCTGTCAGGAACAAACATGAACAAGTCAAATACACAGTGAGCAAACTCTGACTGGGAAAAGCTGGAACAACACTGTGGGAACTAAAAACTGTATTTGTGCTTTGGTCTGCAACTTTACACAATCCCCCAAGGGCTCTGTTACTCAAGTGATTTGTATGCCAATGCACAACAAGGAGATTCAGAAAATGGCAGCTTCTAAGCAGTTCCAGGCAGCAGCAAGGGCAGGGCAGGTTCAAATGGCTGGTCTGCATGGAAGTGCTCACAGGTGTGTGCAGCTTCAGTCTCTCACAAGTCCTGGAGTTGAGAATCAAGTTCAAATGGCCAACTGGACCTTTCACATGGGAAGCAATGGACAGCAGATTACAGGTCCTACCGACTACCAGGCAGTGCATTATCGGACCTGAAGTCCATGCAGACTAATGAATTATGACTATGGCATGCCATACTGAAGAGGGAAACACCCAGGAGTCACAATGGGAGTCTGAGTGTGTGTAGATGAAGGTTATCAGGGTACAGATAGTCAATTTACAGGGCCCCCTTGAGAAGGGTGGGGAGAGACTTAAAACATGGCAGTGGCAGGACTTAATACCTGGGATGGACTGCGCAGGGCATATCTTGTGAGCAATGCTTGTCATACCTCGGGCACTCGTGCTATCTATTTTAAGCTTAGATTGGCTCCTTGTCACACATGCTCCTTGCAAAGATAGCTGATGTCACACTTACTGCTGTCAAGGGTCTGGTCAGATATTCCTGTTACCAGTGCAATAGCACATCCACTGCCTCATGTATGAAACACTTTTTTACTTTATGATTGATGGGGTCTTAGTTGTGTTTCATGTGCTGCAATGAACCATGTTGGCAACGTGGATGTGTGTCATAGCTGTGGTCCCCTGATATTGGCCTTCACATGTGAAATAGACAGGACATATCTCAGTTAAACTGTGTGTGATGTTGGGTGTAGATTCATACCCATCAAATGTGATGTGGCTTTTTCAGTATCCTAATCTGTATATCTGCAATGCTCCATGAGGCTAAACTCTGATTATGATTCCCAGGGATCATGTGATGCATAAGTAATTACCCAGAGCATGATTGAGTGATGAAGGTAGGTGTTTAATGACATATGATAACAAAGTGGTGATGGTGACTATAGTTAGAAGAAGTTTTGTACAATGTGTTGTATCTGACGCAGTCCTGCTGCAGTGTTTGGATGGTCCCCCTCATGTTCACGAACGGCATCCTCCTCTTCAGGCATTTGTGGGTCTGGTTCATAGAGGGGAATGTTCCTCCTTACACAAATGTTGTGCAGGATGGCATAGGTCAAAATGATCTTGCAGACCATTTCAAGTGAATATAGGAGGCTGCCTCTGGTGATGTCGAGGAACCGGAATCTGGACTTCAGGATGCCAAAAGTCCTCTCTACTATGGTGCGTGTACTCCGATGTGCCCCATTATAGGCATGCTCTGATGCTGTGCTTGGGTTGGCAAATGGTGTCATGATCCATGGATGGATCTCATAACCCTGATCAGCTGAAAGAGAAAATGAGTGAAAATATTTGGATGTTGGTTGCACCTTAATTATCACTTTGCATGGCAGTTGTTATCTTGTGTCGTCTGCAACTCATCTGTGTTTGTGTTATTGTGTGGGATCCTAGGCTTCTAGGATGTTCTTTCAGCATTGGGTTGGTTAATTATCAAAACTGGTGTTTGGCTGATTGACCAGATATCAGCGGTATATTTGTAAACTTGCAGGTCATTGTGTATCTCCCATGCATTATGTCATATGAAAGTTGTGTCCATGTGCCTTCACTGGAGGTGACATGATACTTCAACACACTTAATTGAGTCCACTGTGGTGGTAACACGGTTGTACTATATGGGCTGAACATCGCATCCAATCCAAAATATGTAATAGCATGTGAAAATCAACAGTGAGGCCCATTGATCTGTCTAGGTGACAATGTACCACACATCTCCATAAGGTGGCAGCACTGAAGAGTTCGCAATTGACAATGCACAAATGTCCCATGTATGACAAGTTCTATGCAAACCTATATTTTGTGCCCTCACCGAGTTGACTCATGTGCAAACGTGTACCTACACTACTGAACCTGCTCCAGGTAAGCTGGCTAACTTTGTTGTGGGGTGAAGGTTTAAGTGTCAGAAGGTCCATGTGCCTGTACATCTGTTGTGTATATGTGTAATTGTCTCAATCTGTATGTGTAGCAGTGTGCACTTTGCATATTGTCACATCAATATGTGTTCTTAGCACAGTCCACTTGCTTATTGGTAGAGGGCAATGTCACCCCAGGAGTGATGTGAGATGTTGGTACTGCATCAATGATTCCATGTCACCTTCATTAGAGTCAGCATCATTATGCTATGTGTTTCATGGTGTTTGACCTGCAGAGAAACACATTACACACCCCTTACATAGTACATATTGCTTGGAAGGGTGTGTGATTGAGTGTTATTGATGTGATTTTGGAAGATTCATCTTCCAAATTGTGTTGCCAGTTAAGGCCATGTCATTGTCACTGTGTGGCTTTACATTGGTCCCTTGTGGCTCTGGAGTGGCAACTGTTGTTATTTGTATCTGTCATTTGTCCATAGGTGCGTATCCCATTGGGTCAGGATATCAAACATGACTAGCAGTGTCACAGCCTCAGTGTCTTCCTGGTCACGTGTCAATGTAGAGGTGTATGTGTTGTGTGTCCTACAGGGTTGCTGTGCAGTGTGTATATAACTAGATTTCTGTACTTACCAACAAGTAGGCCATTGCCATATCGTCCATCCTGGAAGTGTTGATTGATGGTGCAGTTGTGGAAGATTAATTAATCATGTACGTTCCCACGATACTTTGCCACGATGTTGGTGATCAATCCCCGGTGATCCACAATGGCCTGCACATTAATGGAGTGTGTGTGCTTCCTGTTGCGGTATAGATACTCGGTTGCAGCAGGTGGCACAATCCATACATGTGTGCAGTCAATGGCACCAAGCACGTGTGGGAAACCATTGATTTGATAGAAGCCCTGTTTGGTCTCCTGCTTCTTCTGCTGTGTTTTGGGGAAGCTGATGTGGTGGGGTGTAAGGGAGATGATGGTATCTAGTACCTTGGGTATGAAGGCAGAGAATGAGGGCTGTGAGATCCCAGCAACCAGGGCACCAGTGGTTTGAAAAGAGGCACTTGCCAACATGTGGAGGACAGCTAGCAGCTTGGTCTCTGGTGGAATGATGTGGGGTGTCTGCAAGCTGGATGCCAACTGTGGCTCAATGTGGCGCAGCAGCTGCTGTATGGCTTGCCAGTTTAGTCTGTGCCTCTCGATGATGTCATGTTCCCTGAGGCCCTGAAGGGTTGTCTTGTTCCGGAATATCCTCTCCTGCCTTCGGTGTTGCCTTTGGGGTCCCTGTGTGTCTGTTGGAAGCTGCTGCTGTTGTTCCTGTGCTCTGCGTCTTCGTGCATGCTGGATTAATAGCACCTCCATGTCTTCCTTTTGGAGCGCTGATGTTGCTTCTGTGGGTTATCCTTAAGTACTATTGTGTTTGCCCCATTTTAACGCCTGCCCTGACCCAGGCATTCATTTTTTATGCAAATCGGGATGTGCGCCATTTTCAACTCCACCTACCAGCCGTGCGGGATTTTTGGATGGCTGCATAAATATGGCGCACGGGTGTTTAAGTCATTTTTTGGATGGGAACGCCTACCTTGCATGTCAGTAACGCAAGGCGGTTTCGCACATCCAGAAAATGACGCACACTGAGATATTTTGACGTTAGCGGGGTCAAGCGTCAAAGTATAAATATGGTGTTAGTTTTGCGCTGAATTTGCGTAAAAAAATGACACAAATCCAGCGCAAGCAGAGTATAAATATGCCCCTTGTTTTTAAAATGTTGTGAGTATTCATCAAATGACAACAAAGTTAACAGTGCTTTTCCTAAGGGAATTAGGTCCTACCTATAAGTACCTACCTATCTACTAGCATTAGGATATATATATATATATATCTATATATATATATATATATATATATATAATCATAGTCAAATGTACTTCCATGTATATTCATGACAATGATTTAATAAAATCACTGTTACATACATATTTGAAATAAATCATTTTCTTCAAAACCATCTTAAACATGTGTTAAATGTTTCCTCAACTTTCTTCAAGACAAAAAATTTAGCCATAACACTAATAAACAGAAGGAATCCCCACAATCCATCTGTAGAGCATGCAGCTCTAACTTTGGTGCACTTTAAAAAATAAGGTAAGGCCTCCTAAGTTTATGAATTCAATGACCGATGAGACTCACTGCAACTTTAAATGCTCCTACGGGGCCTGCTATATTCTTTGAAGCCCCCACAACATTTTATAAAAAAGTTACTGATGCCTTTGCCCCTTCTAGAGGCCCCATAAACATAAATAATAAAAAAAAGCCTTTGCAGGGCATTATGGAGCTCTCCCCAGCTGGAGCAGTGAATGTGAAATGAGCAGCTACACTGTTCATTTCACATACCTGCTTTAGATTTTTTTGTATTTGGGGAGAGAAGCATGCCATTTAAGGGCACCACAACCCCTTTGGCCGGATCCATTTATTAAATGAAGAAGGGACATGTGCCCCCACTCCCCACTCTGAGCCTTTTGACGCCCCAAGAATGTCATCCCCTGGAGCAGATGTATTAATAATCGGAAGAGGGGCATGTATCCCGCCTTGAACATTTAGAATGCCACCAGGGACACATCCGCCGAGACCAATATCTTTTTGATGGTTTAATTGGGAGGGGGCATGCTCTCCCCCCACTTCCTGACCCATTTGAAGGCCCGAGACCCTATCTCCCAGGGCCAGTGTATTTTTGTTTTGAGAGGTGGCACTGGTTTCCCACATATACAGTAGCCTGGAGACACTATCTCCTGGGCCCGAATGCGCAGTATCCTGGGGACCCTGGGGACTGAGTTTCTCTCTACCCTGGAGAGAACATGCAGGGAACATAGGCCCTCATTACAACTCTGGTGGTCGGTGTTAAAGCGGTGGTAATACCACCAACAGGCTGGCGGTAAAATAAATGGGCTCACGACCATGGCGGAAACTGCCAACACAGACAGCCACTTTAATACTCAGACCGCCACGGCGGTAGCAACAAACACCACGGCAGTCACCGCCAACAGACAGGTGGAAGACAATGTACCACCCACAGCATTACGACCCACCAATTGGCCAGCTTTTCCAGGGCAGTACCAACGCCATCAAAAGCACAGCGGAAACAGTACACAGAAGGGGAACCACTCACCTTTCGACACTCAACGAAGAACCAGGACACCATGGAGCCCAAACTACAGGCTCTGCTGATGCTGGTGTATCTGCTAATACACCAGGAATATCGAAGAAGGCGGCGGTGACGACCAGGGTGAGTACTGCACCTAGCACACATGGGAGGGGGGAGGAAAAAGAGAGTGACATACACACGCAAAATGCAACATCCCCACCCCCACCCTCACCCCCAACACCATACACACAGAAACATGCAACAACATGACATTTACACCCCATAACCCCCTCGAAGAACGCAAGGTCAAAAGGAATTGAGTGCAAATAGAGATCTTTAGAAAGATACAGATAAAGTTAATGATTGTAAACAACAGTATATACAAATATTTACAATATGTACAGAAGGCCGTACACTGTCCTTTGCAAATGTCCGTGGCCCAGTGGGCAAACAAACATGGGCAAAGCCTACACTCGACTCCTGCCTCAAAATGGAGAGAACACTGCAGGGGCATCAGGTTGAAAACACACAGGCACCTCAGGGGGAAGGGGAGTGGGGGGGCACCTCAGCCAGAAGATGGTACTACGCCACTGCTCCTCGAGGGGGGAACATGTCCTGGGGAGTGCACAGCCACAGTCTCCCAAGTCTCTCAAGTGGGTGGTTTGCCCACTGCTTGGTCCTGGGGAGTACAAAGCCACAGTCTCTCGAGTGGGTGGTTTGCCCATTGCTTGGTCCTGGGGAGTACAAAGCCACAGTCTCGCTAGTGGGTGACATGTTCCATTGGTTCTGGAGGGGCCTTGTGCTCAGTCTGCTTCATCCTACCAAGGAAAGTGATAGTGAATGCATATCTCCACTGGTTCTGGAGGAGGCCTTGTGCCCAGTTTGCTTCATCCTGCCAAAGAAAGTGATAGTGGATGCATATCTCCACTGGTTCTGGAGGGGGCCTTGTGCCCAGTGATGCTGCAGCTGGGGTGTGGCAGTTCCCATTCCCTCACCTAGGTGTCTGAGGCACGAGATGTGCAGGGAACAGGTAGCATGATACTCCATGGAGGCAGAGCCACAATCCATCCTGCGTCGACTTAGCCTGCAAACTGCTGGTAGTGCTGGTGCTGGTGGTAGTGCTTCAAGTGGTGGGTGCATGGTCCAAGCCTCCTCCTGCATCCCCAGATGGCTGCCCCCTGGGGATGCTGCTGATGACAGATGTAGTGGCACTGGCTGGCCATGTGGCGGTGCAGATGGCGGTGCTGGTGGTGGTGCTTGCGGCGGTGTCTGCGGCGGAGATGCTGTTGGTGCAGGCCATCGTGCAAGTGATGGTAGTAGTGGAGGGAGACACCAGGCCATCTCCTGCAGCCTCAGATGGCTGCCTACTGGGGATGGTGCTGCTGACTGTTCTGGCAGTGGTAGTGCAGGTGGCAGTGCATGGAGTAGTGCATGTGGCGGGGCAGATGGCAGTGCAGGTGGCAGTGCCGTCCGTGGTACAGGTTGCTGGGCTATCAGTACTTATGGTGGCCACCAGTCCCTCACC
Source organism: Pleurodeles waltl (assembly GCF_031143425.1). Classification (NCBI taxonomy): domain Eukaryota; kingdom Metazoa; phylum Chordata; class Amphibia; order Caudata; family Salamandridae; genus Pleurodeles; species Pleurodeles waltl. The sequence goes on along the minus strand of NC_090444.1, from coordinate 3,500,252 downwards.
TTGAGGGTCCAAGGCCTGGAGTGCCTTGCCTTGGGTTTTCTTGCCCTTCCCTATCAGACGCTGCTGGGACCTTGGCTCTGGCAGATGCAGTTTTGGAGGAGGCCTTGCTGGGTGGGTCGTGCTTCTTGGCCGTGCTGCTTGCTGTCACCCTCTTCACCTTGGCAGGTGGCGGAATGGGTTGGTCCTTTGCAGGGATTGCTGGCACACTGGCAGGCCTGATGGGTGCCCCCTTTGATCCCCTGGGACTTGTAGGTACCACCGCGGATGCCGACTTGGTGCCTGAGGTGCTGGACTGGGATCTTGACACCCTGGCACGAGGGGAAGGATGGGGGGATGTGTAGGGAAGAGGTCAAAGTTTGCAAGGAAAGGTTTTTTAGACACACTGGGATGGGAAGATGGAGAGGGTTTGGGAGTGGGTGGAAGTGGGAGTGGTTGTAGGAGGTGTCTTTCTGCTGAGTTTGGGTGAAGGTGCATGGGCTGGATGCTGTTGTGACGTGGATGGCTGTTGGGTGGGTGCTTGCATTTGTGTAATTTGAGAGGAGGGGGTCACAGACACAGTGGGAGAGGACACAGGGGACGTGTGCATGGTTGTGGGGGTGGTGACTGCTCGTGATGGCGGTGTTGTGATGGGCATGCTGGTGATGGAGGTAGTAGATGAGGATGTAGTGCATTCAGGTGTGAGTGGAGACGAGACTGGGAGGGAGGTGGACGGAGAGGAGGAGGGGGGACATGGTGGAGGCAGTGGATGTTGGTGTTCCTGCATGGGCATGGTGCTTGTGTGAGTGCCTGTGAGATGAGGTGTGGTGCTTATGTTTGCCTGAGCCACTTTTGTGTGTTGATTTGGGTAAATGCTGGTCTGAAGGTGTGCGTGGTCTAGGCTGAGGTTGAGGGGATTGGGGCTGGGTAGAGGAAGTTGGAGGGGGGAGGCTAGACACAGGGACAATGGCTGCCATCAGTGCTGAGGCCAGACCCTGAAATGCTCTCTGTTGGGCAGCCACGCCGGAGTGAATGACCTCCAGGTATGCATTTGTTTGTTGTAAATGCCTCTCGACACCCTGGATGGCATTCAGAATGGATGACTGCCCAACAGTGAGGGATTTCAGGAGGTCAATAGCCTCCTCACTGAGGGCAGCAGGGCTGACTGGAGCAGAAACTGAGGTGTCTGGGGCGAAGGAGATGCCCGCCCTCCTGGGTGAGTGGGCACAGGAAACATGCTGAGGGGCTGCTGGGAGGGTGGTGCTGGTAGGGGGGTGGTGGCTGTACCTGTTGTTGGGGTGGGCACAGAGGTGTCCGCCACTGCCAGGGAGCTTCCATCGGAGGAGGAGTTGTTGTCACTGGTCTCCCCTCCTATCCCCGTCGTGGTGCTCCCCTCGCTCTTTGTCCCACTGGTGCCCTCAGTGGATTTGTCCTCATGGGCCATGTGGGATGCAGCTCCCTCCATCGCCGGTGCCTCTGCTCCTCCGCCAGATGATGCTAATACACACAAGGACAGGTTCACAAAGCAAAAAGGGGGATAGAGACAGAGGATACACTTGGTCATTGCCAGCAACAACACTACAGTTGGCGTACACAACACACAGGGGGCTGCCCTATTCACTAGGCCGTGCCCAAACAGTCACTAAGGTAGTCACAAGCCAGTGGGGGTACAATGGCTTTCACCAGCATCTGCACACCTGACACCCATAGGACCCTGCCCAGTAGTATATGCCCACTTACACCATAGGGTTTGGAGTGCTTCAGAGCCTGCACACAAGGGACCTACCCTGCCATGATCGCCCTGGCCTAGGTTCACACACAGCCCACATACCCCACCCAGCTGCCTCCTAAAGCGCGCAAAGTCAGGAATCAGAATCTGCACTCACCCCCTTGTGGCTGCTGTGATGCCCTCAAGCGCCCATCCAACTCCGGGTAGGCCACCGCCAGGATGCGGAACATCGGCGGGGTCATGGTGCGACAGGCCCCCCTTCCACGTTGGGAGGCCAGCCCCAGCTGGGCCTCCGCCATTTTCTTCATCCAGCGGCGCAGGTCCTCCCATCTCTTGCAGCAGTGGGTGCTCCGCCTGTGATAGACCACCAGGGTCCGCACCTCCTTGGCGATGGCACGTCGAATACCCTTTTTATGGTGGGCGCTGACCTTGAGGGAAACGACAGGAGGAAAGGAAATTACTCAACTATCTGGACCGGCATACTCATTGCCTTCCAGTTCCAATTCATGCCCTGACGCACATACACTGAGCATGCTGGGGGGTGCTCAGGCCAGGACGCCTTAGCACCCCCTAACATGTGGCTTACATCCACACCACTCAAAACATGCTCTCAGTGTACTCACCTGTTTGTCTGCAGGACCGTACAGTAACGTGTACTGAGGTAGGACCCCATCTACCAGTTTCTCCAACTCCTCCGCAGTAAAGACAGGGGCTCTTTCCACAGACACTGTAGTCATTGTCGCTTCCAGACTCAGGTCACAGCAGCAGTGTATGTCCTCTCCTGTTGACGGTCAGGTAACAAGTGAGTGAGTAGTTAGAAAATGGTGGTCACGTCCGCGGCGGTGCATACCGTCACTACCAGCGTACATCACTATTGGCTCCTGGAAGCCATAGGGCCCAATGATAACCAATGCGAAGTTGCGTGGCGGTCATCGACCACCTACTGCAACGGCGCATGACGCCAGCGCACTTACATCATTTCCACTTGTCCTTCCTCACAGGTCAGGCAGCTGCCATTTCAGGGGGGCACATGGCATGGCACCTAACTGTGTAACAGCAGACATTGGCCCATCAACTGACTCTCGACTTCACATACTGCTTCTGTGACCTAACTTCAGCAACAGTTGTGCATTCTATGTGGAAATATCACCTTCCGCTCACTGTTCTCCTCCATAGGCTACAACCACTGAGGCAGATGATGAGATGGCGTCATCCTCCGATGTACAGATCCCTGGTGGACCTGTCGACAATGGAGGACAGACACATTATCATCACATACAGACTTGATCGTGCCACAATTCAAGAGCTGTGTGCCCAATTGGAGCCAGACCTGATGTCAGCTATCCGCCAGCCCACAGGAATACCGCCTCTAGTGCAGGTTCTGTCAGTGCTTCATTTCCTGGCAAGTGGTTGATTTCAAACTACAGTGGCCATGGCATCAGGAATGTCTCAGCCAATGTTCTCCAACGTGTTGACCAGAGTGTTGTCTGCCCTGCTGAAACACATGTGGAGCTACATCATATTCCCCCAGGTGGAGGATTTGGTCACAGTGAAAGCTGACTTCTATGTCCTGGGACATATCCCCAACATCATTGGTGCCATTGATGGTACACATGTGGCATTTGTTTCCCCCCCCCCGGAGAAATGAACAGGTTTACAAGAATAGAAAAAGCTATCACTCGATGAATGTGCAGATGGTGTGTTTGGCGACCTGTACATCTACCATGTGAATGCCAAATATCCTGGCTCTGTGCATGACGCCTATATCTTGAAGAATAGCAGCATCCCTTATGTGATGGGCCAACTCCAGAGGCACCGGGTGTGGCTCATAGGTGAGCCCAAGGTCCCCAACCACTATAAGTAGGTGTCTGGGTTTGGGGTTGTCCCTAAGGGATAGTGTGTGTCTAACAGTTGTTCCTCGATATTTACAGGTGACTCTGGTTACCCAAACCTCTCATGGCTACTGACTGCAGTGAGGAATCCCAGGACAAGGGCCGAGGAATGTTACAATGAGGCACATGGGCGTACAAGGAGGATTATTGAGAGAACCTTCGGCCTCCTGAAGGCCAGGTTCTGGTGCCTCCTTCTGACTGGTGGATCCCTGTACTACTCACCAAAGAAGGTGTGCCAGATAATTGTGGCATGCTGTATGTTGCACAACCTGGCCTCGTGACGTCAGGTGCCTTTTCTGCTGGAGGATGAGCCTGGAGATGGGCTTGCGGCAGCGTTGAAGCCTGTGGACAGTGAGGAAGAGGAGGCAGATGAAGAAGATGTGGACAACAGAATGAACATTATACAGCAGTACTTCCAGTGACCCACAGGTATGAGACTGTAACTCAACTTTATTATTCAGTAATGTTTTGGACATTGTACATGGCAGCCTCTTATCCTCTGTCTATGGACACTGACTGTACCCTTTGGATTCTCTATTGTCAGATCTGTGTGCCCCATTCTGGCTCCTGCTATATGTACCGCTGCCCACCAAAGGTCATCCTGTAGTACATTTCTCTGTACATATACATTGCAATGCTTTGATAATGTTGTACTAATACATTTATCGATTCAAGATACTGACTCCAATATGGTATTTGTTTCAAGGGTATTTTTGTGCCAGTAAGTATGAGGGTATGTGCAAGGGGCTGGGGTGATGGTGGAGGAATGTCCAGTTAGAGTCCAGTCTATTGATATCACAGCATTGTCCAAGGGGTCATAGGAAGTGGAGCAGTGTCAGTTCAAGGTGGACAGGGTGACATGGTGGGACAGAAGGGTGACAATCAGGAGGGTCTTATTTCCTGGCGGGGTCTTGGCAATGTTCTCTGTCTTCTGCCTGGATTGCAGGGACCGTTTGTGTGGTGATTCTCCTTCTGCAGGGGGTGGGGTGCTGGTGGCCTGTTGTTCCTGTGGCGGGCCTCCTGTCCACTAGCGCTGGCGGAGGTGGAAGGCTGTTCCCCGGTTTGGCTAGTGTCAGGCACCCGTTGTTTTGCCACTGCCTCCCTCATGGTCTTGCCCATGTCAGCCAGCACTCCTGCAATGGTGACCAGGATGGTGTATATTTTTGCTAGGTCCTCTCTGGTCCCCAGGTACTGTCCCTCCTGCAGCCACTGGGTCTCCTGTAACTTGGCCAGTACCTGGCCCATGCTCTCCTGGGAATGGTGGTACGCTCCCATGATGTTTGAGAGTGCCTCGTGGAGGGTCGGTTCATGGGCCTGTCCTCCCCCGTCGCACAGCAGTCCTCCCAGCTTCCCTGTTATCCTGTGCCTCTGTCCCCTGAACGGTGTGCCCACTGCCACTGACCCCAGGTCCCTGATCGTCCTGTGTTTGTGGGGTTGCCTGGGGTCCCTGTATTGGTGGTCACTGCCGATTGACGTGTCCTGGGGACAGTGGCATGAGCCCGCTGGGTGGGTGCTGTGTTGGTGTTTCCTGAGGGGGAGGCTCAGTGGTGGTTTGGGACTGTGGCAGGGTAACCGACTGTCCGGAGGTCCCAGGTGTGCCTGGTTGGTCACCATGATCCAGGCGGGCAGAGCTGCTGTCGTCACTGTGGGCCTCTTCTGGGTGGGGGCTGGATGTGGCTGGCACCTCCTCTCTGGTGACGTTGGGTAGGGGTCCTGTTGGGAGACAAATACATTGTCAATGTATCTGCATGTGCCATCTTGTGCATGTCTGTGTTTCCCTCTATGAATGTGAGTTCCCTGTCATCTTGGACTTGTGTGAGTGGTGATTTTGTGGGCTGGGTGAGCGTCTCTATTAGGCATGCTCGGGTAATGGGTGTCCATGCAGGTCTGTGATGGGTGTCCATGCATGGGGGGTGCATGCAGTGCTTGATATTGTGATGTGTGGGTTGTGTTAGTGGGGTATATGTGAGTTGGTGGAGTGATGGGGCTGGGAGTAGGAGTTTGTGATGGAATGCAGGTAGGGTGGGGATGTAATAATAAAGATTTGACTTACCAGAGTCCAGTCCTCCTGCTAATCCTGTGAGGCCCTCAAGACTTGCTCCTCCCATGTTGTTAGTTGTGGGGGTCCACCGCCAGTTCTCTGTACTGCTATTTGGTGTCTTGAGACCACGGAACGCACCTTCCCCCATAGGTCGTTCCACCTCTTCCTGATGTCATACCTTGTTCTTGGATGCTGTCCCACGGCGTTGACCCTGGCCACGATTTTCCGCCATAGCTCCATCTTCCTTGCAATGGATGTCTGCTGCATCTGTGATTTGAATAGCTGTGGCTCTACCAGGATGATTTCCTCCCCCATGACCCTTAGATCCTCCTCTGAGAACCTGGGGTGTTTTTGGGGTACCATGGATGTGGTGTGAGTGATATGTGTGAGGATGTGTGGGGTGAGGTATGGGGTGCTGTGTTGTGGTGTGTGCTGTGAGTTGAGTGGATGGTGTATGGGTGCTGGTGTTCTGTGGCTCAGATTGAGTGGGTGCTCCTGGCTTGTGTCTCTCTCTGTTTGCAATTTTATTTTGGGTCGTAAAGGGTTGTGGGTAATGTGGGTGGGTGTTTTATAGCGTTGTGGGTGTGTGGGTGTGGTGTGTGCATGTGTGTCAGGTGTGTGTATTTGTAATTGTCCAATGTGGTGTAGTTTTCTAAGTGTGTGTGTATTTTGAGCGCGGCGGTGTGTACCACCAATGGTTTACCGCAGTTGAAAGACCGCTGCGGTGATTCGTGGGTTGTGATACTGTGGGCGTATTCCTGTTGGCGTAACGGTGTGGGTTTTGGTACCGCCAGTGTATCACTGACCTTAGGTCTGGTGGACTTATGTGGGTGTCTGTATACAGTAGTGGCAGATTTCCATGTGTGGGTCATAATACCCGTAACGGATTACCACCGCTGTCACGGTATGTTGGCGGGCGTCTGCACAGTGGTAAGCGGCTTTTACCCCAGGGTTGTAATGAGGGCCATAGATTTTATCCTGCCACACAGGAGCAAAAAGAGAAACCGCTCAGGCCAGGTGGGAGCAAACCAATGCAGACCATCACACCCAGGATAGGAACTTTATACCTCCCCTCCCCTTAAAATCATAATGCAGCCCAGGGTGGAGTCCTCAGGGCCATGTTAATGAACAGGGAGGGCATCTGCAATCCTACCTCACCTATAATAATATTATGGTGACATGCAGGCCAAGGTGCAGTCCGTCCAGGGGATTAAATTTGTAAAGGGTGGGAGTCTGTTTTTTTTTTTTTTATTGCTGCAGATCTATCCTCTCAAGAAAAAAATGTTTTTTTCCAAAACAGGGAACTGAATTCCTGATTCTTGAAATGGCTGATGCAGCATCTTTGTTCATGTGGCAGTCAATGAGATCTTCCTCAAGCCCATCTGCAGATCCTCTGTGGTTTGAAATATACATACAAATTCAAATCAAATTCAAAAGCTTTATTCGGTTATAGTGAAAGCCATAAAAGCCTCACATAGAATACATCAAATGCATACAGAGATAAAAATGAACAATCAATTAATTTCAATTAATTATAATACATAGACAAGATCAATAAGTCATACAAATATGCAAAACTACAATCAGTCCATCATAGAGTTCATTGCTCTCATAGCTGCTTTAAAAAACACTAGCCACACTAAAATCAACATGTATGGATGTATGTAGATATATTTATAAAGCGCATTCCGGCTCACAAAGAGCATTGAAGCGCTAACATAGGTAAAAGGCGTCACTAACCCTCATAGAGAAAAACCCAACCGATAGAGAAACAAAAGAGGAATTCGTTAGGAAAGAGCCAAGTTTTAATCAACTTCCTAAAACGTAAATAACAGGTTTCAGCCCTGATATTAAAAGGGAGGGAGTTCCAGCACTTGGCAGCAGCCACCGTAAAGGCTTTATCACCCCTCTTCATTCTATAAGTGCGGGGAACATTAATATGGCAGGCTGATAAAGATCTAAGATGCCTCTTTGGTCTATACCAGCCTCATTTAGCAGGCAGATATTTAGACACTTGCCCGTGCACGGCTTTAAAAGACAAGCAAAGGGATTTAAAAATAATCCGCTGAGCCACAGGAAGCCAGTGCAGTTGTCTGAGACTACTTCTCACAGAGGTCCAACGTAAGAGATTAAGAACTGCTCTGGCATCTGAATTCTGAACCAACTTTAGCCTATTAAGAAGTCCTTTGTCTAAATTAAGAAACAAGGCGTTGCAGTAATCAATTTTTTACATTACCAAGGCTAGATTGGTGGCAATTCTCCATTTGTGCTGAAGAATAGGAAAAACTTTCCTTAACATTTTAATCAGCCATAGACCAATTTTGACCATATGATTGACCTGATATTTGAAGGATAGTTGATTGTCAAACATAACACCCAGATTTTTGCTAACATTAGAAGGGGTAGGAAGAGAACCACAATCTAATGGCCACCAGCGTGGATTCCAATATTTAACACTAGTTCCAAAGCAGAGAATCTCAGTCTTTGAAGCATTCAATTTCAGCCAATTAGATCCCATCCAGTTGCTAACTTCCTTCATACAAAGGTTAAAACGGTCCGCCACCTCCTCCCAGTTTTTATTAACTGGGATAATAAGCTGTGTATCGTCTGCATATGAAGTGGGGATAAAGCCAAAAGAACGAATCAACTTGCCTGGCGGGGCAACATAAATGTTGAACAAAGTAGGGCTCAAAGAGGAACCCTGTGGAGTCCCACAAGGAAGAAGGTAAGGTATGGAATTAAAATTACCACATCTGACCGTAGTCCATCTGTTAGTTCGAAAAGATTCTAGTAATTTCAAAGCCCTATCTCTAACGCCTGCTTGATAGAGACGGGCTATCAGAATCTGAGGAGAAATCGTATCAAAGGCTGCAGATAAATCTAACAGGACTAGGATGGCACCCTGTCCCTCATCCACTAGTTTACAAATGGAATCAGTGGAGGATATAAGGGCCGATTCCGTGCTTGAGCTTTCCTGAAGCCATGCTGCGAAGGAACTAAAACTTCCACTTCTCCCAGAAAATCCACTAGAGCCTTGTTCATGATTTTCTCTATGATCTTGGCAAAGAAAGGAAGGAGCGCGATTGGCCGTAAGTTGTCAAGGTACTGCACATGTCCAAGTGGTTTCTTCTTTACAGGGACTACTAAGGTCTCCTTCCATCTGGAAGGAAAACATCCAGATTTAAGAATTTCCTGAAAACTCGGAAGGAGAAACCAAGCTATATAGTCAGGGATCATATGAATCACTGAGGGAGGACATGGATCTAAAGGGGAGCCGGACTTCATATTCAGAATTAGTTTACTAAGTTCGTCTTGAGTTATTTCGCTAGCTAACGAGTCGGGAGAAATAAAGGAAATTAACTCCCCACTAACATCAAGAGGGGCAAAGTTAGCATAAGAGTGAAGGATCTTATTTTCAAAATGCTTTGCAACCTTGTCACAGTACTCTTGTGTATTTACTAAATCAGGTGGTTTAGAATGGGTGGATAATTCCTTGATCACCTTAAATAGCTATCTCGGGACATTCAAAGCCTGCTGGATCTTAACCGTATAAAAGGCCGGCTTGGCCTTAAAATGGGCCATTCTATAAATTTTAAAGGTAGACTTGAGTAGCTCCCTTTCCTCAGTGCCAGGATTTAATTTCCACTGTCTCTCCAATTGACGGCATTTCCTTTGGAGAGCCTTCAATTCACTAGTGAACCATAGTCAGTTCAGCTTATTCCTATTGGTGGGCTTAAAAATCCTAGGAGGTGCCAGTTGAGAGATTACAGTCTCCAGGCACCGATAAAGGCCATCAAGAAGGGGCAAAGAGAGCTTGTTATCCTTTACCAGGGTATTTTCTAAAGCTAGTATCAGTTCTACTTGTTTAATTTGTTTCCATGATCTAAATACTTAATTCTCCTTATTACAAGGGGAGGGGTGAGTACACTTCTATTCCATTTTAAATAACAGGAGATGATGATCGTCCAGCTTAACAGAGAATTAGTTAGCTCCATACCCAAATCAGTACGCACAAAGATCCCATCCAGTATATGACCAGCTGAATGCGTGGCCATAGAGACTTTAAGGGACCAGTCTAAGGATAACATCAACTTCAAATATTTGTGGACCACAGAATTAGAAGATTCATCAAAATGAATATTAAAATCTCCCAAAATAATAGCCTTAGGGGCCATAATCATAGGTTCCAACAGGGACACCCAGGATTGAAAAAAATTACCGAAAGAACCAGGAGGTCTATAGATCAGTAACCCCTCAAGAAACACCTGGTGATTCTGTGAACTCTTGAACATCATTGCTTCGCAAATTTCTAAAGAGGAGTTCGTCCAAGTACAGGAGAACGTGGATCTACAAATAATGGCTAGTCCGCCACCTCGACCCGAGGCTCTGTCCAATCTATAATACGTATATCCCGGCGGAGTTGCCTCAATAAAGTCTGGATCAGATTCTACCTTACCCCAAGTTTCTGTTAGGAAAAGACAGTCAATATGCCATACTTCAAGCATCTCTCTAATTTCTAGCTTATGTTTGGGGAGAGACCAAATATTGACTAGAGACTGACAGATCGGCTTATTTAAATTCCCCACCTAAGTTTTATGGTTTTCTTCTATTCTGGCTTCCCTCAGCGTCAGAGGAGCACATAGTTGCCAACTACATACCTCACATCTCCAGTCAGACCTGCAGTCTGCTGGAACTTTCTGGTTGCAGGATGAGGACAACCCCCTACCTTTAGGCATGTCAGAGTAAAACCTTTTGGAAGAAGGACCAAAGATTCTGGCCCCTGGGCCCGTCAGGGCGCGGACGGGCACAGACGGGCTTGCATTAGGCGCACCTTTGGCGCACCACTGGCGCGCACACTGCGCAGCCGCTCTCCAATCCAAATTTAAGGGCTAGAGGTCTAAGGACCCGCGCCAACTAGAGCGCTGACCTGGCAGCGCGAGTAAAAGAGGACCGGAAGAAGGGCTCTTACAGACCCTCACTTCCGCCTCTCAAGCTGGTAAGATCACAAATTCAGCACACCAATAATATAAAAGATTTAAAAACAGCAAGGAAATTATTCCAGATTAAAATGCCCCTTAACAGCCCCACCAAATAAAAGAAAATAATGTCTTTGGACTTAAAAGCTCAAATTCTTATTGAAATAGCAGCATCTAGAGAGAGCACACTTACCTCTAGACATCAACAGTAAGCAGTTGTAAAAACAATAGAGCAGATCATGCTTGTTTAAAATGTCGGGCCTCTAAAAGAGGAACTATTTAGGCCGTCGTAGGATTATCAAAATATCTGCAGAACAAAACAAAATGCATAGGAACCTGGTCGCAGCAGGCGATACTAATAAAGGTATCGCCTTCCATCACTGAGGACATGCTAATAACTGGGGCAACCTGTTTAACCTAAATCTGGTCAGCAGGTATTTAATCATACTTAGAGGTAGCAACTGTGAACTAAGGTTCTGTAGATAAAGTAGTTTTCAACAACAAATAACCCCATCCTGACATCTTCTGAAGAGCCACATACTCTCTCTTCATTCCACAGTCTACAATTTTACCCAGACATATAAATAGGTCATTTCTTCCTAGGTTCTGTAGAGATACCTTGACATACTTAAGCCAGGGACAAGCAAAGTCATAAACAATCCTGCAAAGCCATTCTATTTAAATGTGCACCTTTGGTCCAAATATCAACCCAAAATAAAAGAGGGTGGAGAGCTATTTTATCAGTAAGATAATTTACATCTAGTTCTTTGTGAACTACTCAGGAGGAGGAATTCTGGGGACATCTAAAAAAATATTTTTCAGCCACCTGACGGGAAATCATGCATAATATAACCCCAGATATCATTCCCATAGGATACGTTTGAAACACATTTAGCACAATAAACTTGTAATAAGGCGCTTACTGGCTTCCTGCTCACTCTGGAGACAAACCTCCAGATTACAGCATTAGTACTGGAAAAATCAGACTTCTTCCCAGTTAACAAAGGGTTCCATCGTAGGTCAGCATTGAACATGACACCCAAATACAGGAAAGCTTTTACCCTCATTATAATCTGTTATCCTACCTTGTAGGTCTGTGTCTTTGAGTTTCTTGGACTAATTACTATCACATGGGATTTGAGAATGTTAGTACTCTGACCCAGTTCTTCCATCAAACCTGCATATGCATTTATAAGAACCTGTAGGCCCTAGCAGTTTTAGCCATAAACACTGCATTATCCATATAAAGCTAGACTGCCTTGGACCGACATTCTACTTGTGGGCAATCTGTCCCTTCATCAACAATTTTTTTTTTCTAATTTATTTATATGTAAGGTGAACAGAAAGGGAGCCAAAATATCCCCCTACTTGACTCCAAGACTCATTTTAAAGTACATGTGCAATGGGAGTCAGTAGTATATCTAACCGATGCAACGGTATGGGCATTAAGGTCCCTCAAAAAATATGGGGGTTATTACAACTTTGGAGGAGGTGTTAATCCATCCCAAAAGTGACAGTAAAGTGGCGGATATACCACCAGCCGTATTATGAGTCCATTATATCCTATGGAACTCATAATACGGCTGGTGGTATATCCGTCACATTTGGGACGGATTAACACCTCCTCCAAAGTTGTAATAACCCCCTATGTCCTGATAAACCCCATGTCAAGGATAATCCTCCAAAGTTTATCACGGTTTACACAGCCAAAGGCCAAGGTGAAATCCATGAAGGCCAACTGAATAGATCCCTTGCAAGCCACTGTCTATTTGTTCAGATTCAAATATAGATTAAAACACCTAGTTGCCGTTGACTTAAAAACATATTGGAGGTCAGATAATATGTTATGATCCATGGCCTAGGTTGCTAATCTGCCCAACAGAACCCCACCCAGAACCTTAAGAACAGAGTTGATCAGGGAGATAGGCCTCTAACACTGTGGATGATCAGTATCCCCTTTTTTAAATACTAAGACGATAACGGAGGAAGCATTCAACATATTTGTTAGGACTGAACCCATGTGTCAGTATCTCTTAGATGGAAATCAGGTAGGATCCCATCAGGTCTTGGAGCCTTATTTTTATACAACCCTAAAATTCCCTTCTTTTCTTCATCCAGGGCGAATACAAGATGAGAAGACCATACAAGCAGCTCTAAATATGCCACGTTAGCTACATTTTATGCCCCCATTTTAACCCCTCTTAAATTAGAAAACCGAACTGTCCACGTCAATATTATGCACTAAAGAAGTAGCATGAACCATGGCTGGTTAATGATGCATCAGAACTTGGCACTGTTCTTTAAGCAGCTGGGATCAAGCAAATTATCCCAGACAGCAAACCATATTGGGTTAACAAGGGCTCTGGGGCCCACAGGACAACTAAGAGACTCAAAACCTACACCTTCAATATAAGAAAAGGCTGAAATAGAGAAAGACTTATACCCCTTCATGTGGCAACTAGCTACACCACAAGTCTCCTGCAAACGTATCACCCCAACTGTTTCTCATAGGCGGTTCATACTGAATCACCAAATTTGGCCCCAAGACATGTCATGTTCTAGCTAACACATTTCATACCGTCAGGAGCATATTTGCTTATGACAGCTGGGTGTGATACACAGGTACCATCAGGCAAGGTATTTGAGGAATCAAACTGACTCAGTCAATCACACATGTCCAAAGAGCTGAGCGGCAGGAATCTATTAGAAGTTTCCAGCATAAATGAGTCCAATGTCCCAGTAATCTAACTGGGAAGAAGCCGAAATGACTTTGAAAACTAATAATTTGGTCCGGTGACTGATACACAATTGTTATTTTGGTGTAAGTTTTCATTACCAAATGAACGCTTGCACCAAAATAATGATAACATCACAGCTTTGTTCATGTGTGCACATTGCTATGGGACCTGTACTAGTAATATTGTGCTTCCATTTGTGCATGTGAGCCAGTGCATATATATTTATGTGAATGGATTGGCTGGATGGGGTAGAGGGAGCTGGAATGGCTGAGGTGATTGTGTCTGTATATGTGACACCTGCATATACGTCTGATGTTGTGTATGTTTGGTTGTGTGTTGTGTTGCTCTGTGTTTCATTCTTGTGAGTGTTGTTTTTGTGTTGTGGTTGTTGTCATTATTGGAAATGGGAGTCCCTAGTTGGCAGTGGCTTGCAGCCTGTCCAAGTAGGGACTCTTCTTCCAAGTTAGGATAAGGGAGTCACACACATAAGACAACCCCTACTCACCCCCTTGCTAGCTTGGCACGAGCAGCCAGGTCAGGTAATGAGTGAAGAATTTGTACATAACACACAGTAATACAGTATAAACACTACAAAAGGATACCACACTGCTTTTAGAAAAATAGCTAATATTTATCTGTGTAAAACAAGACCAAAATGAGAAAAATCCAACATACAGTAATAGAGATATGAATTTTGCAAGGACTATTTAAAAATACATATCCTTGAAGTCGATAGCTCCATCCGGGGCTCTCACTGTGTTGTGAATATCGTCCAACAAATCAGGCCAACAGCGGGGTCACGGGCCAGCTACGGTATCGGGAAGACCTGAAAACAGTACCTTGGAATTGTAGGGTGTCGTAATACTTGCAATGAGATCCGAGGAGCGTTGTCGCTGGAGTCGATGGGTGTCAGCAGGGGTCGATTTTGGAGATTGGTGCAGGGGTCGTTGGGCCCTTGGGTCACATGTATTGGAAATCGAACTCTGTGATGATGATGACCTCAGGAGCTGTGGCGTTGATGGCATCAGGGCTGTGGTGCGAAGCGGGATGATGTGATGTGTGGCGCCCACAGCTGTGTCTGGAGGAGGATGGTGCAGGCAGCTGTGTGTGGGAGGAAGGAGGCAAAAAGTTTGGGCATGACCCTGCAAATAGGGCCAGGTCCAATAGTCATGATGTGTGTACTTGAGATTTTGTGTGATTGTGCTTGTGTAGATGAGTGTGTCATTGTGTTAGTTGTTATATTTGTGTTATGGATGTAAGGCAATGTGTGTTTTTGACATGTACATATTGTGTGATTGTGGAGTGTAGGTAAATTCACCAGAGGCTGATGGATTACTGCTTGAACCTGGAGGGGCCATTTTTAATTAAAACAGTGTTAAAGTCCTGTGCTGCCTGAATCATTGAAACAACACTATCAGAGCAAAGGGCCATGGGCCTAAAAATGAGAGGGCAACTCCTCCTCTACAGTAACAATTTCTTCAGTAATCACTCTCATGGCTGAAGAAAAATACGCTAGAATGGATGACTTACCCTGTACTGTCCTAGGGGCCATTCCACCCTTTTCCAGGGGGACCTCCAAAATGGCTGTTACTTTCCTTTTGCCCATTATAGCAGGCTTATTAGAAATGGGGTCTCTAGTTGATGGAGGTTTACACCTTTGTCCAAGTAGGGACTAGAATCCTAGTCAGGGTACTTCACAACACAATCAAAATTATCCTCTGCCCACCCTCTGGTAGCTTGGCCCTGAGCAGTCAGGCTTAACTTAGAAGGCAACTTATAAACTATTTGTGCAATAATCCATACAGTAACACAGTGAAAAAACCACAAAAATATACCACCAGGTTTAGAAAAATAGATAATATTTATCTGAATAAAATAAGGTTGAAACAATGAAAATTGAATGTACACAAGCAGAGTTATGAATTTTTAAATATTAAATCACACTAAAGCTCTTAGAAACACAATAGTTCCAACTGGGGCTATCATGGCACCACAGGCGCCAGTGACAGAGTCGTACGGACCCCCAGGTACAGAACCTTTTGAGAATGAAGAAACAAAGACGCTGCATGGAGTCAGGGAGATGAGGTGTTGCTGGGGTTGGTGCGGTGTCAGGCCCTCACGGCATCCGGAGTGATGATCCATCAGTTCCACACTGCAGCAGGCAGAGGCGAAGCACCTGTTCCATTCGGTTGCAGGAGGAGCTGGTGCGGCATTGGCGGCAATGCGTCCATCCTTGGTGACCCAGCAGGGGTGATGGATCTAGTTGGTCATGACGTCAGGGGTGTCGCGGCAGCATTGGACCCGTGTTGCAGGCCGCAGGCATTGTGCGCAGTGATGTCCATAAAGTGGGAGCAGGTTGTGGCATCAGTGCTGGTGTCACTGAAGTCGTTCCTGACATTGCTGAAGTTGCTCCTAGCATTGCTGAAGTCGGAAAACTAGCTAAAAGCTAGTGGGTAAAGTCTTTTCTGTATCTGGGCCTTCAAAACAGAAGGCAAGCTCAATCCAAGCCCTTGGAGAGTACTTTTGGGGAAGGCAGAGCCCTTTCAGCAAAGTCAGAGGCCAGCAAGTCTGCAAGGCAACAGGAGGGCAGCAGTCCTTCTCAGCAAAGCAGTCCAGATGAGTACATTGGACAGCCAGAAAGCTCCTCTGACAGAATTCAGGTGAAGATCTAGAAGTGTCTGATTTGGCTGGGTTAGAAACCGAGTTTATGTGCCCAAAAATGCCTTTGAATTGGGGGAAACTCTAAAGAGTGGTTTTGAAGTGCGCAAGTTCCCCTTTTGGCCCAGTACTGTCTGCCAGGTTCCCTGTGGGGTGGTATCAGTACTTTGTGTGAGTCCCTCCACCCTTCCTGCCCAGGAAGATCCATTCACTATGCAGATGAATGCAGATGTGACTGAGTGCCCTCTGTTTACGGTTGTCTGGGTGGAATGCACATGGGGAACTTTCAACCAGCACGGACCAGATGTGGATTGGAGACAGGCTGTAAGGCACAGATGGCAGTAAGTGCAGAGAAATGCCCACTTTCTAAAAGTGGCATTTCTAAAATAGTAATAGTAACTCTAACTTCACCACTAACGAGGATTTTCTATTACCATTCTGGCAATACCAAACAAGACATGGCTACCCTTTCCAGATCGGAATCTTTCACTGAAAAGTATATGAGGTTTCAATGCTATTCCATGACAGAGGCAGGCCTGATAGTAGTGGAAAACAAACTTAGTGGTTTTTCACTACCAGGACATGTAAAACACATAAGCACACTACAAACCAGGCCAGCCTCCTACATGTATGTAGAAAAAGGGGAGTTTAAGGCTTGGCAAGTTGGTTTAAATGCCAAGTTGAAGTGGGAGTTAAACTGTACACACAGGCCTTTCAATGTCAGGTCTGAGACATGATTAAGGGGCTACTTATGTGGGTGGCACAAACAGTGCTGCAGGTCCACTAGTATCTTTTAATTTACAGGCCCTGGGTACATGTAGTACACTTTACTAGGTACTTACAGGTAAATTTAATATGCCAATTGGGTATGAGACAATGTTACCATGTTTTTAAGGAGCGAGCACATGCGCTTTAGCACTGTTTAGCACAGGTAAAGTGTCCAGAGCCCTAAAGCCAGCAAAACATAGGTCAGAAAATGAAGAAGCAGAAGGCAAAAAGTTTGGGTTACCCTTCAGAGAGGCTATTTTCCAACAAGGCTCCTATCAGCTTGCACAGAATCTGACAAACCAAATGTCAGAGGGGAACCCAGTCTGGTCACGGACGGGTGTTGATGGGCATGAATGGGCTTGGATGGGCCTGTCTTTTATCTTCAGGTGACAGAATAAGCTGCAAGTGTGGGAGAGTTTAAACAATGTCTCCAGCTGCCTTAGGCCAACTGGGACACAGACCCCCTGAAGAAATGTAGAGCATCCCACTCAGGGAGTGACTGGACGCTCTATGTGTAGCTAGTTAACATAATCAGCTGCAGGTGCGGGAGAGTTTGAGGGCCGTTTCCTGGTGCCCTAGGCCAATGGAGACATGTAGTCCCACTTGAAGAAATGCAGATCATCCTGCGCAGTGGAGAGATTGGATGTTCTGTATAGCTCTAGATGACAGAATCATCTAACAGTGCAAGTCTTAGGGCCGCCTCCTGGTGTTCTAGGCAAATTGGGACATACAGTTCCCCTTAAAGTAATGCATTGCGTAAGATGCATACATTTTCAACCTTAATTTCTCAAAAGGTTCAAAATGGATTTACAGCAAATCACAAAGAGAACACTTTCTGGATCAAGATTTAGCTTTCTACCAAATCTGGTGTATTTCTGTTCAGCTTTTTTGCTGTATCACTGTTCAATTTTGCTTATGAAAATTGCAAGGGGAAATGTGTTTGGAAGCTCCCCCTTCTTCTCAGCCCCTAACGAGAGGTCGTACTAAAACTTTACAAGAAGAAGCAAGGTGGAAGAGACTTTTTTGGAAAGATTTGTGTTGATTTGTCAAACGGCTAGTGATGCAGAGTTGTGTATGCTCTGGGAAGTAAGGTTGCAGGATGGAAGAAGAAGCAGATTTGGTTCTTTTGGAAATGAAGAATACAATGTCTCTGGAATGAAGGAGCATTTGAGATGGATAAGGCCTTCACCTCTGAAACCTATTTGATAGAGATAAGACAATGGACAGTTTACTTGGGAGGGAGTTTTATAGAAGATTGAAAGACCATTCTGAGAAACCTAAATGAACTCAGTGACATCCTACAGCAAGGAAAAGGTGCTTCCTTCATGCTGTAATGCCAAAGGTGGAGCCAATTTGTAGCATGTCCGGTCTGCAGTATTACCAAAAAAAAATTTTCTTTGCAGTGCTCCCCTAATTTAAAAAATCTTACTCCTCCTTGGCTGTAACACATCCCACCCTCCCCAACATTTCTTCCCAAAACCCTGCCTACCCTGGTGAATCCATGTGGCCCCTTAGATATGCCTAACCCCAAAACCTGAGCCCACTCTTGTGAGAAAGTAGCCTTTTTCTAGCATGGTACCCGCACTTTTGACCTGTTTGTGAGTGTGTGTCAGTGTGTTTTGCCTGTCTCACTGGGATCCTGCTAGCCAGGACCCAGTGCTCATAGTGAAAACCCTATGTTGTCAGTGTGTTTGTTATGTGTCACTGGGATCCTGCTAGCCAGGACCCCAGGGCTCATAGTTGTGGCCTAATGTGTATGCCCGTGTAGTGCCTAACTGTCTCACTGAGGCTCTGCTAATCAGAACCTTAGTTTATACGCTCTCTCTGCTTTACTATTTTTCACTGTAGGCCAGTGACTTCATTTACCAATTTCAATTGACACACTGAACCCCCTTATACGTCCCTAGTATATGGTACCTAGGTGCCCAGGGAATTGGGGTTCCAGGAGATCCATATGGGCTGCCGCATTTCTTTTGCCACCCATAGGGAGCTCAGACAAACCCCCTACACAGGCCTGCCATTGAAGCCTGCATGAAATAACACACATGTTATTTCACAGGAATCTTCACTACACTTAATTAACTTATAAGTCACCTATTTGTCTAACCTTCACTTGCTGAAGGTTAGGTGCAAAGTTAAGAAGTGTGAGGGCACCCTTGCACTAGCAAAGGTGCCCCGGCATAGTTCAGGGCCATTTAGCTGGGCCTTTGTGAGTGCGGGGATGCCATTACACGTGTGCACTACATATAGGTCAATACCTATTTGTAACTTCAGAATGGTAACTCCGAATATGGCCATGTAACATGTCTAAGATCATGGAATTGTCCCCCCATTCCAAATTTGGTATTGGGGAGCCAATGCCATGCATCCTGGGGGTTCCACTGTAGACCCCCAGTACTGCCAAACCTGATCCCTGAGGCTTGCACTGCAGCTACAGCTGCTGCCACCTCACAGACAGGGTTCTGCCCCCCTGGGGTCTGGGAGGCCAAGTCCCAGGAAGGCAGAATAAAGCATTTCCTCTGAGAGAAGGGTGTTACACCCTCTCCCTTTTGAAATAGGTGTTGCAGGCTGGGGAGGGGTAGCCTCCCCCAGCCTCTGGGAATGCTTTGAAGGGCACAGATGGTGCCCTCCTTGCATAAACCACTCTAACCTGGTTCAGGGAACCCTTGTCCCCTGCTCTGGAGTGAAACCGGACAAAGGAAACGGGAGCAACCACTTCCCTGTCCATCACCACCCCAGGGATGGTGCCCAGAGCTCCTCCAGTGTGTCCCAGACTTCAACCATCTTGCTTTGCAAGGTGTGGGGGCACTCTAGAGGGCTCTGAGTGGCCAGTGCCAGCAGGTGACGTCAGAGACACCTCCTGATAGGTCCATACCTGATAAGGAAGCCAATCCCCCTCTCAGGGCTATTTAGGGTCTCTCCTGTGGGTTCTCTTCGGATTCTGCTTGCAAGTTTCCTTCAGGAATCCTCTGCAACAACTTCAGACTCCTCCGACCTCAGATCAACCACAGCCTGCTTCAAGAAACGCTGTAACTGCAACAGTTTCCATGGTGTGCATGCTCTGGGGACTCCCAGTCTTCATCCTGCACCAGAAGGGCCGAAGAAATCTCCTGTGGAGTGAAAACTGTGCACTTCTTACCCATTGGGGTCACAAGACGCTGAGTTGTTCTCCAGCGGCGTGGGACCTTCTTTTGTTGTGCTGCATCAACTGCATTGTGCACCTCCTTTGAACCCAGATCCTGCGACTTCTGGGGGTGCTGGCTGGCATCCTGAGGGCTCTTCCTCCTCACACAGTTAAGGCCCCCAGGTCCCTCCATGGTCCATCCAGCACCATTTTGGCACAAAAGGCACTTTTGTCGTAGCCAAGGCTTATTGGCGCCTTCCAACACAAAATCTCATCTGCGACGATCTTCACGCCGTGGGACACCGTTTGCATCATTAAAGAATCCACTGGCATCATCCTAGGGTGCATTCCTGCAGTCTCCGACTAACCGGGACTCTTCTTTTGCACCCTCTCCTGGGTTGGCAGGGGCTCCTGTCATTCCTGAAACTTCTTTCGACTTCTGGACTTGGTCCTCTTTCTTTGGAGGTCTTCAGGTCCAATAATTCAGCAGTTGTTCTTTGCAGACTTGGTTGGCTGCTGTGAAATCCCAAAACCTAAGTGTAGTGTGTCCTAAGAAAACTTGCAGTACTTTACTCCTGCTTTTCTGGGCTCTGGGGTGGGGTAATTTACTTACCTTTACTGTATTCTTACTCTCCTAGTGATTCTGCAAACACTACACTTGTCTAGGGGGGAATTTATGATTCACGTTCCACTTTCTTAGTATATGGTTGGTGTTGCCGCTAGACCTATTTTCTCCCATTGCATTCTATAGGATTTCCTACTCTTTGCATTATTCTATGACTATTTACTTGTCTAATTTTGGTGTCCATTGTATATATTGTGTATAATACTTACCTCCAGAAGCAGTATGGGCTCTAAGATATTTTTGGTACTGTGGCACTCAAATAAATACCTTTATTTTTGGTAACACTGAGTATTGTCTTTGCTTGTGTAAAAGTACTGTGTAACTATAAGTGGTATTGCATGAGCTTTGCATGTCTCCTAGATCAGCCTAAACTGCTCTGCTATAGCTACCTCTATCAGCCTAGGCTGCTAGAACACTACTACACTTCACTAATAAGGGATAATTGGACCTGGTATAAGGTGTAAGTACCCAAGGTACCCACTACAAACCAGGCCAGCCTCCTACAACCCTTATCTGACATAATTTGTGCTTTCACTTTGTATCTATCTGGAGTCCCTTCACTCATTCTTACTAAGAAGGGTCTTCGCATCAGATATTTCTGAAAAAGTGTGAAATTCACCAGACCAAATGACTTTCAGTTTTGCTGGCTCAATATTCTGTACTTGAGTTCCATTTATCCTGATTTTCTCTTTCATTTGTTCAAGCTGTTAGCAGCAGGGGGGTGTCTTGTCAGAAACATTGGGAAAGATTTTGAAAGAGATGGCACTCTCCATGTTAATAGTTTCAAGTTGAATTGCCTTTCATATACATTTTTCTCAAATTCTCAAATCTTGAAAATAAACCAAGATGGTCTGAGGTTTTGTTCCCTCTTTTGGCTGGTTAAAGGACACCTTGTCATCTCTTGCAACTGATAAGTCTATTTGGGGTTCTCGGAGAACATGGTTTGAAATAAATTTAGAAACTTCATCAGTCATTTTCATATTTTATTTTTTTCAAGCACATCTACCAAATTTAAGTTTGATCTCAGAGACTGATTTTCAAGATCTTCCTGTTTGAAGCTCATATCCTTTTGGAGTTGCGAAGCAGCCTCCAAATGGGTACAATGTATGTCCTCTACGGCTGAGACTCTCTGCTCAACTTCCGTACTACATGCATTTATATCTCGTAATCTTTTGTCTACTATACTCAGTTTTGAGTCTATTGTACCTGTCAACTCTGCTCATGTGGATTTACTCTCATGTACTTTTGCAATCGATAGCTGGAGCATTGAGAGCCTCATATTACTAGATTCGACTAAGTCATCTGGTGGGTTATGCTCATTTTGTATAACTTTCACTGCCTCTAGAGCATAAATATCAGATGACTTAATCTGGTTTATATGTGTCTCATTGCATAATCAGTAATAATCCAATGCTCCCTCATTTAGGTGTCTTCATACACAGCTTCTTTGGCATGAGAATGCATTAATTGGAAATCTACAGGATATTCAAAGTGAACACAATAATTGTAAAAGAACAAATCTTTCCCTAATTTCCTCTGAATGATTGGATTGTAGCTATGCACACTACATAAATACATGTTAGACTGCTGAGTTGTGTGCACACATAAGGGAGTGTATGTGGTCCTATTTAATTCTTACTGTTAGTGTTTTCTTTTCATCCTTTCATATATTGCCCCCCAATATGCAATTTGACCCACAGAAATTTCTGCAATGCAAACATGATCCCCCAATACTTTGAAAAATACAAAAAGAAGAATTTCTACTGTGCTTAGTAGATCTTGAAGCAAAGAGAATTACATTTGAAGACATTCATCTTGCTGGATTGCCTGTTTTGAGAAGGAAAGGAAATCTTTAGGACTTCACCTAGGACACTTCCTGCCAAAGATGAGGGGGGATTTGAATGATTTTGATGAAGCCATGAGAAGGCTGAAACTCATGTTCAATACTCTCATAATTATATTTCTAGAAATAAATCACTTTTACACTCATACACAAAAACCCAACAAAACACTCAATTAATTTCTCACAACACTGAGAGAATTTAGTGAATTCCTCTGATTTTGTTGTGTCAGTAAATGTGATAGTTAAAGATCAACTCATAGTCAATGACAACTAAATAAAATGCAGAAAAACCTGTGGGAAAGAAGCAACTTTAAATTACAGGAAGTAATCACCACTTCTAAAACAATTTAACAATCAGTTTGATGGGTTACAGTGGTCAATCAGGATAGCCATAAATGTAAACAATTTCAAGTTTATACAGTAGATGGAAAATGTTGCAAGCAGTCAGTCTGGTGTAGGGGGCTGGCCTGGTGTGGTAGTTGGTACCTATGGTACTTGCACCTTATACCAGGTCCAGTTATCCTTTATTAATGTAGTGCAGACAGAGTCTAGAAGCCAGGCTCTCTAGAGGTGGCTGTGCATGAGCAGCCAAGGCTTATCTAGAAGACATGCAAAACTCATGCAATATCACTGTAGGCACACAGGGCTCACACACATGAAAGAAAACACTCAGGCCCTCATTACAACATTGGCGGTAAATCCCGCTTACCACTGTGCAAAAGACCGCCAACACACCGCTGCGGCGGCCGAATTCCGCTACAGCTATTACGACCCACAGCACGCAATCTGGCAAAATCCAGACACCCACACAAGTCCGCCACACCAAAGGTCTGTGATAAACTGGCGATAACAAAACCGACACCATCACGCCAACAGGAATATGCCCACACTATCACGACCCACGAATCCACGCGGCGGTCTTTCAACCAAGGTATTCCATTGGCGGTACACACTGCCGCGCTCATAATACACACACATTTACAAAACACAACCACATTGGACAATTCCAAATACACGCACCTGATACACATACACACACCACTCCCACACACTCAATACAATATAAAACATACACCCACATCACCCACAAACCCCTATGACAAAAATTGAGAAAGAAGCCCAGAGAGAGACACCACCAGAAACAAAACTAGCATCCACAGGCACAGAACACCATCACTCACACAACATCCACGCACCTCAGACAACACACGCAAACACATCCCCTCACACATCACAACACACACCACCTCACACATCACCCACACCACACCATAGCACCGCAAAGACACCCCAGGTTCTTTGAGGAGGAGCTCAGGGTCATGGTGGAGGAAATCGTCCGGGTAGAGCCACAGCTATTCGGATCACAGGTGCAGCACACCTCCATAGCTAGGAAGATGGAAATATGGCGCAGAATCATAGACAGAGTCAACGCAGTGGGACAGCATCCAAGAACTAGGGATGACATCAGGAAGAGGTGGAACGACCTACAGGGGAAGTTGCGTTCCGTGGTCTCAAGACACCAGATTGCAGTTCAGAGGACTGGCGGCGGATCCCCACCTTCTCCCCCACAATTAACAACATGGGAGGAGCAGGTCTTGGATCTACTTCATCCTGAGGGCCTCGCAGGAGTAGCAGGAGGAATGGACTCTGGTAAGTCAAATCTTAACTATTATATCCCCCACCCTACCTGCATGCTATCACATACCCCACCCTCACCCTCACCCCCATCACTCCAACACCTCACAAATGTCCAACTATCACAACCCACACATCCCAACACCAAGCCCTGCATGCAACACCAAAGCATGGACACCCATCACCAAAGCATGTCCACTACAGATACCCACACAGATCCCCAAACCAATTATCACACAAGGGCCTACACAAGAATGCAAGCACTGGAGTACAAGGTCACCCACCCATTGCACACCATGGCACACACAGATGCAATAATCATGCCTTTACACCTCTGCAGGACCACTATCCAACGTCACCGGACAGGAGGTTCCAGACATGTCCACTGCCCCACAGAAGAGGCCCACAGTGATGACAGCAGCTCTGTCCAACTGGATCAAGATTACCAGCCCGGCACATCTGGGACCTCGGGACAGTCGGTTCCCCTGACACTGGCACAAGCCACCACAGAGCCTACCCCCTCAGGAAACACCACCACAGCACCCACCCAGCGGGCCCATCCCTCTGTCCCCAGGACACGTCAAGCAGCAGTGCGTCCACAACTACAGGGAACCCAGGCAAACCCACCAACCCAAGAAAATCAGAGACCTGGGGGCAGTGACAGTGGGCACACGGTTCAGGGACAGAGGCACAGGATAACAAAGGAACTGAGAGGACTGCTGTGCGACAGGGGGAGGACAGGCCCAGGGAACCCACTCTCCACGAGGCCCTCTCCAACATCATGGGAGCGTACCATCATTCCCAGGAGACGATGGCAACGGTACTGGCCAAGTTTCAGGAGACCCAGCGGCTGTAGGAGGAACAGTATTTGGGGATCAGGGAGGAACTTAAGTCCATCAACACCACCCTGGTCACAAATGTAGGGGTGCTGAAGGACCTTGTTAACACCTGGAGAGACACTGTGGCACAACAAGGGGCCCTTGACACTAGCCTGGATGATGAACAGCCCACCACCTCCACTGGCGCTAGTGGACAGGAGGCACCACCACAGGACCACGACTCCAGCACCCCACCCCCTGTAGAAGGAGAACCACCCGGCAAACGGTCCCTGAGATCCAGGACAAAGACAGAGAACAATGCCAAGACCCCCGTCAGGAAATGAGACCCCCCTGAATGTCATCACTCAGTCCCACTTTGTCACCCTGTCCATCCATCAACTTCCCTATCGCCAATTCCTATGCCCCTTTGGATAATGCACCTGTGAAACAAATAGACTGGACTCTGCTATGGACAATCCTCCACCATCACCCCTGCCCATTTTACAACCCCCTCCACTATTGTGCACTGAAATAAACACCCTTGAATCACAAAACAAGCTAGAGTCAGTCTGTGCTTTCACAAATGTGTATATGCAATAACTATGGAATATAGCAATGCCGATTGTATTGTCAACATACCGATGTAACACAGCTCTAGTCCATGAGGTAATATAGCAGAGATCACACAGTGGGACCCACATCTGTGAAATGGTAAGGCAAAGTGACATGTCAAGGTCTATACACTGGGTGAAAGTGACAGACATATGATAGGTCTAACAATTGTATGAGAGGTGTGAGGCAGTGACATCTTCTTACCTGAGTCTCACTGGAAGTATTGCTCGATAACATTGTTTCTGTTGTCGATATCCTCTTCTTCTGCCTCCTCTTCTGCACTGTCCACAGGCTCCACAGCTGCCACAAGACTTCCTTCTGGACCATCCTTCTGCATAAAAGGCACCTGTTGTCGCAATGCCAGGTTGTGCAGCACACAATAGACCACGATGATCTGGCACACCTTCTTTGATGATTAGTAGAGAGAACCACCTGTCATATGGAGGCACCGGATACTGGCCTTCAGGAGGCCGAGGATCCTTTCGATCACTCTCCTAGTTCACCCATGTGCCTCATTGTAGCGTTCCTCTGCCCTTGTCCTGGGATTTCTCACTGGGGTCAGTAGCCATGACAGGTTGGGGTAACCAGAGTCACCTGCAAATGTCGAGGGACAACAGTTAGACACACGCTAACCCTTAAGGACAACCCCAGACAACTATTGACAGGGTATAGGGTCCTTGTCCTCACCTATTAGCCACACACGGTGCCTCTGGAGTTGCCCCATCACATAAGGGATGCTGCTACTCCTCAGAATGTAAGCGTCATGCACTGAGCCAGGAAACTTGGCATTCACATGGGAGATGTACTGGTCGGCCAAACACACCATCTGCACATTCATTGAATGGTAGCTCTTCCGGTTTCTGTACACCTGTTCACTCCTGTGGGGGGTACCAAGGCCACATGTGTCTCATCAATGGCACCTATGATGTTCGGGATATGTCCCAGGGCATAGAAGTGACCTTTCACTGTTGGCAAATCCTCCACCTGAGGGAAAACGATGTAGCTGCGCATGTGTTTCATCAGGGCAGACAATACTCAGGACAACACGTTTGAGAACATAGGCTGGGACATCCCTGATGCAATGGTCACTGTTGTTTGAAAAGACCCACTTGCCAGGAAATGGAGTACTGACAGGACCTGCACTAGAGGGGGGATTCCTGTGGGATGGCGGATTGCTGACATCAGGTCTGGCTCCAACTGGGTACACAGTTCATGGATTGTTGCACAATCAAGTTTGTAGGTGACTATTACGTGTCTCTCTTCCATTGTCGACAGGTCCACCAGCGGTCTGTACACCTGACAGCAGACGTGCCCTATGGAGGAGAACAGCGAGCAGAGAGTCAGCCAACACTGAGGTATAGCTAAATGTCATTAACAACATTTGTAAATCCGCAATGTGCCTGGTACTGTGTGTATGCAAGGCCTAGATAGGTGTGACGCAGTTATTATTAATGCCATGTGGCCCCCTGAAATGGCAGCTGCCTGACCTGTAAGGTGGGACAAGGGGATATGAGGTAAGTGCGTTGGCGTTGTACACCGTCGCGGTAGGCAGTCGAAGACCGCAGCGCAATCCTGCATTGGTTAACATTGGACCCTATGGGTCCTAGGAGCCAATGACGATGTATGCCAGCGGTGACGGTATGCACTGCCGCGGATGTGACCGTCATTTTCTGTCTGTTCACTCACTTGATACCTGACCTTCGACAGGAGAGGACTTACACTGCAAGTGCTGCTGTGACCTCAGTCTGGAAGCAACTATGGCCCATGTGTCCTGGGAAAGGGCCTCTGCCTTCACTTCGGAGGAGTTGCAGAAGTTAGTGGAGGGGGTCATACCCCAGTACACGCTACTCTACGGTCCTCCAGACAAACAGGTGAGTACACTGTGAGCATGCTGCATGGGCAATGCCTGTTTGGAGTTGTATGGATGGAAGATACATGAGAGGGGGACTGAGGCCTGCATGTGCGGACGGTGATTGTATGTGCGTCAGGGCAAGGGTGGGAACGTGGGCCAATGACTGTGACGGTCCGGACGGTTAAAGTTTTCCTTTTCCCATGTACTATTCCTCTAGGTCAGCGCCCACCAGAAGAAGGATATTTGGTGCGCCATCGCCAAGGACGTTCGGACCCTGGGGGTCCACCACAGGCAGAGCGCCCCCCTACCATAAAAGATGGGAGGACATTCGACACTGGAGCAAGAAGACGGCAGAGGCCCAGCTGGGGATGGCCTCCCAACGTGGGAGGGGTGCCCGTCGCCCCATGACCCCCCTGATGTTACAGATCCTGGCGGTGGCGTATCTGGAGTTGGATGGGCGCTTGAGAGCATCACAGCAGCCACAAGGGGGTGAGTACACTCTCATTCAGCTGACACTGCATGCATTACGTGGTGTCTGAGTGGGGGAGGTGGGCAGTGGGTTACCCTAGGCCAGGGCAAGCTTTGTAGGCAAGGACCCTTTGTGAGGCAGGCTATGTGGCACCCCACCCCCACCAGTGGTAAGAGCCATCTACACCTAGTCAGGATCCTGTGACTTCCATGTGTGCAGCAATCGGGCATAGGCCTTGTACCCCATGGCCCTTTGATTACTCTAGGAACTCTAAGTGCATGGCGTAGTGCAGAGGGCTGCTGTGTTTGTAGTGTCCGCCAACAGTAGTGGTATTGCATGCACTGAACATGTCTTTCTTCTGTCTTTACCCCACCCTTTTTTTGGTCTCCCTGTTGTGTGCAATAGCATCATTAGGCGGAGGAGCAGTGGCACTGGAGCAGGCGGGAGCTGCATCCCACTTGGCCCTGGATGGCGAGACAACGGAGTTAGAAGCCACCAGTGGGACGGAGGGCGAGGGGAGCTCCACGGGGGGGGACAGGAGGTGACTTCAGCGACAGCGACTCCTCCTCTGATGGGAGCTCCTGTGCGGTGGTGGGCCCCTATATGCCCCTGCTTCAACAGGTACAGCCGCCACCCCCCCACCAGCACTACCCTCCCAACAGCCCCTCAGCGTGTGTCCCCTGGCCGCTCACCAAGGACGGTGGGCATCTCCTTCGCACCAGGCGCTTCAGACCCTGCCCCAGTCAGCCTTGCTGCCCTCAGTGAGGAAGCTATTGACCTCCTGAGATCCCTCACTGTTGGGATTCTGAATGCCATCCAGGGTGTTGAGAGGCATTTGCAACAAACAAATGCATACCTGGAGGGCATCCATTCGGGCCAGGCAGCCCAACAGAGAGCATTTCAGGCTCTGGCCTCAGCTTGACGAATCTCCCTTGGGCTGCGTGGATCCCCTCTCCTGCTGAGCTGCCTGGATCCTGCATCACAGGGGGTGGACTGAAGTGGTCCTGACGGTCCTCTCTTCCAGCTGTCCAACTTTGGTGGAGGTAAGACCTTGCCTTCCCAACCAAGACAGTACCTCCGTGCACCATGTCATTTGCAGCTGCCAAGGCTTGTTGGCATCCTTCCTCCAAGTTCTTCATGCAACTTGAAGCTCCGGCCCCCAGCACTCTATCCTGACAAGCAAAGCTTCCTGAGTGGTTCCCCAGCGGGTTGGGAGCATTTGTCATAGTGCTGCATGAGCCTCTTTTGCAACTTCATTGTCCCTGTCCGGTGGGACTCCTGTGCGCGCTGCCTGGTCTTCTGTGGGCTCCCTGTACTACTGCAGGCTCTCTTTGACTCTGCCTCCTGGGTAGAGTCAACCTGGTCCTTCTTGGTCCCAAGCAGCGACATTTTCCTCTAACCACCAGCTTTGCATGGGCCAAAGCTTGTTGGTGAACTCCGACGACGCAAACCCATCTGCAATCCTCCATCCAGCGTGGGACATCACCTGCACCCTCCAAGAATCTGACTCTGTCTTCTTGGGTGCAGAGCTGACTCTTCACTCTCACCGGTGGTTCACTTCTTGCAGCTTCCTCCTTGTGGGTTGGGGCTCCTGCCCTTCCTAGACTCTCCTGTGCTTCTTGGACTTGGTCCCCTCTTTCAACAGGTCCTCTGTTTCAGGAATCCACTGTTGGTGTCTTGCAGTCTCTTTCAGGTTTTGCAATATTCTTCTGTTCTTCTTTCTGTGTGTTCTAGGAAACTTACTGTGATATACTTCAGCATTCCTGGTCACTGGGGTGGATTCTGGTACTTACCTTTGAGCTTTATAAGTACTCCCAGCTCCCCTCTACACACTGCACTTGCCTAGGTGGGAGACTGGCTTTCGCATTCCACTTTCTTAGTATATGCTTTGTGCTCTCCCTAGACCCATTTCTAATTATTGTGATTTTCACCAAGTGCACTTTTTTCTACCTGTTTTTATGCCTATTTATGCATACTAGTGTGTATAATTTGTGTATTACTTACCTCCTAAGGGAGTATAGCCTCTATGGTATTTTTGGTATTCGTGTCACCAAAATAAAGCCCTCATTACAACCCTAGCGGTCGGGGTTAAAGTGGCGGTAATACCGCCAAAAGGGCAGCGGAAAAAAAAAATGGAATCACGACCATGGCGGAACCCGCCAACATAGACAGCCAATTTAACACTACGACTGCCACGGCGGTATAAACAAACAGCTTGGAGGTCACCGCCAACAGAGGGGCGGAAGAACAATGTACCGCCCACACTATTATGAGAGGCCAATCCACCACCTTTTCCGGGGCGGAACCAACGCAAACAAAAACACAGCAGAAACAGGACTTGGAAGGGAAAACACTCACCTCTCCACACCTCACGAGGAACCAGGACGCCATGAAGCCAGAACACCAAATACTCTCTGCGATGGTGTTCCTGCTCCTCTTTCAGGAGCAACAAAGATGGCGGCGACGACCACAGTGAGTACTGGACCTGCAACACAGGGGAGTGGGGAGGGAAAAGAGAGTGACACACACATGCAACACGCAACACCCCCACCCTCACCCACTACAACATACACACAAATACATGCTGCAACATTACATTTACACCCCACCCCCGCTTCAAGAACGCAAGGACAAAAGGAAATGAGTTGAATGATTGTAATCATGAAAAAAAAAGTAGTCAAAACTCAAAATACAGTATATACAATTATGTACACCAACTACCAAAGTCTGTATAGTGCACCAATTATTGTCCGTGGACCACTGGGCCCAAAATGCATGGGCGAGGTCCACACTCGATACCAAACGGAGAGAACACTGCAGGGGCAGCGGTGCTTTCGGCGGCCTCTGTGGTATCGATGCTGGCGGCGGACTCTGTGGCGGCGGTGCTGGTGGTGGACTCTGTGGCGACAGTGGTGGTGGCGGGCTCTGTGGTGGCAGTACAGGGTATTGGCTCTGGGTGGAGGAAGTTGGAGGAGGGAGGCTGGACACAGGGACAATGGCTGCCATCAGTGCTGAGGCCAGAGTTCCCTTCTAAGTTGGCAGGGAACTCTGGGAGCATCTGAGTGGCCAGTGCCAGCAGGTGACGTCAGAGACCTCCCCTGATAGGTGCTTACCTGGATAGGTGACCAATCCCCCTTTCAGGGCTAATTAGGGTCTCTATATAGGAGGCTGGCCTGGCTTATAGTGGGTACTTTGTGGTACTTACACCTTGTGCCAGGTCCAGTTATCCCTTATCAGTAGATTAGAGGTGTTCTAGCAGCTTAGGCTGATAGAGGTAGCTATAACAGAGCAGCTTAGTCTGAACTAGGAGACATGCAAAACTCCTACTATACCACTTATATCACTTAGCACTATATCATAAGAAAACACAATACTCAGAGTTACTAAAAATAAAGGTACTTTATTTTAGTGACAATATGCCAAAAGTATCTCAGAGGATATACTCCCTTAGGAGGTAAGTAATATACACAAAATATACACACACAAACCAAATCAGGTAAGTGAACAGTTAGAAAAGTAGTGCAAACACTGTAGAACACAATAGAATGCAATAGGAGACAATTGGCCGAGGGGCAACACAAATTATATACTCCAAAGGTGGAATGCGAACCACGAATGGACCCCAGGCCTAGTGTAGTGTGTAGAGGGTCACTGGGAGTGTAAGAAAAACACTAAGGGTGTCCAAGATACCACACCCCAAGACCCTGAAAAGTAGGAGTAAAGTTACCCTACTACCCCAGAAAGACAGTAAAGTCGAGATAGGGGATTCTGCAAGGACAACAACTGACTGCAAAGCACTGAAGATGGATTCCTGGACCTGAGGACCTGTAAAGGAAGGGGACCAAGTCCAAGAGTCATGCAAGTGTCCAGGGGGTGCAGGAGCCCACTAAACCCCGGATGAAGGTGTAAAAGGGCTGCCTTCGGGTGGAAGAAGCTGATGATTCTGCAACAACAGAAGGTGCCAGGAACTTCTCCTTTGGTCAGAAGATTTCACATGACCTGCTGGAGGATGCAGAGTTGTTTCCATGCAGAAAGACCACAAACAAGCCTTGCTAGCTGCAAGAGTTGCGGTTGAGGATTTTGGGTGCTGCCAGGGCCCAGGAAGGACCAGGAGGTCGTCCCTTGGAGGAGGAGACAGAGGGGGCACTCAGCAACACAGAACTTCTAACTGACCAGTGTAAGTGACACTTGACTGGTGCCTTTGACTGCTAAATTCCTTGTCATGGGAGGCAATATCACCTGAAGCAGTCATCAACAACGCATGTCTGAAAGGTCTGCGGGTCTGCCTTGGAAAGCACAAGGCTGCTAGAGGTATGCCTGCAGGAGAAATTTACCCAGAGTACAGTACAGAGTACAGTATAGCCATAGATTCCTGGTGGAGGAGGCTAAGAACTGCTAAGAGAACAGTATTGATCCTAGTACCTTTAGCAAGAACCACACCACAAGGTTCTTATTGACATTTTCCTGTAGTGGTGACAATCACCTGGGAATTGAGAATTAGGAAAGCTAACAATCCGACCTTCATGAAGATCTGTTTCTGCCTTTTTTTGTCACACGAAGAGCATTTCACAAAAGGGGCTGCATTTTTGGTAGAATCAAACTCTTCTCCGTCAGAAGAATGAAAACAACCTAAATGATGATGCAAAATCAAGAATCAAGGTTTAGAAAGATCTTCTGAAGCAAAACACAAAGAAGGCTGAGCTCACTGCTTCAGGATCCAGAGTCAGAAAAAGAACTGGTCTAACTGCCAGCACCAGCTCATGATTGGATACTGTGGGGATTGTGCTTCCGTTAAGGAGCCACATCTGTTTCCCAGTATTTCAGTTTAAAGGTGGTCTTTCTACAAAGACCTGCTTTGCTCTCTGTCTTTCACTTAACAATGTTTCTTTTTTAACTTACCTTTTTAATGAATACTTGTCTTTTTTAATGAGATTAAATGAAATCCAGCCATTATATTCTACTGCAAAAACATACATACTTTTTTTAAAAAATGTGTCTTTTCTGCTGAAAAGTGTTATTTATAAACAAAGTTACTTTCCAGTAACTGTAGTTCTCTAGCAGTGATATTTCTCCATTGTCACGCTGGATATCTTCATTATAAATAATGTTAAATAGCAGGGTATTAGCAAGACCTATCTGAACTCCGGCCAATAAAGTGGAGAAACGTGACTTCTAATTTTCCTCAAGATTTTACTGTGTCTACCACTTCACCACCGCCTGAGCACTCGAGAACAGTAGTACCTTGAATGGCCATGCAGTTCTCTGGGCTTAGAAGTTGCTACAAGCAACCCCAGCTGCGGTCTACCCACCTGGAGCTGCCTTCTCTTAAACTGTTCCTTAACATGTTTCCTTGCTCCCTCCATTTGCTCCATTAGAATTCCACTGTTGGATTCCTGATTCCTGACTTCTTCCAACCTGTAAAGTCCTCATCGATCAGAGAGGTTTTTGATGTGTTTTCCTCTGTGGAAGGTGGCAGCCTCTGTAGGGCACTGGTCTGACGTGTATTCAAGGTTGTAATGACATTGGGTCTTCTGAAAACAACCCCCTTAGCTCAGACACTGGAAGATCCAAACCTAGACTACTGGAAAGCATCCAGCCCTGAACAGGGTTTTACTGTCATATTATCTTAGTGTGTCTAGGTGGTGACAAATACACATGACAAATAGAGGAGGGGGGTGTATTGCTGCAAATCTATGCAAGATACCAACGCTGGAGAACTAAGGTTTACAGATACATACATTAGTTCTTTTCTAGCAATGGATATTTCATAGATTCACATTTTATAATACACATTAGCAAAGGTGTTTAGTAGTTACTGTGTAAGGTGTTTATGATGTTTACCTTAAGCAGAAAGATTCTGAAGGGCCCTACTGAAGTCTTGGTCTTCGATGGAGCATCCAGAAAACAGTGCATGAAGAATGAGTGATTACAGCTCCAAATCACTGTGCAGCAATGATTCATTAGTTACTCCAGTGAACAAAACACTGGCAGCTACCATTTTTCTAATAAAATGAGCCTTGATACTTTTTGGTAGTTAGCTTCCTTTCCCATGCAAACCTGCAGATTAGATGATTTGACAAAACTCTCTAATGTTTCCATTAGCTGAAGGATACCAGTTAGGAAATCGTTGCTCTTACCTAAGTAGAAGTTTAGGCTATGTTTGACATCAAATGAATGTATGAGTCCCCAGCTTACGATGACGGTCGTGGACAAAAGAGTTAAACAAACTGACTTTCTGAGTTAAACGAAAGCTTGAAGGTACTTTCGTTCTGAATCTAATATTAGCCCTCAGAAATTTTAGAAAACAGATATAGGCCCTCATTATGAACTTGCTAGAAAAGACCACACCCGCCGGCGGTCACGGAAACTACCGCCAACAGGCTGGCAGTCTGGACTGCCATATAATGAAGCACATGAGAAACAGCCAGCGGACCATCATATAATGCAACACCACACTGTCATCAGTCCCGGTGTATAAAGGGAAACACTCATCCAGGCACACAGAACACATCGACGACGGTATGAAATGAGAGCTGGAAATCGTCCTGGTGCTTCTTCTTGCGATATTTATCCGGGACCGTGACTGCTGCCGCCGATGGTAAGTACCGCATCCTAGCACAAATGGGAGGAAAGGGGACAATTACTCACCCACCCACGCCACAACGCACCCCCCTTCTCCCACCCCTCTCAAGTGATACAATAACCAAATAAAATGTACTTTACAGACACATGCTATCATATATCTGAACAAATGCCCACACCTGTGTACACCACTCACCCACAATTAAACGCTGGACAATGGGACAAAATTGAACCACCAGGCCAGGTATATTATATACACAAGATCAAATAAATGAACAATGTCCAAACAATGACATATACCAACCCCACTGCAATGTCCAGAAGGGCAAATATAGCCCACACTTGACTCCCACAATGACAGAAAGGCTCCACTAGGCAGGGGCATTAACAGGGCAGCCAGGCACCTCATGGTGCAGGGGCATGGGGGGTGGGGTGGGACCCTCGTTTGGAAGGGGTGTCTTGGCCTTAGAATCACCAGGGGGAGAGGGTTTGGGCTTGCCCTTGGAAAGCGGTGGAGTAGGCTTGGACCGGGGGGTGGCAGAGGGACAACACAGGCCTTCTTCTTCCCTGGGGATGGGGCACAGGAATGGTAAGGGCAGACTGCTGAGGACTCGGAAGAGGAAGGAGTGGACTTAGGGAAGCTAAGAGAACGTTTAAGGACAGGATTGGGAGGGCCAATGGGTTAACAGAGGTCCACACAGGAGAGGAAAAGCTTTTAGGGTGCAGATTGAGGGGGTTTTGGAGGCAGATCTAGGAGTCTAAGGTGAGGGAGTGCGTGTACGAGCTGTGGCTATCCTGGAAGTGGATGCAGGTGCCTCTTTAGCATGCTTATGTATGGTGGATGTGTGTGGAGTGGATGTGTGTGAGCGTTTGTGTGTTGTGGGAGGAGGAGGGGTGGACGCAGTGGGAGAAGACAGGCTCCTAGTGTGGATGGATGTTGTCATTAATAAAGACCTCAGGCCTGTTGCACTGTGAGACCCCAGGATAGCCTTTCACCTATAAGAAGCAGCTGAGAAGGCGCTAGAAGCTTTGCTGAAACATGAAGTTATTGAGCGTTCTACTGGTTCCACACCATAGTTGTCACCTATTGCGGTAGTAGCAATGAAGGACAGTGGAGGCTCAGTGTGCATCTGTGTGGACATGCACCAAACTAACAAAACAATAGAAAGGGACATCCTGGTTCAAATATTGCAGATGTGATCATGCAGTCAAATGGAACCATATCGTCTTGATATGAACAAGGGCTACCATCAGCTTGAATTAGAAGTGACCTATAGATACTGTCACAACCTCAACTTCCACAAACCACTCTTGTGTCCTCTGTGCTGTGGGTTTCACACACAAGGCTCAGGTAGTCCTTCCCTTGTAGCACCATTCTGTCTTGTGCAATTCATGGTCTCTCTCCCAGAGCACTTTGACTTTTGAACCACCTGTATTTTTGCTAGTTTGTTGTATCTTGTACCTGCAGAAGTACCAAATGTTTCCTGGGCAAAGCTGTATCAGCCCTAACCTGTTGATTGTTACCCTAATGATCTTGGATTCTGTTAATTGTTTCCAGCTCCCACTTGCACCTGCTACCTGCAAGAGGTCATATCCGTTTTGTGTAATGTGCTCTTCCCTAGGCTCTTGGAAACATCTACTATTCCACATGAGACACATGCTTTTCTGGAACAATCTCCCCTTCCAGCATAAATACCCCATCTGAACCTGGACTGGTGATTGCCCTTGTTCCAATCCTGAAAATGCATCTTCCCTGCACTCACGTCCTGAGTCACCCTAAAACCTCCAGCACTCTACTCTTCAAAGCCTTCCTGCTGATCCTGTGAACCTGACTCCTGTGATGCTTCCTGTGTCTACGCTATTGGCTCCGATTCAGTCTCTCCTTGGGCTTCCAGAACCACATCCTCCTGTCTTCCTTCAGATTCCAGTTAAAGAACTAAGACAAGGCTAAGTACTTGATCCTCAGGTTAGTGCGCACTAATCCATAGTTTAATTTAAATATTCATAGATTGAGAAGGCTTGAGTAAGTTCTTGAATATTGGACATTTTATGAGTCCCAAAATGACCGAGCATTCCAAACTTTATTATAGCTTAACTGAAGTCTTTTTTCTACAGTATTCTGTGACTACTTTTTTCAAGTATTGGTGAAGCTTTTAGCTCACAAACTTGTATTCAAGTTTTAATCTGAACATTGCAATTTATGACCTTTTTGGGAGTGCCAGTAAACTCTTTTTTATTTTTTGAAATTGTTCCTGCTCTCTTGTGCAATATTTATGATGAAGCCTGAAAGTGTACAATATTTGGAAACAATTGCTAAAACATGACCTGAGAATTGTTGGTAAACTATGCTTCTTGTTTTTCTAGTGTTCCATACCTGCCTCAACCCTAATGAAGTCCAGGGAGTTCAGACCCTACTAGGCAGTGTTGCAAGGCAGCACAGCAAACCCAATGACGCCAGTCTATCTTCTCTTGTTTTATCCCTTTCCCCCTTCCTCCAGTGGGCAGTGGGTGAATTAGGGTTGATGTTACCTGATTTCATTCCATGCCACGGGTGGGATTGGAGGCCCAGCATTGTCTCTGTGGTTGGAATTCGGTGACTGTGTTTCAGGTACATTACATTTTTGGACTCATGTTGGTTAATTTACATATGAAAGACTAACCTTTGGAGTGTTGTCTGCTTCAGAAATATTTCAAGATGTCCAAGATGTATGATTATTCACCCTGTAACACGTGCCTTCAATTACAGTGATGATATACTGGTATATGATGCTACCTGGAAGGAGAATAACAAGGCCCTGAAGCAAGCTCATCAATTACTTCTAAATGTATGCCTCACCTTAAACCGTGAAAAGTGTGAATTTTACAAAACAACACTTACGTTCTTTGGGCATCTATTTTCTGAAGGGGGCAAGACTCCTAATAAAGTACAAGCACGATCAGCTACCAGTCCTCCACAAGATGTCACCATTTCTTGGGGAAGGCCAGTTATTGTTCAAGGTACATTCATGACTTTGCCACAGTGAGTGCCCCTTTGCAAGATCTGACAAAGTGAAACATTCAATTCTGATAGTCCGCTGAATGTGACTGCAGTTTTGAGAATATAAAACATTTAATTGAAAATGTGACTGAGATGGCTTTTTTTTTATCAAACATTGCACACTGAGATTACTTTTGATTCAAGCCTGTTGGGGTTGGGTGCAATCCTTGCTCAACATAGTAGACATACGAATGGTTGAAGACACATTGTGGCAAACGGCAATCAAAGTTTATGACACATAACTTGCCTAGTTCTAGCCGTAAAAGGAGAGTCTGGCGGTGGTATGGGCCTGTGAGCATTTTCATGTGTTTCTAAGATGCGTCTGTGCATTGAGAGGCGGGGGTTGTGTCTAGAAGAAGATGGTTATACAATTGTGCACATGCCAGGCAAAAGAAAAACCCTACTGATTATTTCTCACAAGAACCTTTACAGCGGCACAGTTCAACATAGAAAAATGATGACGGATACATCAATGTAATTGTAAAGTTCAGCCCACCTGTGGCTCCATCCCTTGAGCCGATCATTGCCGCTACCAATGCTGATAAGGACATGTTTGGCCTTTAAGACATTATTGCTACCCAGCCATAGGGATAGTGTTCAACCCTTCAGTGATGATGTAAATTTTAAAAATACTGCAATGTCCAAGATGAACTGTCTATGACTAAAACTGGATTGTGCTGAGGGGATCCTGCATTTTCATACCTGTTGGTTTGAGACAGAATGTGATTGAACTCGCTTTGAAAGCCATCGCAGCTTTATGGCCACCAAGAGGGCATAGAGAAATCATGTGTGGTTCCCTCGCTTGGACGAGAAAGTAGAAAGGTAATTAAAGGAGTACCATTTATGCAACTACCTGTCTCCCCAGGAGACCCAGCATCCTCTGACATTGACAGATGTCCCTGCACATCAATTGGAAAGAATTGCTTACTTCTTTGGGACTCTGGTCAATAGCCATCACCTTATCGTGATCACTGATGAGCACTCCTGGTATCCTCTGGTAGAAGACTTCATCCACAACCCATGACAAAGTCCTTGAGCAATTAGACAGCATATTTGATGTGTGGGGCATACCAAACATCCTGAAGGCTGACAGTGGTTCACCATTCAACAGCAAGGAGTATTTAACTGGTCTTAAAATCAGAAAAACACACCTATGTGGCCTTAAGCCAATGGTGTTGTGGAATGATTTTTGGGGACCCTGCTACCGGTGATTCAACATGCATCAATGGAGGGACATGATCTGAATCAGGCTGCATGCCAACCCCTGCTTGCTTATCCGTAAACTCTTCATTCCACTACAAGCGAGAGTCCTCTCACTCTAATGTTCCAGAGAGCAATGAAAACCAAATTTCGACAGTGGACACCTGAATTAACTTCAAATGATGATTTGACTCGTGCCACTGACACTGCTCAGAAGCATCGGATGAAGATGTATGCTGATTAACGCTGTCAAACTCAAGATGTTGTGTTCAATGAGGATGATTTGGTCCTTGTCAAGCAAAAGCGAAAGTGAAAGATAGATCCCCCTATTTGGCGTTGAGCCTTTCAAAGTTATGACACAATAGGGTGATGTGATAACAGCGCATCATCCCCGCAAATCCATTAACAAGGGACTCATTCCACTTCAGTCATTGGTTTTGACGATCATCAGTTCCTACTGATTGAGAGGAAACTGCACCACCTGAAGACTCTGATCAAATGTTCAACCATGTAACCCTGGTACATGGGTACAGCTCAAATACCTCATAGCACATGATGTGGCCATACAGTGCAACCCCCTAGGCGGCTGATTGAAGAAATATGATGCTTCTTACTGTTCCTTTTTTATTTTTTTATTTTTTTATTTAATGAGGGGGGAGATGTAGTGTCTTACAACTGTATGTGCTAGGACCCTTACTTAGGGAGAGCCTTATGAAGGAAATTATAGAATTGACATGGGAGGTGTCAAGGTGTGGTCCTAATGGTTATGGGGATATTGGGCCAGATGTATCAAACCATTTTGCATTCGCAAACGGTGCGAATCACAGAATTTGGCCGTTTGCGAATGCAAAAACGTGGTCTGCGATGCATGAAAGGCATTCGCAGCCAAAAAATAAGGAATTGCACCGATTGCGATTTTTTGCGAAGCAACATGGTTTTGCGTGTCGCGGTTTGCGTCTCGCAATTTGCAACATGAAATACCGAACCTCAATTAACATTTTGCAAATTGCGAGTCGGAATAGCGACTCGCAAATACTGATTTGGTATTTCAAGTCGGAAATTGCGAGACGCAAAATGCGACTCGCAAAACCATGTCGCAATTCGATGCATCAAAAATTCGCAAATTGCAAATTTTTGCAGAATGGCCTTTTGCTCATGCAAATTACCACTGAGTGAAACAAGGTGGTAACCAGGTGCAACCTATATAAAGAGGCCCAGAATGCCTCAGACTCTTTTCCACAATGACTGCACTCTCTGTCATGGCGAGGAGAATGAGGATCTTGGCAGGTTTGAGGAGAGGGAGGAGGAGACAGGAGCGCATTTTCAGAGTGCGCATTACCCTTTTTGACCAGACTGAGGAGGAGATATATGATAAGTACAGGTTGTACTCAGCCATGATACTTGACCTGATTGCTGAGCTACAACCCATACTGCAACGCACAACACATAGGACAAATAGCATACCCACCCATGTGCAGGTCTTATGCTCCCTCCACCTACTTGCCTCAGGGAGCTATCAAGGGGTCATAGCAGCAGCTGGAGTAGTATCACTGAGTGCCCTCTCTAGACTTCTCAATGCATTTATCAACGCCATGCTGAGTAGAATACACCACTACATCAGATTCCCCTACACCCCACAGGAAATACAGCAGACAAAAATAGATTTCTACCAGATAGCATAGTTCCCCCACGTCCTAGGTGCCATAGATGGGACACATGTTGCAATCTGTCCGCCATTGGCCACAGAGTATATGTACAGCAACCGTAAATACCAACATTCAATGAATATACAGGTGATATGCAATGCCTGCTACATCATAACTGATCTCGTGGCCAGGTACCCAGGGAGCACACATGATTCATACATCTTTCGTCACAGCGGGATTCACACAAGACCGCTAGCTGGGGACTTTGGTGAAGGATATCTACTTGGTATTGTCCATCTGTACACTGGTGCATTAATGGCGTTGTGACGTCAGATGGCTCACTTACTCATTATACCCTCTGTTCCTTCCAGGAGACAGTGCCTACGCAGTGCGCATCTACATGATGACGCCCTACCTAAATCCTACAACACCAGCAGAACGGAGATACAATTTTGCACACAGGGCAACCTGCAAATTGGTGGAGCGCACCTTTGGCCTGCTGAAGAGTCGCTTCCGGTGCATCCACAAAAGTGAAGGGGCACTACAGTACAGCCCGGACATGACCTGTAGAATAGTGGCCACATGTGCAATCCTGCAAAATATAGCTACCACCAGGGGCATACCTGTGGAAATATCTGATTCAGACTCAGATGAGGATGAGGATCCCATACCCCCCCTACAGCCAGCAGACAGGACCAGTGCAGCAGGGGGCAGGCAAAGGCGTGCAGACATCACGCACAACCATTTCAGATGTCAGTAATAACAACACAACTTCACAGACGTATACTGGTAGTTAGAACCTTTATTACCTTAATGTCAGGTAACATAAGTGTCACTAGCAAAAAAAATAAACACGTGTCATAAAATAAGCAGTTCACAGTGTCTCACTATTTATTCATAGTTCACTGTAACACAAAAAAAGCAGACAGTCCCCTGTGGTCATTACAGTCACTTTTTACGGCCACGCAAGCCACTCGAGTGCGCAGTGGCCTCACCGGCACCTCTGGTATCTGCCTCAGTGGCAGTGCTGTGCCTGGCACTGCGACGGGTAGGATCTGTAGTGGGCACTGCTACGCTGCTGAGGCTCGATGAGTCCTCAGTCTCCCCTGGTCCAAGTTCACTGGGTGTAGCAGAGCGGTTACCCAGCATAGTATCCAGCACATTAGCTATCTGGACCAGTCTCTGGGCTACATCCCTACTGCTGTGCGCTGCCTCCACCTGTGCGGCCACAGCACACCGCGATATTAGGGCCGTTGATGTTGCAAGGTGATTGATTGATCGACAGAATCCACCAAACATGCCCTTAAATTGCCTCTGATGCCTGCAGTGGCTGACTCTGTCATGCCTTAGCTCTGTGCAG
Source organism: Pleurodeles waltl (assembly GCF_031143425.1). Classification (NCBI taxonomy): domain Eukaryota; kingdom Metazoa; phylum Chordata; class Amphibia; order Caudata; family Salamandridae; genus Pleurodeles; species Pleurodeles waltl. Next base: position 3,458,671 of record NC_090444.1, on the reverse strand, counting down.
AGTTACCTCAATGCATTGGTCAGCTCCCTGGTGTTCTCGGAAGCTGTGATCTGTCCCTCATGCATCTTTGAAATGTTAAAATTAAGGCACTCCAACTGCTGATGCAGCCCCCCCATGTTGGCATTGTGTGCCTGCATCTGCCTATGCATTGCCGTTATCTTCTTATTTTGCAGGCCCTGCAGTTCCAGCATAGAGGATTCTACGCCACCGAAGACTGGTTCCTGCTTTCACATGCTATGTGCCTGTATATTGAGGCCTCCTGCGGGGTGTTGAGTTACGCTGGGGCTGGGACTCCTGCATTACAGTGGATCTGCCATCTGGGGATGGAGTGTGGCCGTCATCCCGCATGTCATCTGAGTCCTGGCTCAATTCGGCGAGCGGTACAGCCCTTGCCCTGCTTCTGACAGGCGCAATATTCACTGACTCACTGGTGTTGGAGTCTGATGGAGGATGGGTTTCAGCATCCCCCACAACGGCACATGCTGAAGCTGCTGGGCCTGGGCCATCTGAAACGACAATGTGCAGCATGTCATTTATGTATGTATCACCAAAGGTTCAACAATGGTAATAAATGTACAGTTACATCATATCACTATGTAGTGGGTGTTGTGTTCTTCTGGGTGTCTCTCTACTTAATTACATTCTATGTGCTACTTTCAGCTCTGGGTTGTGGACTACCACTCCCATAAGGCATTGTTGTGTCACTTCTAAGATGTTGAATGGACTGCTTATCAAAATGCTTTGCACTAATTGCTAATTCCTAAGGGGCATTTGTACATACACATTTGGGGTTACATTTCAATATTGCACTTACCTTTAATGGTGCTTGGTGTGCCGGATGTGTCTATGTCAGTGACCCCACTGACAGCTTCTGTGAAGACTGTCAACTCCACCAAGTCTTCCATGGGGGTGGAGGGTGTCTTGGTGGATGGTCCTCCTCCTGTGCTTCTTGCCTCCTATAGTCTTCTGGCCACCCTCTCCTTGGCACGGGAACACAGGTCGTACCACCTCTTTTTGATCTCCTCCACTGAGTGCTGGGCAACCCCCACAGCACAGATTTTTGTTTGTATGTCCGCCCAGAGTTTACGCTTCTCACACTCTGGGACCTGAAGTGAGCTCTTTCCGAACAGCCGGTCATGGCTCCTCACCACCTCCTCAGTGAGCACCTCCAGTTCCTGCTCACTGAACTTGAGTTTTCCTTTCCTCTCTCCCTTCTCCTTTCCATTTGCAGAGTTGTCCATGCTGATGTGCAGTCCTGCCTTGTTCACAGACTTGCTCCCTGTGGCTGGGCTGTGTCTCTTACACTGCTCCTTTGGGTGTGGCACCTGCAAGCTGCCTGGGATGACTCACTTCCTGCATGTGATGTCATCAGGCTCTGCCAGGTGTGCGTTTTCGCAATTTGCTATTTTCAAATACCGAATCGCAATTTTTTTGCGATTCGGTATTTGGGCCTTGCAAATTCGCAAATAGCGATTTTTAAGAAATCGCTAATTCCGAATCGCAAATTTGTTACATTGCATATTGCAACTCAGAAATAGCGATTTCCTAAAAATCGCTATTTGCGATTCGCAAAGGGGTTTGTTCATACATCTGGCCCTTTGTGAGTTAGTTACATGTATATGCTGACGAGTGAAGTCATTAATTCCAAGCTGCGTGTGTTCTTATGCATGCTACTGGGCTGGGAAGGACTCTACAGTTACATGTTAGGTAGGATCAAATGGTTCTGCTAAAAATGAAATGACATAACTGTCCCTTCATAACATGATGGGATACTGGTGGGCGTACCTATTTTGCGTCATTGTCTCTTTATAAACAGTTTTTAGAAAGATATTTCTAAATATTTGTTTTCATTTAATTGACTTTTTAATACAAAAAGGAAACCTGGCCATGTGTTAAAGCTATTGGGTGCTTTTTGAAAAATTATTGCTTACATATTTATACATAATTGATTAGAAATCCACATGTGATGGAGCTGTTCAGTTCTTATGATTATATATCAAGACAAGTCGAAGAAAAACTGGGAACAATGGTAATGCAGAACCTCGCTTTATATGGAAGAAGAACCATTTACCCCGTAGTCCATCTTCAGCAAATAAGCTTCAGTACAAATAGAACTTTTTTGTTACAGGTATCATCTACAAGATGTTCATTGCTAAATTTCCTCTGTGCATTTCCTTTCACTGCTGTGCTGACTCAAAGTATCCTCAACATATTGAATATTTGTCATCATCTATGAATGTATGTTGTTAGAACTGATTGAGGGTGTTTTAACCATTCTCAAGCAACAACTACAATCTTTGTTGATCTCTGTTAGGGTAAATCACAAAAGTCACTAAATGAAAATTCTAGTAACTTGGCAGAAAGCAGTATACCAATTTAGAGATACTGTGTTAAGTATGTGTTGGGCCTGCAAACCTGGATGTGCTCCAGTAAAGAACTCTTAAACCAATCATGTGCCTTTGCAGGGACCAATTTTTGTTGTAACCCCATAAGAATGTTTTACAGATACCTTTGCTTGTTTGCAAAGACCAATGCTTGTTGGAACCAATGCTCGTTTAGCCTCCAGCCTCCCCAAGGACGCAGACCGGGTGTGGCTCCCTATGACTCAGACTGAGTGTGGCGGAATGCAGCAGGTATTCAGACCACAGCTGGCATGAGTGAATTGCTTGTTGTTAAGGTCACAGGCTGCAGGGAAGGAGTCTCTGCTTTTCCACATTTGATCTTCATGTTTAACCCCTGTATCCTGGGTGCCACTTCTGGGGAGATGAAGAGATCGAGATAACTGACTACTAAAAAGTAGCGAAAGGCATTTATTTATGAAAACCTGATATTTACTAACTTGATATTCGACCGCTGGATGTTTCGGAGTACAGTGCTCCCAAGAAGGCTCATCATTGGCTTTTAAGGTTGCTGGGATGCTCGCCGCTTGTTGCGTAGTAACGCTTATCATATTGTGTTATTGCAGAAAGGAAATCCTTTTTTGCAATTATTATGAAAGCAATGTACTGTGAATACGTCTGTTTTCGCTAGGTTTGTCTTTGCTCAACTTACACTGTGATGTAACAGTGATAAACCCGGTTGCTTGTGTTTTTGATATTAACCATATGTTTCCAGAATGCTGGAAACCTGCACTGTGATCTTTTGATATTAACTGTATGGTTTCAGTGTGATCAAAAACACCGAATTGTGTTCCTTGTAATTCTAAGTACAATGCAGTAATTAACCCTTGAATGTCTGCAGACCCTAAATACCTGAGAATTTGTTGTCATTATCAGAGTGAGTCAGCAGCTTGGGAAATCTCAACACGGTGAATCAAGCAGGGTATCCACAGAACGTCAAGAACATTTAGGTAGGCATTAATTGAGATGACTTGGGACCAATGTGGGGGTCACAGTGGGAGTAGTTATAAATACTCTGGGAGGTTCAAGGTTCTTATTTAATTACAGGCAATCCACATTGTTTCCCTAAAATGCCTAGAGAGAGGGAGAACCATCTAAAGCGGGGAAAGGGACAGTAACAGGTACAACCAGCTTGCACATAGTAGTTAGAGACTAGTATATAGATGGGTTATGAGTAATGAGTTCTTTGTCTGATGTGTAATTTATTATAGAAGATTCTGGCTTTTCGAAAAATATCACTATTCATTTGGAACCGGACATGTAGCTCCAGTGTCTCTCTCACTCTCTTTTCATCCATCCCCTTTCTCCAGGACATTCCGGGCCGATGGTGTGCATTTAATTGGGAGGCACGCAACGTCAAGGAGGAATTGAGACTAACAACTTGGTCAACATTGTGTCTCTGTGCGACAAACAGGTTAGTGCTTGACGGTTTGCATGCATCACACAAACAGTAATGAACTGAAAATGGAATACAAGACAAATTCCACCACACATTATATAACAATAGAGAACGGTTTAATAAATAAAGTGAGACAAAAACAAATTAAATGCAAACAGGTTATTGAGAATTAGTATTTTTTGTGTAATTTAGAACTAAAAAGATGTTATTTTATGTCGAAAAGTTATTCTAAGAACCAGGTCTCCAGCTTCTTCTGCAGTTCCAGAAGTGAGCTGGAGCCTTTGATGTGTTGTTGGAATTTGTTTCTTCATTTTGTGTGCAATGTCGGAGAATGAGCAACCTTTTGCTCTGCTTTTCTGAATTTGGAGTGTATGTACGTGAGAGTGAGAATGAGCATAGGTTGGTGACAATGTACGCTGTTGCTTAGGTATGCAGGCTCAGTGTTGTGCAAGGTTTTATATCATAAGAGTTTAATATGGCTGCATTTGTGAATGAGGAGCCATTGGATGTCTCTGAGGTGGGGTGAGATGTGGTTGTGGCATGGAAGGTTGAGTATGAGTTTAGCTGCAACATTCTGGGTGGTTTAAATTCGGTGCAGGAAACTCTTGGAGATTCCAGAGTAGAGTGCATTGCCGTAGTCAAGTTTTCTTGTAATGAATGCTAGTATGACATTGCTCTGGTGTTCTGTGAAACCCACTTGAAGATTTTTCGTAACATTGTTAGGATGTGCAAGCAGGAAGCACTCATTGCGTTGACTTATGCCTATGCCTGTCACCCGGGTTGAGCCCCAGATTTCTGGTGTGCACCGTGAGTATTGGTACTATCTCTGTCAGCCACCAGATGCGATCTCACGGGGAGGTCCTGTTTCTAAAGAACGGTATTCTGTCTTGTTAGAGTTGTGCTTCAAGCAGTTGCTTCTCATCCATTCTGCTACCATGGTCATTGCTGAAATTGGCTCTGCTGGTGGTTGACGTGCCTCTTAGGTAGGGGATGAGTTGGTTGTCGTCATGTAGGAGATGAAGGTGGTGCCCTGGGATCCGATAATGTTGGCAAGCAGAGTCATGTAGATGTTGAACAGGGTAGGGCTGAGAGATGATCCCTGGGGGACTCTATAGATCAGGCTTTTGAGTTCCAATGTGAAGAGTGCCAGTCTGAATTTTTGGGTCTTTCATAATGAAGTAACAGATCCAGTTGAGTGCAGATCCCTGGGTTCCGAGCTCACAGATTCTTCTGCTGTGTATGTTGTGGGAGACTATGTTGAATGCCATGGAGAGACTGAGCAGGATGAGGGCTGCTGTTTCTCCTTGATCTAGGATGACCTAGATGTTTTCAGTGGATGTGATTGGTGCTGTTTCAGTACTGTGTTTTTTTTAATTCTGATTGAGAGTGGTTCAGTAGGTTTTGTTATTTGAGGTGGATTGTGAGTTGCTTTGGAAAGTTGAGCAGTCGGCTCGGGTTGTTCAATGGCTTCTTGAGGAGGACTTCAACTGCTGTATGTTTCCAGTCTTCGGGGGATGTGGCGGACATGTAGGAGGTGTTGATGATGCAGGTGAGGAAGGTGCTCCAAGGTTGTAGATATGGTGGGGCATGAATTTCTCCTGGATCATCCTGAGTGGATGGTCTGCAAGATTGTCTCTGGTAAGAGTTTTCCATTTGGTCAGGTGTCTGTCTTAGTTGGTGATGGGCAGGTTTGCAATGAGATTACTGTCAGCTGATTGGTGTACGAAGTTGCAGTAGATGATTGCTATTTTTCTGTGGAAGACAATTGATAAGTATCACAGAGGTTTTGAGACAGGGTGATGCTGTTGACAGAGGTGGAAGGTGTGGTGAAGTTTTTAACAATTGGGAACATCTCCTTGCAGCTGTTGGAGATCCCTTTGATGGGTTCAGCTAGTGCTCTATTTTTGGTGTTTCTCAGTTGCTAGTGGTTATGTCCAAGTGCAGCCTTGTAGCTGGTTCTGTCAGTGGTTTCGTGACTGGCTCTCCATTTCCTTTCTAGCTAATTTTAGTGTTGTTTGGATTCTTGAAGGTCCTTTCAGCATTAGCAGGCCTGAGTGTTTGTTCTTCTTTGCTGGTTTGATGGGTGAAAAGGTATCTGTGCAGTTCTTGATCCACTTGTTAAAGTTGGTGAAGTCTTCATTGAAGTTATGTGAAGGGTTATATTGATCCATGGTAAGGGCATTGAGCAAGTCTGCTTCTGAGATTTTATCCCAGCTTAGGCGTGGGTAGGCTGGGTAGGCTGATGCTGCTGGGTGCGTTGACTTGTGGTGTGTTGATCTGGAAGTGTATGGTGAAATGATTAGTCCAAGTAAGTGGTGAGGTGGAGTTGTATTTGGTGCTATCACTAGTGATGAAGATGGGGTCCAGTGTGTATCCAGGGTGGATCCTGCAATGATGTTTTGGTTGTGTGACGAGCTGGGTTTGTCCAATATTTTTCAGGCTTTGAAAGAGTGTTGTGTTGCAGGGGTCATTCTGTCTTCTAAGTGGAAGAAGAGATCACTGAGGAGTATAAAGGCTTTGGAGTCGATGGTGAGAAGGGCAATAAAGTCTGTGATGAGGCTGGCGAAGTTAGCTCTCGGTCCGGGTAGTTGGTAGGTGAGGGTACTGTTCAGAGTGATGTTTTCGGAGATTTGCAGCTTGAAACACAGATGTTGTTCAATCGGTGATGCTGTCTGTAGATGTTAAGCCCTCCTCCTGGCTTGTGAAGGTGGTCCTATTGTGTGAGCTTGTGGACTGCTGGGATTGCTGCAGCAATGTCAGGTGCCACTCTGCAACTGAGCCAGGTTTCCATCACGAGGAGGAGGTCCGGTGCATTGCTGCTCAGCAGGTTCCAGATTTTGATTGCATGTTTGCTGAGAGATCATGTGTTGAGAAGCATGCATGCAAGTGAGTGTTGGGGTGCAGGTTTGCTGTAGTGTGTGGTGTTCTGTTCAGAGTGATGCTTTCAGAGATTTGCAGCTTGAAGCACAGATGTTGTTCAATCGGTGATGCTCTCTGTAGATGTTAAGCCCTCCTCCTGGCTTGTGAAGGTAGTCCTATTGTGCGATCTTGTGGAGTGCTGCAGCAATGTCAGGTGCCACTCTGCAACTGAGCCAGGTTTTCATCACGAGGAGGAGGTCCTGTGCGTTGCTGCTCAGCAGGTTCCAGATTTTGGTTGCATGTTTGCTGAGAGATCGTGTTGAGAAGCATGCATGCAAGTGAGTGTTGGGGTGCAGGTTTGCTGTACTGTGTGGTGTTAGGTGGAGGTGCTGTTGATGTTGCTTTCATTGGGTGTGTGGGTAAGCTGTGGGTGCAGATCAAGGCTCCTAGATGGTGCGTGGTGTGTTACAACAGCAGCGGAATGGGATGCGTCCATAGCCCAATCAATCAATAGAGTGCTGTGCGGTAAGGCTGAGGAGGCCAATCAACCAGGGCTCATGGTGCTGGGCATGGTCCGGTCATGGACTGGGGCACAAGAGGTTACCTTTGGCGTGCCAGCGGGTGTCTGCTGTGTGAATGCACTGCAGCTGCCATTAGGTTGGGGAGGGTTGTTGCATGGGGGCAATCGGCAGGATTGCAGAACCGTAAAAAGAAGATGTGTTTGGTAGAGCAGGTAAGGAGCAGTGGAGGTGGGAAAAGGGCAGGAAGGGGCTGTGAGGAGCACAATATATCAACTTGTTTACATACTTGTTCCTATTAAGCCTACAAAGAGTGCTACTGCTAGTATTGCGAGATACATTAGCAATCACCAATTTTGGATGACAGGTAAAATAGGAGTTGACTGCCTTATACGTTACATCATTCTGCACATCCTGAGTACTATGCAGTCAGGTAGAGAAGCACGTGGAATATTTTGATGATAGGTCCATATTTCCAGTGATATTTGATGAAGCAGGATACAGACTGGAGGCCTTTTTTCGGTGGCTTGTGAAGTGTGTCTGGGAGATGTTGACCAGCACGCCATTTCCTCTTTCACAATGAATGATAAATACTATTTATCATTTTCTTGAATGACAGATATTGTGTCAGTACATTAATCTAACCCATGGGTAATCACAAACATATTCCCGGGGCCAATCAGTTTTGTCTATGATGTGTCTGAGGGCTGCATTGATGCCAGCAGTGTGGCACTCAGAAGGGGAAAGTTCCAGTGGGTGGTGCCAGTAAGGTGGGTGTACTGAAAGCAAAACATTCACAGCTACAACCTAGAATTAATCCCAGCTTTCCTACTTTACCAAATTGTGTTATCCTAGGCAATTGTTTTGTTCCACTTTCTCTTTTTTTCTTCATTATCACATACAAAATGATGTTGAAATACATGACTTCTGGATGTGCCTTGTTCAAAACATTCTCCTGTGTTTGATTTCATAAACTATAATGTTGTTCATATGTAACAGGAACCCAGTCCAAAGAGTGCACTGAACAGCTGACATGCATCTTAGCTCACTATTGACACTGTTGTCAGGGTGGGGAAAAAACAAATGTAAATGAATGTTTGAAAACTATTGCTTTAAAAAAAATAGTTCTCAATGCACTGGTAAAATGTGATGTACAAAGGTAAAATGGTTCTATATGTTAATGAAATACACTTTCTGAATTTTGAGTAGATTTTATGATATTTTTACAATTTTTCTGCAAGAGGCCTTTAAGAAATAGAGATGTTTCTAAAGTTAAACAGGGCAGGATAACCTATTTACTTCCTTTCTTTAACTTCAGTTAATCTTTACATACAGGCTCTTTTGTTTCTTTAATTTTGTGTTCAGTGTTAGTGCTTATTCAAGAAAACGCCAATCCATGGCTGCGTTTGACTTTGGGGCCACATATGAAGGTCAGGGGGGCCACATGCGGTCCACGGACTGTTCTTTGAGTGTCAACGATCTAACCCCTAACTTCCAAGTTTTGGATGGAAAGTATATGTGGCAGTAGAAATAGGAATCTGTATTTACCATAACAACAAATTGGTATGTGTTGTTCTGGATGCATTTTAATTGTAGGCCTATATGACTGACCTCAATATACAACCAATGTTTAAAATGTGGTAAACAGTAAATTGGAATACATTTTTCTGTGTTAACTGTGAAAGTAAGTATTGCAAATTGTCAGTGAATATGTTAATGCAGTCATTGCTGTACATTTTTTCAAACTGAAATTAGGATTTTGATTTGTCCATACCTTCCTTTTGTCCCCCCCACCCGTTTTCTCTTGTCATTTTCTAGAATGTGCTTGTGTCTTCCTTATTTCTAGGAATGATTGTCTGTTATCAGGAATGTCCACTATATGACATACAGTTATTGGACTGAGAGAATCTGGTATCCTGGGTTTTGAAGTTGTCCCCAGGTGCAGGCTGATCCAGTGTGTGTGCAAAGGCCTAGTCCTTAAAGATAGCGAGGTCCTGGAAATGGCTGTGACCTGTGGGTCATGGCAAGCCTGTCCTCTTTTAATTGACAGAGGACTACCGTTCCTGCCATGGGATTTGTATTAAGGTGAGCAATGGAAACACTGTGGCACTCATTACAACATTGGCGGGCAGGTACCTCCGCCGCCAAGGTTGAACCGCCGGGCAGCCGCCAATGCGGCCGCACTCCCACGGGGTCTATTACAAGATCCCTGCTGGGCCGGCGGGCGGAAACCTGGTTTCCGCCCGCCGACCCAGTGGGGATCTCGGCCGCAACACGGGAGCCGGCTCCAAATGGAGCCGGCGGTGTTGCGGCTGTGCGACGGGTGCAGTTGCACCCGTCGCGCTTTTTACTGTCTGCATAGCAGACAGTCAAAAGCTCCATGGGGCCATGGCAGGGGAACCCTGCACAGCCCATGCCAGTGCCATGGGCAGTGCAGGGGCCCCTAGGGGCCCCACAACTCCCCTTTCCGCCAACCTTTTCATGGCGGTTCTTACTGCCATGAAAAGGCTGGCCGGAGGGGGACTCGTAATCCCCTGGGCAGTGCTGCAAGCAGCGCTGCCCTGGGGGATTTAAACCGCCGGGACCAATGTGGTGGGAAACCGCCGGTCCCGGCGGTGTGACCATGGCACTTCCTCCGCGGTCGTAATGCCCCTGGAAGCACCGCCAGCCTGTTGGCAGTGCTTCCTCCAAAACAGCCCTGGCGGTCTTCGACCGCCAGGGTTGTAATGACCCCCATGTATATTTAGTGAAGCAGCTGTAGCCACCAATCCTTTTTAATAGTAACACTGCTGTTGTGGCCTGCTAACCCAATCTTGTAAAGTTTCACTTCTATGTGCTAACTGATTTCTTAGTGCTAACACCCCAAGTTTATATTATGCTTGTGCCTAATGTGCCCTGTTTGGTAGATGCATTGTAAGTTTAAGTGAACCATGAATGGATGTATCGGGTTCCCTTTCAGAGGATTTTGTCCTTGTCAAGCAAAAGCAAAAGTGAAAGATAGATCCCCCATGTCCTGATCTTGTGCACAGGATGGGGGTAGGGTTGTTTTTTTGTTTATAAAGTCTAATTATTTAATTTAAAAAATACACACCTTACAAGGAACAGAAAGTGAAAAAATCCTCCCTAGACAGTCAGATACCTGGTATTAAGATTGAAATTCATCACCCATACATCAAATACCTCAGCTTCAAGGATAGGACGCAGACAGCAGTTAAAGATCAATTTCATGATCTTTTACATCCCCACATTTGTAATATGGAAAATCAGATTAATCCATTCACCCCTTCTCTTCTTTAGCAGTATTCCAAAGTATATGCAGACACATTTCAATCTAGTATTCAGCTTTGCTCGCCTTCTGTAACTAGGATTGCATAGTATTCCCTGCAATATTCACCAAATGGTCCACATATAGCTTTAGGTCTGTTTGTACTCGGTAATAACATCATACACACTTCTGAAATATGTTTGCACCAAAATGTGCCTTGTGCACTCAGGGGACTGACCTGCTGCTTGACATCTACTTCTGTTTTTGAACCAGGAATACTTGAGCTACACGGACACAAAAACCTCCAACAACTTATGAAGTGCACTTTGAAGCGGCCTGAAGTGAGGCCTGACCTTCAAAGTGGTGCCATCTAGCCCTGGACCCTGGGAAGGGATGCAAGATGTGCCCAAGTAGCCCAAAATCCATATATGGGACTGACTAAATTTTACTCCTAAAAGTGCTCTGAGAACTCAAAAGAGACCAGGGGCCAGATGTATGAAAATGCAATATTGCATTTCTGAAATAGCGACTCTTTAGAAATCACTATTTAGGAAATCCAAAATGATATGTATGAAATATCTGATTTCCTTTTAGTGATTCATACAATGTAGGAATTGCTATTAGGAAATTGCAAATAGGAAATCTCATGCCATTTGTTTCACTTGGCCGATTTAGCATTTCTAAAATAGCGATTTCCTATTTTGGAAATGCTAAACCATGGATGGCTAAGGGCATAAGACCCCTGTGATGCACCCCAAAAATAGTGGTGCACATGTAGAGCACACATATGCCCTAGGTGCATGTGTGTGTTCTATCGCACTTTTCAGAAAAGCATCTTTGGGTGTTTTGTTATGAATTGCATATGGTTACCATCGACTTGGAGTTGAAGATAATTGTATTTCCTAAATACTGGGTAGAAATCACAAATTGTTACCGCTTAAAGGGCTTTGTACATATGAAAAGCCCATTTACCATTTCTTAACAGCACGGAATAGCAATTCAGTCCATTAAGAAATGCTAGATGGCTTCTTACATGTGGCCACTGGACGTACCTGCTTACCGATCTCTCCAATAAGCATCACTAGTTGGCCTGACTTGGTGGTATCTCTCACTATGTTCTTCTCTGCAACAGCAAATACTGTTCAGCGGCACCTTGCAAAAGGTGTATCTGGCCTTCTGGATGTCGGGTCGGCTCCAGCGTGCAGTATCATCCCGCTGGGTGTCTGAAAAAGTATGGGTCTACTGGTTGGATTTTTATCATTTTGGTATCAAATACGTTTTTACCTTTGAATATATTTTAATCTGTTTTCTTGTGTTGCATTTTCACATTATTACTGTTTAAGTGCTGCATAAATATTTTCACATTGTCTCTAAGTTAAGCCTGAATGCATTTGTGCCATACTACCATAGGGTTAAGCAAGAATTGTGTCTGGTGCTTGAGTGGGGTTTCACCCCGTCAACTAAAACCCAATTAAAATGATAATTGGTGAGGGGTCCAGTACTTGTTTGTGCAGCATCATTTAGTGATTTTATGTGACACAAAAATCCCATACAAATAATGTGATATCAATTAAGGTGTTTTTTCAATTTGCCTTGATTAGACTCTTTTAGCTTTTTCCAAGCTCACTCTCTGACTTTGTGTGACTCTACCTACATGAAAGATGTAGTTTGAGATGAACACTGTGGCTGAGTCAAAAGGCTTTTGCAGGGAGAGAGGGTGCCAGTAACCAAGGGCTTCAAGAAGCAAGAGCTTCAGAGAGGCCAGAGAGCCTTGGAGGGGTTTTCCAGGGCTCTCTAGTTACAGGAACAAGACCAGAAGGAGGAGTCTAAGGGGCTGATGTGGGAGAAGAGGAGTCCATGCTAAAGCAACCCTGTGCTGCAGCAGCCTAAGGAGGTGGAAAACAATGGAATCACCAATGGGCTGCCCCCGCCAAGCTAAGGAGACATTTGGCCACCTAAGGCCTATCAGACATTTTGAAGAAAGGAAGGCTAAAAGGGAAGTCTGGCTGCGGATGGCCAAGCTCCAAATGAAAGAGAGGGATGCTGCTGCAGAGAGAGCCCAGAGCAGACGGAGACAGCTGCAAGGACGGCAATGGAGGAGAAAAAGCTGGATCTTGAGGAAAAGCGGTTGGCTCATGAGCTGTTCCTCATAGAGCTGGACCTCAAAACAAAGAAAGCAGCAGGGTCCAAGCTAGGCAGAAATTTGTGCACCAGCATAGGGGACAAGGACAGCACAGGAGACAAGGACAAGAATGTGCCATATCTTATAGACAGGACGCATCCCTGTCCTTTTGGTTTGATGCAGGACAGCACAGCAAAAGGGATTGCGGTGCTACCCTGTGCTCTGTTTCTGGGTGAGACTACAAGAAAGGTGGTTCAGGCTGCCCCAATAGAGTAAATGGGACGTCCAGAGTGAGAAAGACACGTCCCAGAGTAATGGTGGAGGGTTCCCAGGCCCCTTCTGAAAAACAGGAGGAAGGTTCTGCTAATTGGTGTCCCAGGGCGCCCCCTTCCAAACCCCACTGCCTTCATTGTACTGAGTTAGGACACAAGCAGGGGGACTCACTGGCAGGACCTCTATGGACAACTGGTAGAATATGCCACATTCTCCCTTAGTTGTGAAAAAAACTGGGAGGGAAAGCTTGTGATGGCTTAAGGTGGGAATTGTCACTTTCACCAAGTCACAGTGAATGGGATCCATATCACTGCCCGCGGCTACTGGTGCTAGCCAGGCCATGATAGTGGAAAGGTTGGTTTCACCAGATCAGACAAAACACAAGATAGGTTTGTCAGGTGACTCTGGTTTGAGGGCAGGACTTCTTTCGCCCATGGCCCTGGTGTCCCTGGAACTGGGTCAGAAGATGAACCAGAGAAGAGTCATAGTTAGTCTCCATATGCCCAGTGGCTACATTCTGAGGAATGAGTTGCCACCGGTATTGGAAGACTTGGAAGGGGCTGCACCTAGAAAGCTCAGATTTCTAGAGGTACTATTTCCAAACAGAGTGTATAAAGTCCCAGAGGAAGGCCATGGGGTGGGAAGTCTCACTACTGGCCCCTGTTCATTCTCAGGGTAACGATCCTGGTCTGAGTGGCCAGTCTCAGGTAACCACACGTGAAGTGGTGATAGGGATAGTGGACCTAGGGTGCCAGACACCCAGGCCTACTGCTCCCAATTTTGAGAAATTTCAGAGACCTGAGGATCCTCAAGAGCAGTAAGGGAACGTTTTTGCCAGCCCCAAAGCTGGAGGTAAGGCTTGCATGAGGCCTCTGGTTAAATCCCCCAGCTAGCAGTGGATGGACTAAGGCTTGGGTCCCTACAGTGACAGCTGTCAGTGACTTCTGTTGGTTGCTGTCCTTATGGGTAGAAATTTCCTTGGGTTGCAGACAGAAGTCTGATCCAAGAGTGGAATGGGCCACATCACATTGTTGGCCGTGGTGGTACTGTCTGCCTAGTAAGATGTACCCGTGAGCAGGTTAAGGTTAGGCGCTTCACAGATGGGGTCCACAGGTGAGGAGAAGGGTCCCCCATGGGTCTGTTCAGTCGCTAAAAAGAGTGTCATTAGTCGTAAATTGTTGCCTTGTGTTCAGAGGGGCAGAGGATTAACAAGGTCTACTGCCAAAGAGGCCTAGTCTTTATAATCTATTGCCTAAAAAGGAAAGCCCATCATGGTATTGATTAGTTCACTCTGGTATTTGGCTGGAGGTGGGGGGCATGTTGTATTTGGCTCTCTGTGCAGGGTCTCCCCCAAACCTTTTGCCTTCACTCTTCCTGTTTTGCTGAATTTGTTTTTCTTGTTCATAGGACTCCATCTGCTAACCAGTACTAAAGAGCTTGTGCCCTCACCTTTAAAAATTGTAAAATTGGCTTACACCCAATTGGAATATTTAATATACTCATAAAGCCATAGTAAGGTGGCAATACATGACTCAGGGCCTGTGAGGTAAATATTAATGGTGGGCCTGCAGCATTTATTGTGCCACCCACTCAAGTAGTCATCTAAAACATGTCTTAGGCATGACATTGCAGCCTTGTGGCTGTTACTCCCACAACCAATGCCTCGATTTCTCACAATGACACACCTACCTAGAATTTATTTTCTTACCATTTGTAGCTTTTGACATATGCTTGACTAATCTGCGGGTGTCACTTCAGCAGCACTGTCAATACCTGTGTGAGGCAGGTACAGGTGCATGCCTCTCGGAGATAGTTCGCACCTTGGGCCTTTGTTTGTTTCACATTCAAATGTGCTTCATTATTTAGGTCAACATTTTCTTTCCATAAACACACCTGTTAGTATTACATAAAAATGACGCTATCACAAGATGACTTTTGCAAACAAAAGAGTGCTTCTGGGTCTGTTAATTTTATTAAGTTTATTTACTTTCTCAGCAGGGCATAATTTGTCTAGTCACCATGTCACGACAGGGGGGAGATGAGGCTGATGATACTGTGGCTCTCTCTCACTTGTGTAATGAGGGTCCTATTATTCATTATATTGGCAGTGTCCGGCATTTTGAAGAGGACACCCAGTGTTGTCTTCAAGGTAGAGGTCACAAAGGTTGATGTTGTTCACACTGACCTCGTGATGTCTGATGTGTAGATGTTGAGGGCTGTGTTAGCAGATCAGGATAAAGGTGATGGTCTGTGTTGCTATCACTAGGAAGTGATAGTAGAGGGGTTTAAGCATCTGCAGTGAGGCTCTTGCTGTGGTGTGCATTGCCACTGCAATCTGTGGACCACCACAAATCTACTTTCTGTTTTGTTGGTATATATGCTGGATGACACAGGTCCAGGACATCGGCGATGCGTAGTGGTAGGGGAGAGGATGGCATTGAGATCATAAGTGGTAATAATTTCTAAGATGTTTGTTACATGCATGATTGCAAAGTGAACAATTTTCTACGTGCAGTGAAGGGTGCATATAGTGAATTTTCAGGAAAGTGGTGAGAAGGGTTTGCTTGGACTGGATGTGGGTGTGGAAGTGGATGGCTGCCACATTTGTGTGTTAGTGAGATGATGTCTGGTGAGTTGGATAGGATGTACATGTTGTAGGAGGCTGGCCTGGTGTGTGGTGGGTGCCTACGGTACTTACACCTAATACCAGTTATCCCTTATTAGAGTAGTCAGAGTCTAGAAGCCAGGCTCTCTAGAGGTAGCTATGGATGAGCGGCCAAGGCTTATCTAGAAGCCATGCAAAGCTCATGCAATACCACTTTTGTCACACATTACTTACACACATGAAAGAAAACAGTGTCACAAAAATAAAGGTACTTTATTTCGGTGACACAAATACCAAAAATACCATGGAGGATATACTCTCTCAGGAGATAAGTAATACACAAATCATATACACTAGCATGCTGTGTGTAGAGGGGAGCTGGGAGTACTAAGTCCCACAATCCATCCAAGGGACCAGGAAAGGAGGAGCAAATCACAGTAAGTTTCCTAGAACACAGACAGAGAAGAAAAGAAGAATATTGCAAAACCCAGAAGAGACTGCAAGACACCAACAGTGGATTCCTGGACAAGAGGACTTGTGGAAAAAGGGGACAAGTCCAAGAAGCACAGAAGAGTCCAGGAAGGGCAGGAGCCCCTACCCACCAGGATGAAGGTACAAGAAGTGAACCAACGGTGAGGAAGAAGAGTCAGCACTACACCCAAGATGACAAAGTCAGGTTCCTGGAGGGTGCTGGTGATGTCCCACATCTGATGTAGGATTGCAGTCAGGTTTGCGTTGTTGGAGTCTGCCAACAAGCCTTGGCCCATGCAAAGCTTAGCATAACACGGCACTGCCGGGGACCAGGAAGGACCAGGTGGACTCTCCCCAGAAGGGGGAACCAGACGGGGCCTTCTGCAGCCCAGAAGGCCCCCAGAAGACCAGGCATCACCCATAGGAGTCCCACAGGACTGGGCAAGAAAGTTGCAGAAAAGGCCCATGCAGCACAACGAGAAAGGCTTCCACGCTGCCAGAGAACCACTCAGGGAGCTGGGTGTCACAGAAAGGAGTGATGGGACTGGAGCTTCAAGATGCACAAAGATCATGGAGGAAGGATGGCAACAGGCCTTGTCAGCTGCAAATGACACACTGCACAGGGGTACTGTCCCTGCAGGCAAGGGCTTACCTTCACCCAAGTTGGATAGTTGGAAGAGAGGACCATCGGGACCACCACCTGTGATGCAGGATGCACACAGCTCAGCAGAAGAGGGGATCCATGCAGCAGGTCATCGTCACATTTGGTGCCTGCAGAAGCAGGGGAGTGACTCCTTCCCCCAAGAGAAATTCCTTCTTCCTTCTGATGCAGGCTGAAGGTGGGCTGTCATCAGAGGATGCATGACCGGGGAAAATGTTCCAGGTGCTGGAAGGAGCCGGAGATACAATGTTGCAGAAGGCATCTTGCTTCTTTGATGCAGCTTGTAGGGTCCTGAAGAGTCCAGATGCAGTTTCTTTGGTCAGAAGTCAATGTGGAGGATTCCTGCTGGAGTCTTGCAATCTGAATCTGACGAACCATTCAAGAGAGAGACCCTAAATAGCCCTGAAAGGGGGATTGGTCACCTAGCTGTGCGTCCACCTATCAGGAGGGGGCTCTGACGGTACCTGCTGGCACTGCTCACAGAGTTGCCTGCCAACCTGGAATCCAAGATGACAAAACACAGGGACCCTCTGGAGGAGCTCTGAGCACCACCCCTGGAGTGATGATTGGCAGGGGAGTGGTCACTCCCCTTCCTGTGTCCAGTTTTGCACCAGAGCAGGGACTGGGGGTCCATGAACCAGTGTGGACTGGTTTATGCAAGGAGAGCCTTTGTTCTGACTTTCTGGGCTTGAGTTTCTCAGGCGTGGGCAAAAATCTATCTGGGAGGTGGCAGCAGCTGGGGCTGCTGGAAACTCTAAGAAGGCTGGAATAGCAATACTGGGGGACCTCCAAGGAGCCCCCAAAGTGCATGGAATCATACAACCAATGCTCTCAAAAGTCTTGGGGTATGATTCCAGCATGTTTGATACCAAACATGCCTATGTTTGGAGTTAACATTTTGTAGCTGGACATAGGTAGTGACCTATATCCAGTACAAGCATAAAATTACGTCCCCGCACTCATGAAGACCCTGAAAATGGGCCTGGAGTTCACAGGGGCACCTCTGCTAGTGCAGAGTTGCCCTCACACACAGGTACTTTGCACCTTGCCCTCTGGGATAGAAGGCCTACCATGGGGTGACTGATAAGTGATCTGGTATAGTGAAAAATTACAGTGAAAGGGTTCTTGCAGATTTTTACGCAGGCTGCAATGGCAGTCCTGCAGAACACTTTGGGCTCCCTATGGGTAGCAAAATATATGCTGTAGCCCATAACGATCACCTGGAATCCCAATGACCTGGGTACCGAGGTACCATATACTAGGGACTTTTAATGGGGCACCAATGTGCCAATTGTGGGAGAAATACAGTTATAACAATTACCAACAACTACATTTAGGGGAGAGAGCAAAACTACTGGGGTCCTGGTTAGCAGGATCCCAGTAGCCACAGTCAAACACATTGAGAAACACCAGAAATGGGGGTAACCAATCTAGAAAGAGGCTACTTTCCTAGACAAGTGGTTAAGTTAAGTAGTGCTGCAGTTCTGTTATAGCTTATCAAGTCCAAAACAGGAAGATGCTCCTCTCCTCTTATACCCTTTGCTGAGGGTTCCTAAATGATAGAAATGGAGAAGTACTATTTAGCAGAATTTGCAGTGAGGTAAGATCTGATATTTACCACCTTGACCTAGCTGCCAGAGCTGTGAGAGGCCGGAAGGCAAGACTGGTTTCTTGACCCACGAGGTTGAAGTCCTTTTTTCCTATTTTGACTTTAAGAGCTTTAAGGCCTCGGTCTCATGTGTGACTTTCTTTGACAAAGTTTGCAACTCTTAATGGTGTCAGATTCTGGAAGTCTAACCATAGTTCATATTCATCTTATTTTTTTGTGACAGGCTGAATTTTTTGTAAAAAAAAGCATTTAGGACAAACACAATTTCAAAATATCTTATATCTTTTTTCCAGAAAAAAAGGTGTTGATAGACAAGGTCTAAAGTCAAACAGCATAGGCAGAAACAGGTTTTAAGTCAAATTACATGTCTCAGGAGAGTGTTGAACACCTGGGTATATCAGTTTAAAAACTGGAAAAAACAAACTGCCTCACTCACTTGCTGCTATGCTTATTTTGCACTACTGGCAGTAGTTAACCTACGTATTACTTCCTCATTTCCTTTCAGTAGGGATTATTTTGGGTTTGTGGATTTTGCTTTCAATTGTTTATATTGTATTATTATTTTATCAATGGTGGCTTATTGGATATATTTCCCCAAAAAAATGTAATGATAAATGTGGCATTTGTCTATGGTTATTGGTATTGAATGTGATAATGTTTCCCATGTATGCCTTCCACCAGCTAGTAGGTGAATGTGACTTATGGAAACTCTCTAACCATTGGGGTAAAAGTTGCTGGATGCAATATTACCCACAGTTGTGTTAGTTCATGTTTGCCTTACTGCAAATAGGCCCAACATGCCATGTATGAGGGCATTTCAAGATGATGAAATGTTTTGGCCACACTAAATCTCTGCTTTAAGGGCTGTATATATGTAGAGGAGCGCACTATGGCAATCATTAGGGTCCTCCTACATGTAATACTAAAATTCAGGTCGAAAAAGGCACTGTACCCATACCAAACCCAGAGACAGAAGTATGGTAGGACAAAAGCAGGCTCCTGCAGTAACTAGATAGGAATACACAAGTCCTAGCAACCTTTTACCTCTCTCTTTCAAGTGTGCCAACATGTTACATGTGTCTCTACAAACCTGTCATGCAGGATTTGACACAGCTCTTTCTAGGGGTTTCTAGAAAGTTAATGCAAAGTAGTTTCCAGGAACTTCAGCCAGGAAAAAATATCTTTTTAAAAGTTGCTTTTCTCTTGGGGAGGGTAAATTCCGTACTATATCGGACAAAACTGCAGGGTCCCTGTACTTGAGTTTGTTTCATATAGGCAAAAAAAGTGAGCCATGCTCTGTCAAGTGTGAAGACTTTGTTACGTACAAATGACAAAGGTGCACGGGTATAATAACACTGATATTCAATAAAGACAATGGTCTATACTGCATATATTGCATTCGTAGTGGGCCTTTCCCAGGTTTTGATAGGGTTATTATGATTGCCTCTCTGTTTAGGTAGCAGACCCTTCACAGAAAACTAATACTGCATCTCCAGTAAGTGAGGTGCCAGAAGGTTTTTATGTGACTTGTACATTTCCAATCCAGAAATATCAAACTCCTTCCGCACACTTCCAAACATTCCACACATGTTATAATTAGACTGTAATATAATTAGAATGCTCGCAAAAGCCTTGGTCATTTGGTGTGCAGAGGATTAGGGCTGATCATGTGATTTTAAGTGATTTATGGTTCTGTTTGGAAATTTGAGTTAATTGATTTTGAGAAATGTTTTCATTGCATGTTTTGTAAAATATGGGGGTATTTTAATGTACTATTGTATTGTACTATTGATTTAGTTTGTATTAAAGAGAACATATTTTTTATATTCTCTGCCTGTATAGTGTCTAGCAGATAGTGCATTATAGTGTGATGCTGATGGCACTGATCATTTAAAATTTGAGTGGATGGTATACCTGTTTTGGAATGTTTGGAAGAGTGCGGAAGGAGTAACATATTTCGAGTGTGTACCCAAGGGGAGTCTGATATTTCTGGAAATATTACTGTGCTCCATCCCCTTGTTGTGAGGGGCCCTCTCTCTGCCTTTGTTCACGGTTCTAAATTTCCAGTGCCAATATCTGGAGCAGCTATTAATTCTAGTGCAAAATAACCCTCAAGGTTTCTCTATCCCCTGTATAACCATGCTATTATATTTTCTCACAAGTTCTTGGTCCACCAGTTCTCTCGCTGTCTAAGAGGCGCTCATAACTTTTCACATGGTAAACATTGGATTATAAATTGTGAGGATGAGGATCCTGCGCAAGTAATAATCCCACAGTTGTCTCTTTACTGGGAACCAAGTACCAGATGATAGCACTTGACACTGTCGGTCTAACACAGCAGAGCAGTCCATTGACTACTCAGGAGAGGTGGTGTGGGCTAGAAATCTATTTCACTGACTCATGACAACAGCACACAATAAAGGATATTTCAGTCCCTGCTTTGATTCAAATTAAAAAAAGATAGATCAAGTAAGTGGAACATTCCCTTGCTGACACCCTCATATCGTAATACACCCCTTGTAGGTCCTGAACCCCACAACCACAATACCCCAACTATGTCACATGAAACATCACAAAAGGGAGTGTCTTTAGACATGAGGCAGGCCTACTGGCTTCGAACGAGGCACATTTTGCAGGGCAAGGACTGTCTGGCTCCTAGCATCAGCCTTCTACTCTGCCGGCTCCTTGGGGTTTTATCATACTGGTGGGGCATCTTGCACATCAACTTCACAAGCAGACAGCAGACAACCCTCCTACCTGTACCCCTCCAGCCCCAGTGCCTTTATTTGAAAGGAGAGGCCCTGATGTGTAGTTTTCAGAGGTCTTGCCTTGCTACTTTCTTTTAGTGGTCCTAGGCTGTCCCAGCACAGGTGTAGTGTGACAAGGTAATTATCAAAAACAGATTCTCCCCCACCTCTTCCTCTACCAGGAACTAGGACATTCACTGATAATCGTTACTTTTTTGTATTTGGATGTCTTTGTTCCATATGCTGGGAGCAGAGTAATTAACTTGGCCCAGTAGTGAGGGCACATGTCTAGAATCTTAATACATTTGAGCGAGAGACACTTAATAATTCCTGAAGCCCCGAACTGTTGTTTACAAGCAAATGTCATCTATATATCAATAATTACAGTGAAACCGCTTTTTTGTTTTTTCCGGTAAGTCTATAGATCTATCTACGAATGGCCACTAATATTATAAGGCCGACCCCAAGGCAGCAATATTCCTTTCAGAGTCCCTTTTGCACCAGCCTACCTGTGCGCAGTTACTGAGCTGTGCACAGTGGTAGTCTCACATGTGCATCCCGCACAGGCGTGTGCACAGGTTCACCTGTATCCAGCCTAGTGGCCCTTACTCTAGCGGTGCCACAGCGGCCTTATCTTAGAAGTGAGACCGCTGTGGTAAACACCCTCAGTCGAATTGCAGTGAATGTACTGTGACAAAAACTAATGTAGTGAGGCTCTCTCATAGTAAAAGTAAAAAATATCAGGTGAAAAGCGAAAATGTCCTGGTGGAAGAAATTGGTGAACCATATTTGCTATAACAAACACCTCTGGCGCTTCCTACAATTCAGTAACCTGTTGACCCAGTTCTATCACCACTAATACTATTGTGGTTTCTGCTGAAATTCCCTGTGCACCCATGCCAGTATCCTCCTTCCTGACCATTCATCTGCACCATATCTCCTGGCTTGAGTGGGCTCCAATACCAAATAAAAGACTCCCTCCCATGTAATAGATTATGTCGTAAAGAGCACACATGCTTTGTGTACAGGCCTTATGTGGTAGTCGGTGTGGCTGGGTAGTTCAGTAGCACCCCTTGCAGTATGATGTACCTTTACCCAGAGTCAATAATCTTCTGACTCAATTGAATGTTGTCTGACCATCTGAAAACAATAGTAACTCCTCGTGAATACCTGCTATGTGAGGCAATGTATCTGTTAACACTCCATTTAGAGGTGAGCCTAAGTTGCCTACCAGGTGGGAGATATGTTTCCTGTATCAAAGCTATAGCAGCATGGTGTTCCAGCACACTCCTCTCCTTCTGTGGGCTACTTAGTCCACAAATAGTCCATGTAAGGATAACGGAGTATATATAGCTCTGATAAGTCATCTCTACGATACATGCAGGTGAGTCCTCTACCAGTCTTTTCACCATTTCATGACTGGCATGTGTGAGGTGTAAGCTTTCAATCAAGTGAACTACAAAAAAACCAAAAGCAAAAGGAAAGCCAACTGCTCAACGAACAGTCCATAGTTTAATTTCCAACCATAACCAAGAAGATATCATCCTGAAACCCAGGTACCTGGAGGAGATATACACCATGGGGTGGTAATCTTACCCTTCCATCCCTCCATTGGCCAGAAACTTAAGTGTCTTCACACATACATGATTATACAACTTATCTTGCGTAATATACAAATCCCGCTATGGTAAAATAACTATATGACTGTATCTGTACAGAAGGTTTCTGAATGCCTCTGTTTGGGCAACCCAACGATAGGCCAACTCTGTCCTTCAGAGAGGCCAATATGTGCATTAATATTACACTCCAGTATGCCTCTTATAGAGGGATATTTTATAGTTGGCTACAGTTTAGTCTATATTCCTGTATATGTGTTTTCAGTTTTGTCCCTCTCTCCTGTGACTTTGCAGCTCCCTCTACCTTTAGATCATTTCTTGGGTACGTAACTTTTGAGAAACTTCTCCATGTCTTCCTGAGTGATTAATATATGTATTGTCTCCTTTCATCTGACACAAAACTTAATTGGACAAATCAGGGTATTGCAGGCTTGCTCATGTTGTTTTTTTAATGGTGACAAAAGTATTCTGTGCCTGTTGAACAGATTGTGTGAAATCCAGAAGGAATAAAAGTGTTGTGGCCTGATATTATTGTCATTCTAATTTCTCACTGGCCATCTAAAACTTGGCGTCTCTATCCCTGTAATTTAGGAGTTTCATAATAATAGGGGTGGAGGGACCCCAGTGGTGGGTTTAGCCCTAGGGATATGTGTGCCCCCTCAGCTGTGGACACAGGTAAGAATACATTATGGTCAAACATATATAAAAAATGTTTTTCATGTAGGTCTGCGTATTTACTATGGCAGTGAATTTAGCTAGGCCAGCCAATCTTATATTGCACCAGTGAGACCCAGGTTCAATATCTTTGTTTTTATTTTGTACTTGTGGTAGTGCCTTCAGTTAATCTCTCATTAGGGTAAATCCTTCTTCTGTAGCATTTATATTTTGCTCTCTGCCTTTCATGTGGGATTCTTGTTTATCAATTTCGCCCTGCATCTGATGCAGTCTCAGTATAGGGTTTTTCAATTTGCCATAAATAGTTCATCTCCAGAGGTAGGGATGATTTTATGTCAATCTCCCCCAACTTCATTATATCTGCTGTTGAGGATGCACCTCTCATCTCTTTCTCTGGGATTTTTGGAGGGAAAACAGACTGTTTGCGTTGAAAAGTTAGTTTGCCCTGACAAACATAACCTTTTCCCATGTTAGAGCCTATGGCGGTCATTCTGACCCTGGCGGTCAAAGACCGCCAGGGCGGAGGACCGCGGGAGCACCGCCGACAGGCCGGCGGTGCTCCAATGGGGATTCCGACCGCGGCGGTAAAGCCGCGGTCGGACCGGCAACACTGGCGGGCTCCCGCCAGTGTACCGCCGCCCCATTGAATCCTCCAAGGCGGCGCAGCTAACTGCGCCGCCGAGGGGATTCCGACCCCCCCTACCGCCATCCAGATCCCGGCAGTCCGACCGCCGGGATCCGGATGGCGGTAGGGGGGGTCGCGGGGCCCCTGGGGGCCCCTGCAGTGCCCATGTCACTGGCATGGGCATTGCAGGGGCCCCCGTAAGAGGGCCCCTAAATGTATTTCACTGTCTGCTGCGCAGACAGTGAAATACGCGACGGGTGCAACTGCACCCGTCGCACAGCTTCCACTCCGCCGGCTCGATTCCGAGCCGGCTTCATCGTGGAAGCCTCTTTCCCGCTGGGCTGGCGGGCGGCCTGAAGGCGACCGCCCGCCAGCCCAGCGGGAAAGTCAGAATTACCGCCGCGGTCTTTCGACCGCGGAACAGTAACCTGACGGCGGGACTTTGGCGGGCGGCCTCCGCCGCCCGCCAAGGTCAGAATGAGGGCCTATGTCTACTGGAGACAGTGCTGCAGTTCGTATGTTCTTGGTGGGGTAGGTTCTCCGGCACAGCTCTCTGGACTTGAATCTGCTTTGTTAATCCAGCGATGGCATAGATAGACAGCAAAAAAGGGGGTGGGAGGCAAAAATACTCAAAGGATCATATGACTTGTAATGTGTTTAGCCCTCTCAAAAGCTTAAGCATTCTCACCACAGTTTACTGCCCATCCAAATCTTCCTTTTCCCCCAAGTACCCAGACTGAGCAGTAGTCAGCACACATATTTATTTGCCCATTTTTTCTCTCTGGCCCTTTTGACCTGTTCTACAGCACACATTCACAACTATTACACAATGGTGACTGGATTACCTCTTGTATGCGAGGACCTCTCCAGCATCTTCACATCTCTCTAGGCCTAAATTTCTGGACTGTGGGCTCTGTAGGCTGTAAAATAGGAACCAGCTCAGAGCCTTTGCAGTAGCAAGCTAGTGTTGGATTTCCTCCTGGCTGGACCTGGTCTGTGGTGAGTGGTTTCGCAGCGCACTAGCCTCTCTCATGGCTTCTGATATGCCTCTGTGAGCTGTAAGCAGGCTTAAAGAGAATATCCTGCCAGTCTCTCCAGGCCCCTTGGCACACTCTTCATAGGTGGGGCCCCAGGCTCATAAGCAACCACTATGCCCAGTAGGATCACTGGTATAACGCATCACATGTTGCTCCTGCACCTTCGTTCAAGTGTAGGATATTAGCATGCCGTGGCAGTAGGGGTCTTCACAAGTCCACAAGGGTTGCCATAGCATTGCATGCGATTGATACTCTATTTGCCATTAAATGTGGCATTTCAAATAGATTGGCTGAAAGAGCTCTGACGAAAGGCAGCCATTTTTGGCTCTGCATCAAGTTGCACCTGGCATTAGTTTTATTTTCCCAGATTGTGAAAGTGTTCTGCTGACATTTCTGAAGTTGGAGAGAGGAGACGTAGACACTGAAGTGAAGAAAGAGAATATATGCATCCTCAGAAATGTAATTGGGTCCTTTTGATCAGAGAGATGCTGACTAGTGTTCCTGAGCACTGCTGTTTGATAGAAGGTGGAGGTGAAGGGTGGGGCTGAAGTTCCTATTGCTTAGACTGAGAAAGATCCTTCACCTGAGGCCATCCTTTTGTTTCTCTCCGGCTCTCTGTCAGTGTAGCTTTTGAGCTAGGTACAGAAACCTTATACATATACCTCTCTGCACCTTGTTATGGGTACTCTAGGCTGTAGACTGCAATGTATGAGATACATCACTCTAAACAAAAGGCTGAGTGTAGAGAGTAGCCTGGGAGGGCAAATAAAAGAAGAACCACACAAGAGAAGAGTGGTGTGGGACAGAATGCGAAGAGCTGTACTCCATGTGCCAGTACAAAAATGGTCCTGCATTATGTGCTTTGGAGTATTATGTTTTAAATTTGTAGAGGGAAGTACTTGTTTATCAACGTAAAGCTCTGATGAGAACATTCAGTTATTGTGCTGCCTGGTGATTGTTGAGTGCTGAGTTCATGCACCCCCACATTGCTTTTATGAGAAGCCTGTGGCTCCTCTTTATCACTACCACTGAAAGTCAAATACTGATCGGGTTCTACTTCACCAGTTTGCAGAGCCATAGTAGGATGGACCTAAGCCTCCATAGTGGTTGTCTCATGTGGTAATCTCTGCACTATTATATTTGAAAATATTCTGTTCGAGTATACATTATTGCCATTTTCAAAATCAACCATGATTTTTGAGGGAGATTTGCCTTCACTTATTCAACATAAAAGCTCACTGCTCCTGCTTTGTTTCTGGAATGGTGCACACCAGCAGATTTGGATCAGATTTTGAGGGCTTGTGTTGCCCTTGTGAGATGCAAGTCATTGCCAGGCAATGAAAGTCCTTATATGGGATTTACTAAGTCAAGCAAAGCCACCTTGAATGGCTGTACTTGGGTTGGTAAATCGAAAATAACGCAAGGCAGCACATACCACTGCCTTGCGTTACCTTTTGGTGGTGTGTAGGCTCTCATTATTCTAATGAGACTACTGGATTTAGAGCGGCAGAATCGCCCGCGATGTGGGGGACTGAGTCTGACCCACTACAGGTTTTGCTCCGGCTAACTAGCAGTGCCTCATCTCTACCCAAGGGCAGGGATGATTGGGCAGCCGAGTGCATGACATAATTGATTTCTCAGGGAAATCGTGGTCACTCGGTTTTCATCCGTTTCTCTCAGTTACATTAGTCTTACATACACAATGACAAACAGAGGCAGTATAGGTTTCAACAATGCTTTAATGAAGTGACTGCATCTTAGATAGCAAAGCATGAACTGCAATAACCAGGACGATACGGCATGACAAGATTAAAAATGTGACAAGGAGAGTAAAGCATAGAAATAGCAGAACCATATTGTCACTAGAGTCAACGGACTAATTCCTACCTAAGCTATAATAGAGCACAGTGTGTTCAGCTTTAATTATACCCTTCAGGCTCCCCTGGGAAGACATCATCCCCATACCTGAGCAAAGGCCTGAAGTCTGCATAAGCAGCTGTTGCGAAGCATTCAGCAATCAGCATACAGTCGTGGTTCTCTGGCTGGAATCTCCCTCTAATGTATAAGGGACAGGGAAGTGTTTTTATAATAAAACACCTGATGTTCTGAGAAATGTCCCTACGTAAGGATGTGTGTTTTCTGTGAATGTCGGAGACAAAACTTATACCACTTATACCACGTTCATCGGCAGCCTATCTTAATATAGCCTTGAACGAACCACCGAGTGAGCAAGAATGTCTTGTTTGAGAATGCAGTTCTGGCCTAGGAAAGATAGAGAGAAATAAAACAAGACCTCAAAAGTGGCTATTGTAAGAATAATAAAATAAAGCTGAATAAAATATATCTAGGTTAAAGTGCACAGCGGCAGGCCTAGTATGCTAAAATAACATGCATGGAGCTATAACTAAAATGGCTATATAACAGTGGCAGGGAGGTGTTCCATGGAGGGAGACTGGGCGCATCTTTCATGGTTTTTGGGACAATCCCAGATTTACTAAGGTCAGTAAACCTGGGATTGCAACAAAATGTGTGCCTTTCTCGCTGAGGGGTTACAAGGAGAAATATCTTTTCTTCTTCTTGTTACCTTGTCTTTCTATGGGTGCTGCACTCTGAAACACACAAAGAAATATGAACATGCCTCTCAGAAGGTATGCCTTCTTTCATAAAAACAATCCTGCTGATGACACAGGCACCCTTTCAGCATGGCACACAAGTGCCTATGTTGGCCTTAGACGACACATCATGCACAGGTGCTTGGAAGCAGCAGGAATACAACATATCCTAGTACATATGTTGCATTTCTGCTGTCTCCCTTTCACATAATGCATCGCAGCCAGTTGTCATGCTGCATTGCATTGCGTGATTTATATAAATCTGGGCTACTTTGAAAACTGCAATCCATAAGCAAGGTAGAACTATTTTAAGGTTCTCAAGATGGTTTGCAGTTGAAAAACTAACTAACTTTTTTCCCCTAAATGCATTGTCATATAATAAACAACTTTCCCATGCCTTCTGTTTCCTGTTTATTCATATTTTTGTATTTTCTATACTTTGAATTTACCCTCACAAGTGCCTTGGAATGTTATGAGACTGTTCCCTAAGAATAGTAGTGCTGTATCCATTGGATGTGTATGTTATGTCCTTCATTTCTTTTTTTCCTGACCTTCATCACAGAGGCAGATGTTCTGTGCAAAACAGGTTCTCCTTTGCTGTATAGCAATGATCGCTTTTCCACACAGATCTCTCTTCCTCACCAGGCTCCATGTAGTATAAGTTACCCCGGTAATAAAGCCTGAATTTTACGCCTGCCATTTTCACATGAGATATCCATGGTCTTTCTCCTTACTTAAGAATTCCAAAATACTTATAATTTGGTCTGTTTTTTTCTACATTACATATGTTGATTTAGAACATTTTTCCTTACCTAATTCTTGATGATTTAACACTCTGCCTTATTCAAATGTGTTTTGATGTATAACTTACTCTTGCATATCATGTTACTTAACCAGTATTGTCTTCTGTTGAGTTTAAAAAATGAAAATAATGTTTGCTAACGTGGTGAAAGAGAACATGACACATCTGCCTAAGATACATTTTCTTATCTTATGCAACTTTTGATGTCTGCTTTACCCATCTGTGTTTGTGTCACCTCAGCTCAAGACTTTCTGGAATAGTTCAAACCTTGAACCTTAATTTGTTTCACATTCAAATGTGTGGGATTTGTTTTCCGATTGTGATACATATTACATAATCAATCAATCGATGCATTTGTAGAGCATGCTATTCACCTGTGAGGGTCTCAACGCGCTTGAGGAGGGGGGGAGCTGCTACTGCTCGAACAGCCAGGTCTTGAGGAGCCTCCTCAAGGTCAGTAGGTCCTTGGGCAGCCATAGGTGGATGGGGAGGGTGTTCCAGGTCTTGGTAGGAGAAGGATCTGCCGCCGGTTATTGTCCTGTGGATGCGTGGGACGGTGGTGAGGGCGAGGTCGGCGGAGCGGAGTTGCCGGTTCAGGGAATAGAAAGTGAGACGATCGTTAAGGTATGCTGGTCCGGCGTTGTGGAGTGCTTTGTGGGCGTGGGTTAGGAGTTTGAAAGTGATCCTTTTGTTGATGGGAAGCCAGTGTAGGTCTCTCAGGTAGGCTGTGATGTGGCTGTGGTGGGGGATGTTTAGGATGAGGCGTGCAGAGGCGTTCTGTATCCGTTGCAGTCTTTTCTGGAGATCTGCTGTGGTTCCTGCATAGAGAGCGTTGCCATAGTCCAGTCTGCTGCTGACAAGGGCCTGGGTAACAGTCCTTCTGGTTTCGGTGGGGATCCACCTGTAGATTTTGTGGAGCATGTAGAGGGTGTTGAAGGAAGAAGATGAGATGGCGTTGACTTGTTGGGTCATGGAGAGCATTGAGTCAAGGATGAAGCCCAGGTTGCGGGCATGGTTGGTGGGTGTTGGTGCGGCTCCCAGCGTGGGCGGCCACCAAGAGGTGTCCCAAGTGGAGGGGGTGGGGCCGAGGATGAGGGCCTCTGTCTTATCTGAGTTTAGTTCTAGTCGACTGTTCTTCATCCGGTTGGCAACGGTCTTCATGCCCTTGTGGAGGTTGGTTTTGGCTGGGGTGGGGTCCTTGATGAGGGAGAGGATCATCTGGGTGTCGTCGGCATAGGAGATGATGTTGAGGTTGTCAGATCGGACGATTTTGGCGAGCGGTGCCATGTAGACGTTGAAGAGTGTCGGGCTGAGGGAGGAGCCCTGTGATACGCCGCAGATGGTCTTGGTGGCTTCAGAAAGGAATGGAGGGAGGCAGACTCTCTGTGTTGTGTCGGAGAGGAAGTAGGTGATCCAGTCCAGGCCCTTGTCGCGGATCCCTGAATCGTGAGGCGTGTGCACAGGGTGTGGTGTCAGACGGTGTCAAAGGCAGCCGAGAGGTCCAGGAGGATGAGGGCTGCGGTTTTGCTTTTGTCCAGGAGGGTCCGGATGTCGTCGGTGGCAACGATGAGGGCGGTCTCGGTGCTGTTATTGCTGCGAAGGCTGGATTGGGACGGCTCCAGACTGTTGTTTTCCTCCAGGTGGTGGGACAGTTGCCTGTTGACAATCTTCTTGAGAACCTTTGCCGGGAACGGAAGCAGGGAGATGGGCCTGTAGTTTTTGAGGTCTTTAGGGTCTGCCTGGGGTTTCTTGAGTAAGGAGTTGATCTTGGCGTGCTTCCAGCTTTCCAGGAAGGTGGCGGTCTCGAAGGAGCTATTGATGATCATACGGAGTCGGGGGCAATGATGGAGCTCGCTCTGTTGTAGATGTAGTGCGGGCAGGGGTCAGATGGAGAGCCGTAATGAACGGTGATCATTACTTTAATGGTGTCAGCGTTGTTGACATGTGTCCAGGAGAGCAGGAGGTTGGTGTGTTTGGGGGGGGCGATGAGTCGGAGGTGTTGGTGGCTGCTGGTGGAGGTCTTGTTGTTGAAGCTGTTGTGGATGTCTGTGATTTTGCGGTGAAAGAAGGTGGTGAGGGAGTCACAGAGGTCTTGTGAAGGTGGAATGTCGTTGGTGCTGGAGCTGGGGTAGGAGAGTTCCTTCATGATGTTGAAGAGCTCTTTGCTGTTGTGCGCGTTGTTGATGATGCATTCTTTAAAGGAGGACCTTATGGTGGCCCGGGTGAACTGGTGGTGCTTGCGGATGGCGTTCTTGAGGGCCTTGTGGGTGGCTGGTGTCTGTTCCTGGTGCCACTTCCTCTCGAGTTTGCGGAAGGCCTGTTTGGAGGCCTGGAGGTCGTGGTGAACCAGGTGGCCTTTCTGATGCCACAAGTGTGAGAGGGTTTCTTGATAGGGGCAAGAGTGTTGGCGCAGTCATCGATCCATTGCCTGATGTTGTGGGCAGCTGTGTTGGTGTCGGTGGAGTCAGCTGGTGGGGCACGGGCGAGGGGGTGGAGATCATTCGGTTGTTGGTGCTCATGTTCCAGCTGTGGCAGGGGATCGTTTGCGGGCGGTAGTGGGTGGTGGGTTTATTGAAGGTTAAGTGGACGCAGCAGTGCTCGGTCCAGTGGAGTTCGATGGTGTGGCTGAAGGCGATGTGTTTGCTGGCGGAGAAGATTGGGTTGAGCGTGTGTCCGACGGAGTGAGTGGGAGATGGGACGAGCTGATTGAGTCCGAGGTTGGCGGGGTTGTCAAGCAGGGTGATCTAGTTGCTATCATCGCTGTTTTCGAGGTGGAAGTTCAGGTCCCCGTGGAGGATATAGTCCATTGATGCAAGGGCTTGAGTGCTGATGATGTTGTCGATGGAGTCACTGAACTGAGGTCGAGGTCCGGGGGGGTTGTAGATGAGGGTACCCCTGAGGGTGGTCTTGGGGTCGAAGTGGATTTGGAAGTGCATGTGTTCGGCGGTGCTGAGGGTGTCTTCGGTGTTGGTTGAGATTCTGATGGTGTTCCTGTGGAAGATGCCGATCCCTCCTCCCAATTCTGTTGGTGCGGTCTCTGCGGGTGATCTTGTAGCCATCTGGGATGGGTATGGTGATGTCAGGAGCTGAGGAAGGGTTCATCCAGGTCTCTGTCAGGAATGCTATGTCAGGGACAGAGGAGATGAGAAGGTCCCAGAGCTCGATGGCGTGCTTGTGGACGGAGCAGGTGTTGAGAAGGATGCACCTGAGGCGGTTGTGTCCGGATCTGGAGGGGGAGGTGGTGGTTTGGAGGGTGGAGAAGTTGCAGCTCTGACACGAGAAGGGTCTGTGGGAGAGCTTTTGTGAGGCCTGGAAGCAGGTGGTAGAGCGGCCGGTGTTGAAGGTGTGGAGGGCGTTGGTGTCGTAGTGGTGTCTGGTGCCGGGGGGATCTCGGAGGCCAGGGGGACTGGCGCTGCGTGTGATCCAGGCGCGGATGGGCGCAGACGGGCTTCCCTCTGATGTGCCTCTGGTGCGCCAGTGGCGCGGCCGCACAGGGGCCACCATTAAGAGGGAGAGGTGGGAGGGAGGAGCAGCTGGGAGGTAGGAGGGAAGTGCGAATGGGCACGCAAGGGGGCGGGCCGCAGCAGCAGGAGATGCACAGGGGAACAGAGCAATAAAATAGAGAAAACTGTGAAAAAGGCACAAAATAATGGAAACAGAGCAAGAAACAGAGAAAGAGTGAAAGACAGTGAAAAACGGACACAAGCCAAACAGAGAGACAATACTTACAGCACCACAAGACCACCAGGGATGAAGCGCAGGCGGGGGCCTGCGGTTGGAGGAGGGCCTCGAACTCGCAGTAGCAGTTGCGAGGGTGGGAAGAGGGATGCGGGCACAAGGGATGAGCTGTGCGGCACGGGGAGCTTCTCCCGACCTAAAAAGCAGGTCAGGGTAGCTCTCCTCACCGCGCAGCGACTGCCATTTAGAGGGGGAGGTTGGAGGGAGGAACAGCTGGGAGGTG
Source organism: Pleurodeles waltl (assembly GCF_031143425.1). NCBI lineage: Eukaryota > Metazoa > Chordata > Amphibia > Caudata > Salamandridae > Pleurodeles > Pleurodeles waltl. The sequence continues at coordinate 3,426,415 of NC_090444.1, read as the reverse complement.
GGAGGGAAGTGCAAATGGGAAATCGAGCTTACACTAACTTAGGGCAAATTTGTCCTATTGTCCACATTGGATGCAACATCATCTTTATCCTGGGCTTGTCTTTCAGTCAGAGTCCAGGTGTAATCCATCTCCTTGAAGTCAGCCTCAAGACCTCTGTGCCAGGTATTTCTTTGCCTTACTCTTTTTTCTTTGGGGTTCCATTTCATGGCTTGTCTGGTGATGTTTGATGCAGGCTTGTGGTGGGTATGCCCAATTCAACCCCATTGACTTTTCATCATTCATTGTTGCTGATGGAGTTTAGCAAGTAGATTTGGAGAATTTTCCACAGACGTGTTGGTGAAGGTCTGAACTGGTCACTGTTGTCCTCCAAGTTTCTGCTTGGTTACATTGGTGCTAAAACCCTGATCTTGATTTATAGCATTAGGTTCTTGGAGCACCAGATCTTCTTTAGCAGAATGAAGGCAGCCATTGCTTTGTCGATTCTTGCCTTGATGTTGGCATATATGCCACTCTGCTTGTCTATATCACTACCGTGATAGGGATGCCTCAACCTCTGCCAGTGTATCATCTCCAAGTACAGTTGTACTGGCCATGTTAAGCTTCAGGATCTTGGTTTTTCCCCCATGAATGTTGAGGTCAAGTTGTGGTGCTGTGGCTGCCACATTGTCTTACTTCTCTTGCATCTGCAGATAGGAATGGTAGAGTAGTGTCAGGTCGTCTGCAATGTCTAGGTCCCCGAGATACGTCCAAGCAGTCCACTGTATCCTAGTTCTTCTCCTTTCTGTGAATGTCTTCATGATCCAGTGTATGGCCACCAGGAAGAGAAAAGGTGATAGCTAACAACTCTGGCGGACTCTGGTTCTCACTTGAATGGCTTCAGTGAGTTGTCCTCCATAGACTATCTTGCAGGTCATTCCCTCGTGAGAGTTCCTGATGATTCTTACACGTTTATCTCGTACACCATTGTAGCAGAGGAGCTTCAAAGAGTCTCTCTGTCCATGCTATTAAATGCCTTCTAACAGTAAATGAAGTTGATATAGAGGGGGGAGTTCCATTTCATCGGCTACTCAATGATGACATGCAGTGTTACAATCAGGTTTTTGCAGGATCTGCCTTTGTGTAGCCAACTTTCTGGTCTCGCAGCCAAGCATCAACTTTCTCCTTCACTCTGTTCATAATAACTCTGTTGAACACTTTGTCTGGGGTTGATAGAAGAGTTATCCCTCTATAGCTTGTGCAGTTGCTGAGGAAACCTTCCTTGGGTATCTTGGTGAGATATCCCTCCTCCCAGTCTGATAGCACCTTTTCCTCTTTTCAGCTCGTTCCAAGCATGGGGTAGAGCATATCTACTGCTGTTTCAGTGTCTGACTTCGGTTCACCTGCAGACATGTCAGGTCCTGCTGCCTTCTCATTTCTCAGATGTTGATGGCTTGCCGTAATCTTCCTTGGTTGGCCTGCTGCAGTCAATTGGCAAACCCTTCTCAGCTGGCTGTATGTTTGGTGGAGACTGCGGTATGGGCTGGTTTAGCGGTTCTTAAAAAATGTTCCACTCATCTTCGTTTCCATGGCTTCCTGCTTCCTGGGCTTCTGAGGCAAGAATATTGATGAATATCTACTAGTCTCCTGGCCAAAGCTTGTCTTTGCTTCCTTGTTGGCTTTGGGATACTCACCTTGAACTTTTGCTTTTACTGTTTTTGTTCAGCTGGTATTGACTGCAGCTTACTTTTCCTTTCTCCCTTGGCTTTCACGGGGAGTCTCTGTGAATATCTATTCTTTTCAATGGACCTAGTACCTCCTGGCAAGTTGATGTCACTGTTTATTTGATCTTCTCCCATTGACTTTCCACTGGATCTCTGTCATCCTCTAGTACTTGAAGTACTTGATACTTGTTGCTGAGGTTGACAGAGTAGTCACTTTGTGGCATATTTATACTCTGTTTGCGCCGAATGTGCATCAAATATTTTGACGCACATTCGGCGCAAACCGTGCAGCACATTTAAACTTTGATGCTGAGCCTGCGGACGTCAAAATTCCTCCGTGTGCGTCATTTTTTGGATGCAGGAAACTGCCTTGCGTTAATGACATGCAAGGTAGGCGTTCCTGCCCAACAAATGACTTTAAGGCCTGTGCGCCTTAGTTATACTCCTGCGTCAGGAGGGGGCAGGCCTTAAAAAACGGCACACAGCCTGATATGCGCCGTTTTTTAACGCCTGGGTGAGGGCAGGCGTTAAAGGACCTGTGGGCTCACTTCCATGGTCCAGAGGTGCCCTTCCCTGCCCCCAGGGACACCCCCGCCACCCTCGCCCACCCCTGGAGGACAGCCATGGATGGGCGGACCCATCCCAGGTAAGTACAGGTAAGTTGAGGTAAGTATTTTTTTTCATTTTTTTAAAACGGCATAGGGGGGCCTAATTAGGGACCCCTTTCATGCCACTGTGCCTAATGACCATGCACAGGGGACAGAAGTCCCCTGGGTATGGCCATTGGGCAAGGGGGCATGACTCCTGTCTTTGCTAAGACAGGAATCATTTCAATGGGGGTTGTGCGTCAAAAAATGGCGCAAGTCTGGTTTGAGGCATGATTTTTGCCTCAAACCTGACTTGCACCATTTTTTGACGCACAACCCCTATTTTCCCCTACGCCAGCGCTGCCTGGTTTGAGTAATTTCTTTTTACTCTGACCTGTCTGCTGCGCCAGCTAACATCATTCCTTAAATAAGGCCCCCGCATGGCGTGTAGAAATGGCCTTAGCCGGCGGTAAAATGTTTGACGCAAACCAGCGCCGGCGCTCGTTTGCATCAAAACGTATAAATTTGGGCCTTAATTTCTATGCATCTCTGAGGAAGGTGGTGTTATATTGCTGGTGTTAGTTTGGCCATGACTTCTTCTTACCCAGTGTTGCTGCTTCCTATCTTGGCATTGAGGTCTCCAACCAGTATTTCTCCTGGATGGACTTGAGACTGCTCTTTTCCCTCTTCTTTGCTGTCATTTGTAGGTGCACAGCACTGTATAACATTTATGATCATCCTCTTTTTCTTGTGCGGACATCACTGTGATGATTCTGGGACCATGCGCTTCCCCTCCAATCAGAGTTCTGTTGGCTGCTGTATTAGCATCAGCGCTACTCCTTGAGTGTGTGGGGCACTCTCTTTCTCATGTCCAAAATACAGCAGCATTTCTCCTGGAGCCAGTCTTTTCTGGCCAGACTGTGCCCATCAGTCTCGGTGATGCCAAGCATGGAAAGGTTGCACTTTTTCATCTACACTGCCACTTGGGCTGTCTTCTCTGTCTCGTACATGGTTCTCACATTCCATGCCCCAATGGTGATGGACCTGGTTGAAAGCAGGTGGATCAGATTTGTGGCTTCCATGGATCTCTGGCTTTCACCATAAGGTTTTATAGCTCTCTGTGAAGGAGATTTGTCTCTCCCCAAGGCTTTTGGACTTTTGGTTGATGTTTCTGTTGTTTGTTGTTGTTCAAAATCTGTTTTATTAGATTTTCACAAAGCAATAAAATAACATGGGAAATGCATACAATGGACCAATGTTACTGCCAGGGTGAACAAGTCAGAAAGAATAATAAACAATAATACAAGAGAGTATGTCAGTAAGATTGACAGCAACAGCAAGGGACATGTACAGGAATGATTGAAACCAATGGACAATATATGTTATCATTAGACATAATGTAAGATGAAGTGAGACAATGTCCAGCTGTTATAGCTCCCTCCAGAGGGGAGGGAAAAGGGCTGGTGCTATGTATGAAGCAGGTGATCCCAAGACAAGGGAGGGGGGGAGAGGGAAAGGGATCTTGCACTGCGCTGCCTTGGCGAAAGGAAAGGAAAAAGATGCAATCTGCTGATTGTATGAACATTTAATGGGAGTAAGGGACAGGGGGAACTTGTCTCCAGCCTTGACGCAGATCAGGCCTTGCTAGTGAAAGAATAAAGAAGGCAGTAGGAAGGGAGATCACCCTAGGAGCAACAGCACTCCCTGAGATTTAGTCCACTGATGTTATTGGTATTGGTATTGGTATTGATATTGGCAGTGTCTGGCACTTTGAAGAGGGCACCCAGTGATGCCTGGAAGGGTGAAGTTGCTGAGTTTGATGTTATTCACACAGCTTATAGACTGACCTGATGATCTTTGATGTGTACCTGTTGAAGGCTCGGTGAAAGGTGATGGTCAGTGTTGCTGTCAGTGGGAAGTGATAAGAGAGGGTTTTAAGCATCTGCAATTTGGCTCTTGCTGTGGAGTGCAGTGCCACAGAAATCTGTGGACAATTATGAGACTCTTTTCTGTTTTGTTTGTCTATATGCTGGATGATGAGGGACCAGTACATTGAGGATGTGAGTAGTGGTAGGAGAGAAAATGACATTAACGTCACATGTGGTAATAAGGTCTGAGACGTCTACTACATGCATGAATGTGATGTGAACATATTTCAGCATAAGGTGAAGTGTGCATTAACTGTATTTTTTGGAACACATTGTGACTAGAATGATAAAGCATTTGCTTGGATTGGATGTGCATGCAGAAGTGCGTGGCTGCCACATACGTGTGTTAGTGTGATGATGTGTGGTGTGTTAGAGAAAACAGAAATACTTTTTATAGAAATAGAGAAATAGTTCTAACAGAATTTGCTGATATTTGCCACCTTAACTCAGCTCCCTGAACTGTCAGAAACAGGAAGGCAAGACTCCTTTGTTGACCCAGTAAGTTTGGTGTGAGCTCCCTTTTTCTGTTTTGACCAAAAGAGCTCTAAGACCTCACTCTCCTGTGTGACTTTCTTTGACAATGTTCGCAGCCCTTAACAGTATGAGATTCTTTATGTCCAACCATAGTTCATGATCATCTTTATTTTTGTTACAGGCTTAACTCTGTTAGAAAAATTCTAGAGGATAAGGGAAAACTCAAAATAATGCAGATCTTCTTTTCTAGATAAAAATATGCAAATAGACATATGTCAAAACTCAAAAAGTGAAGGCAAAACAGCTTTAAAAACAGGTTTCAAGTCAAATGTTATATTTCAAGAGAGAAAGAAATGTTGTTCTTCTTGGTATATTAGTTTAATTCAATATATGTGCATGTCTAAAAAACTTGTGAGATATGTTGAACTTGTAATATGGCAGACGGGATATCTGTCATGTTTATGACAGAGTAATCCCTCTGTCAAACTCTAAATTAGGCCCTAAGTCAAAGGCAAAATCTTTGGGTCCGATTCACAAAGGTAAACTTAGACTTTTGGTCTAAAATTACTTTGCCACTGACCTAGGGAGGATATCCTGTCCACCGTATTACAAGTTCCATAGGCTATTATGGAATTGTAATACGCTGGACGAGGTATCATTCACATTTGTGACAGAGTAAATAAGCCCCTCCACCAAACTCTAAATCAGGCCCTTAGTCATAAAGTTCCAACTTTTCAGGGTCCCTCTGGGTAACTTCACAGGATCCGAGGGCCTCAGGGACAGCACCTAAATGCCATGACTCACTACAGTAGACGTCCCTACAGCCACAGTCTTAGTCCAGTTGTTACACAGGAGGTTTGCTAGCTGGCCCTTGGAGTCCACATCTTTGTCCTGGCGACAATGGGGAGCATGTTCAGTCTTCTTGTGTTCTTCTGCAGCCGCAGAAAGTATTCAGATGACATGCCACATTTATGCCTGGCACCAACTAGTAGGTGAAGGTGTCTTCTGGGCACCCCCTTATAAATGGGTAAAAGGTCCATAGGGAAATCCTTCCTACATTTTGAGTAGTACATGTTTGCCTTATTGGAAACAGGCCCAAAATGCCATGTATGAGGGCATTTTCAAGATGAGGAAAATCTTTGGCCACATTAAACCTTTGCTCTGAGGGTTGTGGCTATGTAGGGGAGTACTCTATGGCACTCACTAGGGTCCTTCCATATCTAACACTAAAATCCAGTTTGAAGAAGGCACACTACACAAAGACAGATGTCTGGCAGAACAAAGCAGGGTCCTTCAGGCAACAGGATAGGAATATGCAATAATTATCCTAGCATCCTCTTCCCTCTAACTTTCAAGTGTCCCAAAGTGTTACATGTGTCTCAACAGACCTGTCAGGCAGGATTTATTACTGTTGACTCAACAGTATTTCAGCCTACATCCTGCATATTCTCAGAGGAATCACGTTAGCCTATTGTATGCTCCTAGGAATAGTTTAATATCTTTCACAGCATATCCCAGGCTGAGTACAGGTTGGGAATTGCAAATTAGCTTCCTTGATCATCATGTTATAGTCTTGTGCAGGAGAGAAAATAAATTGACAGGGGGGAATGTAATAAGGTTCACTGGCTCTCAATATCATATCACACCCATCAATCAGGCAGGTGGGACAGAGCCTTAATTTCCTTCTCTTGGAAAGGATAGATTGCACAAGGATAGATTGCTGTATAGTGGACAGCATTGCAGGGTCTCCTCTCATTATTTCAACTTGTTTCATATAGGTAACAAAAGGGGGCCATGCCCTGCCAAATGTATACACTTTACTATGTGTAATTGCTGAAAGCTTTTCCATCGGAAAAATGGACCGCAACTGCCCCACTACATTTTGATAGGGAGGGCTGTTATCTGTTTCCACATTTGGGCCATAGACAGGCAACACATATAGTACTTGGAAATTAACTGCAAAGCAATCCAATCTTTTAAACACCATAGGGCTAAACTGAAACATTAACTATATGTTCAGTTAATTCAGGAGAAAGCCTTTGCAATGAAAAGGAATTTATTAATGTTAGCAATGAAAAACACTAACATGCTTAAATTCAAGTTTTAAAATATCAAAGTTAGGCAAAAGGAAATTTAATCATTTCGATTTTCACTAACATATTTAAAGGTTGGTGAACATGCATCTACTAGTGAACCATACTTTCACGAAAAATGTTAAAATACATATAATAGTTGGCTTCTAGCTGTAAACATTGATGAGTGTTGCTATAAAGTTATGCATGGATCTGTTGTTGGCTTAGAGAAAATTTGACCAATGTCATGGAACCCTCACAGCAGGATGTTCAGAGAAATAAAAAGTAAACATCCTGTTTATCGATGGAATTGCATCTCTAAATGCAAAGCGACAACCAATTATATTGAAATACCACTACACTATTTTGACATCTTTTAAGAAAAAAAAATACAAGGCACAATCAAAAAAATTCAAAGTTTGGACAGCTGTCCATTTTGCAATCTTACACAGACGCAAGGGTACCTTAATGAAGATAGTGTAATTCCACTTTTTGTTATATTAAAATGATTTCAATAAATCATTCCACTATCCAATACCTTGTATTCAATTTAAACTTAGTGAAAGAATCTGCAATACATTTGGAGATAATTAATGATGCTTTATTACACTGTAATGCAGAGACGTTTGTATCGATTATATATAGTATTCAATCAAAATACTAAAATATATCTATTTACAGGAGAAAACAAAAATAGAAGCTACAATCACGTGGAGAAAAATTGCTATGTATCTTATTGTAGAAAACAGACATGATGTCTTTTCTGATCAAATGGAATGTTATTTTTGCCTTGGAAAACTTGACCATAACGTTCTGCCTTCATGGTCAATTTGGTATCATTTGAAAAGTTACCCTATACCTCCTCAATTACAACATTTGAATTTATAGGAAAGCATCTTAATTAAAACCTTACATCCTTTTTCAAATTGTTATTATAATGTAATCAAAATCAGGAAAATTCAAGCCCAGTAATTAGTGCATGCATTAAAAGAAACATTTGTTTAACTACCAATAGATTTTAAGAAAAAGTGTGATACTGTGAGAGAGCATCACAATTTAAATAACCGTTAGTTGTATTAGTTAAGGGAGTTTGTACAAAAGAATTTTAAAAAAATTGGTATTGCTAAGTATTTAAAAAAAAAATCCAGGATGCTATTTCATACTGTTAGAAATGGGGTCTTTGGTTGACAGTCAGGTTACCCCCTGTTCAAGCAAGGACCCTCACTCTAGTCAGGACAAAAGAGAATCACTCTCAGCTAACCCCTGCTTACCCCTTTGGTAGCTTGGCAGAGCAGTAGGCTTAACTTCAGAGTGCTAGGTGTAAAGTATTTGTACCAACACACACAGTAACTCAATGAAAACACTACAAAATGACACAACACAGGTTTAGAAAAATAGGAAATATTTATCTATACAAAACAAGACCAAAACGTCAAAAATCCGACATACACAAGTCAAGTTATGAATTTGAAAAGCTTAAACTCAAAAATGGAGCTTAGAAACACAAAATGCTTCGATGAGGTGTTAACACAGCGTTGTGACGGAGTCGTTCCCAATAAGCCGACACCAGCAGCACTGGACACGGAGTCGCGTAGACCTCCAAGTACAGTACCTTTGGTGAAGAGTGAAAACAAGTCGATGCGCGAAGTCAGGGATCGCGGTGTCTGTGCGAAACGTTGAATCCGCGCCCTTCGAGCGGCGTCAGTCACGACATGGTGTGGCGACTTGCACGGAGTCGCGGACTTCATCGGGGCTGCAGCAGCGTCGGGCCTGCGAAGGTCATCGCGTTCCAGTCAAGATCACATAGGGCCTGATTCTGATCTTGGCGGGTGGCGGGAGCCCGCCCAGCGGGAAACCCCCTTCCACGAGGATGCCGGCTCCGAATGGAGCCGGCGGAGTGGAAGGGGTCCGACGGGTGCAGTTGCACCCGTCGCGATTTTCAGTGTCTGAAAATCAATCTGGGGCCCTGTTAGGGGGCCCTGCAGTGCCCATGCCAGTGGCATGGGCACTGCAGGGGCCCCCAGGGGCCCCACGACACCCGTTACCGCCAACCTGTTCCTGGCGGTGAAAACCGCCAGGAACAGGATGGCGGTAAGGGGGTCGGAATCCCCATGGCGGCGCTGCAAGCAGCGCCGCCATGGAGGATTCCCTGGGGCAGCGGGAAATCGGCGGGACACCGCCGGTTTCCCGTTTCTGACCGCGGCTGTACCGCCGCGGTCAGAATGCCCACAGAAGCACCGCCAGCCTGTTGGCGGTGCTTCCTCCGTCACCTACCCTGGCGGTCTATGACCGCCAGGGTAGGAATAACCCCCATAGTCGGTTGCAGGCGGCGTCACCGGATTCAGCAGCGGCGTCGGACTAAAGTCGTCCGAAGTCGATTTCCTTGGATTTCTACCAGCTTTCCTTTCAAGGGCCCAGGGACTGGATAGGGCACCACTTGTCAGAACAGGAGTCTCTCCAGAGACTCCAGGTGCTGGCAGAGAGAAGTCTTTGCTGTCCCTGAGACTTCAAACGACAGGAGGCAAACTGTAAATCAAGCCCTTGGAGATTTCATCACAAGATGGAAGGCACACAAAGTACAGTCTTTGCCCTTTTATTCGGGCAGAAGCAGCAACTGCAGGATAGCTCCACAAAGCACAGTCACATGCAGGGCAGCACTTCTCCTCAGCTCTTCTCCAGGCAGAGGTTCCTCTTGTTTCCAGAAGTGCTCTAAAGTCTGTGGTTTTGGGTGCCCTTCTTATACCCTACTTGAAAGTAAAGTCTATTTTGAATGTGAAATCTTGCCTTTCCAAGGCCAGGCCCCAGACACTCACCAGGGGGTTGGAGACTGCATTGTGTGAGGGAAAGCACAGCCCTTTCAGGTGTGAGTGGCCACTCCACCCCTCCCTCCTAGCACAGATGTTTCATCAGAAAATGCAGACTACACCCCAGCTCCCTTTGTGTCACTGTCTAGTGTGAGTTGCAACCAGCCCAACTGTCAAACGGACCCAGACAGGGAATCTACAAACAGGCAGAGTCACCGAAATGGTTTAAGCAAGAAAATGCTCACTTTCTGAAAGTGGCATTTTCAAACACACAATCTTAAAATCAACTTTACTAAAATATGTATTTTTAAATTGTGAGCTCAGAGACCCCAAACTCCACATGTCCATCCGCTCCCAAAGGGAATCTACACTTTAATCAGATTTAAAGGTAGACCCCATGTCAACCTATCAGAGGGACAGGCCTTGCAACAGTGAAAAACGAATTTAGCAATATTTCACTGTCAGGACATATAAAACACGTTACTAAAAGTCCTACCTTAACCATACACTGCACCCTGCCCTTGGGGCTACCTAGGGCCTACCTTAGGGGTGCTTTACATGAAAGAAAAGGGAAGATTTGGGCCTGGCAAGTGGGTACATTTGCCAAGTCGAATTTACAGTTAAAACTGCAAACGCAGACACTGCAGTGGCAGGTCTGAGCATTGATTACAGAGCTACTAATGTGGGTGGCACAATCAGTGCTGCAAGCCCACTAGTAGCATTTGATTTACAGGCCCTGGCACCTCTAGAGCACTTTACTAGGGACTTACTAGTGAATCAAATATGCCAATCATGGATAAACCAATTACATACAATTTTACACAGAGAGCATATGCACCTTAGCACTGGTTAGCACTGGTAAAGTGCTCAGAGTTCAAAAGTCAACAGCAACAGGTCAGGAAAAAATAGGAGGCAGGAGGCAAAAAGACTGGGGATGACCATGCAAAAAGGGCCATTTTCAACACATACATTACAGAATAACATACACTACAGTAACTTCCTAATCAAGAACTTCCTTGACACCAATGACCTACAAGTTCCAGAGGACACAACACTAGGGCAGTTAAAAAAAAAAAAAAAAGTTCAATCAGAAGAAATATACAAGAACTACAATAAATGTGTATTACATTCTAAAGATTTAATGGGTGATGCCTTAGAACTCTATCAAGTAAGAGAAGGTACAGGACATCCTGGTAGTATTGGAAAAGGAGGGCAATATGATGATCCTCTGATTCCAATTTCTGCATCAGAATATTGTTCTACAAGACTATATTCTGAAGACCCACATGTATATCTCACGAGGAAGCTTTTTTAGACGACTAACCAAATATCATAATACCACGGTTTAATATTTATGTTAGATGTTGGAGCAAGAAATGTTAAAAGAAAAAACATCCAAGAGGAAATATTTTGTGATATTGGAAGTATAAATAAAGTGTCTAATAGAAGTAACGCAGACCAACTTGGTGCCCCAAATATTGTCAATGAAGGTACACTTGCTATGAATAAGATAGACATTGTTATAGCAGAAATGTTTAAGGAAGGAGAAAACTTTAAAACTGTGACATTTAAAGAAACAAGAAACTCCATACGTAGTATAGGTAATATTAACATTTGATTACATTTCTTGTGCTTTAACCTTAAACAAAATAGTATAGGAAAAAATGTAAATGGATTAGGATAGGGATTGTTTCAGACAGTGCCAAAAAGGAACTTCAGATAAGAAGGATATCAACTTTATTCTCAAATACAAGAAGTGCTGTTGAAGTATACATTCACTTCTTTTACAATCGATACCTGTTGTTTGCTTGATGCCAGCCCTAAAAGAATGCAATGATTCAAATATGGAAATGTTAGAAATGGAAAATCAAGAAATTGTACATTTACCTTGCAATGATTCATATGAAACTCAAGGAGCAAATATTCCTATAAATAAAACAATATCTACAAAATGATTACAGATGGAGAAGTCAGTGTCACAAACAGGCAGGTTAGAAAAGGAGCTATTTATGCATAAAAATAGTCATGTGATTCTATGACACAATTCGGATGACCTTGTGAATGGAATAGTTGGACATATATTAAAATGTATACAATTAAAGTCATGATGAAATAGAATTTAGTATTGTGAAATCTGACAATATTCGGGACCCCAAACACAAGGCAATATCAATGACAAGATGTTTATATTTCGAAGACATGTATTAAAGAAAACACTTTCCTTTACACTCAGCTTATGCTGCAACAATACATAAATCACATGGATTAAGCTTTGATTATGCATTCATTAACAATGGCTCCACTGTTCTTCAAGAGGGGGTGGCCTATGTTGCTTTGTCTCATGTAAAAACATTACAAGGATATGTATTATAGATGTGGATGACACACATCTATAATGTATAACCATTCTAATGTTTACTCTTCTTATGTATGTCATTACAATTGCTTAAGATAAATATATACTTCTTCACTTACAGAATATCTAGTAATCTGTAAACATAAAATATATATGTAAAGAAAAGAAGGTTTCAGAACGCATGAAACTTTACAAAATGTTCAGCCATTTAAAAGAACGAAGAAGGAAAACCACATTGAAATGCAAGGCTTTTAGTTTAGTAACAGTAATGAAATTAACTGCTATGGTAATGATGTTATTAACTGTTGTAATAAATGATGCAGATCCAAACGATTCAAATTGTAATAACAAAATTCACAGCAATCAGATTTAAATTCATGGACACACTTAAAGTTGACCAGCAATAATTATTCACCATGGATGACACACACCTTGTGTTCATTATACAATACACTCAAGAGATAATACAGGATGGACTCAATGTGATGACAGAAAGTAAACATTTAAACAAAGATTGCCTAAAAACTAAAAGAACAGTTACTTTCATATACTAAATCCTAAATTTTATTTGTAGGTTGTGCAGTGAACATTTCTGAAATATGGAGTACTTATACTACCTACTACTAACAGTAGATGCGTCATCATTAGGCCTCACATGGTTAATGACGTATGAAGAAATCTACTGCTTAAGGTAAGCTATGTTGCTACATAGTGGGAACAAGTTCACAAATTGCAGTTCAACTCACCATTAAACAAGGAACATTTGCAAGGGTTTTTTTCACAATCCATTAGGTTTGTGTTTTTCCCCTGTGTTGCATGATGATTATATTGAAATGCTAATCTGCAACCTGGTGTGTCATAAATGATAGTATATATTAGTGATGTTGCTGTTACTAACATTTGAACAACACTAAATATAATGTAAAATGCTTGTATAATATGCATTTATAATCAAAACACTTTGGCCCTTATTCCGAAGACCGCAGAGGTACCGCCGGACAGAAGACCGCAGATTATGACTGGTGGCGACCCTCCGCCATTTTATTGACGGAGAGCGCGCCAGCAGCCATACTGGCGGTCGGCGGTGTAGTGGAGGCTGCTCCTCCGTCACCGCCACATCATCAGAACACCGCCCACCGAATTACGTTCCAGTATTCGGCGTGGTGGTGTTCTGGTGACAGGGTGCTGGCGGCAGAGCAGCCCCCATGGATCCCGTTCCCTCCTGGAGGACCACCAAAACAGCTAAGGTGATCATCTGACAGGGGAGGGGGGTGTTGTGTGGCATGTGCGTGAATGGGGTGTGAGTGTTTAGATGGGGGAGTGTGGGTGCATGTATGTTTGCGGGGGTGTGATGTGTGTAGTGGGGATGTAACGTGTATGTATGTGTGCATGTGTGCTTGTATGTGTGCGTGTATGTGTGTGAGTGGTGTGTGCGTGCGTGAGTAGGGGATGTGTTGAGGGTGGCCTATGGAGGTCGTGGGAGTGGGAGGGGAGGGGGCCCTACCACCTTTGGGAGGTGGTAGGGGGGTCGTGGGTGTTGGGGGAGGACTCAGGGGGGAACTAATTCTCTGGCACTGATGGTGCCTACCGCCATGGATTTTGTGGTGGTTCAAAAAACACGAAATCCATGGCGGTATGCGGGGTCATGATCCTGCAGGCGGACTAGTAACAGCCGCCAGGCTGGAGACTGTGGTCTCCAGCCTGGCGGCCATTTCCGCCATGGCAGACGGTGTGGGACATTGGCGGTTTGGCATGTGCCAAAATGCCAATGTCATAATGGGGCAGTAGTTACCGCCAGCTTGTTTTCACCGTCCGCCAGGGTTGTAATGAGGGCCTTTATGTTGTACGTGTTTAACTCAGGTATCACAGCACAATTATAGCAAAACTAGTTTGTTATCACAAAGTAAGCATAGATTTTCTTAATTTAATTAAGTATTTTTTTATGAAGACTTAACAATCACTTACCTTCTAATTTACTCTTCAGTTGAATCATCTTACTTGCAGTACTTGTAAAGAAAAGTTAGCAATAGCACACAAATCTTTATTTAAATGAAATTAAAAATAGACATAAAGATAGTACATTGCAGTACCCATGTATGGCTCCACAATATTGTGTTCCTTCCGAAGATGGTTCACCACAACTTGGTAGCCAGCTGCTTGAATGATGGGTAGAGTGGAGGTGGAAAGCTGTGAAGATGCTTGCATTTGAACACCATATGGTGAGGCAACAGGAGCAGGTGCTGTGCTGGCAGAAGCACAAAATGTTTCTTAGTCATGTTGTTGTAAATCCAGGTCATCCCTTCTTTCTGCATGGGACAAATGGGCGGTATGCATGACATGCAGGTGCTTTCTCATTCCTGTTGTTGCAAGGGAACACTATTGCTTGATTCTACAACAAATAACTTTGTTGCATAAGCAACAAGTTACCAGCTGCGTATTTACTTTTTTCTCCCCAGGTGGTATGGAGAAGAAATGCCAGACAACAGACTCCATCAGCTTCTTGCAACACTGTAACTCCTCCTTTTCCATAGCATTTTCCTCCTTTTCCTCCTCCAAAGGACTTGGCTGCAGGAGGTTGAAGTCTCCTTGCCATCTTCATAAAACAGTTCACTACCAAGCAGGACAGGATACAGTAGGCCTGGTACAGTTCTTCTGAATAGCTCTGATCCATAGCAGAACCAACATATACTAGAAACCAGCTTCCTATTGGCTAGAAAGATCTTCTTCTCGCCTATCAGAAACAATGCTACATTTGCAAAGTACTACGGTACTCCCGAGCAAAATAAATAAAAAAAAAAGTAAAAATGCCTACTGCATCTATATACCCTCAACCCTCATTAGAACTACTATTTTTAAAACTTCTAAACTTACATTACAATATTTATAACACATTTTCATCAAAATCACCTGTTAAAACGTTTGGACAATATAAATGTAGCCTAAATAAATCCCAAATAAGAAATGAGGAAAAAACAAAAAACAAATCCTACGTTATGCATTTAATGTTAAGACAACTTTCACAACATATTTCCTATAAAAACTCAACAAATTCACAAAAAATGTAAAGGTTACAAGATAGCTATAGTTAGGGATTGCGACATTTCTACACATTTCAATACTGTCTGGCGTGGGGAGGCAATGACTTACCCCCACCAAATTTGGGCAGAAGGAACACTGGACAGTCAGGGCAACTTGGATCCAGCTCCTGTGTTCCAGGGACCACGCTCGTCAAGATGAGAGGGGACCCAGAGGACCAGTGATGCAGAAGTTTGGTGCCTGCGTTAGCAGGGGGAAGATTCTACCAACCCATAGGAGATTTCTTCTTGGCTTCAAGTGCAGGGTGAAGGCAGACAGCCCTCAGAGCATGCACCACAAGGAAACAGTCGAGAAAGCCGGCAGGATTATGCGCTACAATGTTGCTGGTAGTCGTCTTGCTACTTTGTTGTGGTTTTGCAGGCCTCCTGGAGCAGTCAGCGGTCGATCCTTGGCAGAAGTCAAAGAGGGAGATGTAGAGGAACTATGGTGAGCTCTTGCATTTGTTATCTGAAGATAAACCCACAGGAGAGACCCTAAATAGCCCTCAGAGGAGGATTGGCCACCTAACAAGGTAAGCACCTATCAGGAGAGGTCTCTGACATCACCTGCTGGCACTGGCCACTCAGAGACCTCCATTGTGCCCTCACACCTCTGCATTCAAGATGGCAGAGGTCTGGGACACACTGGAGGAGCTCTGGCCACCACCCCTGGCGTGGTGATGGACAGGGGAGTGGTCACTCCCCTTTCCTTTGTCCAGTTTCGTGCCAGAGCAGGGGCTGGGGATCCCTGAACCGGTGTAGACTGGCTTATGCAAGGAGGGCACCATCTGTGCCCTTCAAAGCATCATTTCCAGAGGCTGGGAGAGGCTACTCCTCCCAAACCCTTAACACCTATTTCCAAAGGGAGAGGGTGTAACACCCTCTCTCAGAGGAAATCCTTTGTTCTGCCTTCCTGGGACTGGGCTGCCCAGACCCCAGGAGGGCAGAAGCCTGTCTGTGGGTTGGCAGCAGTGGTAGCTGCAGTGAAAACCCCAGAGAGCTAGTTTGGCAGTACCCGGGGACCATACTGGAGCCCCCGGGATGCATGGATTGGCACCCCAATACCAGATTTGGCATGGTCCATGATCTTAGACATGTTACATGGCCATATTCGGAGTTACCATTGTGAAGCTACATATAGGTATTGACCTATATGTAGTGCACATGTGTAATGGTGTCCCCGCACTCTCAAAGTCCAGGGAAATTGCCCTGAACAATGTGGGGGCACCTTGGCTAGTGCCAGAGTGCCCTCACACTTAGTAACTTTGCACCTAACCTTCACCAAGTGAGGGTTAGACATATAGATAACTTATAAGTTACTTAAGTGCAGTGTAAAATGGCTGTGAAATAACGTGGACGTTATTTCACTCAGGCTGCAGTGGCAGTCCTGTGTAAGAATTGTCTGAGCTCCCTATGGATGGCAAAAGAAATGCTGCAGCCCATAGGGATCTCCTGGAACCCCAATACCCTGGGTACCTAGGGCTTGGACAGGATGCATATGTTTGCCAACCAGAAACCCAGTTTCTAACACTTACTGTTCTGAATATTGTATCTTTGTCAGCAAAGTTTATGACCTTAACTATCAGTTATAGCACAGTCTGGGAGTATAGGGTGGGGCGGCCCTCACAAGCACACCTCCTTTCTTCAGGGTCTTTTCCACCTCCCTATTTTGCTGCTGCATCAGGGACACTCATCTCCCAGAAGATCAGTCATAATCTGCCAAAATGCAGGAAGAGGCAATTAGAATGAGGCTGCCACTAAGGCTGGCCATGGCCCTCCAGACAAGCAGAACTCCCAGCACCGCTGTCGGGGGCCAGGTGCTGTAAGCAAGGTACAGAGGATGGTTCTCCAGGTGCTTCCCTCACTCTACTGGCCCAGCAAGAGGGACAGCGGGGAAGGTAACCCCTGTGGCCAACCAGGCCACAGATCAGGCCACTTAACACTCATATTCCATACATCACCTTGTTGTTTTTGCACCTAACTCTTGTGAGAGACTGGCTCCTTGTTAAAGTACCCCCCAACATGTTTTGCCTGGTTTCTGAATGCAACTTGGACTGGAGTGCCCTGGGATCCTGCTAACTAGTTTCCCAGTGCCAGTGTTCTTTCCCTAAAACATTGTAAATGTGATTGGATACACCTTTAGCTACCACTATAAGTCCCTAGTAAAATATACTTAGGTACCCAGGGCATGGGGTACTATGGGAAAGCCCCTAAGGGCAGCAGCACTGGTTGTGACGCCCTCAAGAGCTATGAATCCAGATGCACCCAGCACTGCCATAGCAGACTGAGTGTCCTGGTGCAAACCTAAAATACAAACTTGACATGGCACACTCTCTGTGTGCCCTGTCCACCCTACACTGCATTTGTTATGGGCAAGTCACCCCACTAGCAGGCCTTCCAGCCCTATGGCAGGGTGCACCATACTATATGTGAGGGCATAATTGCATGAGCATTATGCCCCACTGTGTCCTTGCCAAACCTGGGTCATAGTGAGTGAACAGGACAGCTGTTTTAATATATGTGCTGGACACTGGTCAAAACGAGTTTCCCAGCTACATAATGGCTACTCTGAACCCTGGGTTGATTGGCATCAAACAACTCAGAATAATAAATCCAAACTGGTACCAGTACTGGATTTCTTAATAACATGTACCCAGGGGTCACCTTAGAGGTGCCCCCTGTAAAAACTAACTATCCTGGCATGGTTGCTGACTGGTTCTAGCAAGCTTTCCACATCAAGACAGCCAATTCACAAACCCTGGGGGAGAGCCCTGTCTCTCTGGTTTGTGAAACAAAGCCCTGCCTGGGTTGAGGAGATAACACCCCCTCCCCTCAGGAATGTGCACAGCCCTGGCTACCACCCTTGAAACTCGACCCCTAGGCCTGCTGCTAGCAGAAGATGGCCTCCCCCTTTGCAAACCCCCACTTCTGGAGGGAGCAAAGGCGGAAACCACCCAAAGTGTAAGAGGAGTGCCCTCACTGAACATGCACTACCCCTAGGGGCTTTCAGGCAAACTGGACCCTTCATTTAATTTTTCTCCATCTTGTAATGGAGGAAAATAGCCAATCAGGTTTAGGGAAGTGACCCTTCCCACAGGAAGTGGTTACTGTAGTAGGTGTAGTCACCCAAGGGCAAGTGTCCCATTGGACACTACCAAGTTCCCCCTAAAATGTCCTCTAAATCCAGTATTTAGTGGGCTCCCATAGATCAAGAAATTAGATTTTAAAAAAGATTTGAAGAAGAAAGGAAGACCAGCACCAAAAGAAGACCACAGCAAGAGAACGGAGGACCTGCTGCACAAGAAAAGGCACCAAACCCTGCCTGCTGCACCCAGGACTCGAAAATCGCTGCTGTAGAGAAGTTGGACACTGGACCAACCTTAAGAAACCCATGGGACCTCCAAGCTTCAAGAATCATCCCAGATCTCCCTCCTGAGTGGAGGCACCACTCGAGAAAACCAAGAAACCTGCAAAGGACCAGAAAACCAGTGAGGGTCACTTCACTGTATCATCAACACCTCTGTGACTGGAAGTCACAGCTGGACTCGACAACACATCGACAACCACCCAGATGTGACCCGCATCTGTGCCAGGTTTGGTGGCTGAGCTACAGCAATACCCTGTGTACTGGTCAGCTGACGTCAGACCAGCAGAAAACCAGCTCCTCAAGAGCTGAAAAAGGATCAGGAGGAAGCCCCTTTTGAGGTGCCCCTGTTGTTCTGTAAGCAGCCCTCAAAGTGACTCACCTCTAGCTCCAAAGGCTACCAGTCTTTGGTGGAGGCGGCTGGCGTTAGCCCAGTGTGGCTTGTCAGGGCTGTGCTGCTTTGCGTTGCCTTGCACCCTGCCTTAATTCTGGCTTCCTCCAGCTATTTTAATCTGCAAGCTGTTTATTCTCCCCTTTAAAGCCTTTACACGCCTTCATGCAGTATTTTGACAGTACTGCATTAATGCCGCATAAGTGCTGCATAATACTATACTAAGGAATCTACATACGCCGACTTTTTCTGCTGGTTTTAGCCTTAACTTCCTTAATTTGAAGGGGGGAGTGCTGGAACTGTGTGTGCCATGAGGTTAGGCAAAGTAAGAAACAAGCATTTAATTTCCCAAGAAATGCAGTCGAGGTGACTCTGTGTGTAACGTTGCATCCCAACTGTCGCCGGCTCCTGATGAGGGTGCGTACCCTCTTTCCCCTAACTGCACTATGGCGGTACTCCCTTCAATTGTCTCTCAAGTTGCTCAATCATTCCCTGCTAGCCTACTTTAAAAAGAAACCCAAGGTGGAATGTAAGGTAAATGGCGGAGATACCCAGCCTGCGAAAGGGCTGGGCAAAACTTCGGTGTCTGTAGTTAAGGAGGCATCACCAACAGCTTTTGGAACCTTGACAACAACTATGTTGATGTATCGACCTACTTCGCCAGTTACCCTTGTGGACTTCTCTGGCTCATTTATCCCCCTAGCGGCAAGGGTCTTCACTTTTACTCAGTCAGTAAATAAAGATGAAGTGAGTTCATCAGTATTACAGGTGGGCAATCTGGCTGTGGCCCCATCGAAGCATGAACTCTCCCCAATTGTTATCTCAAGTGACCACTCCTTTGATGGTAGGGAGTGGGTTGCTTCCCCAGCAGCTCCCTCTCTGCAGAATGGGCAAGCCGCAAGCAGTCAAGATTGCCAGCAGGACTGCAGTATGGCCCCCTTAATTAGTCCTCCGGATGCACAATGGACCGCAGTCCAACTGGTAGCATCCTACCTATGCTACCTACGAGATCATCCAGTGTGCTTCGTGACAGTGGCTCCCAAATTGAGTTCAACAAGGGCGAGCTCAATGATCATTCACTTTTGGATCTATCTTGCCTCCAACATGAATTTGTGGGTTGTGCTGAGATGGAATCTAACTCTGTGCTCAATACCAAGATTGCCGTAAGTGGCTCCGTTTGGCCTCAGCTTCTTCAAACCCTACAATCCACTGTGTTGGCCTTGAACTATCACTCTGATAAGCTGAACGTTCAAGTTGATCTGTTGAATATATTGGCCATCTATGTAGCTGGGATTGACCCTAAAATAGAAAATCAAAAACAGTTAATTACTACAGCACAAACAAGTTCCGACTTAGGTTCAAGCAACCTGCTGCTGCTCTCTGATTATAGAAAGCCTATCATCTCTGCCTACTTTTTCAAGTTCTGTTCTAACTGAAATTAAGAGGCTCTCTACAGCATCCGTGGCCCAGGTGATTTCACCCAACTTGAGGTCTTATTCAGAACTGGCTCGGAAACCAACTAAATAAAAAACATTGGACGATTATTTTCTTCCGGCAAAGAGTTTAACAATCATCTATCCAACCTGGTCTGCTGTTACCGGAGTTCTTGAGCAAGGTATCTTGGCCACCTGTGTTTATAGGAACTTTCATACTCCTGGAGCCCAATCTATGGATCCAGTTCATCCTCCTCATTGCTGTACTGTGCCGCAAACTGATTTATTACAACCATTGCCACCAGGAGCTGACCTTGGAGTTCATTACCCACTGAGCAAGAGGGGAAAAAAAGCTCCAGAAATAACGGAACAAAGGGCAGAGTTACCTCCCCTAGGGACCTCAAATAACGGCCAACAACTGGTCCAACTTATGCACAGCAGTCACAGGAGGTGTCCAATGTGATTCCACAGACTAATTCTCTGGTGGTCAGAGTGGTTCTTTACCATCCATGAGTCTGTGCAGGGCCCTGTGGTCAGTATTGTTCTGAAGGAAGTCGGATCTCCCCCCAAGGAACTTCTGATCCCTGTTGAGGAACGCAAAACTAGCAGTTTGGTTGCTCCCACCATTACAAGCCTGGGACGGTGGCCCTGTCAGTATCGCAGTAACCTCGTCAAACTCCAAAGCGGCCCCCTGCCTCACTATCATGTTATCAAGCATCCTCTATTGACACCCCGGGAATGGGGCGTGAGGCCTTTCTGATTCCGTCCAGCATGATGGAACAGTCACACTCAAGGCCCTTTTTGTGCCCTCCCAAAGGCCTCATCGGAGTGTGCAACCGCCAAACTTGTGTTTATACCAGAATACTGCTCAAGGGGTGCCCATGATATCTTGAATAGAGGGAACATATTAAGAGTCTTGAAGGCAATCTCGGAACTGAGTAACATTGAATCCGGTGATATCGCCTCTATTGAATTTCTGTCCCTAAGGGGTTCTCAGATATGGAAATCTACTTTGGTTTCATTGGTCTCTGCCTCCTTAGCGCAGTCTATTCTTGCTTAGAAAGATATATTTCATTCTTGGGGTATTGCAATTATTCCTCATATGAATTCAGGTTGCCCTGCGCTGCTATCTGAATCCCAAAGTCCAAAGGTTTCTTTAGCATCAAAGTCGTTCTCGATTTTGAAAGATACTCAGGGCAGCTCCACTACCATCAACGCTACTGGAAGACCCAGTGCTGGCAGCCACCGGGGGGGGGGCTAACTGGGATTGGCTGCCCTCCGCTCTTCTACATGGGTGACCTCAATGACCCCCTGCGGGTGGGGCCCTTAGTGCCAACGTTTGAACGTCTGTCGTTATGCTCTTGGAACATTAGTGGGGTTGTTCATAAGTTT
This sequence comes from Pleurodeles waltl, assembly GCF_031143425.1. NCBI lineage: Eukaryota > Metazoa > Chordata > Amphibia > Caudata > Salamandridae > Pleurodeles > Pleurodeles waltl. The sequence continues at coordinate 3,404,840 of NC_090444.1, read as the reverse complement.
GACTCGGTTGATTGAATATCTTTTCTAAATAGCTATGATGTAATCACCTTGCAGGAAACATGGGCTGAGGTCAGCTGTCCATTGTCGGGGTAATTAGAAATATGGAAATCCGCCCATAGAAAGAGTAAGAATGGCCGTGCTGGGGAGGGGTGGCATTTATGTTGCTGTCAAACTAAAAGGGTGTATTTCGACACTGGCTTGAGAAGAAAATTAAATCCAGGGGATTGTGATTAGAAACTGGAGCTCTCAGCAAACTCTCATTGTGATAAATGTTTAATAATGCAGATTGTAAGAGGCCTAGTTGGAGAATATCTGTGTGCTGATTACCTTATAACTGGGGATTTTAGTACAAACTTGTTTCAGGATACTTCCGAAGCTTTTGAAGGTCCTGATCTTTGTAACTGTCAGTTAGTTCCTGAACAGCTGAGACCCCGGGACTGCCCGCACAGTCCCCTGGGAGAGTACATGGTAATGCATCTACATAGTATAGGTTTCAAAGTTCTGAATAGCCGTTCGCACGACGATGCTTCTTCAAGTTGGACAAGATTAGATGGACAAACTTATTCCTATTTGGACTATAATATCCTTTCATTGAGAAGTTTTTGATTTCTACCCAGTGTGAGTGTGATCACTGCCTCAAGATTATAACCATAAAATATAGTTTTCATTTCCATGAAGTTGCGTGGGCTGTGGTGTTTGTTCCTAGCCAGTAAAACATATAAAATGGAACCCTTCTATTAGTGGTATAGTAATGGCTGAATGTGTAAACTTCCTTGATTCTGAAGGATCTGGTTGTGTGTCCCCAATTAAGTTATTGGATACATCTCTCTCCTTTCTTATGGTCAATGTTTCGTTAACCCGCACAAAACTTTACTTCACTTTTGCCCTTTGTTATTTCTAGGGAAACTCATAGTTTAAAGAAAGCGCATAACAGATTGGCAAGGGTAATTAGGAAGAGCCCTAATTTTGAGGGTCTACTAATCATGTTCAAGAAACTGTGGAAAGATTATAAGAAGGCTGTGTAAGATGACCATCAGAGACATTCTAATCGGTTTTGAGCCAAATTTATAAGTGCGACCAAGGATCCAAATTCAAGAAGATTTTGGCTCCTTATTAATAATTTAACAAATAATCAGAGGGGCCTTGGTACTGTTAATATCTTGGAGGGCGACTGGACAGCCTATTTGGTTAGACACTTCTCAGTAAGTGAGCTTGATGGGAATCTGTTGAGTGTGGGGGTTTACTCCACCACAGCAGTTCCGGTCAAGCTTCTATCTTGGCCTGCTGTGTCCGTGCTCTTTCTCCCTGAAGGGAAGATCTTTTCTCTGCCTCGTCTTCTCTGTATAATTGCTAAGGCAAAGCGAGATAGAGCTCCAGATCCTAACGGTCTCCCACAGATGCTGTTCAAACAGGATACTTCCTTTAGGGCAGTTAATCTTGCACATCTATTTGAGTATTGTCTTTTGACTTCAAAATTTCCTGAGCCCTGGCATGGCACAATACTTCATCCACTATATAAAACTGATTTAAAGTCTGATCCAGTTAACTTCAGGTTGACAGCCTTGCTTGATAACGAGGCCATGTTCTATGCAAGTCATCTGTTGCAAGAGCTTCGTGCCTGGGCAGAACTGAAGGGATTAATCCCAATGTCCAAACAGGGTTTTCTGCTGCTTCTCGTACATCTACAAATCTATTAGCCCTATCTATTTTGGTAGATAGGGCATTTCTATCAGGCTCTGTCTTGTATTGCTGTTTTATTGATTTTAAGGCAGCCTTCGATCGGATTCCCAGGAGCGCCCTGTGGGCTGAATTACAAAACTGGGGAACTCCATCGTTCCTTTCGGGTGCCATTATATAACTACACAGAGACACCTGGGTCCATATTAAATTAGGAGATGGTTGTTCTCTTTCCAGGAACATTTTCACCGGTCATGGTGTGAAGTGTGCTTGAGCCCCTCCTCTTTAATCTATTTATTTCATATTTGTCATCGGCTCTCAATGCTGTCAATTCTCATCCCTCGAAGATCGGTGGTCTTAGGCTTAGCCAATTGCTCTATGCTGATGACCTAGCAATGTTTAGCTATACCAAGATTGGCCTTCAAAAATTGCTTAACCAACTTGCATCTTATAGAGTCGCGAACCAATTGGAAGTTAATCTGCTCAAAACCAGAGTGGTCTCCTTTGGCAGGAAAAGGCATCTGGGAATCGGCTGCTACTATCAGAGTAGTAAACTTGTTTTAGACCAGTCTTATAAATATCTAGGGGTGCATCTTGATTCCAGGGATAGTTTTGTTAGGCGCAGGAAGGATATTGAAGTTAAAGTTAAATCCTACCCTATCCTGCCAAAGTACTGGAGAAACCAATCAACGTACAACTACGGAATTTCATTGAGGCCAACAACTCCCTGGACAGCTCCTAGTCTGGTTTCTGCAGCAACCACAGCACAGCGACAGCCCTCCTGGCAGCCACCGAAGACATCCGATTACTCCTAGACGGAGGCCACACCACAGCGCTCACACTCCTTAACCTCTCAGCAGCTTTTGACATGGTTTCTCACATTACCATGCACACCAGACTCCACAACATTGGAATCTGCGTAAGAGCCCTGGAATGGATCCCCTCCTTCCCCTCTGGGAGAAGGCAGATATACAGACTCCTGCCGTGTACATCCAGACCAACAGGAGTCAACTGCAATGTCCCCTAACTGAGCCCCACACTGTTCAACGTATACATGGCCCCCCTCGCATCCATAGTCAGAAGCCACGGTATGAAAATTGTATCATATGCTGATGACACACACCTCATCATATCTGTCACCGAAGACCCAGACACTGTCAAAAGGAACTTCCACTCAGGAATGGAAGCCGCCGCCACCTGGAGGAGACAAAGCTGCCTCAAGCTCAACTCCGACAAGACTGAGCACCTCATCTTCAAAAATGCCACCTCAGCTTGGGATGACTCCTGGCGGCACACATCCCTCAGTGGCCCCCGCACCGACTGAGCATGCACGCAACCTAGGCATCGTCCTCGACTCCTCCCTACCCATGACCCACCACGTAAACTCAGTCGCCTCCTCCTGCTGGCACACACTTCGCAAACTTTGGAAGATATTCAGATGGATCCAAGCAGACTGTTGCAGGACAGTCACCCACGCCTTAGTCACTAACAATCTCGACTACGGCAATGCCCTCTACGCCGGCACCTCAACTAGAAACATCAAAAAACTACAACTCATCCAGAACCCACTGCCAGACTCATTCTGGACCTCCTTCTTCGAGAACACATCTCCCAACATCTCAGGACCCTCCACTGGCTACCGGTCGAGAAGAGAATCACCTTCAAGCTACTCACCCACACATTCAAGGTCATATACAATGCAGTACCAGCCTACCTGTACCACTGTGCCTCCTTCCACAACCCCGCCAGATCTCTCCACTCCATCGACATGGCCCTGGCCACCATCCTTCGCATCCCCAAAACCACCACCGGAGGACGATCCTTCATCTACATTGCAGCAAAGAGCTAGAACAACCTCCCCCTGCACCTCAGACAAAGCCCGTTGCTCACTATCTTCAGGAAGAACCTCAAGACGTGGCTCTTGGAGTGAAGACCTCCCCCCAGTGCCTTGAGACCCTCAGGGGTGAGTACCCGCACTTTGCAAAAACTGATTGATTGATTGAAAGCTGTGGCTCTGAGAGTGGCTTTTTCTAAATTATTTAAAGCTTTTAAGGGTCTGAATCTACCCCCATTAATGCAAGTTATGAGGGTAAAGATTACTCCTTCATTGTCTTATGGCCAGGAGATTTTGCTGGGTAAAGGCTCATGTCTGTTAAACAGGCTGGTCAACAAGATTTACAAGAGGTTTTACCATGTGCCTCGACTTGCTTCTCCTGCCCAGGTGCGGTTAGAATTTGAGCTTTTGGATCAGCAGGCAGTAGGTGCTGGTGCCTTCTTGCAGCTTTTTCATAAGTTATGCCGGGCAACAGTAGGTAGTTTGGGGTCAGTTCTGTGGCTGGAAATTAGTGCGCCTGAAGTGAAGGGGTCTCATTACCACTTTCTGGCTGATTGTGAATGGCGATTGAAAGCTGAGGACCTCTGGGACAGTAACATGCCCCATCATGTTTTTTAAACTGTGTGTTAAAAAGACTATTCAGCTACGCTTGTATCACTCTGATCGATCTCTCCTTGCCAGAAGTAAGCATGCCTGGTTGGTAGTTAACTCATTTCAGCCAGGTACTCCAGTTGGCTATCTTTCCTGCTCATACGGCATTCATCTGGAAAAGGCATTTATGGCTTTAAGGATGGGCGATTGGGTTTTTCTGAAGCATTTACCCACATGGCGGTTGAAACCAGAAGTGGGTGTGATGTGTAGGGGTTGTGGCAGCTCTTCTCAAGGAGCATAGATCTCTGCTTCAGAGCAAGTGGAATGAATTTGGGATCTGCTCCTATCGGCAGGCTATTTTTATGTCCTGGATCCTGTGAACTCAATGCTGAACGTTCCGTTGACCAAATTCATTAAAGCTGCTCAGGTCAAATTTATTAGGGGCACTGCGAGCAGTGGATAACGATGTCTGAAATATACTTCCGCTCTTTCTCCTTTGGTTTTGGATTAACTTTGTTTTAACCTTGCACTATGGGTTTTGATGCCTGTTGGTAGTTAATTTATGAACAGTCAATGCACCTAAGCACTTTCAGGGCCTTGACTATCTTTGGTCCCTCGTTTATTATTCATTAGGTGGGTTCCGGCTTGTGAAGGCCCGGTCATATCTCAATTGTAGATCATGCAATACTACTATGGGAATTAATTTTATTGATGTTAACATATACAAATTATTGAGTATTTTAGTATGCATTTAATGTCTGATTTTTTTCAGTTGTATGTGCAGCTTGGGCTTGTTATTCTGTGTAAATGTATCATGGATTGATTTTCGTTTTATTTGTATTGGATTTTATCATCTATGCAATAAACTATTCAGCAGAACTGGCCACTCTACTAGACTCTGTGCACAACCTCAGCCAGTGATCTTGACACAATACACAACATTTAAGTGTTAGGCACAGCTCAGGATTCAGTAGGATGCTAGGGCCTACCAGAGCCCTTTTATTTCACAGCTGCCATCTTGAGCCACCAACCCAGGAGCTGGTACTTTTATGAAAAAACATATTGTCTTGTTTTGTCTTTATTTGAAAATATGGTTTAGATGCAGAGGTTTTAATTTATTATTTGTTTGAGCTGGACAAGGATTTTCTTTTAAATGGACAGAATTTAGAGTGCTTACTTTTAAAGTTATGATGAATATTGTTACTATGCAAGGTTAAAAGTTAGTATAACTAAGCAGTCTAAATGTGAAATAATATTTAAACTGCGTGTACCTTTTATTGAAAGCTAGCACTCATTTCTTTACTTAATAATTCTTCCTTATTTAGAGAATTTGCTAGTGAGTGAACTTATCTTATTGCGCTGAAAATTGGCTCTTATACTGAGTTTTCAAAAACAAGTAAAGCCTTGCTAGCTAACAGTTGTCTCTTATACATTCTCTCCACCATTTCACTGCATTGTTTGTTTTGACTCTCTGACTAGTAAGTTCTTGTAGCAAATCCAGCAAGGTATTTGATGCAAAAATATAATAGAGAAGAGTCTGGTGTGAGCTAGTATGTACCCAAGTGGACTGAAGCCAGAGGTAGTCCACCTATTGATCATGCCCCTGGTCCTAAAGGCATTGGAAGAACGTACTTATGCCAATATGGAGATATTCTGACGTCTGGGTTTGTAAGGAGCCTGTAAGGACTGCTATATGTTGCTTTTAGCCAGGCACCATGGTTAGCAGCATTAACCATTAAATGCAGGAATCTAAATGAGTTGATAAAACATATTGCCCTGGGAAGGATTTGAAACAAAACCAGTACGCTGCATCACTATAAGAAGATATGAAACACAAAACTGAATAGAAGAAACATACGAAATTAGCATGCTGTAGAATGGCTTTGTACATTTTACTGAAGCTTTTCATGGTTGTCCATATTTAGTATTTTTAGCCACTGAAGCTGCTCATGGCATGGCCATGGTTGTCCATATTTAGCAAATTTAGTGGAAATGGCAGAGTGTGGCGCTGCACCAAAATAGGCAGTGCAGTGCTGCGTCACTCCAGAAATGCAGGGATGTGCCGCATTTAGGCTAATACAATGTACCCATGTGTTTCCCCTAGCGCTGGCACTAAATTTAGGTGCCTAGCCACAAGGCATTGTGCAAGGGTGCCTGGGTTGCAGAGAATGACTGTTTATGTGTAGGAAGGTGTTCCTGCACATAAACAATCAAGAATGCTGATTTGTTACTTCTATGTGTGTTGCAGAATGCAGCACACATAGAAGTAGCAAATTGTCATTATTTAATGATTGTTTACGTGCAGGAAGGGACACCTTCCTGCACATAAACACACGTTCATGATGTTTTGCTCTCTCTATGCACTGGGCCTCAGGATGCGGGTATGTATGCCTGCATAATATCTCGCTGCGTGTCACATGACACACTCCAATGCGCACCCATTGGATTAAAAAGAACATTTAAAAAGAGCAACCCAGTAAAATATAAGACTATAATGACATTGTCTTTCTAGTTCGTTAATAATACTTGTCATGTCGAACATTTTTGCATTGTTTGTAATCCCTGTGTTTGTTGAGTGTCTTCAGTCACAGTTGTCTCTTATACATTCTCTCCACCATTTCACTGCATTGTTTGTTTTGACTCTCTGGCTAGTAAGTTCCTGTAGCAAACCCAGCAAGGTATTTGATGCAAAAATATAATAGAGAAGAGTCTGGTGTGAGCTAGTATGTACCCAAGTGGACTGAAGCCAGAGGTAGTCCACCTATTGATCATGCCCCTGGTCCTAAAGGCATTGGAAGAACGTACTTATGCCAATATGGAGATATTCTGACGTCTGGGTTTGTAAGGAGCCTGTAAGGACTGCTATATGTTGCTTTTACCCAGGCACCATTGTTAGCAGCATTAACAATTAAATGCAGGAATCTAAATGAGTTGATAAAACATATTGCCCTGGGAAGGATTTAAAATATGTATGGCTTTGTACATTTTACTGAAGCATTTCACAGTTGTCCATATTTATTATTTTTAGCCACTAAAGCTGGCCATAGCATGGCCATGGTTGTCCATATTTAGTAAATTTAGTGGAAAGTGGCGCGGCGTGGCGCTGCACCAAAATAGGCAGTGCGGTGCTGCGTCACTCCAGAAATGTAGGGATGTGCCATATTTAGGCTAATGCAATGTACCAATGTGTTTCCCCTAGCGCTGGCACTAAATGTAGGTGCCTAGTGCCAAGGCAGGCACCCTTGCACCATGGTGCAAGGGTGCCTGGGTTGCAGAGGATGATTGTTTATGTGTAGGAAGGTGTTCCTGCACATAAACAATCAAGAATGCTGATTTGTTACTTTTATATGTGTTGCAGAATGCAGCACACATATAAGTAGAAAATTGTCATTATTTAATGATTGTTTACATGCAGGAAGGGACACCTTCCTGCACATAAACACACATTCATGGTGTTTTGCTCTCTCTATGTGGGCTGCATTCTGCAGCCCACATAGAAAAAGCAAAAACAAGGAGAAATAAAAGTATTTCTCCTCGTTGTGTTATGTTAACACCACACCTAGGGTGGCGATAGTTTTTGGTGCTGCCTCAGATTTACGTTTCCTTGTAAATCTGGGGCAGCATAAAAAGGAATGAATGTTGCAGTGGAATATCCACTGCATCACCCATTGCACACCCCTTTGCTGCAGAAAACTGCGCGGGAGGAGCTCATATTTACAAGGCGGTGTTAAGCCACAAAAAGTTGCTCAGCGCTGCCTTGTGAATATGGGGCAGGGCACAGTGCCACCAAAGGATCACAAAAAGTGATGCTCCAGTGACGCTAGGGGCTTATAAATATGCCCCTTAGTCCTTTGATGGTGAGGATAATCATGTGATGTAGTGGTAGTCTGTGGTGGCACTTCAGCTTGAGTTATATTAGTCCTTGCCCGAACATATCTAGGTTTGCTGGACTTTCTGCAATTAAAGTCATCAACACAGTCACCAACCATACCCCCAGGGCCTGGGCTGTCACATCCTTCTGGAGGGTCACCACACCACATTCTAAATGTGGATGAATTCCTGTGTACCTGGCCACTGTCTCCTCTCAAAGTGATCTTTTTAGTTACTGTCAATGGGCTCTTCTCAAATGGGAGGTGCAATTTGCCACCACTTTGCCTGCTGCCCAGGTCACCAAAGGTATTTCTACAAACTCTATGTAGATTTTTGTGAATTCCTGCATAGTATTGAATAATGTAAAGAAAGAAAAAGCAGAGACTGGGCAATCATTTATTGGGTGTTATGATTTTGTGCCAGCAGATGGTGACTGTTAGCTCACACAACTTCCTCTAAAGTTTGCCTTGTACTGCTCTGTTTTGCAACCCTGGGAGAGTCAAGCACTACAGTGGGGTGCTTGGTTCCCAGTGAGGAGGTAATTGTAGCGTTACTACTTGAGCAGGCCTCGAGTCTTGCACAGCTAATAGCTCAGTTTTCCTTACATGTTTACATTCACATGCTGTGGAGAAGTAACAAAGAACTTGGCATTACATGTTGTGTCAGCATGGGACACAGAGCAATTGAATACCCTTTCCAAACAAAGACTTGTGACTCCCCTGAGGCAAATCTTATTACTTCAGGATGCTGTAGGGGCAGCTGGGGTTTCAGATTACTGAATTTTCTCTTGCTCATCAAACTAATCAATAATCCGGTGTCTATCAATGGCATTATCAGTGTGCCCAGCAAACAGATTTGGCTTGTTGGTCTTAGCTTTTCAGGATGTTCCAGGATCCTGATCGAGCAGAAGTCGAAGAATATTTTGTCTTTGTCCCCTTCTTCCTGGCTGCCATGTGTGGAAGAAAGCTCCCAGCTGGGTGCTGTCATCTTGGTGGTTGTTGCTAAGGTACAAGCTTCATGGCCGTGGGAGGTTCCCGACGCACTTGGAGCTGTCGTGTGACAGCCCCCCACAGACTCTTGCAAAATCATTGGGGCATTGGCAATTCAAGCAGGATTTACCACTTGCAGGGCACTGCTGAATGGGAGGCACCAGAAACTTCCAATATCCACATACCCTTCCTGCCGGTGTGTCAAAGCAAGACATGTGTATGTAGCCTGTGTGACAAGATATTGTCAATGAGGGATCATATCATAACCTTGTCATTAATTCAGCCAGAAGGGTGGGATACCCCCCAAAAATGAAAGTCTTATCTGTCCATTAATGTATGCTAAACGTGAACCTTCGGAGCTGTAACAGGCTCTGAGTCTTTGGATATTGCATGTGGCCATCCAATATAGTAAAGCAGTGATACCACACCTCGTGGGACTCGTCATTGACTGGCTCAAGCAATGGAGCCACCTCTGGGCTCCAATGTTTCCTAGTTGAGTGTGCTATGTGTGGAGTTGGCCTGAGGTTTCTGTCTGGAACTGTCAGTGAATAACTGGTGCTATTGGTGCATTGAGGCAGGGGGCACTCCCACGCTGGTGGGCACAATTTCATCAGGGCTTGTGCTGTTCCTGGCTGGGGATTGCACAGATCATGCGCTGCATGGATGTTTGTTGCTGCCAGAGTGCCACAGACACCTTGACATGGACATCTTTGTCGCCAATGTTATGCCTCGTTGCAGGGTGTTGCATGCACCAATAAAGAAGGTGGAGACATGGAATGCTGGGGAGAGCAGCATGAGGCGCCTCAGAACTGCGATCATTTCCCACTTCAACAATGCGCTTGGCCTCAGGATGCGGGTATGTATGCCTGCATAATACCCCGCTGAGTGTCACATGACACACTAAAATGCGCATTGGATTAAAAAGTATATTTGAAAAGAGCAACACAGTAAAATATAAGACTATAATGACATTGTCTTTCTAGTTCGTTAATAATACTTGTCATGTCGAATATTTTTGCATTTTTTGTAATCCCTGTGTTTGTTGAGTGTCTTCAGTCACAAAAGCTTTATTGTCCGATGCACAAGTTAAACATAACTTAAGTACACCACAGGATCAGCAGGGCATCACATGCTTCTGCAGTGGAAAAGGAAGGCCACAGTCCTTTCAAAATGGAACAATAGGCTGGAACTGAGACTCCAACACTCAGATGTTATTGAAGGATTATTTTTCACTACATAGTGTAGCTACAGTTGTGAACCAGGGTACATATAAAACAAATATTTTGTACTGTTTTTGCAGCTATCCCTACTGTGATGCCAGCTTATTATTGTCTTTAGAATTTGAGTAGATTCCACTCTTTCCTCAGGTCATCTGGTAGCTAATTTCTCTGAATTGCTGCAGCAACCTAGAACGCTTAGCAGAGCACTCAGATCGAGGGACCACCTTTAGATATTACAGTAGCTGATGGGTGATACAGTTTAAAATATTTCCAAGAAGAGAGCAGGTTTGGTGAAAACACAACTCGGGGCACCAAGCAAAGTGAATTAAAATATTGCTCTACCTTGCAGGAAGCCAATGGAGGGAGGCTAGAGCATGCAACATATAATTTCTCGTTTGTAATGCCAAAGCCAGTCTGGCAGCATAGTTTTGGGCTAACTGAAGCCTGTGAATTTAGTAAACATAATGGTCAAGGGAAACAGAATTACAATAATTTAAATGAGCCAATAAGAAGGTGTTCATTATCATGACCTTAAGATGAGACATACATTTCTCTTCCATGGATATTAGCTCAAGGAAACATGAATTGACCACAGACTTGACTCGGACAAGCATGGATAATCGGAATCAAATTTCATTCCCATACTGGATATCGAAATCTCTTTGGGACTCATAGTAGTGGGCCATAAAGTAAGGTACCATAGGAGTTGGGTCTCAAAGAGCAGAGTATCTCAGTCTCATTGTCATTCATCTCCAGATGGTAGTGATAACTATATTGTTCACCTTGTAACATTCCAAAGTGAAGTTGAGAGGCAATACCTCTCGAATCATTATAGATCTTTCATACAATCTGAGCATTGCGTACATAAAACATACATGCATACATACATAAATGAACCAACATTGTGGAACTAAATCAACTAGGTTAGGGTAAAGGTGGACAAAATAAATAATGGGAGGGGCAAGGATAGATGAGGAAGGACCCAACAGAATAATGATCTGTCAGATAAAGATGATCCAAACTTTTCTAGGAACAATTTTCCAGGCAAGAAACTATGAAATTGTGGCCATGCATGACCAACATCACAACATCTTTTGAACGATCTAATAGGATCAGATGGTTTACAGTGTTGAAGGCAAAATCAGGGAAGCAGGAAGGATTGCATCTGTACTCTGGCGTAGCACATTCTCTGTTTTAATTCCCACTACCTGTGTACTGCTTCTGAACATATCTAGTTTGAAGACAGTGCAGTACGTTCTTGGCTTGGACATATGCTAATGCAGTGATTCAGAACAGTTTCAATTTAGTACTTCAGATCATATCAGTGCATTGAGAAGTATTTTTCAAAAGTGATAGTTTTCTAACCTGAATTCACAAATATTCATTTTCCCCCACCCTGACAGCAATGCTAATAGTGTACTGAAAGGCAGGTCACATGCTATGTGCACACTTTATGTGGCCTGAGTTTCTATCATACACTAACAACATTGCGATTTATTAATTCAAAGATAGGAGACGGTTTTGTGCAGCACCCATCATGAAGTCATGTATTTTGAGGTCCACATGTGTGAAAATGTAAAAAAAGGAGTAAAAGCAAAATAAAAAAAAATGCTTAGTTTCACACAACAATTTGAATAAGTGGAGAAGCTGGGGTTAATCTCAAGTTTTTAGTTTCACATTGTGCAATTTATACACTATGGTGGTCATTTTGAATTTGGCAGTCTTTTACAGAGACACTCGAAGCTGTGGGCGCCAGAAGACCACCCTATTATGAGTACGAAAGGATTTCCGGCACAATTTGGGCAGAAATCCTTCAGCAGTCTTGCTGGCAGTTAGTGGCGCAGAGGCGGTGCCATGCCAAAAGGACTCCGCCTGCTGCATTACAAGCAGTAATATGGTGTGGCGATGTCCCGATGTGGGGGCACTGATGACTGTGGAAACACTAGGACCCATTCCCTGGTGGACGACCTCCTCGCCGGACAATATAAGCCAGTCGTCTGACAGGGGAGGGGAGTGGGAGTGTGGGGGGTGTTGTGTGTGCATGTGTGAGTAGGTGAATGTCTGCATGTGTGTATGCGTGTCTGTATGCGTGTGTGAATGTAAATGTGTGCGTGTGTGAGTAGGTGTATATCTTCATGTGTGTATGCATGTGTGCATGCGTGTGTGAATGTAAGTGTGAATGCGTGTGTGATTGTTGAAGTGAGTGCGTTCTGGAATGTTTGTAAGAATGCGTGTCTGTTGGTGCGAGTGAATGAGAGTATGTATGCGTGTTGATGAATGTGTGTAAGCAGGGTGCGCGTGGATGTGTGTGTATGCAGAGAGGGTGGTGGAAGGAGGAGTTGTGGGAGGGGGATGGTGTCATTGAAGTGGGTGGGGTAGGCGGTGCTGTCATGGAATGGGGAGTGGGGGAGGGGGTGCTGTCATAGAAGGTGGGTAAATGGAAAGGGGTGCTGTCATGGAAAGGGGGGTGGGGTATTGTAGTTGCAGGGGGGTGTTGGGGGAGTCATCTGCCGGTGACAGGAAAATAATTTCCTGTCACCAGCAGCCTTTCCGCCAGGGTGTTTGTGGAAGTGCTACTGCTGTGGAAACCCTGGCAGAAACCCAACTCATAATACCGCTGGATGTCTTAATCTGTCCTCTGACCCAGCTGTCCTACCGCCCTGGCAGTACTAGCGGAGATATGGCGGTTTGGCAGAAGCCAAACTGCCACACTCGTAATGTGGCAGTCTTCACCTCCAGTCCATTGGTAGTGAGACTGCCACCGCAGCAGGTCGTAATGAGGGCCTAGATGTATATACCTCATTTCCCTTACACCCACTTTACCACCAACCCCTCTCCAATTCCAAGCTCAGCCTGAACCAGGGCCTTAAATTTTGTAATATTGTCAAAAATAAATTGTTGATCCTGACCAACGATATGCAAGGGTGTAGCAACATTTGTCTCCGATGCCTCCAGGGACTGAGATGCAGGGTTCCCTCAAATCGGCACTGCTGCATTGTCTAACTGTATTTTTGTCTGTGTAGTTGCATCAGACACACCGTGCCTGGGCCCCAGCTGAAGTTTGTTCTCCTTAGCTAACATGTTATAACCTCCATGATTAAGATAGATCTCCTTACCCATCTGCATGGAGTCCAGGTTTAAACATGTATCTTGGGCTGCTACAGAAGAAAGATGTAGGTATTTCCTCCAAAGGCGCAAAATTGGTGCATGAGTTCAAGGACGCCTTCTCTTGGTGAGCGCTATTTCAGTACTTATGACCTCGACTGCCCTCTCCATCATCCGACCAATTGAAGTGCACTTCAGTGGGAGAGCGAAACACCAGATGCTTTCCACGTTTCCCATAGAAAACTATAAAGCAAAGTGGTAAAGGTCAAACAGCAGGTAGGCAAACACCTCCACCCTCTCCCTTATTAACAGATTACAAGTTTTGAAAGAGTCAAGCAACAGTGGAGCAATAATAAAGACGGAAATGTATTTCTTTAACCTTTAAAGTTGGTGTGAGAAAGTAGTCTCTTTCTAGCATGGTTACCCACATTTTTGCCCTGTTTGTCAGTGTGTTTTTAGTGTCTCACTGGGATCCTGCTAGCCAGGACCTCAGTGCTCATAGTTTGTGGCCTATGCATGTTGTCAGTATGCTTGAATGTGTCACTGGAGTTCTGCTAACCAGAACTCCAGTGCTTATGCTCTCTTTGTGTACCAAATTTGTCATAATAGTTTAGTTACTTCATATTCCAATTCTGATTGGCACACTGAACCCCCATTTTAAGTCCCTAGTATATGGTACCTAGGTACCCAGGGCATTGGGGTTCCAGGAGATCCTTATGGGCTGCAGCATTTCTTTTGCCACCCATAAGGAGCTCATACAAACCTTTCTTCAGCACTGCCACTGCAGCCTGAGTGAAATAGTGCACACACTATTTCACAGCCATTATTCACGGCACCAGGTAACTCATAAGTCACCTATATGTCTAACCTTCATTTACGGAAGGGTAGGTGTAAAGTTACTGTGTGTGAGGACATCCTTGCACTAGCAAAGGTGCCCCCACGTTGTCCAGGGCCAATTCCCCGGACTTTTTGAGTGCGGGCACACCATTATAAGCGTACACTACATATATGTCAATATATATATGTAGCTTCACAATGGTAACTCCGAATATGGCCATGTGAGGTGTTTAAGATTGTGAAATTGAATCCCCAAACCAAATATGGTATTGGGGGACCAATCCCATGCATCCAGCGGGCTCCAACATGGACCTCCAGTACTGCCAAACCAGCTCTCTGCGGTTTCCACTGCAGCCCCAGCTGCTGGCACCTCACAGACAGGTTTTCACCCTCCTGGGCATTGAGCAGTTCAATCCCAGGAAGGCAGAACAATGCATTTCCTTTAGGAGAAGGGTGTTACACCCTCTCCTATTGGAAATAGGTGTTACTGGCATGGGAGGGGTATCCTCCCAGAGCCTCTTGAAACGCTTTGAAGGGCACAAACGGTGCCCTCCTTGCATAATCCAGTCTACACCGGTTCAGGGACCCTCAGTTTCTGCTCTGGACAAAGGAAAGGGGAATGACCACTCTCCTGTCCATCACCACCCTAGGGGTGGTGCTCAGAGCTCCTCCAGAGGGTTAGCCATCTTGGATTCCAAGGTGTGGGGACCCTCTGGAAGCCTCTGAGTGGCCAGTGACAGCAGGTGACTTGAGACCCCTCCTGATAGGTGCATACCTGGGTAGGTAGCCAATCCCTATCTCAGGGCTATTTAGGGTCTCTCCTCTGGGTGTTTCCTCAGATTCGGTTTGCAAGATTCCTCCAGGCCTCCTCTGCATCCTCTGCTTCAGCTTCTGGCCGTCGGATCAACCGCAGACTGCTCCAGGAACCGCTGTAACTGCAGCAAAGTATCCAGGAAGACTCCTGTGACCAGCAACTTTAGCTTCAGCCAGCAATTGCAACAGTTTCCAAAGTATGCATGCTCTGAGGACTGCCTGTCTTCGCCCTGCAGCAGAAGAACCAAAGGAATCTCTTGTGGAGTGAAGGAGTCACTTCCCTGCCTCAGCAGGCACCTCTCTGCAATGATGACTGGTACTCTGTTACTTCTCTCCTGTCGACGAGCATGTTCCCTGGAACACAGGTGGTGGACCAAAGTGATCCTGACTATCCAAAGGTACAGCTGTCCAAATTTGTTGGAGGTAAGAGCTTGCCTTCCCGTGCAGCGACAGTACCCCAGTGCACTGCGTCTTCTTCAGCTCCTTGGGGTTCTGTGCACTTCTTCCAAAAGTTCTTCATGCACAGCATAGCCCAGGTCCCCAGCACTCCATCCTGTGACACACAGCTCTCTGAGTTGTTCTCCGGTGGTGTGGGATCCTCCTGTGTTGTTCTGCGATGATCGTACTTTGCAACTCCTTTGTCTCTGTGTCCTTGGACTCCCGTGAGTGCTGCCTGGTCTTCTGAGGGCTCCCTGAAGTGCTGATTGACCCCTCTGTCTCCTCAGTCTATGTTGAGACCCCCAGGTCCCTCCTGGGTCCAGGTACCTCTTCCTTGACACCAAACGCGTACTTGCTTGAACCAAGGCTTGTTGGTGGAATCCCGCAATGCAAACAGCCTGCATCCAATGATTTGACGTAGGACATCTCTTGCACCAAGCAGGAACCTGCAGCTATATCCTTTGGTGCATTTCTGTACTTTTCTTCCAATCGGAGAATCCACTTTTGCACCTTCTTCCAGGTGGGCAGGGGCTCCTGTTCTTCCTGGACTCTTCTTTGACTCCTGGACTTGGTCTCCTCTCTCCACAGGTCTTCATGTTCAGGAATCCATTGTTGGCTTCCAATCTTGCTTTGTTCTTGCATAATTCTTCATCATGACTTGTAGTGTGTTCTGAGGAAACTTGCTGTACCTTACTCCTGCTTTCCTGGGCTCTGGGGTGGGGTACTTTACTTACCTTTGGTGTTTTACACTCCCAGCACCCCTCTACACACTACACTTGCCTAGGGGGGAATTCAACATGTGCCTTACACTATTTTAGTATAAGGTTTGTGTTGCCCCTAGGCCCGCTGCAACCTTTGTATTTTTCACTGTTTGCACTATTCTATGACTGCTAACTTACCTGATTTTGGTTACTAGTATATATATTGTGTATAATAAGAGTATTGCCTCTGAGATATTTTTGGCCTTGTTTCACTGAGTATTGTCTTTTATTGTGCATAAGTTCTGTGTGACTATAGTGGTATTGCAAGAGCTTTGCATGTCTCCTAGTTCGGCTTTGGGTGCTCTGCTACAGCTACCCCTAGACAGCCTAAGCTGCTAGACACTGCCTACATTTCACTAATAAGGGATAACGGGACCTGGTATAAGGTACCTTAGGTACCCACTACAAACCAGGCCAACCTCCTACAGTTGGGGCCAAAGAGAGTGGGCCAGCCAGGCCTTTTGCAGGTGCAGCCCCCAGGCAGACCCACATTTAGCCTGGTCTTTGAACTTGCATGCACTGTAGGAATCTAAATGCACTTATTGAGCTGCAGCAGCCAGCCGCGCGTACAGGTGAAAGGTTGTCTGGGGCTTGTGGTCTCCCCTCCCAGCCTCCTCCAACAAAGTCAACCTGTCCTGTGCTAATGTCTGATAGTAAAACACTATCTCTAGCTACGTTGTCAAATAAGGCAGATGTAAGGTCCGATGATAGATGGGTAGGCTTACAAAGTCAAGCAAGGGTTTCTTTAGAAAAGGAGTTATAGAGGCAAATTAAAACTAATGTGAACCACTCCAGATGTTAAGGAAGTATGTTTGATGGGGGCTATTCATGAAGACTGTAAATGTATTAAATAGGTAACCAACCCTATCAGCTAAAGAATACGCAGGTCTAGTGGCTGAAGGATAAGCATTAGATTTGTAAAGTGGGTGTTACAATCTATTAAAATAACCACCCAATGTTTGAAGTTAAAGTGGATGTTTGGAAACAATTGTGTCCATTTTAAGTGTGTGCATTTTAACTTTTTCCTATAAACAAAAGACAAACCAAATGCTCTCGCACCATGGCAAGCAAGGATGTCCAATCTGAACATCAAGTTTCTATGATACATAAAAAGTTCAATTTGTTTTCCAGTACTAAAAAAAGGTACTATGGACAAACAAAGTGAAGAAAAGCAGCTCATCTGCAGATAAACCTAAATTAATTAAAGACTACGTGGCTTTCTGTTTTAAGGTGTTTTAGGTGGAAAAATGCTTAGAAACATAATGACAACTATGAATTCAAATGGAGCTTCTGGCTTTTGGGTCAAGTGATGGGCAAGGTGTCTAGTTACAGGCAGTCTTGCCTTTGGAGCATCAATGGAGGGTGTTTTAAATAGGCACCTGCAGGTCTTCACATCATGGACCAAGAAATACAACTACAACTAGTGCGTTCTCACAAAATGGCTGCCGCAATTGAAACAAGAGGCATGGAAAACAATAGCAGTTAGGCTGGCGAGTACTTCTCAACAACTTCCAACAGTACATTGAATTACATATTGGCTACACAGACATTACATAGTAAATCATTAAGGGTTCGACATACTAACTTTAGGAATCCTGATTTCCTAGTTGCTGTTCTCTCCGAATTCCATTAGGAGATTGGTATTGCCAATGTATGAAACATTTTTGAGTTTCATTACCGATTCCTAGTGTGTCGCAAACAGACCTTCCTCATGGATGTTAATGAAGTAGGTTGTAATTTGTGACCCATTAGGAATCGCTGCCATCAAGGATGGTGGCAAAGTGGGGTCAGCAGACCACCATGTCGGTGACTGCTTTCTATTAAAGAAATCTTTTGGTTCAAATGCAGCCCGTTTTCATCAAAGGAAAACAGGATGTGTTTAAAAAGCAAAAAGGAAACTTTGCAGTTTAATTTTTTAAGAGTAGACAGTGCCCTTAAAAATATTACTACTTACATTTTGGAAGGGGTCACTTGGGGACACCTTCCCCTCTGCGAATGGGTTACCACTAGTTTTAAATATCACTGTTTTTGCCCGGAATTCGGTTGCAAAAGAGCAATACATAGTATACCAATTTATTATTTGGAAGGGACACCCTAAACATGCCTCGTCCACAAGATCACAAATGCAAAATGTGTTTCAGTAACAAGTTATTGGAACATTTGAAAAAGCATTTTTCCTGCCGGATATTTGTGACTGGAAAAATGCTTTCTACATCTGGCTCTTAATGCAGTAATAATACAAACAACCCATTAACACACTGGTCAGTAACGCTTATGTTACAGCAAGTGGTAGGTATGGACATCATTTAGGGGTTGCCAGGGGTCACAGTTGGGCCCCTGGTTTGCTCCTTGTGACCCCTGGCTCTGCCTTTGCGACCCCTGGCCTCAGAGGTGGCAAAATGAGTGCGTGGAAAACATGGGCGTTGCTTGGGGGACACACTTTCCTGGTTTTCTGTCAATTTGTTACTCCCCAAATAGTGAATAATGTTATTCACTCTGTGTAATAAAAATATAGAACAATTATCTGGAATATGACCCTATCTGGCAGCTAAGTTAAGTAAAAAAAAAATGAAATGTATGTTGTATGCATGCTTGCTGGTCAGAGTGTGTTTATGTGAAAGACAGTGTGTGAATATGTGTGTATATGTGTAAGCATTTCTGTGTTTGTGAGTCAAACTAATGGTCACGTGGTTTGGCATGTGATGACCTTTCTGCTATCCCTGGCATTTTGGTGAATTGATGCCCATGGTGGTAGGGTGGCAGAAAGGTCGAGCTCTAGGGGTCCTGGTGTATTTACTTGTTCAGCCTGCTTTTTATGTCCTTGTTTGCTAATGTATGTGCAGAAATATACTTGAAAACATTCATGCCTTGTTCTTTCAAATTGTCACTAGTGGGCTTTGAATAAATACAAAACGTATCTTCAATTCCATTTCTAATTGTGCAGTTAGCAGCAATCTCTGTATGATTGTGTTTACAAGATTTGGTGGTTTCGTTTAAGGTTGTTGTAAAACCTGTGCAATTGTCACAGTATGGACTGACATACGTCCAAAGCGACCAATCAGATCTCTCTTTTTCTTTAGAATAAGTGTGTCCTTTATACAAGACGAGCATACATTCCCTGCTCCTAAGGGGATATAGGTAGCCATGTTTGTCGTGAAAAAGCTTTGTGAGATGGGAAACCTTTACACAAAAACATATACTGCCATGGATTTAGGCACTGATGAAATGATTAGGTGGTGTGTTGTCTTTACGCATCGTGTTTCCCATTTGTGTTAATCACTGTAGATTGATGTTCAATTCTTTAGACAGCTGACAAATAGTAAATGTAATGTTTCTTTACCTGAAATTCAGCACATGATGCTGGTGGTGTTTATTGTGATTTCTCTACTCCATCCCCTGATTGTAGAAGGTAGATGCTGCTCTTCTGTTCTGTGGTGGCTCAAACATTGGCTGTGTCCCATCAGCTGTCAGGTCTTCAGGACTGAGCTGGGTGCACCCGGAAAATAAAGCATACTTTTTGTAATGCTTTATTTTTTTGATACATAGGTGTCTTTGAATCACAGCTTTTAATTGTGACACTACCTTAATTATTAATCTTTTGTATTTATAATTGCTTCCTTTTCACAGACGTTTTAAAGTGTCAGCAATGTACATGGTAATATGCACAACTCAAAAGTGCTATGCATATTTATTTCAAAATGATGCAGCTAAACTTTAAGATGAACATTATTTTCCAATGGAAAAAAGCCATGTAAAATATATGATAGTAGGTTGGTGATATATGTGTATGTGACATAATTACAAATTACTATACAAGTATGTAAAGCTGATGGATGCTGATAGTCCATATCATAGGTGATATAGTGGGTGTGGAGAACGTATCATACTCCTGCTCACAAACAGAAACACCTCGACCCAAAATAATCACAGCGTGAATCTGCAACACTTTTCAGGGCACTATTTAACCCCTTCGCTGCCAGGCCTTTTCCCCCTCCTGTGCCGAGCCTTTTTTGCCTATTTGGAATAGTTCTGCTTAGGCCCTCATAACTTTTTGTCCACATAAGCTACCCACGCCAAATTTGCATCCTTTTTTTCCAACATCCTATGGATTCTAGAGGTAACCAGACTTTGTGGGTTCCCCTGAAGGAGACCAAGAAATCAGCCAAAATACAGTGAAAACTTTTTTTTTTAATTGGAAAAAAGGGCTGCAGAAAAAGGCTTGTGGTTTTTCCCCTAAAATCACCAGCTTCCCAGCTTTCAGGAACAGGCAGACTTGAATCAGAAAACCCAATTTTTCAACACAATTTTGGCATTTTACTAGGACACACCCCATTTTTGCGATGTTTTATGCCTTCAGCCTCCTTTCAGTCAGTGACAGAAATGGGTGTGAAATCAATGCTGGATCCCAGAAACCTAAACATTTCTGGAAAGTAGACAAAATTCTGAATTCAGCAATGGGTAATTTGTGTAGATCCTACAAGGGTTTCCTGCAGAAAATAACAACTGAAATAAAAAAATATTGAAATTGAGCTGAAAAAAACAGCCATTTTTCTCCACGTTTTACTCTGTAACTTTTTCCTGCAATGTCAGATCTTTTAAAGCAATATACTGTTAAGTCCGCTGGACTCTTCTGGTTACGGGGATATATAGGGCTTGTAGCCAATAAATGAGCTGCACCTTGCAATGGATTTTCATTCTATACCGGGTACACAGCAATTCATTTGCTGAAATATAAAGAGTCAAAAATCGATATCATGAAAACCTTTGTATTTCCAAAATGGGCACAAGATAAGGTGTTGAGGAGCAGTGGTTATTTGCACATCTCTGAATTCTGGGGTGCCCATACGAGCATTACAGGGCATTTCTCAACTGTCTTATATTTGGAAGACACGAGCCGCCTGGACTACGGCAACACCCTCTACGCTGGGACCACCGCCAAACTCCAAAATCGCCTGCAACGCATTGAAAACGCCTCAGCCCGCCTCATCCTCGACGTACCCCGCAACAGCCACATCTCCGCACACCTGAGACACCTGCATTGGCTCCCAGTCAGCAAAAGGATCACCTTCCGACTTCTCACCCACGCACACAAAGCCCTCCACGACAAGGGACCGGAATACCTCAACAGACGGCTCAACTTCTACGTCCCCACCCGCCCCCTCCGCTCCTCTGGCCTCGCACTCGCCGCCGTCCCTCGCATCCGACGCTCCACGGCGGGTGGGAGATCTTTCTCCTTCCTGGCGGCCAAGACCTGGAACTCCCTCCCCACCAGCCTCAGGACCACCCAGGACCACTCCGCTTTCCGGAGACTCCTAAAGACCTGGCTGTTCGAGCAGCGATAACCACCCCCTTTGTCCCTAGCGCCTTGAGACCCGCACGGGTGAGTAGCGCGCTTTATAAATGCTAATGATTTGATTTGGAAGGAAAAATGTAGAGAAAGACAAGGGGCAATAACACTTGTTTTGCTATTCTATGTTCCCCCAAGTCTCCCAATAAAAATGGTACCTCACTTGTGTGGGTAGGCATAGAGCCCGCGACAGGAAATGCCCCAAAACACAACGTGGACATATCACATTTTTCCACAGAAAACAGAGGTGTTTTTTGCAAAGTGCCTACCTCTGGATTTTGGCCTCTAGCTCAGCCGGCACCTAGGGAAACCTACCAAACCTGTGCATTTTTTAAAACTAGAGACCTAGGGAAATCCAAGATGGGGTGACTTGTGGGGCTCTCACCGGTTCTGTTACCCAGAATCCTTTGCAAACCTCCAAATGTGGCTAAAAAATACCTTTTCCTCACATTTTGGTGACAGAAAGTTCTGGAATCTGAGAGGAGACACAAATTTCTTTCCACCCAGCGTTCCCCCAAGTCTCCCGATAAAAATGGTACCTCACTTGTGTGGGTAGGCCTGGTGCCTGCTACAGGAAATGCCCCAAAACACAAAGTGGACACATCACATTTTCTCAAAGAAAACAGTGTTTTTTGCAAAGTGCTTACCTGTGGATTTCGGCCTCTAGCTCAGCCACCACCTGGAGAAACCTACCAAACCTGTGCATTTCGGAAAACTAGAGACCTAGGGGAATCCAAAATGGGGTGACTTGTCAGGCTCTCACCAGGTTCTGTTACCCAGAATCCTTTGCAAACCTCAAAATGTGGGTAAAAAAACACTTTTTCCTCACATTTCGGTGACAGAAAGTTGTGGAATCTGAGAGGAGCCACAAATTTCTTTCCACCCAGCATTCCCCCAAGTCTCCTGATAAAAATGGTACCTCACTTGTGTGGGTAGGCATAGTGCACATGACAAGAAATGCTCCAAAACACAACGTAGACACATCACATTTTTCTACAGAAAACAGAGGTGTTTTTTGCAAAGTGCTTACCTGTGGATTTTGGCCTCTAGCTCAGCCGCCACCTGGGGAAACCTACCAAACCTGTGCATTTCTGAAAACTAGAGACCTAGGGGAATCCAAGATGGGGTGACTTGTTAGGCTCTCACCAGGTTCTGTTACCCAGAATCCTTTGCAAACCTCAAAATGTGGCTAAAAAAACACCTTTTCCTCACATTTCGGTGACAGAAAGTTGTGGAATCTCAGAGGAGCCACAAACTTCTTTCCACCCAGCGTTCACCCAAGTCTCCCGATAAAAATGGTACCTCACTTGTGTGGTTAGGCCTAGTGCCCGCGACAGGAAATGTCCCAATACACAAAGTGGACACATCACATTTTCTCAAAGAAAACAGAGGTGTTTTTTGCAAAGTGCCTACCTGTGGATTTTGGCCTCTAGCTCAGCCGGCACCTAGGGAAACCTACCAAACCTGCGCATTTTTCAAAACTAGAGACCTAGTGGAATCCAAGACGGGGTGACTTGTGGGGCTCTCACCAGGTTCTGTTACCCAGAATCCTGTGCAAACCTTAAAATGTGGCTAAAAAAACACTTTTTCCTCACATTTCGGTGACAGAGAGTCCTGGAATCTGAGAGGAGCCACAAATTTCCTTCCACCCAGCGTTCCCCCAAGTCTCCTGATAAAAATGGTACCTCACTTGTGTGGGGAGGCCTTGTGCTTGCAACAGGAAGTGCCCCAAAACACTATCTGGACACATCGAAATTAGCAAATAGAAAACTACCTGTTTTTGCGGGGGAGGCACCTGCGTTTTTGGTCCTGGGCTCAGCAGCCATCTAAGGAAACCTACCAAACCCAGACATTTCTGAAAACTAGACACCTGAGGGAGTCAAGGGAGGAGTGACTTGCGAGGATCCCCCAATATTTTCTTACCCATAATCCTCAGCAAACGGCAAACCTAGCTAAAAATTCACATTTTTCCCACATTTCTGTTTGGGATCACTGCACCGGGACAAATTTCCTACCACCTAACGTTCCTCTCAGTCTCCCGGTAAAAATGATACCTCACTTGTGTAGGTGGGCCAAGTGTTTGTGAAAGGGAAGAGCCAAAAACACGTCAAAATTGAGGGGGAGCCAAAGTTGGTCCAAAAGGGCAGTTTGAAAAAAAACATTTTTGGGCTGACAAGTGAAGCAGAAATTTTATCGGTATAGATGAGACAATGCTGGGTGGTAGGAATTATGTGGATTACTGCAGATTCTGGAAGGTTCCATCACAAAAATGTGGGAAAAATGTGTGCTTTCCAGCAAAGTTGCAGGTTTGCAGTGCATTGTGGGTAAGGAAATGGTGCGGGGTGCATGTGAATCACACCCCCCTGGAATCAACTAGATGTTTAGTTTTCAGATGTGTCTAGGTCTTGTGGATTTTTGTACATGGCAGCGTCCCAAAGTAAAAAAAAGTGCAGCCCTCACCATTCCAAGTGGGATGATTTTGAGAGTTACCAAGCTCTCATGGCCCAAATGTAAAACAAAACCAAAAATAATCAAATGTCCTCTTGCCATGGGATAAGATGTTTTAGTGTGTGGGGGAGAGCTGAAAGACTGTTAGCCCCTTCAGTTCGGGTGGGGGCATAACCAATCCCATACTGGTTGGTAGCCACCACCCCACTATTTTCTTTTATTTTTTGTATTACCTGGCATCTAGTAGACTTTCTGTCCTCCTGGGGTGGGGATAGGGGATAATTCAAAGAAATATATATGCCTGGTGTCTAGAGCTTTCTGCCCCCGTGGGCAGATCCGCCTAATTATATTAGGCCGATCTGCCTCCAGGGGGGGCAGAAAAGTCCTAAAAATATTTTGTCCCCCACGGGGAGCGGCCCTTGCCAAAGGGGCCGCTCCCCTTATTCGTTAGTATAAAAAAAAAAAATCCCTGGTGTCTTGTGGTTTCTGCCCCCGGGGTGGGGCAGAAATGGCCTAATAGTATTAGGCCAATCTGCCCCTAGGGGGGGCAGAAATGGCCTTGCCTAAGGGGTCGCTTACCAAACATAAAAAAATAAAAGTAAACAATTTTTTTTTTATCCCTGGTGTCTAATGGTTTTCTGCCCCCCCGGGGACAGATCGGCCTAATAATATTATTCTGATCTGCCCCCGGGGGGGCAGAAATGGCCTAGAAATAATTCCCCCCCCGAGGAGCAGCCCTTGCCCGAGGGGCTGCTCCCCTTACTTCAAATAGCCCACAAAAATATATATTTCCTGGTGTCCAGTGGTTTTTGCCCCCCCCGAGGGCAGACCGCAAGGACGATCTGCCCCCCTAATAATAATTCCCCCCCCCCCGGAGTGACCCTTGCCCAAGGGGTTGCTCCCTAAACATAAAAAAACAAAAAAAACAATAAAGAACATTTTCCCTGGTGTCTAGTGGATTTCTGCCCCCCATGGGGGCAGAAACAGCCATAACATGATTTGCCCGCCTTGGGAGCGGCCCTTGCCCAAGGGGCCCCTCCCCTTATGTGTACATATAAAAAAAAAATCCCTGGTGTCTAGTGGTTTCTGCCCCCCTTGGGGGCAGATTGGCCTAATAAAAACAGGCTGATCTGCCCCCAAGGGAGGCAGAAATAGGCTAGAAAATTGTTTGCCCCCAGGGGAGCGACCCTTGTCTAAGTAAAAACAGTGACAATAGGTTGCTGGACCTTGCCACAGTAGGGACTCGGAAGTATTTATCTCTAAATGTCCCACGTTTCAATACCAACCACTCTACCTCGTGGGTGTCACTTGATAATATGTAAAATTAAGGTTTTGTTTCCTGTATTATGTTTTTATGTTATGTTAGGTTGATTTGTTGAGTCCACTTGTCATTTGTGACTGTGTCCACGTACTTGAGCAGGTGTGTAGGTTGAGCAAGAGAGGTTTTGAGTGAACCAGAAGCGATCAGTAGGGTTAGTTGAATAGCCAGGTCTTCGTCTTTTTGCGGATGTCTGATAGTGAAGAACAGGTTCTAATATGTAGGGGGAGGCCGTTTGAGGTCTTGGCGGTGATGTAGTAAAAAGAGCGACCTCCAGCTCTGCTTCTGTGCATGAATGAGATATGCGCGAGAGAGAAAGACGTAGATCACAGTTGTCTGGTGGGTTAGTAAAAGTGTAGGGTCTTAAATGTGAGGTTGAGCAGGCTGTATGTGCAGCATTTCTGGATGGAGGTTATTTTGATGGGTTGTATTGCAGGGTGTGCACTGCAGTAGTCAGGCTATACAGGGTAGGCCCGAAGTCATGTTTGCCCTGCCACCACAATGGATGGCATAATAGGCCCTGCAGTCCACTAGTGGCATTTAATGTCCAGGCCTGGGTGCAACTTCTACTCCATATACTAGGTTAAGTGTGGCAGTTAGGAATAAGATGATTAAACCATGTTTAATGGTGGAACACAGACACTCCTCTCCTGGTTAGCAGGGGTGAAGTGTGCAGAGTTCTAAAGTCATCAAAAGTATAGGGTCCAGCAAAAGGTAAACATTCTGGAGTGGTCACACAGAAAAGGTGGATTTCCTACAGTTCTAATAATAGAAACTGTATCTGAATCAACTTGCATACAATATTCTCCAACCAGATGCCTACAGCTAATATCATGAATCTTTATTGCACACTTTAAAAATAAAAAAATAAGATAAAAACAAAAATAAAAATGAAAATAAGATATTTTCCACGTTTTACTTAAATAAAAGACAGTTCATATATATTGTACTGCACAGGCTCCTAGAAGGGTTTGAGATTCATTGTGTGGGAGTCCAGTTGGCCCTTCTTGAAGGAAACCATACTTACATCTGCCATCACTGCACTCTTTTTTCAGGATTCAGGAAGGATACCAGGAGGATGCTAATAAGTGTGGAGAATTTGAGTTGACGTCTAGCACATTGATCCTGGTGAACATCCACTTGACGGTCTTCTGAAATGTAATGACATGCCCTGCTTGCTTCTGTTAACTCAAAGGTTTAGGGGGGCCTCCTGTGAGCAACAAGTATTGTCTGAGGTGTGTGATGTTCTGACAGAGCCACGTTCACTCTCATATTGGATCTAGTATTTTATTCTTCCACGTGGATGCCTGCGCACAACTGACTGAAGGAGCCAGGATTTTGCCTTGTTATCTCCTTTCCTGTAGTCGATTCTAGCATAGGTGGTAGCAATCATTGGCGCATCCTTCTTTTAGGGAGGGGTGTCTATTACATATAAATACAATGTATATATGTTTATAGATCGGGGGTCCCTTGAGTGAGAGAGAATCAACCCTAAACTCCTGTAATGAAGGTCTCATGTTCAAATGATCACACCATATACCTCACAGTGAATAACGTTGATGCAACTGCTTCTGTTGAGGCTACTCCTCCTTTAAGCAAACAACAATAACCTCTGTTAATCACCAGTAATAATTAACTCACTTTAGCAAGCATCAAGTTGAACATGAATAACCAAATCATACATTTGGGCTGGAGGAAACTGAATGCCTTCTTGTTAAATAATCTTGTAAACATTTCATTTTGTTAGATTAATATTTTACAGTGATTGATGTGATCATATTACAGCACCTCAGAATGTATTTTACATTGTTGGCAGCAGTATTTCAGTACTGACATATTTTGCACAACACATTCAAATGTAGCTAGGTGATAGTATGGAATGCGGAAGTTGGAGCACTGATCCTAACTGAAAATTGTTTTTTCATGATAAATGTTGGAAGTCTTATGTGGATGCATAACAAGGCAAGTCCAGGGTCAGGGAGGCAGTGGAGTGTGACTGTAGTACTGACATACATTTAAAAAAAAACAATGAATAATGTTAAACAATGGAACTTTCTAGACACTTTGCTTGTAATCTGATGTGTATGTTACATAGTGGAGTGTTTTTGTATGGTGCATTTATAAATATGTAAGGCACATATGCATGGAAACCTTTATGTTATAAATGTGATGATTCAGTTATTCTAAGCTCCCCACTATCTAAAGACTTTATTGGTCCAATTAAGTTATTTTTATTTGTACAATCAAGAGAGAAACAGTGGGTCCAAGCAAAGTAGAAACATGGACCTCTTTTTTCTCCACTCCATAAAAGCTTCGACGCACACACGTCTTCGCACGATTAGAAATGCATATTTTTCTACCAATGGCTGGTCACACAGGTCTACCTGGCTATAGGACCTAAATATTCCCATGAGCCAGATTTATAAAACATCATGCCAAGCTAAATTGCATTAAAAAAATAATAATTTTACCCTCCAAAGTGGCGCGCCTAGTGTTTAAAAGTGGGACACAAAGGGATTAAATGTTGACATGTCAAACCAGTGACAAGGCCCCAAAAGCTATTTTCACTATGGAAGGCTCTGACTGCCCTTTGACATAAACTAGGGCAAAGATTCTGAAAGTTGTCACGCACAGCAGTGCAGAAGCCAAAAATGCTGCATTGCGCTGCGTGACAAGGAGAGTGTACAAGAGCGCAATATTAACATAGAAATGGCACTCTCCTCCCCTCTCCCTGGTGCTGGTGGTGATTTCAGCTGCCGTGGCCTCGCACACACCTTAGCTCCATAGTGCTAGGGTGTGTGCGTGAGTCTAGCATGGGTTTTTTACAGGAAGGGTATCCTTCCTGTATAAAATACTATGCCTAAGCAAGTGGAAATTATTTTTCTACCTTGTGTGTGTGCTGTACGGTGCAGCATACATGAAAAGTTGGAAAAGCAGGGAGAAATAAAAACAATTCTCCATTTATTACCAGCTTTTCAATGGCAGTAATTGTTGGTGCTAAACCCTTTCTTCTGATCTTTCGGAATAGGTTTCAGCGTCAAAAAGCATTGGTGGTACCACGGGTATGCCCATGTAACACCCCCTTCCCGCAAAGTGAGGCAAATTTGTGTTTCGCACTGCTTGGCAGTACTTTGCCACCCAAACCAACGCAAATACAAAAGCATTGCTAAACCAATGATAAACCTTTGAGAAGCTGGGCCCACATGTCACAAGCCACTCACCTGAACTCCAGACATACCGATGCAGTTACTGATTTGTAGGAGACTGGCCTGGTTGGTAGTGGGTATCTATGGTAATTAAACCTTATACCAGGTCCAGTTATCCCTTATTAGTGTAGTGTAGGCAGTGTCTAGAAGCCAGTCTCTCTAGTGTATATATCGTGTATAATACTACCCTAGGAAGATGCCAGTGGGTTCCTGCATGATGCATAAGATTTCCTACGAAGTGAAAAAAAAATGCTGAAGCCCATATGGATCTCCTGGAACCCCAATGCCCTGGGTACCTAGGTACCATATACTAGGGACTTATAAGGGGGGGTCCAGTGTGCCAATTGAAATTGATAAATGAAGTCACTGGCCTCCAGTAACACATTTAAAAGCAGAGAGAGCATAAGTACTGAGGTTCTGATTAGCAGAGCCTCAGTGACCTCAGTGACACAGTTAAGCACTACACAGGCATATACATAGGCCACAAACTATGAGCGCTGGGGTCCTGGCTAGCAGGATCCCAGTGAGACAGGCAAAACAGACTGACACACACTCACAAACCAGGTAAGCACCTATCAGGAGGGGACTCTGACGTCACCTGCTGGCACTGGCCACTCAGATGCTCCCAGATTTCCCTGATCATCCTGAAAACAACATGGCAGATGATGCTAACCCACTGATATTATAGTACTACTACTACCTGTAGGAGGCTGGCCTGGCTTCTAGTGGGTACCAATGGTACTTACACCTTGTCCCAGGTCCAGTTATCCCTTATTAGTAGAGTGGAGTAGTGTTCTCGCAGCTTAAACTGATAAAGCGAGCTATAGCAGAGCAGCCAAGGCTGAACTAGGAGACATGCAAAGCTCATGCAATAACACTTATATTATATAGGCACTATATCATAAGAAAGACAATACTCATAGGGCCAGATGTAGCAAACGTTTGCGATTCGCAATTTGCGACAGTGCAAAATCGGAAATGGGATGCAAAAAGCCCATTTCCGACTCGCAAAAAGCGATGGGACCCGTTTGCGAGTCGCATCCGTTGCGACCCCCTTTTGCGAGCCGCAATTTGCGAGTCGCAATTTGCGAGTCGCAACCCATATGCAATTGCAACTCGCAAATTGCGACTAGTCGCAAAAAACCCAGTTTGCAAGTCGCATTGACCACTAACTCAGAGCAGGTGGTAACCATTACCAAAGTATAAAAGGAGACCCAGAAGGCATCTGGGTTACTCAAGATGGCGGACATATACCTGATAGCAGTGAGGAGGAGAGTCTACGCAGCCCAGCAGAGGAGGAGGAGGGGCCACAGACAGGAGAAGATATATAGAACAAGGCAGACCCTTTTCCAGCAAACTGAAGAGGAGATCTATGATAAATACCGCCTTAGCAGCGCTGCCATTCTAGAATTGATAGAATTACTAAAACCACATCTAGAACACAAGACTCTGCGTGGCTGCGCCATCCCTACGCATGTGCAAGTACTATGCGCACTGCACCTCTTGGCCTCAGGGAGCTATCAGGGGGTCATTGCCGTGGCAGGTGGGGTATCTCAAAGTGCAGTGTCAAGGTTCCTCAGGGCATTCCTAGATGCCTTAGTAGCGCACAGGTTACAGTTCATATACTTACCAAGGAATGAGGCAGAAATTAACAGCACCAAGCTGGACTTTTACCGGATTGCCCACTTCCCCCATGTCATTGGATGTGTAGATGGGACACACATTCAAATATGCCCCCCGCTAATCTGGAACATATTTTCCGCAACAGAAAGTGTACCCACTCACTCAACATACAGGTTGTTTGTGATGCCCATTACGTCATCACGGACATCGTAGCTAAGTTTCCAGGCAGTACCCATGACTCATACATTTTTAGACATAGTGGGATACATCAACGCCTGGAACGTGGGGAATTTGGAGACGGATACCTCCTAGGTAGAGCCACAGACACTTGCAGACATACACACAGGTCACTGTGCACGACTATCTGGACTTACTAACAGTGTACTTTTGTGCCCAACAGGTGACAGTGCACATGCTCAAAGGCCTTGGATCATGACTCCGTTTTTAACCCCAAGTAATGAATCAGAGAGGCAATACAACAGTGCGCATAAGAGGACCAGGAACCTCATAGAGCGCACCTTTGGACTCCTGAAGGCAAGATTCCGATGCCTCCACCGCAGCGGAGGCGCCCTCCAATACACCCCCATTACCGCCTTCAAAATTGTGGTCGCATGCGCCATCCTCCACAACATAGCCACCCGACGTGGGCTACCTCTCACCCCTGCAGACCCAGATCCTGATGAAGAAGAGCAAGAACAACCACACCGCCATCATGGGGATAGGAGTCTAGCTAATCAAGGCAGACTGAGACGGGAACACATTGCAACGCAATATTTTGGACGGTACGTGTAAACTCCCACCATACTCACCCATTAACCAAACACTCATTTTGTTAAGTGGAAGAAAAATAACTGTTTTAATAATGTAATGAATGAACTATATACAAGATGAAATTGTCCATGGGCAGGGAATTGCCAACCACTCATGTGGCACATTAACGCCATGTGCCACATTTGTTTTTCCGGGCTGTTGACTAACTTCTCCTGCCCCTCCTGCCAGCCTGGCTGGTCCCTGCCGCGTCTATGGTGCTCTGCCTCCCACTCCTTAGCACCCTACTGTCAGTGGCAGATACACTGCTCACTGTGGAGCCCTCTTCACTATCTTGGGGTGTTTCCCCGGTGGCCCTCGACATCTCACGTGTCTCCATTAGTTCTATAATATGTGTGAGACGTCCCAGGCCCCTGGCAACATCCCCAGCAAAATGTCCCATCTCAATTTGCAGGCCAACTGTCCTCCTCGACAGGCCTGTTGTGTTGATGGCTAGCCTGCCGATTGATGTGGCCATCCTGTCCAGTCTTAACATAATCTGGCGATCTCTGCGCCGCCCAGCCTCTGCCTGGCCCAGCAGTCCGGCCGCCAGTTCCCTGATGGCAGAGGCAATGTCCCCAGTGTTCTGGCACATCAGGTCCATCCGCCTGTTGAGGTGCCGCATGCTTGCATGGTTGTGTCTTTCAATGCGGTGCAGCACCCCACTAATCCTGCCCAATATTGTGTTCTGCAGGCGCTGACCCCGCAGCAGATGTGCCTCACTGCTGGTTGGAGGATGAATCCGGGATCCAGACGCTCTTGCCCTGCGACGCCTGCGCAGTGGTGGCTGCCCTGTCCTCGCACCTGTATCCTCCCTGGCTGTTGCTGGGGCAGCTCCTGCTGTTGTTGTTGCAGCAGGCGTTACCACTGCAGGAATGCTGCTGACTGTGCATGTGGTGGTGCTGGAGGGTCCTGGGGTGTCCTCCTGGGCCTGGGTGCTTGGGGTGTAGGGGGTGTCTTGCTGGAGACCTGTGGGACATGGGGAACACACTGTCAGTGTCTAGTATCTATTGCACAATTCCTAATAAACATTTGCCTTTGCACTGCCTATTGGACTACATTTCCCATAATGCATCATTCTGGCTTTTTCTACCCTGAAATGGAGCTAATTTGGTTGTGCATGCACCTGTGTACATGGTGGGTGGGGTATGACATTGATAGGGGTACAGGCTTATCACATGGTACTCACCGGTTGATGTGCTGGGCTCTGAGGTGTCCAGGTCCCCAAATCCACACACTCCCTCCGGCTCAAAGGTTTCCTCAATCCTGTCTTCAAGGGGTGTGGGTGGTGGCACAGATGATGCTCCCCCTCCAGTGCCTCTCATCTCCCGGAGCCTTTCTGCCACCCTCTCCTTGGTCCGGGAGCGGAGGTCATACCACCTCTTCCTTATGTCCTCAATTGTCCTGTGGCTCACCCCCAGGGAATTAATTTTCTCTTGCATTTCCTGCCAGATTTTCTTTTTTGTGGCCTCAGGAACAGTGAGGGCTGCTCTCCCAAAGAGCTCATCATGGTGCTGACAGCATTCTTCAGTCAGCACCTCAAGCTCCCTCTCAGAGAATTTAATTTTCCTTTTTCGGGGGGTTCCCTCCATGGCTGCTGCAGCTTGCTCAGTGTGAAGACTGGCAGTTGTAAAAGGGTGTGGTCCAGCCTCCTCCCAGGTGTATTTGTTAACTTCCTGGCTGTGATGTCATCATCATGTGCCAGGAAGTGTTTCCAGAGTGTTTTGGTGTGCTTTCTGGAGTGTTTTGCTGCACCTGCAAGCAATTTTGAGGGTACTCGCAATTTGCGACACCCACTCGCTAATTGCAAGTTCGTTTTTTGCACACTCGCAAACAGCGACCTCGCAATCTGCGGACTCGCACACAGCGTTGCGAGTCCGGCTGCGAGTCGCTAAATCGGACCGGTTTATTTCCTGGCATACCAAATTGCGAGTCGCATTTTGCGAGTCGCATTGACTCGCAAAATGCGACTCGCAATTTTTATTTTTCCTACATCTGGCCCATAGTTACTAAAAATAAAGATACTTTATTTTAGTGACAATGTGCCAAAAATATCTCAGAGGATATACTCCCTTAGGAGGTAAGTAACATACACAAAATATACACAACAAACCAAATCAGGTAAGTAAAACAGTCAGAAAAGAGTGCAAACACTGTAGAATACAATAGGATGCCATAGGTCTAGGGGCAACCCGAACCACAAAAGTGGAATGCGAACCATGAATGGACCCCTAGGCTAGTGTAGTCTGCAGAGGGTCGCTAGGAGTGTAAGAAAACACTAAGGGTGTAAAAGATACCCCACCCCAAGATCCAGGAAAGTAGGAGTAAAGTACTACTATTTCCCCAGAAGCACACTAAAGCCGTGATAAAGGATTTTACAAGGACCACAACAGACTGCAAAGCACTGAATATTGATTCCTGGACCTGAAGATATGCAAAAGAAGGGGACAAAGTCCAAGAGTCGCTAAAATGTCCGGGGGGGGGCAGGAGCCCACTAAACTCTGGATGAAGGTGCAAAATGACTGCCTCTGCTTGGAAGAAGCTGCAGATTCTGCAACAACGAAAGGAGCTAGGAAGTTCTTCTTCGTGCAGAAGATGACCCACGGCATGCTGGAGGATGTAGAGTTGTTTCCTTGGCAAAATACAGCAAACAAGCCTTGCTAGGTGCAAGAGTCGCGGGGGTGCTGCCCGGGCTCAGGAAGGACCAGGATGTCGCCACTTGGGGGAGGAGACAGAGGGGGCCCTCAGCAACATAAAGAGCCCTCATACAGGAAGGAAGCACCCACAGAAGTCTTTGAACACAGGTTCTAGAAGTCCAAACACAGCGGTCATCTCAACATTGCAAAGAGAGGTCCCACGACACCGGAGATCAACTCAGGGAGTTGAGCATCGCAGGACAGAGTGCTGAGGACCTAGGCTCAGCTGTGCATGCAGGATTTCTTGGAAATGTGCACAGAAGCCCTTGTAGCTGCAGTTCACGAGGTGCACAGGTTTACTGTCTGGAGAGGGGAGGCAAGGACTTACCTCCTCCAAATTTGGACAGTTGGATCACTTGACAGTCTGGGTCCCTTGGGTCCACAACCTGTGTTCCAGGGGCCACGCTCGTCAGGATGAGAGGGGTCCCAGCGTACCGGTGAAGTTGAACTTTGGTGCCTGCTGAAGCAGGGGGGAAGTTTCCATCAACCCACTGGGTTGGGTTGATGGAAACATGGCTTCCAGTTCAGGGTGAAGGCAGGCAGCCCCCAGAACATGTACCACTAGGAAACAGTTGAGAAAGCCAGCAGGATTAGGCACTACAATGTCGCTGGTAGTCTTCTGGCTACTTTGTTGCAGTTTTGCAGGCGTCCTGGAGCAGTCAGCGGTCGATCCTTGGCAGAAGTCGAAGAAAGAAGTGCAGAGAAGTCCTGCTGGATTCTTGCAAGTCGTTATCTGAGGAAAAGCCCACTGGCGAGACCATAAATAGCCCTCAAAGGAGGATTTGCCACCTAGTCAGGTAAGCACCTATCAGGAGGGGTCTCTGACATCACCTGCTGGCACTAGCCACTCAGAGGCCTTCAGAGTGCCCTCACACCTCTGGAGACAAGATGGCAGAGGTATGGGACACACTGAAGGAGCTCTGGGCACCACCCCTGGGGTGGTGATGGATAGGGGAGTGGTCACTCCCCTTTCCTTTGTCCAGTTTCACACCAGACCAGGGACTGGGGGTTCCCTAGACTGGTGTAGACTGGCTTATGCAAGGAGGGCACCATCTGTGCCCTTCAAAGCATTTCCAGGGGCTGGGAGAGGCTACCCCTCCCCAGCCTTTAACACCTATTTCCAAAGAGAGCGGGTGTAACACCCTGCTCTCTGAGGAAATTCTTTGTTCTGCCTTCCTAGGACTGGGCTGCCCAGACCCCTGGAGGGCAGAACCCTGTCTCTGTGGTGGCAGCAGCAGTAGTTGCAGAGAAAACCCCAGGGAGCTGGTTTGGCAGTACTAGGGGTCCAAAGTGGAGCCCATGGGATGCATGGAATTGGCTCCCCAGTACCAGATTTGGCATGGGGGGACAATTCCATGATCTTAGACATGTTACATGGCCATATTCAGAGTTACCATTGTGAAGCTACATATAGGTATTGACCTACATGTAGTACACATGTGTAATGGTGTCCCCACACTCACAAAGTCCGGGAAAATGGTCCTGAACTACTGTATGTGCAAGGGTGCCCTCACACTTAGTAACTTTGCACCTAACCTTCAGCAAGTGAAGGTTAGAAATATAGGTGACTTATAAGTTACTTAATGCAGTGAACATGGCTGTGAAATAACGTGTGCGTTATATCACTCAGGCTGCCATGGCAGTCCTGTGTAAATGTTTGTCTGAGGTCCCTATGGATGGCAAAAGAAATGCTGCAGCCCATAGGGATCTCCTGGAACCCCAAAACCCTTGGTGCCTAGGTACCATATCCTAGGGAATTATAAGGGTGTTCCAGTATGCCAATTGAAATTGGTAAAAGTGGTCACTAGCCTATAGTGACAATTTTTAAGGCAGAAAGAACATGAGCACTGAGGTTCTGAATAGCAGAGCCTCAGTGACACAGTTAGGCACTACACAGGTATGCACATCATTCAGGCCACAAACTATGAGCACTGGGGTTCTGGCTAGCAGGATCCCATTGGGACAGGCAAAAACATACTGACATACCTGTAAAAATGGGGGTAACAAGCCAAGAAAGATGGTACTTTCCTAAAGTACTCTGTCTTCATAGTGAAGGACAGCCCAGCCACCCAAACATGAATCCCAAATATTATATCCAATGGGATTTATATTTTGGCGGATGGGCTCTCTGGAGTAACTCAATTGCCGAAATCAAAATCCAGCCCTCCGTATTAATTACCAGTATTTACCAAGCTCCGCAACCTGGATGCCCAGTAGGTGGAGCAGTTCCCTCTCCAAGTCCAGGATATGGGCCTAAAGGTTTATCAGCTGCTGTACATTGGCAAATGCAAGGTGCAGTCTGCCCCACAGCCCCAATGCTTCCACAGGCCAAACACACTCCTGGCCTGCCAACTGCTACTAGGATGGACAGGTGACACTGCACAAAAAACAAGTGTGGCCACTTCCTCCTAGCAAAAAATGGAGCAAGGAACACACACTGGTGGTGACCGAGTCCACAGTTTGTGCAGTTCTCTGAACCTCCTGTACTGGTGCCACCTCTTCCTTGCTCTGCTACGGTTCCTGGGTGGGAATAAAAAGAAAATCAGGAGAAAAAGAGGTAATAGGAAAAAATAGGAAGATAGGGGAAAATAAAAAATGGACAAAAAAGTGATAGAAATTTTAAAAAAGAGGCAAAAAACAAAAAATACACCAGTACAAGTTCACACACCTAGGAAATAAATGTAAACCACTGAAAGATAAGTAGAATAAAGTAAAGTAATGTACGTATGGCAAAGATATAGTATGAATTAAAAAGTTGGCCCAGCACCATGCATAGTCTAGGAATCACAAGACGGCTGGGTGCACTGGTGCCCGCGTGGTGCCATTTGTGTTGCAATACGGAGGGCGCTCCTTGAACCAATCATCGTGGCCGGGCTGCCAGTAACAACTATGCCCATTCGCGCAGAGTGAGGCAGAGTTCTCTAAGTTGTTTTTAACTCCACGGAATTCCATGTAGCAAAACTCTGCCCACCCCTACTTATAGGTGTGTGCATGTCCTGGTAGTGAAAAAATCCTAAATTTGATTTTCACTACTGTGAGGCCTATATAACCCATAGGATGACACTGGGTTGCTGTATTACAATTAATACCGTTTGATTAGGAATAGTTATCCAGCTCATGCTTGGTATCTGTGAAACTGTAATGAAAAGTCCTCTTTAATTGTAAAGATGGATTTTTATTAAAATGGTTAAAATGCCACTTTTTGAAAGTTGACATTTTCCTGCCCGTTGTGCCTGCAGCCTGTTGTGGGTCACATGCCTGAGTGTAACTCACAGTTAGACCTTGTGAGTTCCTCTCAGACAGTCGTTCAGTAGAGGAATTAGGTATGCCTCAATGGGCCATCTGCTGGCATGATGGGAGGGGATGAACACAGCCCCATTTGCAACTTAATAGGGTGTGCTCACACAAAGGACCTAACACTTTTACATTGTCGCTGCAGCCAGGTTGGAGCCAGGGCAGGAGAGGCAGGAAATTCCATGTGGTTCAAAGCACCCTTTGGAAGCTTCTCCCACATTCCAGAAGAAGGAGACCGGGGTACAATAATAGGACTTCCAGACCCAATCTTCAGTTCACCTCTGGCCCTGAGAAGGACTCTAAGAGGACTACCTGCTGCTCTGACCAGTGTACTTTGCAAAACTGCCTTGCTATACCAGGAAGGACTGATTTGCTGCCTGGAGCCTACCTTCAACCCTCAGAGGCCAACCCTGCTATTGAGCCCTCCCTCTTCATCTGATCCCTGGATATACAGAGTGACTCTAAGGGCTAAGTTTGCTGGATTCATATTCAGAGCCACAGGGACATAAAAGGCTCCCACCATCTTGAACCCTCACCGCGACCCAACCTGAGTGAGACTTGAACCCCCAAGTGATATCCCACCAGCCCTGAATCCTTTTTGAGATGCTAACGGTGCCCAAATGATCAAATCCAAAATATGTTGACACATTTTAGCCAAAAACTGCTAAAACCAGAAGGAGACCGAGACTAACCTGCTTGCCTATCTGCCCGAGGTGCATCACTGGTGGACTTGACTTCATGGCTTCTACATTCCTCTCCAGAGCAGCAAATCCTTTTAGCAGTCCTTCACCAAAAGGTTAACCAGCATCATAGAATTGTCTTCGGCTACAACACTCTTTCTCCAATGCTGCAACACAAATTTTGACAAGGGCAGGCAAGCAGTAAGTCATATTTATAAAACAAGGCATTTGCCAAAATGTATAATTTTTTAAATATTTGAATTTGACAAAAGCTGCACCGAATGAAGCTACAATATGCAAAATATAATATATGCAATGTAGGCCTTCCCCCACAAAATTTGTTGTAAATGTAACACAGTCACATATATGGGTTTACCAATCCATGATGCATCATTGGGATGCACATCACAAAGTCTAAAATACACCAGAATTGTTGCGCATGTGCAACCCAGGCTTAGGAAATGAGGCAGTTGCTATGGTACAAAAAATACAACCCCACAATACATTTTGGCAAGCTAAACTACGCAATGAAGGTTGTGACTCTGCAGCTAGGAGCCACTGTCATGAATTGCCAAACTCCCCGCCATTCCCATACCAGACTCCCACTTGGCCCTTGGTCATTTGATTTACAAGTAAACAAATTCTTAGCACATATCCCATAAAAAATACATCTAATTTGCTGAAGTGTGATGTAAATGATGTCATGTGTTGAACATGATAAACTTGTTCCAACACGCTGGTGGGATTACATTCCATGTACCACAATGTGCTATTACCTTCCAATGTGCTGCCATGTGAATACAGGAGTATTTAAGCCCCACCCAAAGCCAACCGCTTGATTTGCCTCATGGTTCCTGCCAGAGAGGATTGTCTTTCATCCTCTTCCTTTCCAGAAAGTGTCCTGTTTGTCCTGAAGTCATTGCTGGCTGTCCTCTTTTTGATCCACCTCTCTGATTCCTGCAAGACAAAGAGAAAGAAGTTTAGGCATCCAAAAGGTACCAAACGTTGAGGGCGACGATACCCCAAGCTCACAAACACTTTGAACTCCAGAAAAAAAGGCAACGAGAAAGTGCTTCATTCTTTGTTATCGACTAAATTCAAAATACAGCATTTGCCAAGTGCAAATGAAGCAATATCTAAGCAATTAAGACTCTTGATTCACTAATGCATTATGGTGTGAAGTAGCACAAGTTCTTTAAGAACAATTGGAACCCTGGGTAATTATTAAGATACCAAAGTGACATATTGTTACAAGTGTAATGTTGTTACAAGTGTGAGAATGTCAAAGAGGTGTTTCAATTATTGTTTATAAATTGTAGCTTGAAACCCATGCATAATAGAGTCAAAAGACAATAAACTGAGCCCAGGGACCACATGCTTCGAAAGTATAAATGCAAGCCCTACTCTCTCCTTCAGCTCCATCACAGGTATATTTTCCAGCATGCTAAATAACCAAGATTTAAGGATAAAGGGAAGGTAGTGAGTGAGTAGATGACAAGCACTACAGGATTAACCTTGCATTTTTTTTCACTTAAGGTCGACGGCTGGAAGAACTGAATGCCTATCCAAACAAGCCTTCTTCTCAGGTTCTGATTTCCCTGCATATAAGTTATAAAGATTCCAGTAAGGGATATTGGAGTATTGGAGGAGAGTCACTATCGTCTCTGAGGATCCACATCGTGGGTCTTACCAGGTAACAGTCTACATTGCTATCTTGACAGAAGGCAAAGTTCAAGGTGCTCGCTTCACCCAGACAATATGGATCCAAGCTTATTTCACTAAGAGATATAGCAGCTGTGCTTAGTGCTATGCAAGTGGAAAATTGAGCCCTGCATCAGGATGTGGCAGCCCTGAAGACTCATATAGAAAGCTAAGGTAGGAAATCTCTGGGCATTTCCACCTCCAACCCAGGCTAGGGACAAACCAACTCATACATTTACTGCCTTCCATGCCAAAGGTAGCACGGCCACATCTTCCAATTCAGCCTCTGGTGGTATGACTTAATTCCAGGAAATCACTCCAGTGCCCACACCGCTAGCACTAACAGAATGTTTTAATGGTGACCACAGCAAGTTTGCTATATTTATGAACCACTGCCATTTGCATTTTATGGCACGTCCAACAGATTTCCCAGATGACACTTCTAGAGTAGCCTTCATTCTCTCATACTTAGGTGGTCCATTCCATTAGCGCACAAGGATGATCCACTACTGTAAAACTAATGAAATCTCAAGGATGCCTTGCAAGCTGTGGATAATGAGTTATTAAACCTAAAACAAGGTTCCTCTGATCTCATCCAATACATCTCCAGTTGTGATTGCCTACTTGTAGAAGCAGAGTGACCAGAAGCTAAAAAAGTCTATTTTATAGCTGGCTCAAGGACGAACACAAACTGTAGATCCTCCTGAGGATATAGTGGAATTCACAGACTTTGTGGTCCAATTAAATCATTGCTTACAGAAGCAACAATCTGAAAAAGAAAAATCCCTTGAGAGTCAATTTATAGTGTTCCACGAAAAGTCTAAACTGCTGCAACATATAGAAAGTCCTGTAGAAACTAAGCAGATTGGAGGAATTAGAAGCCCACTTACTAGAGAGGAAAATGTAAAAAGAATAAAACAAAATCAGTGTTTATACTGTGGTAAAACTAGACGCTTTGTTAAGAAGTGTCCTTCTTGAAAATTAAATCCATAAAGGCTAGTTCCACAGCAACCCCAGTTTCAGTCAGTGGGGTGACGTAAAATGAGCTGACTCGCTAGGTAATGAAGCCAGACCCTTGAGTGCATCATCTAGTTTGGCCTCACATAACCTTTTGTGTGCAATGTTCCATCACCTCATGATACCTATAACCTTGAGTTCAGCTAATGTAAGACAATGGCGATTTGAAGCACTAATTGATTCTGAAGTTACCGGAAGTTTCATCAATACAGGGTTCCTTACAACTTTAGGGACAGAGGCTAGGCATAAAGAATGACCCAAAATAGTGAGAACTGTAGATGGTAAGGCATTAACGTTAGACCCTATTCAATTTAGCACAATGCGCCTGAACATGACATTTTCAAATTCTCCAAATTCTCAATGAGAGTGCATCCTTTTTGATCTTATAGATGTCCCCCAATTTCGACTCATTTTGGGACGCTCCAGGCTCATAAGGTATAACCCACAGTTAACTTTAGGTACACCATACTGCAGAATGCATTGTTGTTCATCTGAGTGTGGCCAAAGGCACATTGCCACAATCCAGACATGACAGCTAACTAAAAGTGTTTCAGTCATCAAAGGTCTTCCCATTGAAAACATGAATCTGGCTGAAGTGTTTGATAAACAAAAAGCAAACACCTTACCCACACAACTCACCTTTGACTGCAGGATAGATTGGCACCAGGGCAAAACTACGCTGTAGTAGAGTGCATGCCTTAACTAAAAAAGAGACAGAACATTTATGCCAATACTTGGATGAGTGTCTGGCAAATGGGTTTATCAAACATTCTACATAACCAGTTTCTTCACTGCTCTTTTTTGTGCTCAAGAAAGGCAGGAAAATTAGGGCTTGCATAAACTATTGTGCCCTAAAAGACATCACGGTCAAAAAAAGATATCATTACCCTTGATACCCAATTTACTGGACCAAGTCAGGAATGCAGTGATTTACACAAAATTAGAACTGCAAGGAACATTTCACTTAGTTAGGGTCCAGAGTGGTGATGAGTGGAAAAAGGCCTACCCGACCAAATTCTGACTCTTTGAGTATCAAGTAATGCCCTTTGGGATTTGTAATGCTCCTGCAGCATTTAGTTTTTTTATGGAAGAAGTCCTAAGAGAATTCAACAATATTGGCTGTATAGTTTATATATTTTAATGTATTCAAAAGCAGTGTCTGATCATGTACGACCAGTATGTACCATTCTCCAACAATTGCGCAAGCAAGATTTGTCAAGATAGAAAAAAGTTCATGTCATACCATCAAGGTGGAATTCCTTGGTGACTTATTAACCCCAAATGGAGTTAGTATGGATTCTATAAAGTAGAATCCATTCTCAATTGTTCCTCACCAACTAATGTTAAGCAAATTCAGAAATTCTTATACTTTTCAAATTTCTATAGGCATTTTATCGCTACTTTTTCTAACATCAGGACACCAGTAATTCACCTGCTCTAAAAGGGGTTAAAATTAGTTTGGGATGCACATGCCAAAAGTGCCTTTCAGCAACTAAAGACACTAAATTACTGGCCACCTACATTTTATTGCCTTTTATTCCTGCAAATTATTGCCTGCGGAGGCCAACTACCCAATATCTGACAGGGAACTCCTAGCCAGTAAGGCAGTTTTTAAAGAATGATGCCATGACCTAATAGGAACTAAACATCCTGTAACCATTTATGCAGACCACAAAAACTTAGTTTCAGCACTCAGCTCAAGCTCTTACTAGCTGAGATGGACTTTATTCTTTAATGACTACAATTTTACTATCACCTACCGTCCAGGAAAAGAAAATACTAAGGTGGATGCCTTATTACCATCTCTGGGCTCCAGATACACCAGAGATATCAGACAACCCATCTTTGCACCACACTGTTTTCAAAGCTCCATGGTAACCTCAGACTTCTTAGTTGCGATAAAGCAAGAAGTTTGCTCACAAACATTATGTACATAACAAAATATTCATAAAGATCGAATCTATTTGGATGGTTTACTCAAATTGTATGACAAACTATACTTGGCAAACCAGGACCTGAAATTATGTCATGATGGCATATTGACCAAACACCCTAGCATACAAAAAACCTTAAAATTCATATTATGAAATTTCTGGTAGCCATCCATGACTAAAAATGCAGAAGCTTATGTCACCATATGCGCCACCTGTACCCAAAGTAAACCACAGCATACTGCTCCTAGTGGATTCCAGTACCCCCCAAGCCCTGTGGACTTACCAAAAACTTCCCTATGCCACACCATTGTTCTTACAGTTGTGGATCATTTCTCCAAACTGGCCCACTTTCTACCAATAACTTGCATCCCTACAACTCCTGAATTAGCCATTTTGTTTCTAATACAGATAGGTGGTCATTACAACCCTGGTGGACGGTGTTAAAGCTGCGGTAATACCACAAACAGGCCGGCGGAAATAAAAGGGAATTATGACCCTGGTGGAAACTGCCAACAAAGACAGCCACTTTAACACACGCCCGCCACGGCGGTACAGACAAGCAGCGCAGCGGTCACCGCCAACAGACAGGCGGAAGACAAAGTACCGCCCATAGTATCACAACCCGCCAATCTGCCACCTTTTCCGGGGCGGATTCACTGTGGTTAAAAACACGGCGGAAACAGCTTTTGCAATGGGAAAACGCTCACCTGAACACATCCCACGAGGAACGAGAACTCCATGGACCCGGAACTCCAAATACTCCCTGCCCTTGTGTTTCTGCTCCTCTACGACCAACAGCTACGTAGGCGCCAAAGACAACGGTGAGTACTGCACCTACGACACGGGGGAGGTGGGAGGCAAAAGTCAGGGGGACACCCACCAAACACCCCCACCCTCGCATATTACAACATACACACCAATGCATTCACAAAAATCATAGTAACAACCCACAATTCCCCCGGAAGAATGAAAAGACAAACCAAAATTTGGTCAAACATTGTAATGTGGCAATATACATGTCATACAAAAATATACAGATATATATATGAAAATCAGTCATAATTATATACAATATGAGAAGTAGTGCAGATATGTACATAACAATGTCCGTGCACCAACAGTCCAAAAATGCATGGGCGAGGCCCACAAAGGATACCTGACCACAATCAGAGAGAACACTGCCGGGGCATCAGATAGAAATACTACAGGCACCACAGGGGGAAGGGAAGGGGGGGCACCTCAGCCGGATGACTGCAAAGCCAGATCCACGACGGGGCTCCATGCCCATTGATGTATCCTGGGGAGTGCAAATCCACAGTCTCTCAAGTCTCTACAGTGGGTGGCTTGCCCACTGTGCCATCCGTCTCTACAGTGGGTGGCTTGCCCACTGTGCCATCCCAGG
The DNA here is from genome assembly GCF_031143425.1 of Pleurodeles waltl. NCBI lineage: Eukaryota > Metazoa > Chordata > Amphibia > Caudata > Salamandridae > Pleurodeles > Pleurodeles waltl. The sequence goes on along the minus strand of NC_090444.1, from coordinate 3,361,232 downwards.
GAGTGCAAAGCCACAGTCTCTTGAGTCTCTACAGTGGGTGGCTTGCCCACTGTGCCATCCTGGGGAGTGCAAAGCCACAGTCTCTCAAGTAGATGCAGGTCTCCACTGGGGGGGACTGGTGCCCAGACTGGATGAGTCTCCCCGTGAAAGTTCCTGTCCTGTCACTGTCCCAGCTGCACATGGGATAAGGATGCCTGATGTGGCGGTCTATTCATTCCTCCCCAGTGCTTGCCCTGTTCAGCGGTGCTTTGCCATGGCGGTCTTTGCCCTGTTCAGCGGTGCTTTGACATGACGGTTCTGGACTGTTCAGCGGTGCTTTGCCATGGCAGTCTTTGCCCTGTTCAGCGGTGCTTTGCCATGGCGGTCTTTGCCCTGTTCAGTGGTGCTTTGACATGGCGGTTCTGGACTGTTCAGCGGTGCTTTGCCATGGCAGTCTTTGTCCTGTTCAGTGGTGCTTTGCCATGGCGGTCTTTACCCTGTTCAGCGATGCTTTGACATGGCGGTTCTGGACTGTTCAGCGGTGCTTTGCCATGGCGGTCTTTGCCCTGTTCAGCGGTGCTTTGACATGGCGGTTCTGGACTGTTCAGCGGTGCTTTGCCATGGCAGTCTTTGCCCTGTTCAGCGGTGCTTTGCCATGGCGGTCTTTGCCCTGTTCAGCGGTGCTTTGACATGGCGGTTCTGGACTGTTCAGCAGTGCTTTGCCATGGCGGTCTTTGCCCTGTTCAGCGGTGCTTTGACATGGCCGTCTTTGCCCTGTTCAGCGGTGTTTAGCCATGGCGGTTCTGGACTGTTCAGCGGTGCTTTGCCATGGTGGTCTTTGCCCTGTTCAGAGGTGTTTAGCCATGGCGGTTCTGGACTGTTCAGCGGTGCTTTGCCATGGCGGTCTTTGCCCTGTTCAGCGGTGTTTAGCCATGGCGGTTCTGGAATGTTCAGCGGTGCTTTGCCATGGCTGTCTTTGCCCTGTTCAGCGGTGTTTAGCCATGGCTGTTCTGGACTTTTCAGCGGTGCTTTGACATGGCGGTCTTTGCCCTGTTCAGAGGTGCTTTGCCATGGCCGTCTTTGCCCTGTTCAGCGGTGCTTTGACATGGCGGTTCTGGACTGTTCAGCGGTGCTTTGCCATGGTGGACTTTGCCCTGTTCAGCGGTGCTTTGGCATGGCGGTCTTTGCCCTGTTCAGCGGTGTTTAACCATGGCAGTTCTGGACTGTTCAGCGGTGCTTTGACATGGCGGTTCTGATACGGACATTGGTGTGTGGCATGACGTTCCCTACACTGGGCATTAGTGTGTGGCATGACGTTCTCTACACTGGACATTGGTGTGTGGCATGACGTTCTTTACACTGGGCATTGGTGTGTGGCATGACGTTCCATCATTGCCCAGTGGGGCTGTGGTAGCCGGGGCCCTCCAGGGCACTGACTCCGGCGGTGGCGGTAGTCTCCTGACCAGTGACGATACTTGGGCCCTCCTGGGCTGTGACTCTGGCGGTGGTTTCCTGACCAGTGACAATACTTGGGTCCTCCTGGGCTGTGACTCCGGCGGTGGTCTTCTGACCAGTGACGATACTTGGGCCCTTCTGGGCTGTGACTCAGGCAGTGGTCTCCTGACCAGTGACGATACTTGGGCCCTCCTGGGCTGTGACTCTGGCGGTGGTCTCCTGACCAGTGACGATACTTGGGCCCTCCTGGGCTGTGACTCCGGCGGTGGTCTCCTGACCAGTGACGATACTTGGGCCCTCCTGGGCTGTGACTCCGGCGGTGGTCTCCGGACCAGTGACGATACTTGGGCCCTCCTGGGCTGTGACTCCGGCGGTGGTCTCCGGACCAGTGACGATACTTGGGCCCTCCTGGGCTGTGACTCCGGCGGTGGTCTCTTGACCAGTGACGATACTTGGGCCCTCCTGGGCTGTGACTCCGGCGGTGGTCTCCTGACCAGTGACGATACTTGGGCCCTCTTGGGCAATGACTCCGACGGTGGTCTATGGACCAGTGACAACGGTGCTGGCGGTTGTGTCTCGACTGCCGGAAATGATGGCGCACTTCTCTGCCGTGACACTCACAACAGGCTGGGCAGACTTCCTCTGGCCCTTCCCCACCTTTGGTGGAGTCACACCTGACTCTCCAATCCCCTTGGAACCCATGTGAGTTGTTTTCCCACCAGGAGTCTTCACACGGTCCCGTCGTCCACTCTCCACTTTTAGAGCCTTTACAGGGGGTGGGCTGCCAGTGCCTTGGCTCCGGGGCACACTGCCTGCCCTGGTGGCCGGTGCACTCCACAAGCCTTGAACACGCACCACTGGTATTGGAGGCTTTTTGGCTGAGGCGCTACGACAGGACTGATGAATTGGGGGAGGGTGGGGGCAAAAAGGTCAACTTTACAGAGGGACAGTTTCTGACGAACACTGGGATGGGTAGCTGGAGGGGTTCTGGGAGTGGAGGAAGAGGAGGTGGTTGTCGGAGGTGTCACTTTAGCTGTTTTGGGTGCAGGTGCAGGTACTGGAGGCTGTCGTGAGGTGGATGGATGTTGCATGAGTGATTGCCGGCGTTTGTGTACTTTGGGAGGGGGCGTCACAGACACACTGGGAGAGGACACAGGGGACGTGTAAATGGCAGTGGAGGTGGTGAGTGCAGGTGAGCGGCTTGTGGTGCTGGATGTCCTTGTGCGATTGATGGTGCCTGTAGATGTGGTGCATGCAGGTGTATGTGTAGACGAGACTGGGAGGGAGGAGGGAGAAGAGGAGGAGGGGGACACAGTGGATGCAGTGGATGTTGCTGTGTCTGTACGTGGGTGAGGCTTGCGTGAGTGCCTGTGGTGTGTGTGGTACCTATGTTTGCTTGAGCTACTTGTGTGTGCTGACTTGTTTGCATGCTGGTCTATAGGTGTGCTTGGGATGGGCTGGGGTACAGGAGATTGGGTCTGGGTGGAGGAAGTTGGAGGAGGGAGGCTAGACACAGGGACAATGGCTGCCATCAATGCTGAGGCCAGAGATTGCAGGGTTCGCTGAAGGACAGCCTGACCAGAATGAATGCCCTCCAGGAATGCATTTGTGTGTTGCAACTCCCTTTCTACACCCTGGATGGCATTCAAAATGGTAGACTGCCCAACAGTGAGTGACCTGAGGAGGTCAATGGCCTCCTCACTGAGGGCAGCAGGGGTGACTGGGGCAGGGCCTGAGGTGCCTGGGTCGATGGTGATGCCCACCCTCCTGGGTGAGCGGGCACGGGGCGAACGCTGAGGGCCTGCTGGGAGGGTGGGGCTGGTAGGGGAGGTGGCGGCTGTACCTGTAGAGGTGGGGGGCACAGATGGTGCCACCACCACAAGGGAGCTCCCATCGGTGGACGAGTCCGTGTCGCTGGTTGGTGATCCAGTGGCCGGCGTGAAGCTCCCCTCACCCTCCGTCCCACTGATGCATTATGAGTCCGTGGTGTGGCCCTCCGTGGCCATGTGGGATGCAGCTCCCTCGTGCTCCGGTGCCACTGTACCTCCGCCTGATGATGCTGATGTACAAAAGGACAGGGAGAGCACAAAAAGGGGGGGGACAGAAGAAAGAGTGTTTTAGTGCATGGCATACAGCTGCCGTTGGCAGACAAGACAGACACAGCAGCCCCCTGCATTACGCCGTGCTCCTCCTCTCTGCACATGCAATTTCTGGGATATGGCCTACATGGCAATGGTTGACATCTGCGCACATGGATGCCACAGGGGCAACTATACCTCGACTTGCCACTCTGCTGAGGTGGGGTAGAGTGCCACATGGCCTACATTACGGAGGGGCCTTGCCTACCGAAGTCGCCCTGGCCTAGGGACACCCACAGCCCACCTCCCCCACCCAGACACCTCCACTGCACGCAAAGTCCACAGAATGAGAGTGTACTCACCCCCTTGTGTCTGCTGTGATGCCCTCAAGCGCCCATCCAACTCAGGGTAGGCCACCGCCAGGATCCAGAACATCAGGGGGGTCATGGTGCGACGGGCACCCCTCCCACGTTGGGACGCCATCCCCAGCTGAGCCTCCGCCGTCTTCTTGCTGCAGCGGCGAATGTCCTCCCATCTTTTCCGGCAGTGGGTGCCCCGTCTCTGGTGGGCCCCCAGGATCCGGACCTCCTTGGCGATGGCACGCCAAATGTCCCTCTTCTGGTGGGCGCTGACCTACATGACATGCACAAGGAAAGAGGAACAGTCATTACCAACTGCACCGTCGTTGTGAGTGGCCCCCTCCCTACTCTGGCCATGTGACCCATTCATTCCCATGCATTAATGTTCTTTGAACTCTGCCCCCTTCCCTCTTCCAACCAGCCCTCTCCACCCAGGTCTAGCCCATACAACGTGTTCCCTGTGTACTAACCTGTTGGTCTGGAGGACCGTAGAGTAGCGTGTGCTGGGGGAGGACCCCGTCTACCAGTTTCTCCAACTCCTGTGCAGTGAAGGCAGGGGCCCTTTCCCCAGACACAGTAGCCATTGTTGCTTCCAGACCGAGGTCACAGCAGCACTTGAAGTGTAGGTCCTCTCCTGTCGAAGGTCAGGTATCTAGTGATTGAACAGATAGAAAATGGTGGTGACGTCCGCGGCGGTGATGTCCGCGGCGGGGCGCATCATAACCGCCGGCGCACCTGTTCGTTGGCTCCTCGGACCCATAGGGTCCAATGTTAAACAATGCAATATTGCGCCGCGGTCTATGACCGCCTACCGCGACGGTGTTCAACGCCAGCACAGTTACCCCACAATCCCATTGTCCCAGTTTAGAGGTCAGACAGCCGCCATTTCAGGGGCCCACATGGCTTAATTTACCTCTGCGTCACACATAGCTAGGCCTACACTCAACACACATACAGGAAGGGTTTTGTGAGTGGTGTAGTCTTCTGTGTAACTGTGGGTACATACCTGGATGAATAATGATTGATTCTTCGCTGTTGTCCTTCGTAGGCACCGTCAGCTGGGACATGTGAGAAGATGGCGGAGTCCTCCGGTGTACCGACCGCTGGTGGACCTGTTGACAATGGAAGAGAGACATGTCATTGTCACCTACCGGTTTGACCGTGCCACTATCCAGGAACTATGTACCCAGTTGGAGCCAGACCTGATGTCACCAATCCGCCATCCGACTGGAATCCCCCCTGACGTGCAGGTGCTATCAGTGCTCCATTTCCTTGCAAGTGGGTCTTTTCAGACAACAGTGGTCATGGCATCAGGGATGTCCCAGCCTATGTTTTCCAACGTCTTGTCCAGAGTTTTGGCTGCCCTGCTAAAACACGTAAGGAGATACATCATTTTCCCTGAGGTGGCAGATTTGCCTACAGTGAAAGGTGACTTCTATGCCCTTAGACATATCCCAAACGTCATTGATGGGACCCATGTAGCTCTGGTCCCCCCCCACAGGAGTGAACAGGTGTACAGGAACAGGAAGAGTTATCATTCCATGAATGTCCAGATGGTCTGTTTGGCAGACCAGTACATCTCGCAGGTAAATGCTATGTTCCCTGGCTCAGTGCATGACGCCTACATCCTGCGGAATAGCAGCATCCCTGATATGATGGCTCAACTCCAGAGGCACCGTGTATGGCTATTGGGGGACTCTGGTTACCCCAACCTTTCCTGGCTATTGACCTCAGTGAGGAATCCCAGGACCAGGGCAGAGGAACGCTACAATGAGGCCCATGGACGGACTAGGAGGGTGATCGAACGCACCTTCGGCCTCCTGAAGGCCAGGTTCAGGTGCCTCCATATGACAGGTGGATCCCTATTCTACTCACTGAAGAAGGTGCGCGAGATCATCATCGCCTGCTCCATGCTCCATAATTTGGCTTTGCGACGCCAGGTGCCTTTTCTGCAGGAGGATGATCCAGAAGACGGTGTTGTAGCAGCTGTGGAGTCTGTGGAGCCTGTGGATAGTGATGAGGAGGAAGCTGAGGAAGAAGACAACGACAACAGGGAGTCAGTCATACAGCAATATTTCCAGTGGCACACAGGTGAGAACATTTTCATGTTTAACATTACATTAACTTTCACACGTCTACCTCTATCCTGTTTCTCGAATTCAATCACTATTTGGTAACTGAGTTGTACCCTTCCATTACGATTTCACAGGTGTGGTTACCAACGTGTCATCTGCTTGCATCCTTCAAGGACTTGTGATGTGTGACATAGGTATGTTAGCCTTACAATGGGAAACCCATTATGACACTGTCATTGATAATACATATTTACTAAATCACAGACTGAATCCAGATTGTTTTGTGTTTCAAGGGTGTTTATTGAAGTGCTCAGAAATGTGAGGGGTTTGTTGAATGAGGATGGGTGATGGTGGAGGAATGTCCATGGCAGAGTCCAGTCTATTAGTCTCATAGGTGCACTGCCCATCTGGGCATAGGAAGTGGAGCTGGGCCAGTTTAAGTATGGACAGGGGAACAAGGTGGTACAGTGGGAGGACAAACAGGGTGGTCTCATTTCCTGGCGGGGGTCTTGCCATCTTGCTCTGTCCTGTTCCTGGATCTCAGGGACCGCTTGCGTGGTGGTTGTCCGTCTGCAGGGGGTGGGGTGCTGGTGTGGTGGTCCTGTGGCGGGGCGTCCTGTCCACTAGCGCTGGCGGAGATGGTGGGCAGTTCATCGTCCTGGCTAGTGTCAGGGGCCCCTTGGAGTGCCACGGTGTCCCTCATGGTGTGCTGTATGTCCTTCAGCACCCCTCTGATGGTGCCCAGGGCAGAGCTGATGGTCCTGAGCTCCTCCCTGAACCCCAAATACTGTTCCTCCTGCAGGGTCTCCTGCAACTTGTCCAGGACCGTCACCATCGTCTCCTGGGAGTGGAGGTATGCTCCCATGATGGAGGATAGGGCCTCGTGGAGAGTGGGTTCCCTTGGCCTGTCCGCCCCATGTCGCACAGCAGCCCTCCAAGTTCCCCTGTGTTCCTGTGCCTCCGTCCCCTGGACCGTGTGCCTACTACCACTGCCCCCAGGTCCCTGTTGTTGTTGGGGTGGTGGATTATCCTGGGTTCCCTGTAGTGGTGGACACACCACTGATTGATCTGTCCTGGGTAGGGAGGTTTGGGCCCGCTGGGTGGGTGCTGTGCTGGTATTACCAGAGGGTGGAAGGTCAGTGTTGGGCTGTGCCTGTGCAAGGGGAACCGACTGTCCCGAGGCCCATGATGGTCCGGGCTGGTCATCAGGATCCAGTAGGGCAGAGCTGCTCTCGTCACTGTGGGCCTCTTCTGGGGGTGGAGTGGTGTTGTCTGGACCCTCTGGTGTGGTGACGGTCCTTCGGGTTCCTGCAGGGGCATAAGAGCATGATTATTGCATGTGTGTGTGTAATGGTGTGCAATGGGTGGGTGTTTGTGTACCACAGTGCAAGCATTCCTGTGTGTGGGTTTGTGTGATGATGGTTGGGGGGTGTTCTGGGTATGTGCAATGGGCATGCTTTAGTGAGGGGTGCCCATGCTTAGTTGTGTCATGCAGGGATTGGTGTTGGGATGGGTGGTTTGTGTTATGGGTACATTAGTGAGGATTTTGAGTGATAGGGGAGGGTGTGAGGGTGGGGGTGTGTGATAGCATGCAGGTAGGGTGGGGGATATGATAGTTAAGATTTGACTTACCAGTGTCCCATCCTCCACCGACTCCTCCCAGGCCCTCAGGATGCATGATGGTCAAGACTTGCTCCTCCCATGTTGTTAGTTGTGGGGAGGAGGTGGGGATCCGCCACCAGTCCACTGCACCGCGATGTTGTGCCTGGAGACCGTTGAACGCACCTTCCCCCGTAGGTCATTCCACCTCTTCCTGATGTCCTTTCTATTTCTTGGGTGCTGTCCCACGGCATTCACCCTGTCCACTATTCTGCGCCATAACTCCATCTTCCTGGCTATTGATGTGTGCTGTAACTGTGAGCCAATTAGCTGTGTCTCTACCCGGATTATTTCCTCCACCATGACCCTGAGCTCCTCCTCGGAGAAGCAGGGGTGTCTTTGGCGTGACATGGGGTGGTGTGTGTGATGTGTGGGGTGGTGTGTGTATTTTGAATTGTCCAATGTGGCGGTGCTTTGGAGATGTGTGTGTATTTTGAGCACGGCAGTGTGTACCGCCAATGGAATACTGCGGTTGAAAGACCGCTGATGGATTCGTGGGTTGTAATAGCATGGGCGTGTTTCTGTTGGCGTGGAGGTGGAGGATTTGTTTACGCCAGTTTGTCACTGAACTTTGGTGTGGCGGTGTTGTGTGGGTGTCTGAATTTCGGCGGATTCCGAGATGTGTGTCATAATAGCTTTGGCAGAATACCGCCGCGGCGGCGGTGTATTGGCGGTCTTCTGCACAGCAGTGAGTGCCTTTTACCGCCAATGTTGTATTGACCCCCATAGTCTGATTACACAGTTTGCCATCAGTCCTAATCACAGATAGAGGAACACAATTTGTTTCTCACTTTTTAAATCTTTTGACATTAGTGTGCACCTCTTAAGTAGCTATCACCCCTAAATCAATGGCCAAGAGGAAAAGACAAATCAGACCCTGGAATAATACTTATGATGCATTTTGTTGAATGTGAATAAGACCATCATCACCAGAGTGCCTGCAGCACATTATTTTCACACAACTCTCTACACCATTTGGGACACAGCCCATTGAACCCTGACACAAGCCAAAGAATCCTTCAATCAGCTACAAACACATTACTCTGGCACCCTGTTATCACATTTTGGACAAACTGTGGCTTTATATAACAAATATAGCCTTACGGGGACACACAAAGTTCCCGTAATAATGGAATCTTTTGTCCCTATTCCATTGTTGAAGTCATCAACCAGGTGGAGATATGATTGCCACTGCCCTCCACATTCAAACGCCATCCCATTTTTCACATTTCCCTTCTCCAACCATATTGAGCAGACCCTCCCCAGTATGGATTGATGGACATGAGGAATTCAAAGTCAAGGCAATCTTGACTCCCACATAACTGGGGAAAATTATTCGATTTGGTGGATTGGAAAGTGTTTGGCCCCAAACCTTGATCCTGGGAACCCTTACCTCACATTTGCAATACACCCCACATGCTGCGGTCCTTTCATGCCCATTACCCTACTCAGCCACACCCTGTCCGGCCCATCTTGGGGATCGTTTTGATAGGGGATGTATTGAAATTAAGTATGTTTGACTGCTGACTTTGTGTTTCACCACTGTGCATATTAGTTGTTCAATTTTCACCAGTAGCACATTACATTTTGTATTCAGTTTAGCTGCCTATTGGCTTTAACGTGGCATTAGACATTGCAGATGAGCTGTGTTTTTCCACATGGTAAACTAAGCTTGTGTTTTTCGTATTTTCTCTCACCAAACACTAGATGATAAGGAAGTGCATATTTTGTGTTTTTCTCTAGTGCGGCCTTGGGAGAGACAGCCTTGAAAACTTGGCCAACTTTCCACGGTGTTCCTTCCAACTCTGACCTACAGTAGCCAGCATGTTTTGAATATTATAAAAGGTGTCCCCCTGCGGCAGTGAGGGGGAATTTTCCAAGACTTCAGTCAGGAGTGGACGTCAACTGCCTGACCAGTCCTGTGAGGGTGGAAAATCTCTTTCTTGCAGTTGAACATGGGTCATCAACTTGCTGGCATGAGAAAGATGACGAGCAGTGATAGGCCCTACGGTGATAAATTTAGACTTTTATTCCTTGTTTGACTGTTATGCTATAATATAATCACATATATTTGCTGTGTACGTTGCAATTGAGAATCACTTTGATATATTTTCCTTTCATTGCTGTGATTATTTTTAAACGTGGGCCTCCAACCTACTAATCTCCTCTCTCAGGAACCTCGTGGTGAAGTAATAATAAATGTTTAAACTAAGAAGTGCATTCCAGAGATTGTTGTCAGCTCGGTCATTAGTGAAAGCAAAACAGGGGGCTACTTTCATGAATAACCAAGTCCCTGACATTCCCATACAATAGCAGACTACCACTCAGTCCCTGGTCATTCGATGCACAAATAACCAAATTCATCGCACAAATGCCATGATTGTCAAAGATACTGTACGGATCATAAGTGTATGATGTTAAAGCATATCAAACGTGGTCAAACACACTGTGGTGGATACATTCTATGTACCTCCATGTGATATTACATTCCCATGTGCTGCCATGTGACCAAGGCCCTTGTGCTGAGGTCTAGTTGAAATCCCGCAAGACTTTCTAACCTCAGTGGCTATACAGCATGCTTTGTCTCGTAGTTCCCACCCACAGAGGATCATTCTTCATGCTCTTCCTTACCAGAAAGGTTTGTCCTGAAGTCACCACTGGTCGTCGTCCTCTTGATCCGCATCTCTGATTCCTGCAAGACAAGGAGAAGGAAGGTTAAGCATCCAAAAGGTACCTAATGTTGAGCATGCCCGATTCCCCGAGCTCACAATCACTTTGAACTTCAGAAAAAAGGTGGCGAGAAACTGCTTCATTATTTGTTATAAACTAAAGACAGCATTTGCAAGGTGCAAAATCAAGCAATATTTAAGGAATCAGGGGCCACAAGTACAAAAATTTGCAATTTGCTAGTTGCAAAACCTGATGCATAACAGTGTCAATGCCACTGTTTCCGATTCCCAGTAGGGTTGCAAATGACCTACCTCATGAATATTCATGGGGTACGTCGCAAATTTGTGACCCTATTGGGAATAGCCGCCCTCACAGGGATGGTGCCCTGCTGGAGACAGCAGACCACCATGTCAGTGACTGCTTTTAAATAAAGGAAAATGAAATGCATTTCAAAATAAAAAATGAAAATTTTTCTTTTCATTTTTTCAGAGCAGGCAGTAGTCCGTGGGACCACTGCCTGCTCTGAAAAATATTTTCACTACCATTCACAAAGCGGAAGGGGTCCCATGGGGACCCTTTCCCATTTGCGAATGGGTCAGCACCAGTTTGAAACAGTTTGAAACAGCTTCAATTCCCAAGACCCTCCAAGCCCTCCAACAACCCCTAGCTCCGTCCCATTGAACTACCACAGACCCTAACCTGCTGGACCACCCTCACCACAGATGAGACCTGCACCCTCATAAGCAGCATCCACTCTGGAGCCCCTACTGACCCCTTTTTCAACAAGGCCAACACATTCATCGCACTCAAGCTCTAACACACTATAACATAGAGACAGACACCTTCCCAGAAGACTGTAAGCATACCGAGATCCGCCCAAAGCTGACACCCTGGACCTCAAGAATTACCGCCCCATGTGAACACAGAGAGTTAGACTCATGCCTTACCTGTCAGAACCTATGGAGATCAGCTGCGTAGTTCCACAGGGCTCCTCCCTAAGCCCCACATTCTTCAATGTTTATATGATCCCTCTCACATCCCTCGTCAGAGACCACAGACTAAACACCATCTCCTAGCTGATGATATTCAGATGATCATCTCACTGACCGAGAACCCCACTACTGCCAAGAAGAATTTCCACAACAGTATGGAAGCCATCGCCACCTGGATGAAAAACAGATGTCTCAAACTCAACTCTGACAAGACTTTTCTACCTTTGAAGTAGGCAAACTTCAAAGAAAAGTCTCTGTTCTTCACAAGATCCTGGCCCCATACACACACCAGGGGGTTGAGAACCGAATTGTGTGAGGACAGACACAGCCCTTAAAGGTGTAAGTGTCTGCTCCTCCCTCCCCACTCTAGCCCAGGTGACTCATCAGGATATGCAGGCTACACCCAGCTCCCTTTGTGTCACTGTCTAGTGACACAAATTTACAAACAGCCCAAATGTCACTCCCACCCAGACGTGGCTTACACAATTAGGCAGAGGCACAGAATGGTTAAGCAAGAAAATGCCCAGTTTGAAACTGACAATATAAAAACCAACTTTACCAAACTCCATTTCTCTATCTGCTCACAATGGGAAACTGCATTTAAAATATATTAAAAGGCAATCCCCATGTTAATCTATGAGAGACATAGGCCTTGCAACACATGTCCTACCTTTAACATACACTGCACCCTGCCCATGGGGCTACCTAGGGCCTACCTTAGGGCTGCATTAAATGTACACAAATGGAAGGTTTGGGCCTGGCAAGTGGGTACACTTGCCAGGTCGAATTTGCAGTTTAAAACTGAACACACAGACTCTGCAGTGGCAGGTCTGAGCCATGTTTACAGGGAAACTCGCCTGGGTGGCACAATCGTGCTGTAGGCCCACTAGTAACATTTGATTTACAGGCCCTAGGCACCTTTATTGCATTTTAATAGGGACTTACTAGTAAATCAAATATGCCAGTCATGTAAAAGCCAATTACACATACAGTTTACACAAAGAGCACTTACACTTTGGCACTGGTTAGTGTAGGAAAGTACCCTATTTCTTGGCATGGTTACTCCCTTTTTCTGTCTGATGTCAGTGCGGTTGACTATGTTCACTGGGATCCTGCCAACCAGGACCCCAGTGATTATGCTCTCTCTCTCTCAAAAGTCTGTATTTCACCCACAATTGGTGCACTGGTGTCCCATTATAAGTCCCTAGTAAATGTCACCTAGGTGCCCAGTGTATTGTGGTTCCAGGGGATCCCTATGGGCTGCAGCATACATTTTGCCACCCATAGGGAGCCCAAGCAAAGAGTTCTGCAGGACTGCCTATGTAGCCTGCCTGAAAAGGTGCAAGCACCCTTTCACTGCCACTTTTCACTTCACCAGGTTCCTTATACGTCACCCCTATGGCAGACCTTCCAGCCTAGAAGGCAGGATGTAAAGTACCTGTGTGTGAGGGCACACCTGCACTAACAGATGTGCCCCCACAAACTCCAGGCCCATTTTCCCAGAGTTTGTGAGTGTGGGGACTCAATTTTACGCATGTACTGGACATAGGTCACTACCGATGTCCAGCTACATAATGGTAACTCTGAACATAGGCATGTTTGGTATCAAACATGTTGGAATCATATTCCAAGGCTTTTGCAAGCATTGGTTGTATGATTCCATGCACTCTAGGGGCTCCTTAGAGGACCCCCAGTATTTCCATTTCAGCCTTCTGAGGGTTTTCAGGCAGCCCAAGCTGCTGCCACCTCCCAGACATGGTCTGCTCTCCTGTTGCTTGGGAAGATCAAGCCAAGGAAGGCAGAACAAAGGATTTCCTTTGGGAGAAGGGTGTTACACCCTCTCCATTCGGAAATAGTTGTTACAGGCTTGGGAGGGGTGGCCTCCCGAAGCCACTGGAAATGCTATAAAGGGCACATTTAGTGCCCTCTGTGCATAATCCAGTCTACACCAGTTCAGGCACCCGCAGTCACAGCTCTGGCACGGAAAAGTACATAGGAAAGGGGAGTGACCATCATCACCCCAGGGGTGGTGCTCAGAGCTCCTCCAGAGGGTCCCTGAGTTTTGCCATCTTGGTTTCAAGGGAGCATCTGAGTGGCCAGTGCCAGCAGATGACGTTAGAGCCCCCTCCTTATAGGTGGTCACCCAGCTAGGCGCCCAATCCCCCTTTCAGGGCTATTTAGGGTCTCTCTCTTGGGTGGTTTCTCAGATTCGGGTTGCAAGACTCCAACAGGAATCCTCTGCACTCTCTACTTTGACTTCTGACTGAAGAAACTGCATCTGGAGGCTCCAGGACCCAACAAGCTGCAACAAAAAAACAAGATGTCTTCTGCAACTTTGTATCCATGGCTCCTTCCAGCAACAGCAACATTTCCCCTGCCATGCATCCTCTGAGGATAGCCCATCTTCAGCCTGCATCAGAAGGAAAAAGGGATCTCCTTGGGGTGAAGGAGTCACTCCCCTGCTTCTGCAGGCACCATCTGCACGACAACCGGCAGGTGGTAGACTGGAGTGATCCTGACGGTCCTTTCTTCCAACTGTAAGGTAAGCCCACGCAGGCAGTACCACCTTGTACCACATCCCTTTCAGCTGCCAAGGCTTGCTGGCATCCTTTCTCCAAGATCTTCAGGCATCTTGAAGCTCCAGCCCCCAGCACTCCTTCCTGCGATGCATAGCTCCCTGAGTGGTTCTCCGGCAGCTTGGGAGCCTTTCTCGTAGTGCTGTGTGGGCCTCTTCTACTACTCTCCTATCGCCCTCCTGTGGGTACTGCCTGGGTTTCTTGGTCTCTCTGTGTTGCTGAAGGCCCCATCTGAATCCCTTTCCTAGGTAGAGTCCTTGGCAGCTCCACTTTCCGCTAACTGGGAGTTTTGCATGTGCCAAGGCTTGTTGGCAGAACCCGACAAAGCAAACCAGACTGCAATCCTCCTTTTGTGGTATGACATCACCTGCACCCTCCGGGAACCCGACTTCTTCTTCTTGGTTGCAGTGCTAACTTGTCTTCTTCACCAGTGGTTCACTTCTTGCACCGTCATCCTAATGGGTTGGCGCTCCTGCACTTCCTGGACTCTTCTGTTGTTCTTGAATTTGGTCTTCTCTTTCAACATTTCCCCGGGCCCAGGAATCCACTTGCAGTTGTTTTGTTTTCCTGGTCGATGGGGTGGGTTGTGGTACTTACCTTTGGGCTTTCTTAGTACTCCCAACTCCCCTCTCCACACTACACTTACCTAGGTGGGGGACCGACTTTTGCATTCTACTTTTTTAGTATATGGTTTGTGCTCCCCCTAGACCTATTTCTCTCTATTGTGGTTTATAGGAATTGAACTGTTTTCTAACTGTTTTATGGCTATTCCTGCATACTAGTGTATTTAATTTGTGTATTACTTACCTCCTACTGGAGTATAGTCTCTATAGTATTTTGAGTCTTTGTGTCACCAAAATAAATTACTTTCATTTTTGTAACACTGAGGCCCTCATTACAACCTTGGCGGTAAGTCCCGCTTTCCGCAGTGCAGAAGACCGCCAACATACCGTTGTGCAAGCAGAATTCCGCTACAGGTATTACGACTCACAGCTCAGAATCCGCCACAATACAGACACCCACACAAGTCCGCCACAGCAAAGGTCAGTGATAAACTTGCGATACCAAAACCTACACCGTCACGCCAACAGGAATACGCCCACAGTGTCACGACCCACGAATCAACGCAGCGGTCTTTCAACCACGGTAATCTATTGGCGGTACACACCGCCGCGCTCAAAATATACACACATTTACAAAACACCCCCACATTGGACAATTAAAAATACACACACCTGACACACATACACACACCACACCCACACACCCAATCCAATATAAATCACACACCCACAACACCCACAAACCCTTACAACCAAAATTCAGAAAGAAGGCCAGATAGAGAGACTACCTAACACAACACCAGCATCCACAGGCACAGAGCACCATGACTTATACAACATCCACGCACCTCAAACAACACACACCAATACATCCCCTCACACATCACAACAGACAGCACCTCACACATCACCCACACCACATCATGGCACCTCAAAGACACCCCAGGTTCTCTGAGGAGGAGCTCAGGGTCATGGTGGAGCTATTTGGATCACAGGTGCAGTAGACCTCCATTGCTAGGAAGATGGAGCTATGGCAGAGAATTGTCGACAGGGTCAACGCAGTGGGACATCATCCAAGAACACAGAATGACATCAGGAAGAGGTGGAACAACCTACGGGGGAAGGTACGTTCAGTGGTATCCAGACACCAGATTGCTGTACAGAGGACTGGCGGTGGACCCCCACCTCCTCCCCCACAACTAACAACATGGGAGGAGCAAGTATTTGCAATAATGCATCCTGAGGGCCTCGCAGGAGTAGCAGGAGGACTGGACTCTGGTAAGGCAAATCTTTACTACTATATCCCCTCCACCCCACCTGCATGCCATCACATGCTCCCACCCTCAACCCCACACCCATCACCCCAACAACCCACAGATACCCCACCAACAGAACCCACACATCCCACAATCAAGCCCTGCACGTAACACAAATGCATGGGCACCTACCACCAAAGCATGTCCAGTAGAGAGACTCACACATGCCCCAAAATCACCAGTCACAAAAGGGCAATAATGCAAGCACAGGAGTAGAGGGTAACTCACACATTGCACAAGACGGCACACACAGTTACTAACTATATGCATTCACTCCCCAACAGGACCCATACCCAACGTCACCGGACAGGAGGTGCCAGACATATCCAGTCCCCCCACAGAAGAGGCCCACAGTGATGAGAGCAGCTCTGCACGCCGGGATCAAGATGACCAGCCCGGCCCATCAGGGACCTCGGGACAGTCGATTCCCCTGACACAGTCACAAACCACAACTGAACCTCCCCCCTCAAGAAACACCACCACAGCACCCACCCAGCGGGCCCATCCCTCTGTCCCCAGGACACGCAGGTCAAGCCGCAGTGTGTCCACCACTACACTGAACCCTGGCAACCCCACTAACACAGGACGATCAGGGACCTGGGGGCAGTGGCAGTGGGCACACGGTTCAGGGGACAGAGGCACAGGATAACAGGGAAGCTGAGAGGACTGCTGTGCGACGGGGGAGGACAGGCCCAGGGAACCCACTCTCCACAAGACACTCTCCAACATCATGGGAGCTTACCACCATTCCCAGGAGACCATGGGCATGGTACTGGCCAAGTTTGAGGAGACCCAGCGGCTGCAGGAGGAATACTACCTGGGGATCAGGGAGGACTTGAAGTCCATCAACACCACCCTGGTCACCATTGCAGGGGTGCTGGCAGACCTTCTCAACACCAGGAGGGACACAGTGGCACACCAACAGACCCCTGATGCTAGCCTAGACGATGATTAGCCCTCCACCTCCGCCGGCGCTAGTGGACAGGAGGCACCGCCGCATGATCAACAGGCACTAGCACCTCACCCCCTGCAGAAGGAGAACCACCCGCCAATGGTCCCTGAGGTCCAGGAACAAGACAGAGAACATTGCCAAGACCCCTGCCAGATAATAGGACTCTCCTGAATGTCACCCTTCTGTCCCACTATGTTACCCTGTCCACCTTGAACTGCCATTACTCAACTTCCTCTGCCCCTTGGACAATACACCTGTGATACTAATAGACTGGACTCTGGCATGGACATTCCTCCACCATCACCCCAGCCCATTTCACACCCCCTCCACTTATTTGCACAGCAAAAAACACACTTGAATCACAAAACAATCTGGAGTATGTCTGTGCTTTCACTAATGTGTACTGCAAAACCTCAGGAATATAGCAATGTCAATGTACTTGTTTGCATACCAATGTAACACAGCTGTAGGCCAGCAGTAAACATAGCAGAGGGCACAAAGTGGGACCCAGATCAGTGAAATGGAAAGGCAAATTAACAAGTCAGGGTCCATACACTGAGTGAAAATGACAGAATTATGCTAGCTCCAACAATAGTATGAGATGTGGGAAGCAGTTAAATCTTCTTACCTGTGTCTCACTGGAAGTATTGCATGATGATGTTGTTTCGGTTGTCGACATCTTCTTCTTCTGCCTCCTCTTCTTCACTGTCCACAGGCTCCACAGCTGCAACAAGACCACCATCTGGACCGTCCTCCTGTAGAAAAGGCACCTGGCATCGCAAAGCCAGGTTGTGCAGCAGACAGCAGGCCACTATTATCTGGCACACCTTCTTCGGTGAGTAGTATAGGGAGCTACCTGTAAGATGGAGGCACCGGAATCTGGCCTTCAGGAGGCCGAAGGTGCATTCTATAATCCTCCTAGTTCGCCCATGTGCCTCATTGTAGCGTTCCTCTTCTCTTGTCCTGGGATTCCTCACTGGGGTCAGTAGCCATGACAGGTTGGGGTAACCAGAGTCACCTGCAAATGTTGAGGGACAACTGTTAGACACACACTAACCCTTAGGGACACCTCCATACCCAGACACCTATGTCAACTTTTTTGGGACCCTGGGGTCACCTATTAGCCACACACGGTGCCTCAGGAGTTGCCCCATCACATAAGGGATGCTGCTATTCCTCAAAATGAAAGCGTCATGCACAGATCCAGGATACTTGGCATTCACATGGGAGATGTACTGGTCTGCCAAACACACCATCTGCACATTCATCGAATGGTAGCTTTTCCAGTTACATTCCTGCGGGGGGGGCAAATGTAACACGTGTACCATCAATGGCACCAATGATGTTGGGGATATGTCCCAGGGCATAGAAGTCGCCTTTCACTGTGGGCAAATCCTCCACCTGAGGGGAAACGATGTAGCTGCATGTGTTTCAGCAGGGCAGATAACACTCTGGACAACATGTTAGAGAACATTGGCTGGGACATCCCTGATGCCATGGCCACTGTTGTTTGAAAAGACCCACTGGCCAGGAAATGGAGTACAGACAGAACCTGCACTAGAGGGAGGATTCCTGTGGGATGGCAGATAGCTGAAATCAGGTCAGGCTCCAACTGGGCACACAGTTCCAGGATTGTTGCACGATCAAGTCTGTACGTGATAATGATGTGTCTCTCTTCCATTGTCGACAGGTCCACCAGCGGTCAGTACACCGGAGGATGCCGCCATCTCATCACCTGCCCCAGCAGACGTGCCCTATAGAGGAGAGCAGAGGGTCATCCAACACTTAGGTATCACAATGTGTTATTTGGTAAAACGTAGAGAAATCCCAATGTGCTGGTATCTGTCTGTATTAGATGCCTAGATAGGTGTGACGCAGTTTTTTTCCATCCCATGTGGCCCCCCTAAAATGGCGGCTGCCTGACCTGTAAGGTGGGACAAGGGGAACTGAGGTAACTGCGCTGGCAGTGTACACCGTCGCGGTGGGCGGTCGAAGACCACAGAGCAATTCAGCATTGGTTAACATTGGGCCCTATGGGTTTTCTTTTCTTCACTTCATAGGAGTTGGAGAAACTGGTGGATGGGGTCCTCCCCCAGTACACTCAACTGTACGGTCCTCCAGACAAACAGGTGAGTACACTGTGAGCATGATGGATGGGACATGAATGTATGGAGTGGGGTGGATGGAAGATACAAGGGGGGGTTAGCTGAGGCCAGAATGTGATGATGGTCAGTGTATGTTTTTCTGGGCCAGGGTGGGAAGTTGTGCCAATGAGTAAAAAGAACCAGACGGGGAGTAAAATCCATTGTTACTTCACTTTTCCTCTAGGTCAGCGCCCACCAGAAGAAGGCTTTTTGTCGTGCCATTGCCATGAAGTGCGGACCCTGGGGGTCTGCCATAGACGGAGCAGCCACTGCCGTAAAAGATGGGAGGACCTGAGCCGCTGGAGCAAGAAGACGGCGGAGGCCCAGCTGGCGATGGCCTCCCAACGTGGAAGGGGTGCCCGTCGCACCATGAACCCCTTGATGTACTGGATCCTGGCGGTGGCCTATCCGGAGTTGGATGGGCGCTTGAGGGCATCATAGCAGCCACAAGGGAGTAAGTACACTCTAACTCAGCTGACTCTGTGCGCTTTACAAGGTGTCTGGGTGGTCGAAGTGGGCTGTGGGTTCCCCTAGGCCAGGGCAAACTTGTTAGGCTAGGTCCCTAGTAAGGAAGGCTCTGTGACACCCCAACCCCACTACTGGTAATAGCCATCTACACCTAGTCTGGCTCCTGTGTCTTCCAGGTGTGCAGCAAATGGGCTTAGGCCTCGTCCCCTGTGGGCATGTGAATTATCTAGGAACTGTTAGTGCATGGCTTAGTGCATAGGGCTGCTCCCTGTGTGTTCTGTCTGCAAACAATAGTGGTGTTGCATGTGCTGAACATGTGTTTCTTCTGTCTTTCCTCCCCCTTTATGTTTTGTGTCCCTGTTCTTGCTTGCAATAGCTTCATCTGGCGGAGGAGCATTGGCACCGGAGCAGGAGGGAGTTGCAACCCACTTGGCCCTGGAGGGTGAAGCATCTGAGTCTGAAGCCACCAGTGGGATGGAGGGCGAGGGGAGCTCCACAACGGGGTCAGGAGCATACACCAGCGACAGTGACTCCTCCTTTGATGGGAGCTCCCTTGCGGTGGCCGGCAACTCTGTGCCCACCGCATCAACAGGTACAGCTGCCACCCCCCTACCAGCACCACCCTCCCAGCAGCCCCTCAGCATGTGTCCCGTGCCCGCTCACCCAGGAGGGTGGGCATCTCCTTTGCCCCAGGCACCTCAGGCCCTGCCCCAGTCAGCCCTGCTGCTCTCCCTGAGGAGGCTATTGATCTCCTGAGATCCCTCACTGTTGGTCAATCTACCATTTCATTTTGAATGCCATCCAGGGTGTTGAGAGGCATTTGCAGCAAACAAATGCATACCTGGAGGGCATTCATTCTGGGCAGGCAGCCCAACAGAGAACATTTCAGGCTCTAGCCTCAGCACTGATGGCAGTTATTGTCCCTGTGTCCAGCCTCCCCCCTCCAACTTCCTCCACCCAGACCCAATCCCCTGTACCCCAGCTTATCCCAAGCACACCATCAGACCAGCATGCACACTCATCAACACACAAGAGTGGACATGGCACACATAAGCACCACACATCCCACAGGCACTCACACAAGCACCATCCCCATGCAAACACAGCAACATCCACTGCCTCCACGTCCTCCTCCTCCCTCCCTGTCTCGCCTCCACTCACCCCTGCATGCACTACATCCTCAGCCACTACCTCCATCACCAGCACGCCCATCACCACACAAAGCTCAAGTGAAATCACCACCCCCGCTACCATGCACACATCCCCAGTGTCCTCTCCCAGTGTGTCTGTGAGCCCTCCTCCCAAAGTACACAAACGCAGGCACACACCCACCCAACAGCCATCCACCTCTCAACAGCCTCCGGCCCATGCACCTTCACCCAAATTCAGAAAATGTACATCTCCGACAACCACTACCTCTTCCTCCACTCCCAAACCCCCTCCACTTCCTATCCCAGTGTGTCTAAGAAGCGTTTCCTGGCTAACATTGACCTAATCCCTACATCTCCCCCGTCATTCCCCTAGGGCCAGGCTTTCCAGGTCGCAGCCCAGCACCTCAGCCACCAAATCCCCAAGCACAGTGGTGCCAGCAACTGTGGGGTCATCGAGTTCGCCACCCATCAGGGCTGCCAGTGTGCCACCTTGCGAGGGCAAGGACATTCCGGCACCTGCCAAGGTGAAGAAGGTGCCCACATCCCAGAGGGAGAAGCCGCACCTACCAGCCACCAAGGGCTCGGCCAAAACAAAAGGGGACAGTGGCAAGACACCTGCGGCACCATCAAAGGTGAGGAAGGGACAAAAACAGAAGAGCAGGTCAGGACAGGGCACGGTGGCACCAAGTGAGGGAATACTGTCACCCCTTCTGTCAACGACTACACCAACCTACACCGGCACCAGCACCGCCACCTGCACCGCCACCTGCACCGCCACCTGCACAGCCACCTGCACTGCCACCTGCACGTCTGTAGCCTTAGCAACAGTCCCCGGCATCTTCCCCAGTGGGCAACCGTCCGAGGCTGCAGGAGATGTCCTGCTGTGTCCCTCAACAGGTGCTGACACAAGCACCACTGCCAGCACTGCCGGCACAGACACCGCCACAAGAACCGCCACCAGCCCCGCAATGTGCTCGGACAGTGGCACCATATCTGACATGGCTACCATCCCCAGTGGGCAGCCGTCCAAGGCTGGAGGAGACTTCCTGGACCCTGGCCAGCTTCCATGAGGCATGACTCTCATCACTGTTTGCACCTGTAGGTGGAAGGCGAAGCCGCAGCAGGGTGGGGTATGTCTCTGCCTCCATGGCGTATCATGCTACCTGTTCCTAGGCAATCTTGTGACACACACACCCAGGTGAGGGAATGGGACCTGCCACACTGCATGTGGAGCATTCTGGGCACAAGGCTCCCTCCAGAACCAGTGGAGAAAGCCATCCACTACCTCAGTCCTTAGCAGGATGAAGCACTCTGGGCACAAGGCCCCCTCCAGAACGAGTGGAGACTGTTATCCACTTGTAAGACTGTGGCTTTTCACTCCCTAGAATAAAGCAGTGGGCAAACCACCCACTGGAAAGACTTGAGGGACTGTGGCTTTGCACTCCTCATGATAAAGCAGTGGGCAAACCACCCACTGGAAAGACTTGAGAGACTGTGGCTTTGCACTCCCCAGGATGAAGCAGTGGGCAAACCACCCACTGGAAACAATTGAGAGACTGTGGCTTTGCACTCCCCAGGATACAGCAATGGGCATGGGGCCCCCTCGAGGAACAGTGGTGTCGTGTGTTCATCCGGCTGAGGTGCCCCCCCTTCCCTTCCCCCTGAGGTGCCTGTTTCTTTTCGATCTGACACCCCTGCAGTGTTCTCTCCGTTTCGAGTCAGGTATTTTGGGTGGGCTTCACCCCTGCATTTTGGGACCACTGGTCCACGGACAATGATTGTTACACTATCCGGACTTGCGTAGTTGGTGTACATATTTGTATATACTGATTTTTGAACTTTCACTATCTAATTTTAAATGATTACAGTTGTTACAATCATTTAATTTTGTCCTTCCATTCTTCCAGGGGGTGGGAGGGTGTAACTGTAATGTTGCTGCATGTATTTGTGTGTATGGTGTTGTGGGTGAGGGTGGGGGTTGGGGTTTTGTGTGCTGCGTGTGTGTGTCACTCTCTTTTCCCTCCCCCGTGTTGTAGGTGCAGTACTCACCGTGGTCGTCCACGGCATCTGTCCTGCTCCTGATAGAGCAGGAGGAAGGCCAGCATAGGCAGTACGTGTAACTCGGGCTCCATGGCATCCCGGTTCCTCGTTGGGTGTCGAGAGGTGAGTGGTTTCACTTCTGTGTACTGTTTCCACCGCGCTTTTGATAGCGTTGTTTCCACCCCGGAAAAGGTGGCGGATAGGCCTCTTGTAATAGTGCGGGCAGTACTTTGTCCTCCGCCTGTCTGTTGGCGTTTACCGCCGCAGTGTTTGTTTCTACCGCTGTGGAGGTCGGAGTGTTAAAGTGGGTGTCTATGTTGGCGGTTTCCGACATGGTCGTGATTTAATTTATTTTTTTCGCCGGCCTGATGGCGGTATTACTGCTGCTTTACCACCGACTGCCAGGGTTGTAATGCGGGCCTGAGTGTTTTCTTTCATGTGTATGAGTACTGTGTGACTACAGTAATATTGCATGAGCTTTGCATGTCTCCTTGATAAGACTTTGCTGCTCTTCCGCAGCTACCTCTAGAGAGCCTGGCTTCTAGATACTGACTACTCTACACTAATAAAGGATAACTGGACCTGCTATAAGGTGTAAGTACTATAGGTGCCCACCACACACCAGGCCAGCCTCCTACAGTTAGCATGTTAGAGTGCCCAGAGTACCAAAAAACTGCAGAATCACAGCCCAGCACACAGTCAAAAGACAGGAAACTGAGGCAAAAAGAAAGGGGAAGCCACACCAAGGATGCCAAGTCTATCACCTGGTTACCAGCAAATTTGACTATGGCAACACTCTCTACACCGGTACCATCTAGAAGAACCTGAAGAAATCACAACACATCCAAAATGACCCCGCCAGACTCAGTCTGAACATTCACTGCCACAAGCATATCTCCAATCACATAAGAGACATCCACTGGCTCCCTATCGAGAAAGGAATTACCTTCAAGCTCCTTGTCCATGCTTACAAGGCCCTCCACGACCTAGGACCCGCCTACCTCAACCACAGCAGCATCTTCTACTCCCCCACTAGAGCGCCCACTCCACTCAGCTAGCACTAGTCATTGTACCCCGCATACAGAGGACCTAGGCTGGTGGGAGATCCTTTGTCTACCTCGCGGCAAAGAACTGGAACACCCTGCACATACATCTCAGGCAGTCACCATCACTACCCCAATTCAGGAAGGACCTTAAAACCTGGTTGTTGGACTGAAGCTCAGATGACAAACCCCCTTAGCGCCTTGAGACCCCTACCGGTGGCTAGTTGCATTTTATAAACCCTGATTTGATTTGATACACATCACTGTCTGCTTACATTGGTAGACAGAGATTTGCACCAAAACATTACTCTGTTCAAGGTTACCGTACTAGTGACAACTCTGCATTTTGCCAACTCTGCATGCTGTGCTATGAAGTACAGGAAAAAAGTGGGGAAAACATTATGCTAGGCAGAATGCACACACCTTTGCACTGCAGTGTATGGTGTGGATGTAGGCATATGGACGTCTAAAGTGCCAGAAGCATGAAAGAGAGAAATAGTGCCATATTTTAGCACATATGACGCTGGTCTGCTCTGTCTTAAGTAATTCCCCCCCTACATGCAGTAGCAGACAGGTATATTCAGCTCTGCAATCAATAGATATCTTAAATGTTTTAATAATTGAATATTCCTGTTGTTTTCAAAAAGTAAAGACTTAAGGAAAGAGACTACTATTTTTTAATCCTAATACATTGAGTACACAAGGGATGGCATCATTTTTAGGTGACACAAACTCATCGTGAGGCCTGACGGTGACCTCATAATTTGAACAGGAGGTCAGAACGTCAACAACTTTCATACAGACAGGCATTTTCTATTTCCACAAATGTGGCTGCACATATTGAACTCGAGGAAACACGCAGTTCATGATTTGTAACATATATATATTGGTTATTTGTTGTTTATGTGTAAAAAAGCTTTCTATGCACCATCAACAGTTTATTGTGAGGACAGGGGACACTGCACTGTATCTATCTGATTATTATGCATGTGTGTGCTTTCTAAATTCTTACTATGTCATAATCAGTATATATATTTAAATGCCAAGAGTTGCTTGTATCTTATATTTCATTTTGACCATGTACTGGGAAAGTGATATTTAAATTGGCATTTACCAAAAAGGTGAAATAGACATATAAATAAATAGATTACAGGTGAACCACTGTTTTCTCTGATACATGTTTACACCCAGGTGCTCTCTGGGGATATTGGGCAGCTGTTGTCTCATCCAGACTCATCCTAAGGAAGTGACACATGATTTTGTCTGTAAATACTGGCTTGAGATGGCATGAAGTCTGTAAATACTGGCTGGAGAGGGCATGAAGATGAATGTGTGTTAATGAAAGGTACCTGACCTGAGCTTGTCTGATACACTACAATGTCCCCATTTGCTGAGGATCACAGGAGAGAGCCTAAACACTTGTAATTCATCCGATTACAATTATCAACCTCTGTGATTGGCTGTGACTGAAGGGATGCAGACCTCTGGGGGGAGGGGTACCCCTCTTATTTGCTTTTTGGAGACGGCGTGATTTACAGGTTGGTATGGCTTTTTCTTTTTGAAAGAG
Source organism: Pleurodeles waltl (assembly GCF_031143425.1). Lineage (NCBI taxonomy): Eukaryota > Metazoa > Chordata > Amphibia > Caudata > Salamandridae > Pleurodeles > Pleurodeles waltl. Next base: position 3,336,145 of record NC_090444.1, on the reverse strand, counting down.
GGCTTCAGTACATTAGAAATGGAGGTTTGAAGCCCCCTCTGTAGCAGCTAGGCTTCAGAAACAAATACGACATGCAATTTAAAAAAGTCACATTTAATATTGACTCGTCTCAAAATTTAAATTGCTATTTCAGAGCTGGCACAGTTCGAATGCAGGTATGCAGCGTCCTTTTTGCTGTTTTCTGTTTGCTTTTTAAGCTTTCCCACGGATCAAAAAGTAAATATTACCAAGATTCTCTAACAGCTGCCCTTGTTCGTCTTTGTTGCTTCTTTTCCTCTGTCGCCTTTTCTTTTTCCTTCCTTCCTTTCCCCTGTAGTAACATACTTTTAGATGCAATTCTCCATCAAATGTCCCTAACAAGGTAACGCTTTCTCCTCCCGGGGCCACCCCAGGCAGAACGATTGCAACATTTACTCAAAGTCATGAAGGGGCATATTTATGGTTTTTGATGCAAAATTGTGCTAACGCAATCTTGCGTCAAAATCCTTAGTGCCTGGTAGTGCCATTCCATACTGGCAGCTGGGTGCCACATCTATTGAATGGTGCACGCAGGCACTAAGGAATGGTTAACGTCTAAGCAAAAGACAATGGCCTGGGGGGATGGCAGTAGGGAAAAAGGCGCTAGTGGGACAGAAATGACGCTACGCTGGTTAGTTGCAATAAATATGCCGCTAACCAGCCTAGCATCATTTCCTGGCGCAAACGCACCCAAATATGACTTCTGTATTAGTAAAGACTGGAGCCATGCCCACTACCCCAATGGCCATCACAGGGGACCAGTGTCCCCTGGGCAAGGCCATAAGATGCAGTGCCAGGCAGGAGACCTCTTGTAAGGGGCTCCCAATAGCACTTTAAAAAATCAAAATCAAAAATAAATAAAAATAAAAATAAAATACCTCTACTTACCCAGGATGGGGTCTCCCATCCTATGGTGTACCTCTTGTGTGGGGGTGTTACTCGGGCTTGGGCATCTGTGGGCCCATTCCATGGTATTTGGCCATGGAAATGGGTCCATGGGTACCCTGACGCCTGGTCTGACCCAGGCATTAAATAATGGCACTAAGCTGGCTTAGCAGCATTGTTTTGGTCCGCCTGCTCTGTGCACATTGTTCCTGCACTGGGGTGTAGGCACTAGAGGGTTAGAGTGATGTTGGGGTCGGGAACGCCTACCTTGCATCTGATAAGTGCAAGGTAGTTTGCCGCATCCACAACATGATGCTAACTTTTGTTTTTTATGCTAGACAGGTCTAGCGTCAAAATACAAATATGGAGTGAAGTTTGCGCCGCTTTAGCATTAACAAAAATTACACTAACGTGGCGCAAACCAACCATAAATATGGGCCAACGTGTGTTATCTTCCAGTCACCTGAACTGAGGAAATTAGTCACCACAAAACCTCTTGCACAGCGTCTGTATCTGTGTAAAGGTCAATTTCCCTCTATCATGGAGGTTTCTCATTTATATTATACGTGACTGTACATACTTCCATAATATTGAATCTAAATCCATCGATAGGTTGGGCAGATGGCTGCATTGTCAGTGTGTGTTTTCCTACTGTGTGTTGTGTCTTAAAGTCACAAGCATTGGCAAAGCCAGTAGGTCTTGATTCTAAAAGGCCAAGCGTTTGTTTAGGTATTTTCATATCAAAACACACCTCAAGGCACGTGCAAGTGCATGGTTATCAGTCTTCCTGTAGGTTTTGTTACTGAAGAAACCAATGCAAAGATGAGCATTGATACAATTGAATGTGTTGTAGTGTAAGAGTATGTATGTTTCTTGACTCATGCCCTCTTTCTCAAGAGGTCATTCCAGGATACATTCACAGCTCATGCAGTAAGGGCCAGACATGTGTTTGCGGAGTTAGCGTGCTCTGAATGCCACATTACTCCCTGCTCCCAGAAAAGCTATACATGCATATATGTGTACATACACCACCAATGGACTTCACACATCACAATGATGATGTTCAGTAAACAGTGTATAGTGCTGCCCAATACCAGATATCATTAGCCTGTGTAAGGGCCACATTGCTGTAGGCCAGTATTCAGAGTGAACATTAGGTGACGAAGGCACAATGCTACTAGTGGGAAGGAACTTTATGGTTTCACAATGAGTGAAATATGTATGTGAGAGAGATACCTGTTTCTCTGGTGAGCGATAGAGCTGCCCATACAGGGAGAGGATCTCAGATGCCAGCATCTCTAGCTCCTCTGCTGAGAAGGCACGGGTCCTCTTACCTGCTTGGGTGAACATGATTGCTCACAGATGTCCCAAACAGCAGCTAAAATGGAGGCGGTCTTGATAGCAGCAGTGTGAGGAGGCAAGTGAGCGTTTTTCAAAACCGCAGCGTACATGTACACATGATGTATGCAGTTGTCAGCATCTGTGGACACAGCCATTGGCCAGTGTGTGCACAATCAACAATGTTAGACTATGGCTGTGGCAATGGTGCACTCATCCGCTTACTGCATGCTTGACTTCCGCCGCCGGCGTCTGACGCACAATGTCCAATATGCGAGGTCGCGCAACTGCCATTTCAGAGGCTGATAATGCTGTAATGCAGACTGTAATCCTTGTCACCAACACTACAAATACAGGGTTACATTTGTAATCCTGTACATTACTTTAGACAAGGATTTCAATAAACGCTTTCATGTGTCTTGTGCCCCATTGTGCATGTTGGCTTGATTTGCGCAGTGCACTGTACACCGTCATTAACGTTATCCTCCCCATTCCCAAACATATGTAACACATGTTTTTCGAAGCTATACACATATGTGGGTCACTCTGTCACACAATGTTAGTAACATTTTGCTCAATTAGCTTTAAGGTTTCGTACATATTTTAACTTTGATTTGTGTTGTTCCTTCTTATCTGAATAGATATTGTGGGTCAAGCTGTCATACGTATTAAGTTTAATTTGAGTCAATCCTTCTTGCCTGCTCTCTGGAGCCTGCTCTCTGGACCGCCACAGTCAATATCATTTGTGTGGAGAGAGCGTATTGTTACTGCACTTCCGGTTTGACAGGGGGTTAGCAGTCTGGATATTGAACTCTGGTCCTCTATTTTATCATGAGGCAGTCGCCGACACGCAGCGGGCGCACCAGTGGTGTGTCCGGCAATCACCAGGAGCCATGAGCCTTTTGCTTCTTCTATAGAAGTCTCTATTCTGCAGAAGAATTACGCAAACTTAATAAAGATAGCACAGATTGCTGCTACTTTATTACTTCTGGCTCTACTCTATTTCCGCCTCAGCTAGAAGGTCCTGTTGCTTGTAGAAGTTGTAAATCTCAATGGCTTCACAAGGGATGTGTGGTCGGCCATGTAGTCTCAGAGAAGACTGCCGGTAACTCACTCCGTCTTTGCTAAATCTAGCAGACTCACTGATGTACGATGCTCCTCACCATCACAGATGCCCTGCCAGTCCCACACTTGGATTACAGGTTTCTTATGCAAGCTGTCTACTTGACTGATCTGTACATTTCCAAAGTCTGTCCCCCATTCCGTGGATCTGCCCATGATTCCTTTGTCATGTGGAACAGCACCATACACCAGATGATGTTACAACTATAACCGGAGAGGGCCTGGCTTGTAGGTAAGTATGATGAGATCTAACTTTATATGGGTGATACGAGGTAGTACAGCCAGGAACTGTGTAATGTATTGTTGCACCTCTGACTGTCTTCCCTCTCGGAGACTTGGCCTACCCCAACCAGCCATGGTTGTTTACCCCGCTGTGGAACCCTTAAATGTTATGCCAGGGGACGCTCACTTCAATGAGGCCCAAGTAGGAAAAAGACAGCCAGTGGATCAGGCTTTTTGGCTACTGAAGGCCAGATTCCCCTGTTTGCAAAAACAGGAGTAGCCCTCCTCTACTCACCCGGGATGGTCTGTCAGGTCACCGTGGCCTGCTGTATGGTCCACAACCTAGCCCTTCAATGAAACATGCCTTATATTGCAGAATGCGGAGAGACTGAAGAGCGAGAGGGTGAGGATCCTGGAATGCCAAATGATGATGATAGTGGTGAGAAGGAAGGAGATGATGTGCTGCAAGATCTCATTAACAACTTCTTCACTTGAGTGTTTTTTCAACTTGTCATGACTTGGACTGTGCCACCTACTGTTAGAATGATGATGGAAGGTGTTAGAAATGGGGTCTCTGGTTGGCAATCAGTTTGCACTATGTTCAAGCAGGGACCCTCACTCTAGTCAGGGCAAGGGAGATTTCAAATAACCCCTTGGTAGCTTGGCACAGGCAGTCATGCTTATGTCAAATGTATAAAGTATTTGTACCAACACACAGAAATACTGAGAAAACACTTCAAAATGGAACCTCACCAGTTTATAGAAATAGCCAATATGTATCTAAATCAAATAAGACCAAAACTACAAAAATCCAACAAACACCAGTAAAGTTCTGAATTTTTAATATAATAGAATCTTACTCCATAGAAAACTATGGGAACATTGTTGTTACACAAGGTACCTGGGTTGAGTCAAAAATAAAGCCACACTGGCAGGCGTGCATCAGCAAAGTCAGCGATGCATTGATCCCTTACTCGCAAGTGAGGCCGTGCGTCGTTTCTTCTCATCGGGTAGGGGATGCATTGTTCTTCTCTCCCACAAGATAGCAATGGATTTATTTCCAGAATGGGATCCTCGGATCTGTGCAGGTTCAGATTGATTTTGACGCCTAGCAATGAAGCATGCAAAATCCGGCTTCATGGTGATGGAAAACCAGGCTATGTGGGGTTTGTTTCGTTTTCAGCAGCCGCAAGTAGGTGTTGTGTTGTTTCTCTAGCCATGATGCAGCTGATGTGTTGATTTTCCAGCCGCAATGCAGGTGGTGTGTTGATTCCAGCTGCAATGCAGGTGGCGTGTTGTTAGAAATGGGTTTGTTGGTTGGCAGTCAGATTACCCCCCTGTCAAAGCAAGGACCCTGACTCTAGTCAGAGTAGCTTGGCACTGAGCAGTCAGGCTTAATTTAGAAGGCAATGTGTAAAGTATTTGTGCAATAAATCATACAACAAAGCCATATAGCACTACAAAAATACACCACACAGTGTTTAGAAAAATATATAATATTTCTCTGGATAAATGCAGGTCAAAACGATTAAAATGTAATAAGTAAATGTTGAGATCTCACTGTAAAGTGATTTAAAGTGTCTTAAGTCTTTTAAAAGCAAACAAAGACCCTGTAGGAGGCTGGACTGGCTTGTAGTGAGTACCAAGGGGTACTTGCACCTTGCACCAGGCCCAGTTATCCCTTATTAGTGTATAGGGTGTCTAGCAGCTTAGGCTGATAGATAATGGTAGCTTAGCAGAGCAGCTTAGGCTGAACTAGGAGACGTGTGAAGCTACTACAGTACCACTTAGTGTCATATGCATAATATCATAAGAAAACACAATACACAATTATACTAAAAATAAAGGTACTTTATTTTTATGACAATATGCCAAAGTATCTTAGAGTGTACCCTCAGTGAGAGGATAGGAAATATACACAAGATATATATACACAATACCAAAAATATGCAGTATAGTCTTAGAAAACAGTGCAAACAATGTATAGTTACAATAGGATGCAATGGGGAAACATAGGGATAGGGGCAACACAAACCATATACTCCAAAAGTGGAATGCGTACCACGAATGGACCCCAAACCTATGTGACCTTGTAGAGGGTCGCTGGGACTATTAGAAAATAGTGAGAGTTAGAAAAATAACCCTCCCCAAGACCCTGAAAAGTGAGTGCAAAGTGCACTAAAGTTCCCCTAAGGACAAAGAAGTCGTGTTAGAGGAATAATGCAGGAAAGACACAAACCAGCAATGCAACAACTGTGGACTTCCAATCTAGGGTACCTGTGGAACAAGGGGACCAAGTCCAAAAGTCACAAGCAAGTCGGAGATGGGCAGATGCCCAGGAAATGCCAGCTGCGGGTGCAAAGAAGCTTCTACTGGACAGAAGAAGCTGAGGTTTCTGCAGGAATGAAAAGGGCTAGAGACTTCCCCTTTGGTGGATGGATCCCTCTCACCATGGAGAGTCGTGCAGAAGTGTTTTCCCGCCGAAAGGACGCCAACAAGCCTTGTTAGTCGCAAATCGTGCGTTTGGCGTTTTTGGACGCTGCTGGGGCCCAGGAGGGACCAGGAGGTCGCAAATTAGACCTGAAGAGAGAGGGGACGTCGAGCAAGACAAAGAGCCCTCACTGAAGCAGGTAGCACCCAGAGAAGTGCCAGAAACAGGCACTACAAGGATGCGTGAAATGGTGCTCGCCGAAGTTGCACAAAGGAGTCCCACGTCGCCGGAGACCAACTTAGAAAGTCGTGCAATGCAGGTTAGAGTGCTGTGGACCCAGGCTTGGCTGTGCACAAAGGATTTCCGCCGGAAGTGCACAGGGGCCGGAGTAGCTGCAAAGTCGCGGTTCCCAGCAATGCAGCCCAGCGAGGTGAGGCAAGGACTTACCTCCACCAAACTTGGACTGAAGAGTCACTGGACTGTGGGGGTCACTTGGACAGAGTCGCTGGATTCGAGGGACCTCGCTCGTCGTGCGGAGAGGAGACCCAAGGGACCGGTAATGCAGCTTTTTGGTGCCTGCGGTTGCAGGGGGAAGATTCCGTCGACCCACGGGAGATTTCTTCGGAGCTTCTGGTGCAGAGAGGAGGCAGGCTACCCCCACAGCATGCACAAGCAGGAAAACAGTCGAGAAGGCGGCAGGATCAGCGTTACAGAGTTGCAGTAGTCGTCTTTGCTACTATGTTGCAGGTTTGCAGGCTTCCAGCGCGGTCAGCGGTCGTTTCCTTATCAGAAGGTGAAGAGAGAGATGCAGAGGAACTCGGATGAGCTCTTGCATTCGTTATCTGAAGTTTCCCCAGAGACAGAGACCCTAAATAGCCAGAAAAGAGGGTTTGGCTACCTAGGAGAGAGGATAGGCTACTAACACCTGAAGGAGCCTATCAGCAGGAGTCTCTGACGTCACCTGGTGGCACTGGCCACTCAGAGCAGTCCAGTGTGCCAGCAGCACCTCTGTTTCCAAGATGGCAGAGGTCTGGAGCACACTGGAGGAGCTCTGGACACCTCCCAGGGGAGGTGCAGGTCATGGGAGTGGTCACTCCCCTTTCCTTTGTCCAGTTTCGCGCCAGAGCAGGGGCTAAGGGGTCCCTGAACCGGTGTAGACTGGCTTATGCAGAATTGGGCACCTCTGTGCCCAACAAAGCATTTCCAGAGGCTGGGGGAGGCTACTCCTCCCCTGCCTTCACACCATTTTCCAAAGGGAGAGGGTGTCACACCCTCTCTCAGAGGAAGTTCTTTGTTCTGCCATCCTGGGCCAGGCCTGGCTGGACCCCAGGAGGGCAGATGCCTGTCTGAGGGGTTGGCAGCAGCAGCAGCTGCAGTGAAACCCCAGGAAGGGCAGTTTGGCAGTACCAGGGTCTGTGCTACAGACCACTGGGATCATGGGATTGGGCCAACTATGCCAGGATGGCATAGAGGGGGCAATTCCATGATCATAGACATGTTACATGGCCATTTTCGGAGTTACCATTGTGAAGCTACATATAGGTAGTGACCTATATGTAGTGCACGCGTGTAATGGTGTCCCCGCACTCACAACGTTCAGTGAATTGGCTCTGAACAATGTGGGGGCACCTTGGCTAGTGCCAGGGTGCCCACACACTAAGTAACTTTGCACCTAACCTTTACCAGGTAAAGGTTAGACATATAGGTGACTTATAAGTTACTTAAGTGCAGTGTAAAATGGCTGTGAAATAACGTGGACGTTATTTCACTCAGGCTGCAGTGGCAGGCCTGTGTAAGAATTGTCAGAGCTCCCTATGGGTGGCAAAAGAAATGCTGCAGCCCATAGGGATCTCCTGGAACCCCAATATCCTGGGTACCTCAGTACCATATACTAGGGAATTATAAGGGTGTTCCAGTAAGCCAATGTAAATTGGGAAAAATGGTCACTAGCCTGTTAGTGACAATTTGGAAAGAAATGAGAGAGCATAACCACTGAGGTTCTGATTAGCAGAGCCTCAGTGAGACAGTTAGTCACTACACAGGTAACACATTCAGGCACACTTATGAGCACTGGGGCCCTGGGTTACCAGGGTCCCAGTGACACATACAACTAAAACAACATATATACAGTGAAAAATGGGGGTAACATGCCAGGCAAGATGGTACTTTCCTACACAACCCCCCCCCCATACGAAGGACAATAAGACTAGCCATGACCTGATGAGTCTTCATTGTCTAAGTGGAAATATCTGGAGAGTCCATCTGCATTGAAGTGGCTACTCCCAGGTCTATGTTCCACTGTATAGTCCATTCCCTGTAGGGATATGGACCACCTCAACAATTTAGGATTTTCACCTTTCATTTGTTTTAGCCAAAGTAGAGGTTTGTGGTCTGTCTGAACAATGAAGTGAGTGCCAAACAGGTATGGCCTCAACTTCTTCAGAGCCCAGACCACAGCAAAGGCCTCCCTCTCAATGGCAGACCAACGCTTTTCTCTAGGGGTCAACCTCCTACTAATAAAAGCAACAGGTTGATCCTGGCCCTCAGAATTAAGTTGTGATAGGACTGCCCCTACTCCTAATTCAGATGCATCAGTTTGGACATAGAATTTTTTAGAGTAACAAGGGCTTTTCAGGACAGGTGCAGAGCACATGGCCTGCTTCAGCTCCTCAAAAGCTTTCTGACAGTTTGCTGTCCATAATACCTTTTTAGGCATTTTCTTGGATGTGAGGTCATTAAGAGGGGCTGCAATGGAGCCATAGTTCTTAATGAACCTCCTGTAATACCCAGTGAGGCCTAGGAAGGCTCTCACCTGAGTCTGAGTGGTAGGGGGAACCCAATCAATAATTGTTTGGATTTTCCCCTGAAGTGGTGCAATCTGTTCCCCACCAACAAGGTGTCCCAGATAAACCACCTTACCCTGCCCTATCTGGCACTTTGAAGCCTTGATAGTGAGGCCTGCCTTTTGCAGGGCCTCCAAAACTTTCCATAGGTGGACCAGGTGATCATCCCAGCTGGAGCTAAAGACAGCTATATCGTCCAAATATGCTGCACTGAAAGCTTCCAGCCCTTGCAGGACTGTGTTCACCAACCTCTGAAAAGTGGCAGGTGCATTTTTCAAACCAAAAGGCATTACAGTAAACTGGTAATGTCCTCCAATGGTAGAAAATGCAGTCTTAGGTTTAGCATCTTCTGATAATTTGATCTGCCAATACCCTGCAGTCAAATCAAAAGTGCTTAGATACTTGGCAGATGCCAGTGTATCTATAAGCTCATCTGCCCGGGGTATAGGGTGAGCATCAGTTTTGGTTACCAAGTTGAGACCTCTATAGTCTACACAAAACCGCATTTCCTTCTTTCCATCTTTAGAATTGGGTTTTGGTACCAGTACTACAGGAGAAGCCCATGGACTGTCAGAGTGCTCAACCACTCCTAGTTCCAACATTTTCTGAACTTCTTGCTTTATGCAGTCCCTGACATGGTCAGGCTGCCTATAGATCTTACTTTTGACAGGTAAACTGTCTCCAGTATCTATAGTGTGCTCACACCAAGAAGTGGTGCCTGGCACAGTAGAGAAGACTTCTGAAAATTGTCCTAGGAGATTTATGCAATGGTCTTTCTGCTCAGCAGTAAGACAATCTGCCAAAACTACACCTTCCACAAGAGCATCTTGTTCTGTGGAAGAGAAGAGATCAGGTAGAGGATCACTGTCTTCTTCCTGTCCCTCATCAGTTGCCATGAGCAGGGTGAGATCAGCCCTGTCATAGTAGGGTTTACGCCGGTTGACATGGAGCACCCTAAGGGGACTCCTGGCAGTGCCTAAGTCAACCAAGTAGGTGACTTCACCCTTCTTTTCAACAATTGTGTGGGGTCCACTCCATTTATCTTGGAGTGCTCTTGGGGCCACAGGCTCCAAGACCCACACTTTCTGCCCTGGTTGGTACTGAACCAAAACAGCCTTCTGATCATGCCATTGCTTCTGGAGCTCTTGGCTGGCCTGAAGGTTTTTACTGGCCTTTTTCATGTACTCAGCCATCCTTGATCTGAGGCCAAGTACATAATCCACAATATCCTGCTTAGGAGCTTTTAAAGGTTGTTCCCAACCCTCCTTTACAAGTGTGAGTGGACCCCTAACAGGGTGTCCAAAAAGAAGTTCAAAGGGGCTGAAGCCCACTCCTTTCTGGGGTACCTCCCTGTAGGCAAAAAGGAGGCATGGTAGAAGGATATCCCATCTCCTGCGGAGTTTCTCAGGGAGACCCATAATCATGCCTTTGAGAGTTTTATTAAATCTCTCCACCAGTCCATTTGTTTGTGGATGATAGGGTGTTGTGAACTTGTACGTTACACCACACTCCTTCCACATGGCCTTTAAGTATGCAGACATGAAATTGCTTCCCCTGTCTGATACTACTTCCTTTGGGAAGCCCACCCTGGAAAATATTCCCAGGAGGGCCTTTGCCACTGCAGGAGCTGTAGTGGTCCTTAAAGGAATAGCTTCAGGATATCTTGTGGCATGGTCCACTACCACCAAGATAAACCTATTGCCTGAAGCAGTAGGAGGGTCAAGGGGGCCAACTATGTCAACCCCTACCCTCTCAAAGGGAACCCCAACCACAGGCAGTGGGATAAGGGGTGCCTTTGGGGTGCCACCTGTCTTGCCACTGGCTTGACAGGTTTCACAGGACTTACAAAATTCCTTTGTGTCCTCAGACATCCTAGGCCAATGAAACAATGGAACCAATCTGTCCCAAGTTTTCATTTGACCCAGGTGCCCAGCTAGGGGAATGTCATGTGCCAATGTTAGGAGGAACTTTCTGTACTCCTGAGGAATCACTAATCTCCTGGCAGCTCCAGGTTTAGGATCCCTATGCTCAGTGTACAAGAGGTTGTCCTCCCAGTAAACTCTGTGAGAGTCACTGACATCCCCATTAGCCTGTTTGACAGCTTGCTGTCTGAGACCCTCTAATGTGGGACAGGTTTGCTGTGCCACACTCAGCTCCTCTCTGGCAGGCCCCCCTTCACCCAAAAGCTCAGCAGTGTCTGCTTCCAGCTCCTCTGGTGTAGGTTCTGCACAGGGAGGGAATTCTTCTTCCTCAGAAGTTGAATCCACTGTAGAGGGAGGGATAGTAGGAAGTGGTTTGCTTCTACTAGCCCTAGCTTTAGGGAGCACTTGGTCCATTGTTCCAGGATCCAAGCTTCCCTGTCCTTTTTGCTTTTTGGCCTGAGCCCTTGTCAAAGCAAAAATATGCCCTGGGATGCCCAGCATTGCTGCATGGGCCTCCAACTCCACATCTGACCAAGCTGATGTCTCCAAATCATTCCCTAATAGACAGTCTACAGGTAAATCTGAAGCTACCACAACTTTCTTTGGACCAGTTACCCCCCCCAGTTGAGATTTACAACAGCCATGGGGTGGCTTTGTGTTATGTTGTGAGCATCGGTTACTTGGTACTGGTGTCCAAGTATGTGTTGTTCAGGGTGCACCAGTTTCTCAATCACCATTGTGACACTGGCACCTGTGTCCCTGTAGGCCTGGACCTCAACACCATTTATTAGGGTTAGTTGCTTGTACTTCTCCAAGTTATGGGGGCAAGCAACCAAAGTGGCTAAATCAATAGCCCCTTCAGAGACTAAAGTAGCCTCTGTGGTCTCCCTAATCAGACCAACCCCAACTAAGTTACCAAAAGTGAGCCCAGCTACTCCCTTGGATTGGCTATTAGTAGGTTTGCTCCCACCACCACTGCTATTAGTAGGGACACTAGGTGTAGCAGTAGGGGTTGTAGTGGTAGGAGCAGTGGTGCCTTTCTTTGGACAACTGGGATCTGTTGTCCAATGGCCTTTTATTTTACATAAATAGCACCATGGTTTATTTTCCTTGTTCTGATTAAAGGAGGATTTGGACCCACCACCCCCACCAGAGTGTTTTTGTGGGCCTGATGAAGACTCATTTTTAGATTTGTCCCCACCCTTGTCAGAAGACTTACCATCCTTCTTTTTGTTGCCATCTTTGTCACCCCCTGTATGAACTTTTCTGTTCACTCTTGTTCTGACCCATTTGTCTGCCTTCTTTCCCAATTCTTGGGGAGAGGTCAGATCAGAGTCCACCAAGTACTGGTGCAACAAATCAGACACACAATTATTAAGAATATGCTCTCTCAGGATTAAGTTATACAGGCTGTCATAATCAGTAACTTTACTGCCATGTAACCACCCCTCCAAGGCCTTCACTGAATGGTCAATGAAATCAACCCAGTCTTGTGAAGACTCCTTTTTGGTCTCTCTGAACTTTATCCTGTACTGTTCAGTGGTTAAGCCATAACCATCCAGGAGTGCATTCTTAAGAACTTGGAAATTATTAGCATCATTTTCTTTCACAGTAAGGAGCCTATCCCTACCTTTTCCACTAAATGATAGCCATAGGATAGCAGCCCACTGCCTTTGAGGGACATCCTGTACAACACAGGCTCTCTCAAGTGCAGCAAACCACTTGTTAATGTCATCCCCCTCCTTATAAGGGGGAACTATCTTGTGCAGATTCCTGGAATCATGCTCTTTTGCAGGATGACTATGGGGAATACTGCTGCTGCCACCATGGGTATCTAAACCCAACTTCTGTCTTTCCTTCTCTAATTCAAAAGACTGTCTATCCAAATCCAGCTGTTGCTTTTTAAGCTTCAGTCTGGTTTGTTCCACCCTCAACTTATTGAGTTCCCTCTCTAACATTCTGTCATCAGGGTTGGTGGGAGGGACATTCTTAGACACAGAAGAATGAGCAGAAGGAGACCTGTCCCTTACAGAAGCCACCCTAACAGCTTGGTTAACAGAAACATTACTACCAGTATGGTGAGAATAAATGCTTTTGCTATGATGTGAGACAACACTATTTGTATGGTGTGGCTCATCATCATTCCCAACTATGCTAGACTGTCTAGTAATGGGCAGGCTAGGGAGTTTCTTTCCTGAATCTTTTCCTGGGGGAGTCCCTGAATCAGATTGGGAACTATTAGGTACTTTTTCAACAGATGGGGCACCTATGGCCTTATCCTCTTCTCTAAGCATGTTAAGTAACAGTTCCAAGGAAGGATTTTTCCCTACACTCAAACCTCTCTCTATACAGAGACTCCTTGCTCTTTTCCAGCTAAGGTTGTCATATGCAAGTTTGGACAGATCAATACTTTGGCCTGTGCCAGACATTTTTTTGAGAGAGTTAAAGTGATAGAAAAAGAGAAAAAAGTTTTCTGAACTTTTTTGGAAAGACAGAAAAAAACTTTTTAAACTTTTAAGAACTTTTTGAAAGTTTAGGAGTACTTTTCAGCACTTAGAAAAGAGTGAAAAGAGGAAATGCAAAACTTTTTGGCTATGTGTATATACACTGACCTTGTTTTGTATATTTTTCTCTTATGAAAAGTACAATGACAAGAGTGGTAAGCAGTCTCAAGCACTTATCCCACCACTGCACAACCAATGTAGGAGGCTGGACTGGCTTGTAGTGAGTACCAAGGGGTACTTGCACCTTGCACCAGGCCCAGTTATCCCTTATTAGTGTATAGGGTGTCTAGCAGCTTAGGCTGATAGATAATGGTAGCTTAGCAGAGCAGCTTAGGCTGAACTAGGAGACGTGTGAAGCTACTACAGTACCACTTAGTGTCATATGCACAATATCATAAGAAAACACAATACACAATTATACTAAAAATAAAGGTACTTTATTTTTATGACAATATGCCAAAGTATCTTAGAGTGTACCCTCAGTGAGAGGATAGGAAATATACACAAGATGTATATACACAATAGCAAAAATATGCAGTATAGTCTTAGAAAACAGTGCAAACAATGTATAGTTACAATAGGATGCAATGGGGAAACATAGGGATAGGGGCAACACAAACCATATACTCCAAAAGTGGAATGCGTACCACAAATGGACCCCAAACCTATGTGACCTTGTAGAGGGTCGCTGGGACTATTAGAAAATAGTGAGAGTTAGAAAAATAACCCTCCCCAAGACCCTGAAAAGTGAGTGCAAAGTGCACTAAAGTTCCCCTAAGGACAAAGAAGTCGTGTTAGAGGAATAATGCAGGAAAGACACAAACCAGCAATGCAACAACTGTGGATTTCCAATCTAGGGTACCTGTGGAACAAGGGGACCAAGTCCAAAAGTCACAAGCAAGTCGGAGATGGGCAGATGCCCAGGAAATGCCAGCTGCGGGTGCAAAGAAGCTTCTACTGGACAGAAGAAGCTGAGGTTTCTGCAGGAACGAAAAAGGCTAGAGACTTCCCCTTTGGTGGACAAATCCCTCTTGCCGTGAAGAGTTGTGCAGAAGTGTTTTCCCGCCGAAAGGACGCCAACAAGCCTTGCTAGTTGCAAATCGTGCGTTTGGCGTTTTTGGATGCTGCTGGGGCCCAGGAGGGACCAGGAGGTCGCAAATTGGACCTGAAGAGAGAGGGGACGTCGAGCAAGACAAAGAGCCCTCACTGAAGCAGGTATCACTCAGAGAAGTGCCAGAAACAGGCACTACGAGGATGCGTGAAACGGTGCTCACCGAAGTTGCACAAAGGAGTCCCACGTCGCCGGAGACCAACTTAGAAAGTCGTGCAATGCAGGTTAGAGTGCCGTGGACCCAGGCTTGGCTGTGCACAAAGGATTTCCGCCGGAAGTGCACAGGGGCCGGAGTAGCTACAAAGTCGCGGTTCCCAGCAATGCAGCCCAGCGAGGTGAGGCAAGGACTTACCTCCACCAAACTTGGACTGAAGAGTCACTGGACTGTGGGGGTCACTTGGACAGAGTCGCTGGATTCGAGGGACCTCGCTCATCGTGCGGAGAGGAGACCCAAGGGACCAGTAATGCAGCTTTTTGGTGCCTGCGGTTGCAGGGGGAAGATTCTGTCGACCCACGGGAGATTTCTTCGGAGCTTCTGGTGCAGAGAGGAGGCAGGCTACCCCCACAGCATGCACAAGCAGGAAAACAGTCGAGAAGGCGGCAGGATCAGCGTTACAGAGTTGCAGTAGTCGTCTTTGCTACTATGTTGCAGGTTTGCAGGCTTCCAGCGCGGTCAGCGGTCGTTTCCTTATCAGAAGGTGAAGAGAGAGATGCAGAGGAACTCGGATGAGCTCTTGCATTCGTTATCTGAAGTTTCCCCAGAGACAGAGACCCTAAATAGCCAGAAAAGAGGGTTTGGCTACCTAGGAGAGAGGATAGGCTACTAACACCTGAAGGAGCCTATCAGCAGGCGTCTCTGACGTCACCTGGTGGTACTGGCCACTCAGAGCAGTCCAGTGTGCCAGCAGCACCTCTGTTTCCAAGATGGCAGAGGTCTGGAGCACACTGGAGGAGCTCTGGACACCTCCCAGGGGAGGTGCAGGTCAGGGGAGTGGTCACTCCCCTTTCCTTTGTCCAGTTTCGCACCAGAGCAGGGGCTAAGGGGTCCCTGAACCGGTGTAGACTGGCTTATGCAGAATTGGGCACCTCTGTGCCCAACAAAGCATTTCCAGAGGCTGGGGGAGGCTACTCCTCCCCTGCCTTCACACCATTTTCCAAAGGGAGAGGGTGTCACACCCTCTCTCAGAGGAAGTTCTTTGTTCTGCCATCCTGGGCCAGGCCTGCTGGACCCCAGGAGGACAGATGCCTGTCTGAGGGGTTGGCAGCAGCAGCAGCTGCAGTGAAACCCCAGGAAGGGCAGTTTGGCAGTACCAGGGTCTGTGCTACAGACCACTGGGATCATGGGATTGTGCCAACTATGCCAGGATGGCATAGAGGGGGCAATTCCATGATCATAGACATGTTACATGGCCATTTTCGGAGTTACCATTGTGAAGCTACATATAGGTAGTGACCTATATGTAGTGCACGCGTGTAATGGTGTCCCCGCACTCACAACGTTCAGTGAATTGGCTCTGAACAATGTGGGGGCACCTTGGCTAGTGCCAGGGTGCCCACACACTAAGTAACTTTGCACCTAACCTTTACCAGGTAAAGGTTAGACATATAGGTGACTTATAAGTTACTTAAGTGCAGTGTAAAATGGCTGTGAAATAACGTGGACGTTATTTCACTCAGGCTGCAGTGGCAGGCCTGTGTAAGAATTGTCAGAGCTCCCTATGGGTGGCAAAAGAAATGCTGCAGCCCATAGGGATCTCCTGGAACCCCAATACCCTGGGTACCTCAGTACCATATACTAGGGAATTATAAGGGTGTTCCAGTAAGCCAATGTAAATTGGTAAAAATGGTCACTAGCCTGTTAGTGACAATTTGGAAAGAAATGAGAGAGCATAACCACTGAGGTTCTGATTAGCAGAGCCTCAGTGAGACAGTTAGTCACTACACAGGTAACACATTCAGGCACACTTATGAGCACTGGGGCCCTGCGTTACCAGGGTCCCAGTGACACATACAACTAAAACAACATATATACAGTGAAAAATGGGGGTAACATGCCAGGCAAGATGGTACTTTCCTACAGACCCTCATTATGAACACAGCGGTAAAAACCATTGACCGCCGTCGCGAGGGCCAACAGAAGACCGCCATTGGTAGTGAACAGAAACCTGCCACATAATGATGAAAAATCTCAATCTGACATAAATCACCCCGCCAGGACCTTGTCGTCGGAAATGCTTGACCTCCCACCCTGCCACCGCCAAGCACACCAACACCCCACCCATCAAATAATAAAGCACAAATCACTGCGGCGGTCAGTGGAAGCCGAATGACCATTAGCAGTGCAGACCGCCACTGGCTGCTAGACAACCCAACAGTAAGAAGTGCACACATTGGATAAGTTAGAAACCCACACACCTGACACACATCCACAACATTATAAAACACGCACAGATGCACCCCACAATCTTTTGCAACAAAAGTAGGCCAACGAAGACAGAGAACACCAGAAGGAGACACTGAACGTCACAATCCACGAAACTTACACCCAACCACACAAGAGCACCCTCACCTAGATCCACATAAGACATCATTTACAACACCCACCACGGCACCCCCCAAACACCCACGCTTCACAGATAGGGAGCTAAGGACCATGGTGGACGAGATCCTGAAGGTCGAGCCACTACTATTCGGCGCACAGGTGTAGCACACACCCATAGCCAGGAAGGTAGAGCTATGGCAGACAATAGTCAACAGGGTCAGTGCAGTGGGACACCATCCATGCACCAGGGACGACATCCACAAAAGATGGAACGACCTGCGGGGGAAGGTCAGGGCCATGGCATCCAGGCACCACATTGCAGTCCAGAAGACTGCGGGAGGACCTCCACCAACACCACCAACTACACTGACTGTGAGGAAAAGGTACTGGCCATTCTGTACCCTGAGGGCTTCACTGGACTCACTGGGGGAATGGACTTCGGGTAAGTCGTCTACAATTACCCCATATCCATCACACTTGTAATTCACGCACCACCCCACCCCTCCAACACCCACCAGGACCACTACCCCACCCAGCCCACACGCACTTACTCCAGTCCCCCTGCATGCCCATTAACCCACTGACAGGCCCACATCCCTCTCCCTGTGCACAGCCACCCACCTCTGCAAGGAAACACAATGGCCTACAGCACCCACAATGCAGCTCCACATCCCAAGCTAAAAGCAATGCTAACCTCACCAAAGCATCCTGCATGCCCCAAAGTGTGTAACCTGCACAAACCCGCCCGGGCCTGTGCACCCCATCCGACCATGCTACTGTAACAGACATGTTCATTCCTTCCAACAGGCACCACCACCCATGCCAACCTGACGGACAGGACAAGGAGTGGCAGTGCCCCACAGGGAGACAGAGGTACCTTCCAGGACACTGGGGATGGAACCCTGGACACTGACGATCAGCCTGGCCCCTCACACAGTCCTGGACTGCCACTATCCAGCAGCCCCAACCAGGATACCACTGATACCCCTACGACCCAGGCAATAACATCAGCCCAGGGCAACCGTTCACACACCTGTGTATCCAGGCCACAGACTGGTGGAACACAAGTACAGAGGCCACAGTCACACCCCTACCAACAGGCAGGAAGATGATGGCCCCAGTACAAGTGGTTCCGCTAGACCTGTGCAGGGGACACAGGCACAGGGGGCTAGGCCCAGTGGGAGGGCATCAGAGGTCTGGGGGGAGGCCACAGGATGGATGCTGCAGCCCATGATGTGATTTTGGAGGTCCTGGAAGCATATCACCTGGAGCAGAGTCGGAGGATGCAGAAAGCACAACACCAAGAGGCCATGGAGCAGTAGAACCTGCACAATGCCACCATGGCCAGCATGGCAGGTGCGCTTCTGCAGCTTGTCCAAACACATCCTGGGGCCCCTACTACAGCACAGCATACAGACCGGACAACAAGAGCATCATTAGCAACTTCACATGTATCACCCTTTGAGGACACACAGGGGACATCCATCTCAACCCCTACAGGCCAACGACAGGCACCCAAACGGATCCTCAGGCCAAGATATGGCACAGGAACACCTGCCAAGAACAAGGCCCCCTCTAAGAAATGACTCTGCCTTAAACTGTCCTCGAAGTGTCCCACTTAATCCACCACCAAACAGTGCTACAAATACTACAAACTCATGTAAGCCTGGATGGACCTACCACTACTGCCAACAATGCTGCAACGATGTTGCCCTATTGGTTAACCACCATTGGCCCTCTCCAATCACTGTAATCTGCACGATTTAATCCCTGCACCAAATAAAACACCTTTTTAACTGTTTCAATGTCCCCTGTCATTACTTTTGAACATAGTAAATTATGGATGCAACTGGTTGATAACTCCTTTATTGGTATCTGAGTAGCATGAAAAGCACCACACACCTTACATGTTGTTGTGCCGACATATGTGTTGAAATATTAGACTAAATTGTAATCTGTCCTATGCAGACCTGGTCACAGTGGCAATTAGTATTGACCCAACACCCCTCTAGATGACAAGTCACACTGACAGTATGATGCACAGACACCAATCTCATCCACTTGTCCCACATAGTTACTGGAAGTAGAGTTGTATCAGTTGGGTCCTGGAATTTACATCTTCCCCTGCCTCATCATCACCATCACTCTCATCCCCACTCTGAGGAAGATGGTCTGGATATACAGCACCCTCCTCCTCCAAGAGGGGGTTAGAATTTCTAACAGCCATGTTGTGCAGCATGCAGAAGGCCACCACTATTCTACACACCTTTTCAGGCCCATAGGCTAGGGAACCACCAGAGATATGTAGACAATGACATCTAGCCTTCAGAAGACCTATTGTGCGCTGTGTCACCCCACTAGTACGTCCATGGGCCTCATTGTAATTCCTCTCTGCATCTGTTCCAGGACTCCTCACTGTACGTCAGGAGCCTACGCAAGTTGGGATAGCCAGAATCACCTAGAAGAAGGTGCAAAGCAGAACCTTCATTGACAAGCCTCAGAAGCAGACAGCCTGGCTGTCTGCTATGTGGCAATAAGTGACAGAAACACCTACCTATGATCCACCCTCTGTCCTCTTGTAGTTGTTCCATCTTATGTGGCACACTACTGTTCCTCAGCACAAATGAATCATGGACTGAACCAGGGAACATGGCATTCACATGTGTGATGTACTGGTCTGCAGTACACACCAATTGAATGTTCATGAAATGAAAGGTCTTCCTGTTTCTGTACACCTGTTCACTGACTCTTGGGGGGATTATAGCTATGTGGGTGCCATCAACGGCACCTATCACATGGGGTATGTTGGCAAAGGCATACTCCGACTTGATGGCAGGCAGGTCAGCACTTTGGGGAAACACTGGGGACTGCAGGTGTCGTACAAATGCATTCAGGAATCTTGACAGTATAATGCAAAACATTGGCTGTGAAAAACCTTCACCCATGCCCACTGTCACTTGAAATTAGCCAGGAAATGGAGTGCAGAGAGCACCTGCACTTCAGTAGGGATGGAATTCTGATTTGCCGGTGTCAGTGCAGGATCCAGTAATGCACAAAGTTCAAGAATAGTTGCACAAGTGAGTCTGTAATTGATAGTGATGTGACGCTCCACCATGGTCTGCAAATCAACAAGTGGTCTGTACACCGATGAGGCCCTTCCTTGCCACAAGGGTGTGTACCAAGGAGGAGTTGAAAACACGTGTGAGGAACACGCATACATCTGCACACATTGTTATTCATTCAGCACTGCTGGCATGATTGTTGTTGACACTAATGCATAGTGTCTGTGACATTACAGCAACATGACCACAAAGATAGATCATGGCTGGTCAGGTGAGATAATGTTAATTGTCACATGCCTATGGGAACAATAGGGCCTGCATTGTGCAGATGAGAGTTTTACAAATGTGTAGTTTTGGCCAAAATGTCTGCCCCCTATAATCCAGAACTGTCGTTGTAGAAGTGACCTCATACCGCTAGCGGTTGACGTAACAGCGTAAGGCGGTGTTTACCGCTGTGCACAAATTCATTGGTTAACATGGATGTGAATGGGGAAACCTAGTGTATCATGATCGCCGCCAGCGGTGACGGTGCACACGGCTGCGGTGCCTACGTGAACTCGTCACCCCAACTTCACTTGACTCCCTGATCTCGTGCAAGCAGGTACTCCATTGAGAGTACTGCTGTGTCCTGACTCTGGTCATGGAAGTGGCACGTGTTGCAGGGGAAAGGGCCCCGGCCTTCACCCAAGATGAATTGGAGAGGCTCGTGGATGGGGTCCTGCCCCTGTACGACAAGCTCTACCGACGACCAGAGATACAGGTGAGTAGGAGGATTGGGGGCCATGGATTTGTGTAGTGATTGGTGTTGGCTGCATACATGTGTGCACCTCTAACACTGGATGGTCCAGGGCTCCTGACATGCTGGGTGTGTGTGTGCTGTTAGTCGGTTTGAACTGTCTGTCCCATAGTGGACGTATAGCCATCTGTATATGATTGGCCAGTGTATGACCTCTGTGTTACATTTCTGTGTGTCCCTTATAGGTAAACGCTCATCAGAAGAGGGGACTTTGGCATGCCATCGCCAAGGATGTGCAGACCCTGGGGGTCTATAACCGGCGGAGCACCCACTGCAGGAAGAGGTGGGAGGACCTGCGACGCTGGGCGCGAAAGATCTGCAAGGCCCAGCTGGGGAAGTCTTCCCAATGTGGATGGAGTGCCCGTCGGGCACTGATCCCCCTTATGCAACACATCCTGGTGGTGGCGTACCCAGACCTGGATGGATGCTTGAAGGCTGCACAGCAGTCACAAGGGGGTGAGTACACATACCATATTTTTGACCCTTGATGGATGTGTGTGTGTGCATTTGGATTTATGCTGCCTAGTTGCAGGGACTATGACTGATGTCCATCTACATCATGGCCCCTGTGGGGAGTAGGGGTGTTTTGGTCAGGTCCTTAAGTTATTTGGGAAATGGCTGTGGAGCAGGGTTCCGGCACTAGTCTGGGGCATAGCGATGGGTATAGCGATAGGTGCTGCCTGTTGGAGGGTTTCCTGGGTGGGTGTATGTGTGAACCACTATTGTACCTCCATTCAGCTATTTACAAAATCTCTCCTGTTTTGTCCCTCCATCCCTGTTCTCTTGTGTTGTCTGGGTACATCAGCATCATCTGGCAAGGGAGCTGAGACACCGGCGATTGTGGATGCAGAGGCCCACGGATCCTCGGAGGCAGAGTCGACTGACGCCAAGGGGAGGCAACTACCACTGGAGGTAGTGACTCCGATACCTCCTCCGATGGGAGCTCCCTGGCAGTGGCGGACCCTAGTGGGACCAACCCTACTGTGTCATCTTCCGCCACCCCCATACCATCACCACCCTCCCATTTGCTCCCCAGCGAGTTGCCCGTGCCTGCTCACCCAGAAGGGTGGGCGTCTCCTTCACCTCCTCCCCTGCCCCAGTCAGCCATGCTGCCCTCAAGGAGGTGGCTATTGACCTCCTGAGAACCATCTCTGTAGGGCAGACAACCATTGTCAATGCCATCCAGGGGCTACCATCAGAGATGCAACAGGCCAATGCCCATCTGGATGGCATTCACAGTGCTGTGTCTGGCCTACAGAGATCTTTTCAGGCTCTGGCCTTCTCTTGGATGGCAGCCAGTTCCCTGGTCATTCGGCCCCCCCTCCAACCTCCTCTACCCCTTCCAGCACCCCACTCCCTTCACCCATCCAAAGCACACATTCTGACACGCAGGGACACACCTCAAGACATAAGAAGCACACTTCAAAACACAAGCACCACACCTCCCACCACAAGCATACACACAGCCAACATACACATGCACACACACCAACATCCACTTCCCCCAGTGTGTCCACCTCTTCCGCCTCCCTGTCTGTCCCCAGGACATTCACACCTCCAGGCACTGCATCGTCATTCACTGTTGCTGACCTTATTCGTGCAATCACCACACTAGCACACATCCATTCATGCACTCACCACAACTACTTTAGTTGACACATGCAGCACACTCACCAGACTTGCAGACACCCAGACAACATACATTCACACTGGCAGCCTGTCTTTTCCCAATGTGTCCACCCCCCTCCTCCCAAGACACTCAAATTCACCAAAACACCCACCCATCACACATCACCATACCTCAGCATACTCTCCAGTTACCTGCACCCACATCACGCACCAGTTACTACCACTCCCTCTACCTCCACCCCACGCCTTCCTCCAGGTCTACCCCAGTTGCACCTAAGAAACTTTTCCTCTCCCGTGTTGACCTCTTCCAACCCACTGGCCCACCCCGTCTCGTCCCTAAACGTGCTCACCTCCTTACCATGTACACTCCTTCTACGTCACAGCCCGCCCAAGTCCGCCCTTCACAGTCCTGTGCCCCTTCCCCAGGGAGGAAGAAGCCCCATGCTGAACCTGTTCCATCTGCCACCACCCAGTCCAAGCTCATTCCTCCACCTTCCAAGGCCAAACCCAAACCCCCTCCACCTTCCAAACGAAAATCTAGGCCCCACCCCGTCGTAAATCCCCACCACCACCTGTCCCTGTTCCCTGAGGTGCCTCAATGCCCCATTTTTGCCCCTATGAGATGGAGTACCGTAGCACTTGTGGGAGTAAGTTTTGGGACCATCAGACTTGTTTTCTGAAGGACTGGCCAATGGCCTTATATGCACTTCGGTTGCTCAGTGAGCATACTAAAGGTTGATGTGTGGCCTGTGTTGTTGGAGGCACACTCTGGAGCCATGGTCTCTCCTTTCATTGTTTGTGGGTGTGGGGCACATGTATGTACTTTGGGCAAGTTGGATTTGCCTTGTGTCGGGTAAGTACCTCTTGCTGTGGGGTGTATGGCTTGTGCTGCTGTGAAAAGGTTGTGGGAGCGTTGCAGGGTGGGTGGAATGCGTGGGTATGTAACTCTGCCCTTTCTTCCCTTGCATAGTAGGTTGCGGTACTTACCGTCGTCGTCTTCGTCGGTGGTCTCGGTCATGGAGGTATATGGCAAGGAGCAGGGCTGGCATGATCTGCAGCTCTCTATCCATGTCTGCTTCGGTGTGTTGTGTAAGCCGCCGGTGAGTGTTTCCTTATATTTGGTTTGTTTCCACCTGGCTTTGTGTGGCGGTGGTTCCCGTCCCGAAACTGACGGCGGTCTAGTGCTTCATTATTTGATGGGCGGGTAGGGCCTTTCCGTCGACCTGTGGGCGGGCTCTGCTGTCGGTATCGGCACTCCTCTGCTGGCAGTGAGTGGTTTTCGGGATGCCTGTGTTTTAGATGGTTCATTATTTGGCAGTACGGACCGCACGTCTGTTGGCGGTTGTTACTGCCACCGCCGGTGGTGCGATGTTTACCGCTGTGTTCATAATGAGGGCCAAAGTCTCTTTTGTAGCACAAAGTACCTGGTTTGCGTCAAAAATCTCCACAAAGGGCTACAGAGGAGGAGAAGCGTGGAAACAAAGGGGTGTGCATCAATTTCTCGGACCGGATCATCTTCGGGTTGCGGGGTTTTCAGACAACCCGGGAATGGTGCATGGATTTCCTGCACTGGCAGGATGAAGTCACAGGAGCTGCGTCGATCTGGTGGGCGTTGCATAAACTTTTCTATCGCATGGCAGGCGCTGCATTGATTCCTCTCTGGAAGTCGGGCTGCGTCATTCCGGCTCGGCTATGCATCGATCCAGTGGGCTGTGCGTTGAATTTTCGGTTGCTACGCTGGTGCTGCATTGATCTTCTTGTTGCGAAGTCAGGCTGCGTCGTTCCGGTTTGGTGTGCAGTAAAATTTTCACCGCAGTGCAGGCTGTCCCTCGTTTCTGGCAGGCTGTGCGTCGAATTTCACCACACAAGGAGTCCTTCTTGAAGAGATTAAGGGGGTCATTCCAACATTGATACGCCGCCGCCCGCCAGCCGGAAACCGCCATTTGACCGCCATGCGGCCAAAATTCCGCAGCCCCCATTCTGACATTCCCGCTGGGCCGGCGGGAATGAGGCCGCAACACAGAAGCCGGCTCCGAATGGAGCCGGCGGTGTTGCGGCCGTGCAACGGGTGCAGTTGCACCGTCGCGCTTTTCACTGTCTGCTAGGCAGACAGTGAAAAGCTGCCCGGGGCCCTGTTAGGGGACCCCTGCACTGCCCATGCCAGTGGCATAGGCAGTGCAGGGGCCTCAGGGGCCCCAGGACACCCCTTACCGCCAGCCTCTTCCTGGCAGTGAAAACCACCAGAAACAGGCTGGCGGTAAGGGGGTCAGAATCCCCAGGGCAGCGCTGCTTGCTGATTGCAGCGCTGCCCTGGTGGATTCTCCCAGCCGGGGCAAAAACGGTGGAAAACCACCGGCCCCGGCGGGGCGACCGCGGCTTTACCGCTGCGGTCAGAATAGGAATTGAAGCACCGCCAGCCTGTTGGCGGTTCTTCTGTCATTCTTGCCCTGGCGGTCCAAGACCAGCAGGGTCAGAATGACCCCCTAAGTCTTTTTGGTCCTGAGACTTCAGGGAACAGGAGGCAAGCTCTATCCGAGCCCTTGGAGAGCACTTCTTCACCTCAGTTAGAGGGCAACAGCAAGGCAGCAGTCCTTCACAGAAAGCAGTCAGGTGAGTCCTTTGGGCAGCCAGGCAGTTTTTCTTGGCAAGATGCAGGTTCTGGTTACAAGTTTCTTCTCCAGGAAGTGTCTGAGTTGGAAGGGGCAGAGGCCCTGTTCATCTACCCAAAAGTGCTTTTGAAGTGGGGGAGACTTCAAAGAGTGGCTTAGAAGTGCACCAGGTCCCCTTTCAGTTCAATCCTGTCTGCCAGGGCCCCAGGGGTCCCAGTAGGGGGTGTGGCAGTCCTTTGTGTGAGAGCTGGCCCTCCACCCTCCCAGCCCAGGAAGACCCATTCAAAATGCAGATGTATGCAAGTGAGGGTGAGTATCCTGTGTTTGGAGTGTGTCTGAGTTAATGCTCAAGGAGCTGTCAACTAAACCCAGCCGGACGTGGATTGTAAGCACAGAAAGATTTAAGTGCAAAGAAATGATCACTTTCTAAAAGTGGCATTTCTAAAATAGTAATATTACATCCAACTTCACCAGTCAGCAGGATTTAATACCACCATTCTGGCCATACTAAATATGACCTTCCTACTGCTTTCAGATCAGCAGCTACCGCTCAAACAATGTATGAGGGCAGCCCCAATGTTAGCCTATGAAGGGAGCAGGCCTCACAACAGTGTAAAAACGAATTTAGGAGTTTTGCACTACCAGGACATGTAAACTACATAAGTACATGTCCTGCCTTTTGCCTACACAGCACTCTGCCCTATGGGTTACCTAGGGTTTCTTATATGTAGGAAAAGTGCTTGGCAAGTACTTTTAAATGCCAAATCGAATTGGCAGTGAAACTGCACACACAGGTCTTGCAATGACAGGGCTGAGACAAGGTTAAGGGGCTACTTAAGTGGGTGGCACAATCAGTAATCTACAGGCCCTGGGCACACACAGTGCACTCTACTAGGGACTAATAAGTAAATAAAATAGTCAAATTGGGTATGATCCACTGTTACCATGTTTAAGGGGAGAGATCATATGCACTGTAGCACTGGTTAGCAGTGGTTAAGTGCGCAGAGTCTTAAAACCAGTAAAAACAGTGTCTAGAAAGTGGAGGGAGGCAGGCGTAAAAGTTAGGGGTGACCACCCTAAGGCTGTCAAGTCTAACACGTGTCATTTTTACAGCTCTGTTGCAGGTGGTGCTTCAAAATTTCCCCTGCCTGGCTGCTGTCCATGGATTTCCACCCTGGTCCTACCAGCTTCACCTTTCAAGGGCCCAGGAACTGGATAAGGCACCACTTGGCAGAGCAGGAGTCTCAGCTGGCAGAGGAAGTCTTTGATGGCCCTGAGACTTCGAAACAGGAGGCATGCTCTATCCAAGCCCTTGGAGACACTTCACAAGCACGATTACAGCACAAAGTCCATGCAACCCAGCAAAGCACCGTCACAGGCAAAGGGGCAGTACCCTTCCTGCATCTCTTCTCCTTGGCAGAGGTTCCTCTTGAGTCCAGAAGTAATCTGAAAATCTGGGGTTTTGGGTCCACTACTTGTACCCTTTTCTGCCTTTGAAATTGGCAAGATCCTGCTTTGCCCAGACCTGGCTCTAGACTCACACCAGGTAGTTGGTGACTACATTGTGTGAGGGCAGGCACAACCCTTTCAGCTGTAAGTGACCACTCCTCCCTCCACTCTAACCCAGAATGCCCATCAGGATATGAATGCTACAGCCCATCACCCTTTGTGACACTGTCTAGTGGAGATTCACAAACAGCCCAAGTGTCAGTCTGACCCAGTCAGGGAATACACAAGCAGGCACAAGATGGTTTAAGCAAGAAAATGCCCACTTTCTAAAAGTTGCATTTCCAAACTGACAATTTAAAAACCAACTTTGCCAAAAGATATATTTTTAAATTGTGATTTCAGAGACCCCAAATTTTCTATCTGCTCCCAAAGGGAAACTGCACTTAAAAGTGATTTAAAGACCATCCCAGTGTCAATCCATGAGAGAGATAGGCCTTGCAAAGGTGACACTGTATTTGCCAGTATTTCACTGATAGATACATGTAAAAACATACCAGTACATGCCCCACCTTTAACATACACGGCAACCTGCCCATGGGACTACCCAGGGCCTACCTTAGGGGTGCCTTGCATGTATAAAAAGGGATGTTTTGGGTCTGGCAAGTGGGTACACTTGCCAGGTTGAATTGGCAGGTTAAAACTGCAGTGGCAGGTCTGAGCCATGTTTACAGGGCTACTCATGTGGGTGGCACAAATAGTGCTGCAGGCCCACTAGAAGCATTTGATTTACTCGCCCTGGACACCTGTAGTGCACTGTATAAGGGACTTACTAGTAAATCAAATATGCCAATCATGGAAAAGCCAATTACACACACAATTTACACAGGGAGCACTTGCACTTTAGCACTAGTAAGCAGTGGTAAAGTGCCCAGAGTACCGAAACTAGCAACAACAAAGTCCTGCACACATCCAAAACACAGGAGGCAGAGGCAAAAAGCAGGGGAGACTACGCCAAGGATGACAGGTCTAACACGTTTCCCCTGCCAGCTGAAAGTGGGGAGAACTACCCAACCTCATGAGAGTTCTCATCAATAAGGCTGAAGAATCTGGACAGACCATCAGCATTGATGTATTCTGTTCCAGGGCGATGTTCCACCATAAAGTCCATTCTCTGTAGGGAGATAGACCACCTCAATAGTGTTGGGTTCTCACCCATCATCTGCATTAACCATTTGAGGG
Organism: Pleurodeles waltl; assembly: GCF_031143425.1. Classification (NCBI taxonomy): domain Eukaryota; kingdom Metazoa; phylum Chordata; class Amphibia; order Caudata; family Salamandridae; genus Pleurodeles; species Pleurodeles waltl. Next base: position 3,308,423 of record NC_090444.1, on the reverse strand, counting down.
GCCTGTGGTCTGTCTGAATCCGGATGTGAGTCCCATACAAGTAGGGTATTAGCTTCTTCAGCTCCCAGACCACAGCAAAAGCTTCATGCTCAATTGCACCCCACCTACGTTCCCTGTTAAGTAACCTCCTGCTAATGAAGGCTACAGGCTGGTCTAGGCACTCTCTATTTAGCTGCGCAAGTACTGCTCCCACACCATGCACTGAAGCATCAGTCTGCATGAAAAACTCCTTGGAGAAGTCAGGCGCCTTCAGCATGGGTGCCGTTCACATGGTGGCCTTCAGGACATCAAAAGCTGTCTGGCAAGCCTCGGTCCAGATCACCTTTTTGGGTTACTTCTTGAAAGTTACCTCAGTTAAGGGGGCAAGAATAGTGCCATACCCCTTGACAAATCTCTGGTAGTATCCTGTGAGACCTAAAAAGGCTATCACCTCTGTCTGGGTCTTGGGAGGCTCCCAAGCCAGAATATCAATCTTTGGCTTCAGGAGTGCCATCTGACCACTCCCTAGCTGGTGACTAAAGTACACTACAGAATCCTGCCCTATTAGGCACTTGTTTGTGTTAATAGTAAGGCCTGCCTTCTGCAGGGCCTTCATTACTTTGCAGAGGTGCTGCAGGTGCTCCTCCCAGCTGGAGTTGAACACTGCAATGTCATCCAGGTAAGAGGCACTGAAGTCCTCCAACCCAGCCAAAACATGGTTAACGACCTCTGAAAGGTGGCAGGGGCATTTGTCATCCCAAAGGGCATCACCCTGAACTGGTAGTGACTATCTAGGGTAGAAAATGCAGACCACTCCTGTGTCCACTCAGTTAGAGCAATCTGCCGGTACCCAGACTTCAGATCAAATGTGCTGAGAAACTTGGCAGCTCCCAACCGATCAACGAGCTCATCAGTTAGGGGAATGGTGTGTGCAACAGTCTTCGTGGTGGCGTTGAGTGGACGGTAGTCCACACAGAACCTGAGTTCTGGAGTGGCACAGAGGACAGAAGCCTTTGCGATAAAGATCACTGGGCTGGCTCAAGGACTATTGGAAACCATCTTGGACATCTCACCTTTGAGGCTAGCCCTGACCTTGTCAGTCACTCTGTCAATTTTGTGCTTTACATGTGACTGTCCCTAGTGTCCACATCATGTGTACGCAGATGAGTGACCTCTGAGGTCAAGGAGATCAAGGAGGCAAACTGTCCCAACACTTGGCGACAGTCCCTCTGTTGCTCTGGGGTCAGGGAGGTGGAGAGGTTCACATTGTCTACGGACCAATCTTTCTGCTAAGCAGACAAGAGGTCAGGAAGAGGTTCACTCTCTTCCTCCACCCAATTATCTGTTGCTAGGAGCATGATCACTTCAGACCTCTCAAAGTGAAGTTTAAGGTGTTTCACATGCAGGACCCTCAAAGGGTTCCGGGTAGTCCGTAAGTTCACCACATAGGTGGTGTCGCTCTTGCGCTCCACCACCTCAAAAGGCCCAGTCACTGGGGCCATGACCCACTCTTTCTTGCCAGGCTGAAACAACCAGAGTGACATTCTCGTCATACCACATTTCATGTCTTTATGGCTTTGTGACCGGATGGTAGGGAAGGAATCACTCCGACAGACTTCCAAGTGTAAAAACAAAGAGGTTTTATTGGAATAATATGGATGAAGCAAGCGCAGGTACATGTTTTCTGATCATTAATTGCTGAGTAGAAGGTGGTGAGGGTTGGTCTGCAGTCAGGTTTTCACTCTCCTCTTTTCTGTTCCACTTCCGTAGGGCTTCCCCGGGAGGTACATGCAGAAAGAAGAGAACAGAAGCGGTAAGTGGACTAGGTATTCCTGTCATATGGTAAGTATTGTGTTCCTTATCCTTTTATCCTCACTTTCTATTCATGATACTAGTCATTCCAGTGTTTCTTTTATATTTAACATTCTTTCTTTCTATGGTTTTGTTTTCTATAGAGCTCGTGATCCTGTGCGTGATGGCTTCGGTGATTTAGGCTCTTATTATATTCTACGATGTTAGTGGTAAGTGAAGTTTCCGGCCTTTCCCCACCCCTTCCTTCCACTCCTTTTCTTCCCCTCCCTATAGTGCTCGTTTGTGCCCTCGTTCAACTCTCTCTCTCACTCTCTCACTCCGCTGTTACTCATATTCAGGCTCGTGATCCCACGCACCTGTATTGCCACGCTTCTCCGGAAGTGTGGCGGGCTGCAGCAGCTCGTCCTCCCGGTCTCTGGGCTTCAGGATGTCCGATGTTCGTCCCCAGCCATCACCGCCAAGATACCAGTGCTCCACCTGCCTCCGTGTAGTCCTTTAAATCCGTCCTCTGCTCCCGACGTCTGTATGGTTGTCCTCCGTCTCCTTGCTTTGATGGGATTTCACTGGTCCTTGATCACCTCCAACTCCTTCCTCACAAACCCCGGACACCGAGAACTCCGGTAGCTGTGTTTTTAACTTGCTGACGTCCCGCCGCTTGCAAACGTCCAGCCAGTCACGGGACGGAAAAGTGGGCTGCCGGGGCCCACCAGTGGCAGCACAAGTGAAGTCCGAGTACGGGTGAACAGGGTTCGGCCCGTCACATACACTCCCCCTAGAGAGCGGCCCGTCGAACAGCGCAGAGATCGGATAGCGGGAGAGAAAATCCTCAGTCACTATTTGTTTTCCGGGCAGATGTTGAATCTGAAATGAGAAAGGTTGTAGGGAAAGAAACCATCGGAGAACGCGGGAATTAGTGTCCTTATTATGGGCGAGCCATGTAAGAGGAGCGTGATCAGTGAAGAGGGTAAAGGGTCTGCCAGATAGATAATATCGGAGAGATTCCACAGCCTACTTTATTGCCAGGCATTCTTTCTCAATAATCGGATAATGAGTTTCACGGGGCAGTAATTTCCGGCTGATGTAGAGAATGGGGTGGGTTGTCCCATCTTCTTGGGGTTTGTACTATACAGCCCCAAGGCCCACATCGGAGGCATCAGTGAGTAGCACAAAGGGTTTTTTGAAATCAGGACAACATAATACCGGTTCAGAAGTAAGAGTAGCTTTAAGACGGTTAAAGCTTTGCAACGCAGTCACTGAAGGGGACCCCAGGGTGTTGGGATATGATTTCTTTAACAATTCCGTAAGGGGTTCTGCTACTGTGGAGAAGTGAGGAATGAAACGTCTATAGTAACCCACCAATCCCAAAAAAGCCCTAACATCTTTCTTTTTCTTAGGGAACGTCATATTGGAGATAGCTTCTACCTTTTTGATTTGGGGAAAGATCTTACCACCCCCTACAACGTAACCCAGATACCTGATGCTCGTTTGACCTAGTTGGCATTTCTCAGGATTGGCAGTTAACTGTGCATTTCGTAAAGCCTGTAAAATGGTATTGAGATGGGTCATGTGTTCTTCCCAGGAATTGCTATAGATAACAATGTCATCCAGATAGGCTGCAGCATATTGTCTAAAAGGTCGTAAGATTTCATCCATGAGTCTTTGGAAGGTGGCAGGGGCTCCGTGGAGCCCGAATGGGAGGACTGTAAAGTGGTACAAACCCAAAGGGGTAGCAAACGCGGTTTTCTCTTTATCTTCTTTCCTTAAGGGTATCTGCCAGTACCCCTTAGTAAGATCTAAGGTAGATAAGTATTTGGCCTGACCCAGTCTCTCAATGAGTTCATCAATTCTTGGCATAGGATATGCATCAAAATAGGTTACATTATTGACCCCCCTATAGTCTACGCAAAACCTGGTACTGCCATCTGGCTAAGGTACCAGTACTACAGGCGAACACCACAGACTGGTTGACGGTTCTATAATTCCTGCTGCTAACATGGCTTGGACTTCTTTTTCGATAATTATCTGTTTGGCTTCCGGGATGCGGTATGGTCTCTGGCGGTGAACCGTATTTGTTTTAAGGCGGATGGGATGCTGGACTAGGGGGGTTCTTCCTGGACATTTGGAGAAGACATCATGATTGTGTCGTACTAGGTGAGTTAGTTGGTTGTGATAAGACCCAGTAAGGTCAGGATTGATCCAGGGTAAGGACAGGTTAGGGAGTTCAGGTTTGGTTAGGGTGGGATATGGAATGTCTTCATTAATGTCAGTATTGATGTACCGAACGTTATGGTCCTCTGTAGGATCTAACCATTTTTTAAGCAGGTTAATGTGATAAATCTGTTCCCTGCCACTTCCTTGGGGTATGGTTAATTTGTACGTGGTGCGGTTAATCTGAGCTGTCACTTCAAACGGCCCTTGCCATCAGGCCAACAACTTATTATCTGTGCTAGGAAGTAACGTCAGTGCTTTGTCTCCTACTGCCAAGGTTCGTACTGTGCTTCAGGTATCATATAGTCTTTTCTGTTTTTCCTGGGCCTCTCTCAAAGCAGTATGGGCTTCTTCCCATACTGTATGTAAATTCTCTCTTAACTCCCGGGTATAGGTTAACAAATCTTTCACTTCTTCCTCCGTATCCTCCCATTGTTCGGCTAACATATCCAACAATGTATGAGGTTGGCGGCCGAACAGTAATTCGAATGGGCTATGACCTAGGGACGCCTGTACATGTGTACGGATGGCATATAAGACCAACTGTAACTTTTTCTCCCAATCTTTGCCTGCGTGTGATATACTTTTTCGGAGGATGGATTTCATAGTTTTATTGGATCTTTCTACCAGTCCATCAGTTTGTGGATGGTAGAATGAGGTACAAATTTGTTTGACCCCTAATAAGTGGCATACTTCCGCCATCAGTCGGGACATAAATGGGGTCCCTTGGTCTGTCAATATTTCTTTCGGGAAACCTACCCTCGAAAAAAATTCAATCATTGCTTGGGCAACGGTTTTAGTGTGTGTACTGGGAAGAGCTATGGCCTCCGGATACCGTGTAGCATAGTCTACCAACACAAGTACGTATTGCCTACCCCGAGTGGAGGGTGTGAGGGGGCCAATGAGATCCATCCCAACTCGGGTAAAAGGGATATCAATAATCGGAAGAGGTTGGAGTGGAGCAGGGATTTGAGAAGAAGGGTTGTATAACTGGCATTTGGGACATTCCGCACAATGTCTACGTATTTCACCATAAACCCCGGGCCAATAAAACCGTCTAAGTACTGCCTCTTCAGTTTTCTCCCTTCGCAAGTGTCCTTCCCCGTTATCCCCATGTGCTAATTGTAATACTTGTTGCCAATGACTTTTGGGTACCACTAACTGAAGGTCATTTCCTCGGGTGGGTGTGGGATTGCGATACAGTAATTGGTTATGAACGATGAACCTGGGACCTACCCCTTGTATTTCCCCAGACTGCGCCTGTTGCCATGCGTGTTTCAAGGAGGGATCCTCATTCTGATTCTGCCGGAAATCTCCTGTAATCGAACAAATTCTCCCAGATGGAGTAGAATCTTCATCGGACGGGAGGGTTTGCCAATATGAGTGTCTTTGCTCTCTTTTTTGTCTTTTACTGAGGGTAGCTCGAATCCTTCCTGGACCCTCCGTCATGTCTCCTTTGGGTGCTTCCGTCCACCAAGATGTCAGCATGTGTTCTTGCCCTGCTCGCTCTAATAAGGAGGGAAAATCCACATAGTCTGTACCAATGATTATGTCCTCTGACCGCTCTCTCCATTGCAATTTTATTGTAGCTAATGGATAGTACCGCTGATCTCCATGTACACATGTGATTAGGACTTGTTGCCCTTTTCCTACTTGTTCTGGCAATACTAGATTTCCTCTTATCACGCTGTGACTACAACCGGAGTCAATAAGGGCTGTTCTTTTCTCATTATTGACGACAATGGGAAGGATATATTTGGGTTTGTCTCCTCCCGACCAAAACACCCTTCCCTTAGTCAACCCTATCACCATGGGTTCTTCGGTTTCCTTCCTATGCGGACAATTACGGGCAATATGTCCCCACTCTGAACAACTGTAACATTGGGGTCCAGGGCCCACAGTTCCGGGTAGCCCTGGGCCTGTGGTGGCTAATCTATCGGTACCATGTATCATTACAGGTCGCTGGAGAGTGTTTCTCGATGTAGTTGGTCGCATAGGGGGGAGGGGAACCCGACAAGTGGTAGCACGGAAGTCTGAACCTCTATGATAAGCGCAGGCAAGATCTACCGCAGTTTCGTTTGTTAGCCCGAGATGTTGTCTTACCCAGTTCCTGGTGGTGGGTGGTAAAGCATCCAAATACTGTTATAATACTATGACATTAAAAATATCTTCTTTTGTGTTTTCCGTGGGTTGTAACCACCTCCCGGCAGCATGTTGAACTCGGTAATATAAGGTGCGGGGGTTCTCCTGATGCTGCCATTTCGTCTGTCTAAACTTAGTACGATAACTTTCAGTATCTAAGCCCACTCGTTCCAGAATTGTCTTTTTAATGTCTTTATATGGCAAGGTTCCACTTGGATTAATGGCTTGGTATGTGGTTTGGAATTGTCCAGTGAGCAGGGGGGCGATATATTGACCCCATTTGTCCTCAGGCCAGTTAGCTGTGCTGGCCACTCTTTCAAAGTTTGTGAAAAAAGAGTTCGGATCGTCCTGCTCCTGATACTTTTGTAACACACTACTGGGCACTGTAGGATGTACTTTAGTATGGGCAATGGTATCAGTGAGCTTGCCTAATGCGGTTTCATGTACCAGCTGATTATTGGCCATAATTGTTGCCTGGCTTTTAAGTGTGGTCTGCAACGCCTCTCTTTCTTCTTTGGCCTCTTTCATTTGTTGCTCCCATATCATTTGGAGATGTCGTTGCCCTTCAGCCAACTGGGCGATAACATCAGCTATTGTCGTTTTCTCCTCCATGGTGGCGGTTTCTTTCAAATCCCACTTCTGACACCACTTGTGACCGGATGGTAGGGAAGGAATCACTCCGACAGACTTCCAAGTGTAAAAACAAAGAGGTTTTATTGGAATAATATCGATGAAGCAAGCGCAGGTACGTGTTTTCTGATCATTAATTGCTGGGTAGAAGGTGGTGAGAGTTGGTCCGCAGTCAGGTTTTCACTCTCCTCTTTTCTGTTCCACTTCCGTAGGACTTCCCCGGGAGGTACATGCAGAAAGAAGAGAACAGAAGCGGTAAGTGGACAAGGTATTCCTGTCATATGGTAAGTATTGCGTTCCTTATCCTTTTATCCTCACTTTCTATTCATGATACTAGTCATTCCAGTGTTTCTTTTATATTTAACATTCTTTCTTTCTGTGGTTTTGTTTTCTATAGAGCTCGTGATCCTGTGCGTGATGGCTTCGGTGATTTAGGCTCTTATTATATTCTACGTTGTTAGTGGTAAGTGAAGTTTCCGGCCTTTCCCCACCCCCTTCCTTCCACTCCTTTTCTTCCCCCCCCTATAGTGCTTGTTTGTGCCCTCGTTCAACTCTCTCTCTCACTCTCTCACTCCGCTGTTACTCAGATTCAGGCTTGTGATCCCAAGCACCTGTATTGCCACGCTTCTCCGGAAGCGTGGCGGGCTGCAGCAGCTCGTCCTCCCGGTCTCTGGGCTTCAGGATGTCCGATGTTCGTCCCCAGCCGTCATCGCCAAGATACGAGTGCTCCACCTGCCTCCGTGTAGTCCTTTGACTCCGTCCTCTGCTCCCGACGTCTGTATGGTTGTCCTCCGTCTCCTTGCTTTGGGATTTCACTGGTCCTTGATCACCTCCAACTCCTTCCTCACAAACCCCGGACACTGAGAACTCCAGTAGCGGCGTTTTTAACTTCCTGACGTCCCGCCGCTTGCAAACGTCCAGCCAGTCACGGGACGGAAAACTGGGCTGCCGGGGCCCATAAGTGGCAGAGTCAGCACAAGTGAAGTCCGAGTACGGGCGAACAGGGTTCGGCCCGTCACAGGCTTGCTTCCAGGTTCTCCTGAGCGAGCTTCCTGAAGCGGGCTGTCTGGTTCCTAAAAGCCAGCATGTGGCTAAATACATCCTGGGAGGGGGGGGGGCTTACTGGAGGCATTCTCCAAGCCTTCCCTTAGCAGACTCAGAGGTCCCTTCACTGGGTATCTTTACAACAATTCAAAGGGGCTAAAACCAAGCCCCTTTTGTGGCACCTCCCTGTAAGCAAAGAGAAGGCACGGCAAGAGGACGTCCCACTTATGCCTCAGGACCTCTAACAGGCTCATAATCATGCTTTTCAAGGTGCAATTGAATCTCTCTACCAGACCATTTCCTTGGGGGTGGTAAGGAGTGGTGAACTTGTAGGTCATCCCACACTCCTCCCACAGACACTTCATATATGTAGATATGAAGTTGATACCCCTGTTAGATACCACCTTCTTGAGGAACCCCATGCAGGTAAAAACCCCCATCAATGCACGTCTCCCCAGTGGCACTGTGATTGACCTCAGAGGTATAGCTTCTGGGTACCGGGTAGAATGTTCCACCAAAACCAGGGTAAATTTGTTGCCCATGGCTGGTTTGGGATCCAGAGGTCCCACAATGTTAATACCCACCCTTTCAAAGGAGGTGGTGACCACAGGAAAAGGTTGGAGGGGAACATTACATTTCCCCCATCTTGCTACTTGCATTTGATTTACTCGCCATGGGCACCTCTAATGCACTTTACTAGGGACTTACTAGTAAATGAAATATGCCAATCATGGAAAAGCCAATTACACACACGATTTACACAGGGAACACTTGCACTTTAGCACTAGTCAGCAGTGGTAAAGTGCCCAGAGTACCAACACCAGCAAAAACAAAGTCCAACACACAGCCAAAACACAGGAGGCAGAGGCAAAAAGACATGTGAGACTGCGCCAAGGATGCCAGGTCTAACAGAAGGAGCAGGTGGAGGAGAAATATCATGGAGGACAAGCTCATGTTAATCCTGGTTGAAGGTGTTTGTTGAGCAGGGAATGACATTTTGACAGATGCTAAATAGTTTGGTGATGCTTTGTTTTGCTCATTCAAATTGGAATGGACTGTGTTCTCAAGGATTTGTCTGTCTTAAATGTCTTACCTTAAAGAGTTGTCAGCCACTTTTCTGGTCTGTTCTGCTTCAGGTATCTTCACCATGGCATCATCATTTGGATATTGCAGAGTTATGACACTACTAGTTATTTGGTGCTGTTATGATGAACAATGTGGAGAACGGGAGTCCTGTGGTATGACGGAGACAGATTTTGGATCTATAAACACTGGATCAGGATAGCTTGCACAGTGATCTTTTGGAGGAAAGGCGTAAACAGATGCACTTGTTCCTCGTCATGTGGTGGTCGTAATGCAATATGTGTGCCAACATGTGCTATAATAAGATGTTGTGTTGGAGCCCAAACATTATATTCTCCCTCAAGATTGGCTAAATCTTCATTGTGTCTGATGTGTTTGTAGCTCTTGATGTCTTTCATCACTGTTAGGCCAAGTGTATGTAACACAACACAGAGATTTGTTGTCGACATTTCACAAGATACTGTGAAATGTTGAATGGAATTGTCCTGTGCTCAGACGATGTGGTACTGACATGTTTGTCTCTATTGGGCTCATTCATGAGTGTAGTAGGCTGGCCTGGCTTGTAGTGGGTACCAGAGGTACCTACACCTTGTGCCAGGTCCAGTTATCCCTTATTAGTGTAGAAGAGGTGTTTCTAGCAGCTTAGGCTGACAGAAGGTAGCTATAGCAGAGCAGCTTAGGCTGAACTAGGAGACATGTAAAGATCCTACTATACCACTGGTGTCATATGCACAATATCATAAGAAAACACAATACACAGAATCACTAAAAATGAAGGTACTTTATTTTTATGACAATATGCCAAAAGTATCTCAGTGAGTACCCTCAGTATGAGGATAAGTTATATACACAAGATATATGTACACAAACCCAATTTAGGTAAGTAATAGCAAGAAAAGTAATGCAAACAGTGTAGAATTACAATAGATTGCAATAGGAGCACATAGGTATAGGGGCAACACAAACCATATACTCCAAAAGTGGAATGCGAACCACAAATGGACCCTAAACCTATGTGAGCGTGTAGAGGGTCGCTGGGACTGTAAGAAAACAGTGAGGGTTAGAAAAATAGCCCACCCCAAGACCCTGAAAGGTAGGTGTAAAGTGCACCTACTACCCCCAGAGAGCACAGAAGTCGTGATAGGGGGATTCTGCAGGAAGAACAACAGCAATTCAACAACAGTGGATTTCTGGACCTGAGTACCTGTAAGACAAGGGGACCAAGTCCAATAGTTGCAACAGTGTCGAGAGTGGGCAGGAGCCCAGGAGATGCCAGCTGAGGGTTCAAGGAAGCTGCCACCTGTTGGAAGAAGCTTGGAGTTCTGCAAGAAAGAAGAGAGCTAGGGACTTCTCCTTTGGAAGACGGATGTCCCACGTTGCAATGAAGCTTGCAGAGGTAGTCCCACGAAGAAAGGCTGCAAACAAGCCTTGCTAGCTGCAAGGGTTGCGGTAGAGGTTTTTGGGTGCTGCTGTGGCCCAGGAGGGACCAGGATGTCGCCACTTGGAGGAGGAGACAGAGGAGGCACCCAGCAACTCAGAGAGCCCTCACAGAAGCAAGCAGCGCCCACAGAAGTACCTGAACAGGCACTTGGAAGAAGAGTGAACCGGAGTCCATGTGAAGTCACAAAAGGGAATCCCACGACGCCAGAGGACAACTCAGAAGGTTGTGCACTGCAGGTTAGAGTGTCGGGGACCCAGGCTTGGCTGTGCATAAAGGAAATCCTGGAAGAGGGCACAGGAGCAGCTGCAAATCATGCAGTACCCAGCAATGCAGTCTAGCGTGGGGAGGCAAGGACTTACCTCACCAAACTTGGACTGAAGAGTCACTGGACTGTGGAGTCATTCGGACAGAGTTGCTGAGTTCCAGGGACCACACTTGTTGGGCTGAGAGGGGACCCAGAGGACCAGAGATGCAGTCTTTTGGTGCCTGCGGTTGCAGGGGCAAGATTCCGTCGACCCACAGGAGATTTCTTCAGAGCTCCTGGTGCAGAGAGGATGCAGGCTACCCCCAGAGCATGCACCACCGGGAAACAGTCGAGAAAGCCGGCAGGATGAGGCAATACAAGGTTGCTAGTAGTTGTTTTGCTACTTTGTTGCGGTTTTGCAGGCGGTCGATCCTTTGGTAGAAGGTGAAGAGGGAGATGCAGAGGAACTCTGATGAGCTCTTGCATTCGTTATCTGAAGAATTCCCCAAAGCAGAGACCATAAATAGCTAGAAAGGAGGTTTGGCTACCAAGAGAGGTAAGAGACTATCAGAAGAAGCCTCTGACATCATCTGCTGGCACTGGCCACTCAGAGCTGTGTAGGTCAAGGTGGTGGTCATTACCCTTTCCTTTGTCCAGTTTCGTGACAGAGCAGGGCTGGGGGATCCCTAAACCGGTGTAGACTGGCTTATGCAGAGATGGGCACCATCTGTGCCCATCAAAGCATTTCCAGAGGCTGGGGGAGGCTACTCCTCCCAGCCTTCACACCTATTTCCAAAGGGAGAGGGTGTTACACCCTCTCTCAGAGGAAATCCTTTGTTCTACCTTCCTGTGCCAGGGCTGCCTGGACCCTAGGAGGGCAGAAACCTGTCTGAGGGGTTGGCAGCAGCAGCAGCTTCAGTGGAGACCCCGGAAAGGCTGTTTGGCAGTACCCGGGTACTATGCTAGACACCTGAGGGATCATGGAATTGTCCCCCCAATGCCAGAACGGCATTGGGGTGACAATTCCATGATCTTAGACATGTTACATGGCCATGTTCGGAGTTACCATTGTGACGCTGTACATAGGTAGTGACCTATGTACAGTGCATGCGTGTAATGGTGTCCCCGCACTCACAAAGTCCGGGGAATTTGCCCTGAACAATGTGGGGGCACCTTGGCTAGTGCCGGGGTGCCCACACACTAAGTAACTTTGCACCCAACCTTCAGCAGGTGAAGGTTAGACATATAGGTGAATTATAAGTTACTTAAGTGCAGTGGTAAATGGCTGTGAAATAATGTGGACGTTATTTCACTCAGGCTGAACTGGCAGGCCTGTATAAGAATTGTCAGAGCTCCCTATGGGTGGCAAAAGAAATGCTGCAGCCCATAGGGATCTCCTGGAACCCCAATACCCTGGGTACCTCAGTACCATGTACTAGGGAATTATATGGGTGTACCAGTATGCCAATGTAAATTGGTAAATTTAGTCACTAGCCTGTTAGTGAGAAATTTGGAAAAGCAGAGAGAGCATAACCACTGAGGTTCTGGTTAGCAGAGCCTCATTGAGATAGTTAGGCATCCCACAGGGAACAAATACAGGGCACATACTTATGAGCATTGGGGCCCTGCCTGGCAGGGTCCCAGTGACACATACAACTAAAACAACATATATCCAGTGAAATATGGGGGTAACATGCCAGGCAAGATGGTACTTTCCTACAATGAGGAATTCCCTTTGTGGACTAGGTGATATGGCCCCTGCTGGTGAAGAAACCACTTCAAGTTTGCCTATTCACAATAAAATGGTCAAATGTGTCCATCCCTTCTAATGTAAGTTTGCCTGCACAAGAAATCATGACCACTAGTGCAGAACATTGTTGTCTTGATTGATTTACTATGTGTCTGACATGGGGCCTGACTGCTGTTGCTGCAATGTTCTGAAACTGGTATATTGGTACACACGTTTATGTATATTTGGGTGAGACATGGCTGGGCTCCTGAGCTAAACTTTGAATATGTCCAACATATCCATACTTACACAAGTACAAAGTTAGACAGTTTTATGTTCATGCAGTAGTACATGCATAAAATGCTAGATGAAAGAAAGACAACAGCAGGAAATTAGTCTGCTGCAATTTCTTTTATTTTCGTGAACAGGATAACTGAAACATTGGGCGTAACAAAAAGAGAAGTGAAGAAGAGAGTCATTATAGATTAAACCATATATCTAGTTGCCATAATCCTTAGAATCCAGGGCCATATTTATACTTTCTGACGCAAAACTGCGCTAACGCAGTTTTGCGCCCAAAACATTTGCGCCGGCTAACGTCATTCTGAAGCGCCATGCGGGCGCCGTATTTATTGAATGGCGTTAGCCGACCGGCGCTGCGAGGTGTGCGTGAAAAAAAACGACGTACACCAGGCAGCGCCGGCGTAGGGAAAAATGGCGTTTGGGCGTCCCAAAATGGGGCAAGTCAGGCTGAGGCAAAAAAATCGTCTTAACCCGATTTGCGCCATTTTATTTGGGCGCCCAGACGCCATTAACATGACTCCTGTCTTAGCAAAGACAGGAGTCATGCCCCCTTGCCCAATGACCATGCCCAGGTGACTTATGTCCCCTGGGCATGGTCATTGGGCATAGTGGCATGTAGGGGGGCACAAATCAGGCCCCCCTATGCCACAAAAAAAAATTAAAAAAAATACTTGCCACAACTTACCTTTTCTTCCCTGGGATGGGTCCCTCCATCCTTGGGTGTCCTCCTGGGGTGGGCAAGGGTGGCAGGGGGTGTCCCTGGGGGCAGGGGAGGGCACCTCTGGGCTCATTCTGAGCCCACAGGTCCCTTAACGCCTGCCCTGACCCAGGCGTTAAAAAGAGGCGCAAATGCTGGGTTTTTTGCCCCGCCCACTCCCGGGCGTCATTTTTGCCCGGGAGTATAAATACCACGCACATGCCTGGGAGTCATTTTTTAAGACGGGAACGCCTACCTTGCATCTCATTAACGCAAGGAAGGTGTTCACGCAAAAAAATGACGCTAACTCCATGAACTTTGGCGCTAGACGCATCTAACGCCAAAGTATAAATATGGAGTTAGTTTTGCGTCGAATTTGCGTCGAAAAAAACGACGCAAATTCGGCGCAAACGGAGTATAAATATGCCCCCCAACGTCTTAAATATTGTTGCGGACAGAAAGATATATGTGTCCAAAAAGAAGGTGAATGTGTAACATACACTGGAGGAAATTACGGACGAGGTTTCTTGGAGGTGTAGGTATTGCCATCCTCACCTCCTAGTAATTTTCTGGGACAGCAGGTGGGGTGTCCACAGCTGCAGGGATTGGGGTATCTGGTGGTGTGTCCCCCTCCAGCAGTGCCCCTCTTCCTGTGGCTCCTGCAACTAATATAGTTGGACAATAGATAGAGATGGATGGAGCTAGGAAAGCCCTGCACAGGTGTATGTAGATGTCGATCAGCACCCCGATCTGTGAGCCCATGTTTGAGTTATAGGCCACTAACCGATTGTGTATGTCCCTATGTAGCTGCTTCATCTCCCTCAGTTTGGTGAGAACCAGGCCCATCCCTCCTGGTAGACTCCCAAAACGTGGCTAATGGTGTCCGGGGTATAAGTAGCTCCAGTGGCCTCAATCTGCCTCACACAGTTACCCTCCCACATCTCCTCCCACCACAAGCCTGTGCCCTTGGCCCAGGGTGCCCACTCTCACTGGTCCCTACCTCCTCTGTATCTGCAGTGCTAATTGTAACATCAGGATCCAGGACTGGGGACACAGGATGGTGGGTACTTTGCTAGGCACACAGGTTGTGGTGGGGTATGTTTGCTGATGTGTTATAGTTAGGGTGGGCCCAGGGTCAGAAGGCTTGCTTCTGGGGTGGTGTGGGTGTCTCCTCTGGCTGCAAGCTCTGGTCAGGTGTTCTCCCAGATAGACCTATTGTGAAATAAAGGACAATATAATTGGTGGAAGTGTGTTATCTACATCCTAAACATTTGTGACACATTAAGTAGACACCTAAGAGAAGAACAAATAGATAGACGTCACTAATGTCATATTTTCAGTACTTTTAAAGTTATCAACAAGACATCTGTAGATATGAAATAAATATCCTTAAATTATGCAGCTTATTAGATTTCCTGTGGTGTTTACCTTTAAGATTGAGGACTGAACATGGCATCGCCCCAACATTCTAGTCAACAAAGTGGAGAGTTAACGTGTATATGTGACATTCCAAAGGCCTAGCTGTGTACCGGAAAGGCAAGAACACAACTTGTTTGCATATTTCACATTACTCATCATGTGGCAGGTGCAGTGACACTTGCCACATGTCTTCACCTGTAATAAGTAGAGAACTGAGTTGACTTTGTGCCTATCTGAACTTTGACCCACACTCTTGCTATGAAGTCAGTCCTTCCATTAATTGTTTCAATTTGAGGGAGCAGAACAACATGATGGAGAGTAGGTAGAAGTGTCTGTGAGTGGAACATTGTCTGTTGATTGGTCACTCCATGTGAAGAGGACATCCGTTGTGAAATGTCAGACAAGTGAGAATGTTTTCAGATGCAAATACAAAGCCTCATGGCGTTTGTAGTAATTTCAATGTCTACTTGCCAACACTCACAAAATAGTTAGTGTAACATTTCTGTTCACAAATTGCATTTGGTTATGGCCCTTCTAGTTAGCAATTGACAAGTATGATATCTCCTGAATAGTGATTTACTTTGTGAGACTACGCTTACAGACTCCATTGCAACAAGTGGCTTTTAAAGGTAATTGATACATGGGGTCCTATCTGCAACAACACATTTTGGAAAACTAGGTGGTTCACAAATTTGCAGAGGCTTTACTTGGGGCAGACAGGACGTTGAGATTGGGTGACAGTGAGCTGGAGCTGTTACTTATCAGAGTTGACTCCCCCAGTTGCTCCTGCCAAGTCTTTAGGATGCAGGATGGCCAACACTTTTTCCTCCCAAAGGAATCATCTGATAGGGTTGCTGGGAGGACCACCACCAGCCTTATAGGCCTCCACGTGTTGCTTGGAGGCCAGGGAATGCACTTTCCCCCTCAGGTCATTCCACCTCTTCCTAATTTCCTCCTATGTGTGCAAGGTGGTGCCTGCTGCCTTCATTCTATCTACTATCTATTCTGGACCACATTTCCCTTTTCTGACTGAAAGGTGTGTTTTGGTCTTGTGCTCCAAACAATTCTGGCTCTACTCTCATGATTTCATCCACCATGATTCTCAACTCTGCCTCGGGAAAACGTGGGTTTTTGGACCTCAACATGTACCCAGGATAGGGTGAGATTGCAACACTACAAGTGAATAATCTACACAAAGAGATGATACAAAAAGGTGTGTGGTGAGCAGTAGTAGGGATGGGGCTGGAAATAAGAGGCCTGCCTTCCCTCAACAAGATGTGCTGTCAGAATGGGTATGCTGCAGTGGAGTGGCAAAGGATCATGGTCTGGAATGAGCTGTGTTCTATGGTGTGATTGTCAGGTGTTTCCACTTTACTGTTGGTCATCAGGTGGGTTGTATTTGTCTCCATGCATTGGCCGCTGTTCTGGTGCAATGCTGTACATATACCGCAGTGTTTGACCGCTGTCAGTGGTGGCCGCCAAGGGACTGTTAGTGTCACTGTGTTTTTGTAATCTGTTTGGCAGGAGCACGGTGAACTGAGGGTGAGAGAGTACACCTGGCCAACACTGCAGTCCACTGCTTCACCATTCTTATTTGCAAAATCCATGTAGTATCTGGCAACAGGTGGCAGATGTAAAAAAAACACAGGAAGATGTTCAAAATCATGCACTAAAATTGTGTTATCCTGTTTGCAGCATGCTTTGTTTTTACCAAACACTGAAGCACTGTTTTTCAGTGAAAGGATAAACATTGGTGCATGCAGTAGGACAACTAGGTGAAAGCAGATGAAATAAAATCAAATCAAATGTAATGAACGTTAGAAAATAAACTTGGAAGGGGCACATACTTGTGTTCCATGCCTCTTCTGTAGCTAATGTGATCAAGAATTAACTTACGATTTCAATTCAGCAGGAACGAGTACCAGGTCCTATCATCATTCACTTTCTTTTTTCTTACTGCATGATCGACAGGGTTATTTCGAATAGAAAGAGCACATGTTTAGAATGTCCTGACAAGTTCTTCCACAGGGTGTAGTATCCATTCACTGAACATTACATTTAGGTCTCAACTAGACCTTTGGGGATTTTGTTGCTCTAGGTACTAGGATGCATGGTAACAACACCTTTGTTTTCTTTGAGGTGTGCTTTGTGTCTGCATAGTGTGGTTACCCGTCACCCCCAAACAAATGTAATTAAAGCAAACATTATTTACCTTCTTTGTGAAGTATAAAGGTCTGTGAATCACTTTCTTGTGTGTCAATATCTGTCCATATGAAGTGCTGATCACAGTGCAATGTGATTGTAAGGCAGCACGTGCTGAAGTATACAAAACTCTGATGGATGGAATGCTTGAACTCATGTCAGCCATTGGTAATTTCTTGGGCCACATCCCAGTCCATCATTATTTTGCACACCATGGCACCTCAGTTTGGATCCAGCCATATGCAAATCAAACTTGGCCTTGCTCCAGTACGAACAATCCAGCTGAACTGCCAGACCAGGTTCTCCCTGAACCAGAACACAAGCAACCCAAGACCAGTTTTTGCCCTTAGCAGGGATCATCAGTCGGGTCTAGCTTGGTTCCAATGGCACAGCGTGCACATGGCTCAAGTCTGGGCTTACCCGTCCCACTTAAGGTGTTGCACTAAAGTATACAAAAAGTGATAGATAGAATGCTTATATTAATCTCAGCCACTATTAATTACTCAGGGCCGAATCCTGGGCCATTGCTATTTTGCCCACTATGGCACCTTAGATTAGATCTAGCCATATGCAAATCATTCTTGACCCTGGATCAATAAGAACAGTCCAGCCCAAATTGGGGCATGTGGGTACCACGCAAGGCATACAAATAAACAAATGAATGAATGCATAAATCCATTTAGGATACTTCTTATAGATGCGTACAGCTTTCAAAATTATTGCAAATTATTTTCTTAAATGAGATTGCTTGTGCAAGTGTAACTCAAATACGGCTGTGACACAGAGTGATAACAGAAGCCACTAAACCAGTTTAGGCAGCATCATCCCCAGGCAGTTTGCTCTAAATGTAATGGCATTAACAATTATTTGAATTATGGGCTGGGATAGTTGAGTTTGAAACACATTCATTTGCATATAGATTTCTCTGTGAACCCTTAAATATGAAGCAGGCAGAATCTACGTATCTATCTATTTAGAGCTGAAAATGACCCTGAAGAGATCAGCTGGAACTCTCCTCCTCCTGGTGCTTCTCACCCTCATCTCAGGGTGCCTTGGAACAATAGTGCCCTCTCCAGGGGGTAAGTATAAAGAGGGGTAGGTTTTTCATTTTCACAGACAAGTATTTCCATAACTCCCTCCTAAGTGTAACAATTCTCAAAACATGTATTTATAATCCTTCTGGAATTCCCATTATTGTGGAAACAGAAATACCCATAGCAATCTAACATCTTCTTATATATCACAAAATGCCTTCCCACAAGCACCCCTGTCTTTGTGTTTTACTTGTTGGGTCTGGAATCGGTAGCTATGTGTTCTACTGCAGTATTTGTTATTGGTGGCAATAGGAGGGTTATGTGTACTGCTGTGTATCAGCCGAAAAACAAAATGCAACGCTAGTGCTAATCACTGTGAATTTAAATTGACAAATCAAATACAGACAATAGTGCATGCAGATTAGAAACTCAGACAACACAAATCAGTTTCTAAGATATAATGCAGCAAGGGCATGTTTCTCACATTCTGCCTGAGGTTGCTGGGTGTTACAGAGTTACTACAGGAAGGTAGCAGATATCCTTTTGGTGGCCATACATTGTCTGATAGTCATCACTCCACAAATTGCTACTAAATATGTTAGATCAAGCTTTTGTCTTCTTTGGACCTCTAGTGAATAAGTACTGGAGGATGGGGGTCCCCACCTAAACAAAAGGTCTATGATCTGAATTGCAAATAAATACACACAAATACAGAAACAAGTGTAGAGCAAACAAATATACAAATTATGTATATTTACTTTTGAATGTGCTAATTTTATCAGATTTTCTAAACAGTCGCGGACCCCCGTAAATAGGCTTTGCAGACTACCAGGGGTCCACAGTTCACAGGTTAAGAACCACTATGTTAGATGATATAAATACTAAAATATATACTATATACAAACAGTTCCTTATTGACCTAAGATTGGTAATTGCAAAAAAAGACATAGTTCTATCATACAGCGCAACAAAAAACACCAAGCATCACAAAAAAGAGAGGAGGGTTTAACCACTGTAGAGTCCTAATGAATCAAGTAAATGAAAACCGTGGATTCCCACACAAACATGACTATATTTAGATGCAAAAGCAGGAGTACAATCAGGAGGAAAATAGATCTTCATCCCCATGTGGAGTGGAATAGGAACTGTGTTCAAATGTGAAGTTTGAAACTTTATACTAATATTCAAGGAGTGTTAGTTATAAATTGATGTAAGGGGACATGAATCCTGCTGTAATGTTGTGCATTTTTTTTTTCACCTTAAGTGGTTGTGTAATCAAAAACGATACAAAAACAAGCTGAACATATGCTAGAAGCCAAACTTATAAAAAATATTTTTTGAAATGGGAGTGGGAAACAAAGAAGCGGCGGTATGAGTTGAAGCCACGTTGGATTGCAGGCTATTTTATCTGGATCCATTAAGAAATCCCCATGGGTAGACTGCACACCATAAAGACTGGGCGCAATGTGGTTTGGCGAGAAAGGAGCCACCCCAGGAGCAGAGCAGAGAAAAGCACACTATTCCACATATTCTGGGAGTATCAGATTATTAAGGCCAACTTGTTCCATGTCCATATGATACTAAGGGTCAGATTTATGAGTTTGTCACACAGCAACACAGCAAGTCACCTTGCTGTGTTGCTCTGCATGACAGAGAAAGGGCATGAATGCACTGTATTTAAAAGAATATAGAGTATTTCTGCCTTTTCCCTTGAGCTGGCTCCCTTGAGTCAGCCTAGAGCTAACGTAGGTACTTTTTCACCATGGTGCAAGGGTGACTGCATTGCATGCAGAATTTTATTGTGAAGGAAGGAATACCTTCCTGCACAAAAACAATCCTGAGAGGCATATTACTTTTTCTATGTGTGCCTTGGATTTATGGAGCAAAAATGGCAAAAGCATTTCTCTTCCGATCACGGGCTGGGGGCAGGAGAGGCATCAAAGGAAAGGCCTTTCCTTTCCTTTGATGTCTCTCTGAGCATTACTGCAGCTCGATCGTGAAGCGATTGGGCTGAAGAAATGCCCACTAGACACCAGGGATCTTTGTTTTTTTTGGTTTATGAAGAAGGGGAGCGGCCCCTTTGGCAAGGGCCGCTCCCTGGGGGGGTGAGGGGGGGAATTGTTATTAGGCCATTTCTGCCCCCCTTGGTGGCAGATCAGCCTATCTTCATTAGGCCAATCTTCCCCCATGGGGGGCAAAAACCACTTGGCACCAGGGATTGTTTTTATGACACTTTCACTAAAGTGGAGCGACCCCTTAGACAAAGGTCGCTCCCCTAGGGGGCAAATTTATTTTAGACCTTTTCTGCACCCTTGGGGGCAGATCAGACTATTTCAATTAGGCCGATCTGCCCCCAAGGGGGACAGAAATCACTAGGCACCAGGGATTGGTGTATGTGTGTGTGTGTGTTTTGTTTGGGGAGACAGCTGCTTGGGCAAGGGTCGCTCCCCATAGAGGCACATTTCCCTTTGAGGGTAGATCGGCCTATTTTTATCAGGCCCATCTGTC
Source organism: Pleurodeles waltl (assembly GCF_031143425.1). Taxonomy (NCBI): domain Eukaryota; kingdom Metazoa; phylum Chordata; class Amphibia; order Caudata; family Salamandridae; genus Pleurodeles; species Pleurodeles waltl. Next base: position 3,287,948 of record NC_090444.1, on the reverse strand, counting down.
CTCAAGGGGGAGCAGAAAGCCCACCAGAGACCAGGGAAGATTTTTTTTTCTTAAAAAGAGGGGGTCAGAAAGCCTACCAGATGCCAGGGAATTAAAAAAAGTAAACTATAGGGTGGTGGCTACCAACCAGTATGTGCATGGTTCTGCCGCTACCCCAACTGAAGGGGGTAACAGTCTTTCAGCTCTGCCCATGCACACTAAAACATCTTATCACATGGCAAGCAAGAGGACATTTGATTATTTTGGGTTTTGATTATACATTTGAGCCATTAGAGCTTGTCTAACTCTCAAAATTGTCCAACTTGGAATGGTGAGGTCTGCACTTTTTGGACTTTGGGGCGCTGCCATCTGGAAAAATCTATGAGACCTAGACACATCTGAAAACTAAACATCTGGGTGAGTCCAGGGTGGTGTGCTTCACATGCACCCCGCACAAGTTTCTTACCCACAATGCCCTGCAAACCTCCAAGTTTGCTTGAAATCACCCATTTTCCCCTCATTATGTGATTGAACCTTCCGGAATCTGCAGGAATCCACAAAATTCCTACCACCCAGCATTGTTGCATCTATACCGATAAAAGTCTGCCCCACTTGTCAGCCTAAAAATTATTTTTTCCAAACTTTCTGGACCCCCTTTGTGTTCCCCTCAATTTTGACATGTTTTTGGCTCTTCCCTGTCATAGGTACTTGCCCACCTACACAAGCGAGGTATAATTTGTATCAAGAGACTGAGGGGAACGTTGGGTAGTAGGAAATTTGTGCTGGTGTGGTGATACCACACAGAAATGTGAGAAAACATTGATTTTTAACTAAATTTGAGGTGTGCTGAGGATTTGGGTAAGAAAACACTGGGGGATCCATGCAAATCACAGTTCCCTAGACTCAGGTGTCTAGTTTTCAGAAATGTCTGAGTTTGGTAGGTTTCCCTAGCTGGGTGCTAAGCCCAGGACCAAAAACACAGGTGCCCCCTCCGCAAAAACAGGTAGTTTTGTATTTGATCATTTTGATGTGTCCAAGTAGTGTTTAGGGGCATTTCCTGTCGCAGGCACTAGTCCTACCCACATAAGTGAGGTACCATTTTGAGAGGGAGACTAGGGGAACGCTGGGTAGAAGGACGTTTGTAGCTGCCCTCAGATTCCAGAAACACCGAAATGTGAGGAAAAGGTGCTTTTTTGCCACATTTTGAGGTTTGCTAAGGATTCTGGGTAACAGAACCAGAGAGAGCACCACACGTTACCCCATAGTGGGTTCCCCTAGGTGTCTACTTTTCAGAAATGCCCAGGTTTTCTACATTTTCCTAGATGCCGGATGAGCTAGAGGCCAAAATCCACAGCTAGACAATTTTCATAAAACAGGTCAGTTGTGTTTGGAAAAATGTGATGTGCCCATGTTGTGTTTTGGGGCATTTCCTGTTGTGGGCACTAGGCCTGCCCACACAAGTGAGGTACCATTTTTATCGGAGACTTGGGGAATGCTAGGTGGAAGGAATTTTGTAGCTCCCCTCAGATTCCAGAACTTTACAGCACTGAAATGTGAAGAAAAAGTATTTTTTTGGGCAAATCTTGAGGTTTGCTAAAGATTCTGGGCAGCAGAACCTGGTGAGAGCACCACAACACGCCCCATACTGGGTTTCCCTAGTTGTCTAGTTTTTCAGAAATGCCCAGGTTTGCTTGGTTTTCCTAGGTGATGGATGAGCTAGAGGCCAAAATCCACAGCTAAGCAATTTGCACAAAAAACACAGGTGACTTTTCTTTGGGGAACTGTGATGTGCCCATGTTGTGTTTTGGGGCATTCCCTGTCATGGGCACTAGGCCTACCCACACAAGTGAGGTACCATTTGTATCAGGAGACTTAGGGAAATGCTGGGTGGAAATAAATTAGAGGCTCCCTTCAGATTCCAGAACTTTTTGTCACCAAAATGTGAGGAAAATCCACAGCTAGGCACTTTGCAAAAAACAGTCAATTTTCTTTGAGAGAATGTGATGTGTCCATATTGTGTTTTGGGGCATTTCCTGTTACGGGCACTAGGCTTGTCCACACAAGTAAGATACCAATTTTATCTGGAGACTTGGGGGACTCTGGGTGGAAGGAAGTTTGTGGCTCCCCTCAGATTCCAGAACTTTGCAGCACCGAGATGTGAGGAAAAAGTGTTTTTTTGCCACATTTTGAGGTTTTCAAAGGACTCTGGGTAATGGAACCTGGGGAGAGCACCAAAAGTAACCCCATACTGGGTTCCCCTAGGTGTCTAGTTTTAAGAAATGCCCAGGTTTGCTAGGTTTTCCTAGGTGCCAGATGAGCTAGAGGCCAAAATCCAAAGCTTGGCACTTTGCACCAAAAAACAGGTGAGTTTTCTTTGGGAAAATGTGATGTGCCCATGTTGTGTTTTGGGGCTTTCCCAGTCGTGGGCACTAGGCCTACCCACACAAGTGAGGTACCTTTTTTTTATCAGGAGACTTGGGGTAATGTTGGGTGGAAGGAGGTTTGTGTCTCCACTCAGATTCCAGAACTTTGCAGCATCAAAATGTGAGGAAAAAGTGTTTTTTGCCACATTTTGAGGTTTGCCTAGGATTCTGGGTAACAGAACCTGTTGAGAGCACCAAAAGTTACCCAATCCTGGGTTCCCCAAGGTGTCTAGTTTTCAGAAGTGCTCAGGTTTGCTAGGTTTTCCTAGGTGCCGGATGAGCTAGAGGCCAAAATCCACAGCTAGACACTTTGCCAAAAACAGGTGAGTTTTCTTTGGGAAAATGTGATGTGTCCACGTTGTGTTTTGTGGCATTCCCATGCACATGCACTGATGTACTAATTTTATCGGGAGACTTGGGGGAACGCTGGATGGAAGGAAGTTTGTGGCTCCCCTCAGATTCCAGAACTTTGCAGCACCGAAATGTGAGGAAAAAGTATTTTTTTACCAAATGTTGAGGTTTGCAAAGGATTCTGGGTAACATAATCTGGTGAGAGCCCCACAGGTCACCCCATTGTGACTTACCCTAGATGTCTAGTTTTCAAATATTTATAGGTTTGCTAGGTGCCGGCTGAGCAGGAGGCCAAAATCCACAGATAGGCAGTTTGCAAAAAACAGGTAAATTTTATTTTGGAAAATGTGATGTGTCCATGTCGTGTTTTGGGGCATATCCTGTCACGGGCACTAGACCTACCAACACAAGTGAGGTACAATTTTTATCGGGAGACTTGGGCAAAGGCTGGGTGGAAGGAAGTTAGTGGCTCTCCTCAGATTCCAGAACTTTGCAGCACCAAAATGTCAGGAAAAAGTGTTTTTGCCACATTTTGAGGTTTGCAAAAGATTATGGGTCACAGAACCTGGTGAGAGCACCACAAGTCACCCTACCCTGGATTCCCCTATGTGTCTAGTTTCCAAAATGCCCAGGTTTGCTAGGTGTTTCTAGGTGCCGGATGAGCTAGAGGCCAAAATCCACAGCTAGGCACTTTGCAAAACACAGGTCAGTTTTCTTCGGAAAATGTAATGTGTCCACGTTGTGTTTTGGGGCATTTCCTGTCACTGACACTAGACCTACCCACACAAGTGAGGTACCATTTTTATTGGGAGAGTTGGAAGAATGCTGGGTGGAAGGAAATTTGTGGCTCTTCAAAGATTCTAGAACTTTCTATCACCTAAATGTGAAGAAAACATTTTTTTTTGCCAAATCTTGAAGTTTGCAAAGGTTCTGGGTAACAGAACCGGATGGAGGACCCACAAGTCACCCCATCCTGGATTCCCCTAGGTGTCTAGTTTTACTAAATGCACAGGTTTGGTAGGTTTCCCTAGGAGCTGACTGAGCTAGATGCCAAATTCCACAGTCATATTTCAATGTAAAAATGTGATGTGTCCATGTTCCATTTCCTGTTGCGGGCACTAGGCCAACCCAGGCAAGTGAGGTACACATTTTATCGGGAGACTTGGGGAAACATAGAATAGAAGAACAAGTGTTATTGCCCCTTGTCTTTCTCTACATTTTTTCCTTCCAAATGTAAGACAGTGTGTAAAAAACAGGTCTATTTGAGAAATGCCCTGTAGTTCACATGGTAGTATGGGCACCCCGGAATTCAGAGATGTGCAAATAACCACTACTTCTCAACACCTTATCTTATGCCCATTTTGGAAATACAAAGGTTTTCATGATACCTATTTTTCACTCTTTATATTTCAGCAAATGAATTGCTGTATACCCGGTACACAATGAAAACCCATTGCAAGGTGCTGCTCCTTTTTTGGCTCTGGGTACCTAGGGTTCTTGATGCACTCACAAGCCTTATATATCCCTGCAACCAGAAGAGTTTAACAGACGTAACCGTATATTGCTTTTGAAAATCTGATATGGCAGGAAAAAGTTACAGAGTAAAACATGGAGAAAAGTGTTTATTTTTTTAACCTCAAATTCAATATTTTTTTCTTTCAGCTGTTATTTTCTTTAGTAAAACCTTTTAGGATCTACACAACTGACCCTGAATTCAGAATTTTGTCTACCTTTTTTAAATGTTTAGCTGTCCAGGATACAGCATTAGTTTCGCACTCATTTCTGTCACTAATTGCAAGTGGACTGAAAGCACAAAAAATAGTAAAAATGGGCTATGTCCCAATAAAATACCATAAGTGTTTTGAAAAAATGTGGTTTTCGGATCCAAGTCTGCCTGTTCCTGAAAGCTAGGAATATGCTGATTTTAGCACCATAAACCCTTTGTTAATGCAATTTTCAGGGAAAAAAACAAAAGCCTTCATCTTCAGACCTTTTTTCCATTTTGTTTTTAAAAACATTTTCCCTGTATTTTGGCTAATTTCTTGGTGTCCTCCAGGGGAACCCACAAACTCTGGGTACCTCGTGAATCCCTAAGATGTTGGGAAAAAAGGACGCAAATTTGTTGTGGGTAGCTTACGTGAACAAGAAGGTATGAGGACCTAAGCGCGAACTGCCCCAAATAGCCAAAAAATGGCCTGGCTCCTGAGGGGGAAAATGCCTGGCAGCGAAGGGGTCAACCTCTTGGCTGCTTACCCTCCTCAATACACTAAGCATTTTTTGCATGTTAGTGGATCCTTACATTTAAACGTTCATAAAGTTTTTCCCACAAAAGATATTCATGACAAATTTGAAGCCCTTTTCCCCAACATCTTGGGGACTGTAAGGGCCAGTTATCAGCGAAAATGACTGTGCCCGTCACGCACCGTCATTTTCACAACTCAGGGATACGCCATATTTAGAAGAATAGAATATAGTGCACCCCGGGGTTTCCCCCTGTGTCGCTGCTGAATGTGCTGCTATGCGCCAACGCAGCAGCCCTTGTACCATTGTGCAAGGATCGCAGCATTGAGGGGAGATTGTTCTTGTGCAGGAAGGAAAACTTTCTTGCATTAAAACAAACTTAAATAGTGATTTGCTCTTTGTATGTGTGCTGCAGAATGCAAAAAAAAGAGGGGAAATGAAAGTATTTCTCCTTTTAGCATCCAGCTAACGCCACCCCTTAGATTTTGGTGCTGCCTCAGGTTTATTAAACTTGTAAATCTGGGGCAGCTTCAAAATGCAATGGGTGTTGCTGTGGCACACCCCTTCCACACAAAGTGCTGCGTGTGAAGGGGCCATATTTACAAGGTGACATTAAGCCACAACAAGTGGCTAACGCCACCTTGTAAATATGGTACTGTGCATAGTGCCACCAGAGCATCACTAGAAGTGACCCTCCGGTGGCGCTAGGGGCTCTTAAAAATGCCTTTAAGTGTATCCAGGGACTCCAAATTATCCTAGAAGTAACTAAATAATAGCCATATTAGAGCTACATTTTTGTGGAAAAATGGGAAACAATGGCTCTGTGAGACACTATGGCCCAGATTTAAGAGGGCCACTTTGTAACCCCTTGCACCACATTATGCCTGTGCCAGACATAATGTATGCAAGGGGTGCATTCCCCCATTAGGAGGGCTGACAAAATGGCACAAAGAAATCTAAAATATTTCTTTGCACCATTTTTTGCTGCATTTTAACACCTGCCCAGGGCCGGTGTTAACAGGGGGCATACCATTGCTTTCAATGGGCCCCTATCTACTGTTCAGGGTCAGAGTCAACATTTTAGCACTAACTAACTAACTGAACAGTACATCAATAGCATAAAAAATTCTGATGCTTTTGCCCCCTACCCTGCACAATGGTGTGCTGTATTTTAAATATGGCGCACACATGGTGGCGGTAGAGGGGGCGCTAAAAGGTGTAAGGAAAGTGGCGCTGCCCTGGGTGCAGAGCCACTTTTTCCTAAATCTGCCCCGATATGTGTTTTTAAGCAATAGTCAATTTTCCTAATTTTTGTGGTTTCAGCTGCTTGAAATTTGCGGTAGAATCAGGTGGGAACCCCATGGGTGATCCAGGAAAGCTATACATTTCTGAAAAACTGTTGACATGAAGAAACAACGCAACTGGATAGAAAAAAGCACCATTTCTGACAATGCAAATTCTTATCACGATGGCCAATTTATAAAGGCAAAATGTTCTGGTCACAGTAGTTTCTCCAAAACATGTGATACCCAGAGCCAACAACCCAGCTGTATCTTTCAATGCTTTTTTATTGTGTATGGCCTATAGAGCAATTCACATGGTAAGATATAAAGAATGAAAAAGGTTTGATGGAAAACCTATGTAGATTTGAGATGTACATAAGATACTGAGTGTCTGAACAATGCTTACTTGTACACCTCTGAATTGTGATTTCCCATGCTAGCATGTGATTCAGAATGCATAGTGCAAAGAGTCTTCTTTCTTGTACACTTGTTTAATTTAGAAGCCAAAATGCAGAGAACTCCAAATGTTCTACCTTTCTGTATTCTCACAGGTCTACTTATAAAAGAGGACCTCACGAGTATGGCTGGACATAGCCCTAAAATTCAACCTGGAGACATTACATTTTATTCAGCAAAATGAATGCTTTTTACTCAGCTGCTAATCTGGGAAGTCCACAAATCCCAGACATTTCTAAACACTAGAAACCTGGTGGAGTCCAAGGCGGTGTAGCTTGTGGCTTGCAAGGATCGCATTAAACCCTCAAATTTTGGCTAAAAACTCACATTTTCCTAGCATTTCCATGAAGGCAAGTCCTAGATTCTGCAGGAAACAACAAGTTTCCTAACAGCTAGCATTCCCACACATCTCACGCTAAAGATGATGTCCCACTTGTGTTGGCGGGTTTAGCACCAGCAACTGGCAAGGGCCCTAGTTCAGCAGACACTCAGAGAAACCTACCAAAATCCAGACATTTCTGAAAACTAGACACTCAGTGAGTTCATGTTGGTGTGCTTCACATGGATCACACACCAAATGATTGCCTACAATGCCATGCAAACCTCAAATGTTGCCAATAATCACAGATTGTCTGGATATTATTGCAACTTAACCCCTTCGCTGCCAGGCCTTTTCCCCTCATGTGGCGAGTCTTTTTTTGGCTATTTCGGGCAGTTTGCGCTTAAGCCCTCATAACTTTTTGTCCACATAAGCTATCCATGCCAAATTGCCATCCTTTTTTCCAACATCCTAGGGATTTTAGGGGTACCCAGAGTTTGTGGGTTCCCCTGGAGGAGACCAAGAAATTAGCCAAAATAGAGCAAAAATGTCATTTTTAAAAAACAAAAATTGAAAAAAGGGCTGCACAAGAAGGCTTTTGTTTTTTTCCCTGAAAATGGCATCAACAAAGGGTTTGCGGCGCTAAAATTACCGTCTTCCCAGCTTTGAGGAACAGGCAGACTTGAATAAGAAAACCACATTTTTCAACACAATTTTGGCATTTTACTGGGACATACCCCATTTTTACTATTTTTTGAGCTTTCAGCCTCCTTCCAATAGTGACAGAAATGGGTGTGAAACCAGTGCTGGATCCCAAAAAGCTAAAAAAAAATAAAAAATAAACAAAATTCTTAATTGAGCAAGGGGTCATTTGTGTAGATCCTACAAGGTTTTCCTACAGAAAATAACAGCTCAAATAAAAAAATATTGAAATTGAGGTGAAGAAAAAGCCATTTTTCTCTACATTTTACTCTGTAACTTTTTGCTGCGATGTAGGATTTTTTAAAGCAATGTATCGTTACGTCTGCTGGACTCTTCTGGTATATAGGGCTTGTAGGTTTATCAAGACCCCTAGGCACCCAGAGCCAATAAAGGAGCTGAACCTTGCAATGGGTTTTCATTGAATACCGGGTATACAGCAATTCATTTGCTGAAATATAAAGAGTGGAAAATAGGTATCAAGAAAACCTTTGTATTTCCAAAATGGGAATAATAGAAGGTGTTGAGAAGCAGTGGTTAGTTGCACATCTCTGAATTCCGTGGTGCCCGTACTAGCATGTGAATTACAGGGCATTTCTCAAATAGATGTCTTCTTTACACAGTGTCTTACATTTGGAAGGAAAATGTAGAGAAAGACAAGGGGCAATAACACTTGTTTTGCTATTCTGTGTTCCCCCAAGTATCCCGATAAAAATGATACCCCACTTGCATGGGTAGGCCTAATGCTCGCAACAGGAAACGCAACATGGACACATCACATTTTTACATTGAAATCTGATGTGTTTTTTTGCAAAGTGCCTAGCTGTAGATTTTGGCCTCTAGCTCAGCCGGCACCTATAGAAACCTACCAAACCTGTGCATATTTGATAACTAGACACCTTGGGGAATCCAAGATGGGTGACTTGTTGAGCTCTCACCAGATTCTGTTACCCAGAATCCTTTGCAAACCTCAACATTTGGCCCAAAAAACACTTTTTCCTCACATTTCGGTGACAGAAAGCTCTGGAATCTGAAAGGAGCCACAAATGTCCTTCCACCCTGCGTTTCCCAAAGTTTACAGATAAAAATTGTACCTCACTTGTGTGGGTAGGCCTGGTGCCCGCAACAGGAAAGGCCCCAAAACACAACATGGACACATCACATTTTCCCAAAGAAAACAGAGCTGTATTTGCAAAGTGTCTAGCTGTGGATTTTGGCCTCTAGCTCAGCTGGCAGATAGGCAAACCTACCAAACCTGTGCATTTTTTTAAACTAGACACCTAGGAGAATCCAAGATGGGGTGACTTGTGGGGCTCTCACAAATTTCTGTTACCCAGAATCCTTTGCAAGCCTCAAAATGTGTAAAAAAAAACACTTTTTCCTCTCATTTCGGTGACAGAACGTTCTGGAATCTGAGAGAAGCTACAAATTTCCTTCCATCCCAGCCTTCCCCCAAGTCTCCTTATAACAATTGTACCTCACTTGTGTGGGTAGGCCTGGTGCCCGCAAAAGGAAATGCCCTGAAACACTATCTGGACACATCAAAATGATCAAATACAAAACTACCTCTTTTTCCGAGGAGGGGGACCTGCGTTTTTGGTCCTGGGCTCAGCAGCCATCTAGGGAAACCTACCAAACCCAGAGATTTCTGAAAACTAGACACATGAGGGAGTCCAGGGAGGTGTGACTTGCGTGGATCCCCCAATGTTTTCTTTCCCAGAATCCTCAGCATACCTCAAATTTTGCTAAAAAAAATCATATTTTTCCCACATTTCTGTGTGGGATCACCTCACCGGGACAAATTTCCTACCACCCAATATTCCCCTTAGTCTCCCGGTAAAAATGATACCTCACTTGTGTAGGTGGGCCAAGTGCCTGTGACAGGGAAGAGCCAAAAACATGTCAAAATAGAGGGGAACTAAAGCGGGTCCAAAAGGGCAGTTTAAAAAAAAACATTTTTAGGCTGACAAGTGCAGCAGAATTTTTATTGGTATAGATGAGACAATGCTGGGTGGTAGGAATTTTGTGGATTGCAGCAGATTTCGGAAGCTTCCATCACAAAAATGTGGGAGTTCCAGCAAAGTTGGAGGTTTGCAGGGCATTGTGGGTAAGAAAATGGTGTGGGGGGCATGTGCAGCACACAAACCTGCAATCAACCAGATGTTTAGTTTTCAGATGTGTCTAAGTTTTGTGGATTTTTCTACATGGCAGCGTCCCAAAGTCCAAAAAATGCAGCCCTCACCATTCCAAGCGGGACAATTTTGAGAGTTAGCCAAGCTCTCATGGTCCAAATGTAAAACCAAAACCCAAAATAATCAAATGGCCTCTTGCTTGCCGTGGGATAAGATGTTTTAGTGTGCGGGGGAGATCTGAAGGACTGTTACCCCCTTCAGTTGGGGTGTGGGCATAAAACAGTCCCATACTGGTTGGTAGCCACCACCCCACTGTTTTTTATTTTTTATTTATTTCCTGGCATCTAGTTCACTTTCTGCCCCCCCCCCCGGGTGTGGATCGGAGGTAATTGCCCCATCTGTCCATTGGTGGCAGAACAACTTTGGCCCCATTTATTTGGGGTGGGGACATGGCCATACCCCCACCCTCTTATTTTGAAAAATAAATCTTCCCTGGTCTCTGGTGAGCTTTCTGCCCACCTTGTGGGCAGATGGGCCTTCCAAAAATAGGCTGATGTGCCCCCAAGGGGGGCAGATATGGCAAACAGTAATGTGCCCCCATGGAGAGCGACGGTTGCCCAAGGGGCTGTCCCCCCAAACAAAACAGATACATACACACACACCAATCCCTGGTGCCTAAGTGGTTACTGCCCCCATGGGGGCAGATCGGCCTCATAGAAATAGGCCGATCTGCCCCCAAGAGGGGCAGAAATGGCCTAACATAAATTCCCCCCCCCAGGGGAACGACCCTTGCCTGAAATTGATGCAAACAAATAAAAATCCCTGGTGTCTAGTGGTTTCTGCCCCACTTGGGGTAAATCTGCCCTCAAGGGGAGCATAAATGGCCTAAAATTAAGTTGGCCCCAGGGAGAGACCCTTGCTTAAGGGGCCGCTCCCCTGATATAAAAAAAGAAAATAAACCAAATTTTTTTTATTCCTGGTGTCTATGGAGTTTGTGCCTCCCCCCGCTGAGGGCAGATCGGCCTAATTATAATAGGCTGATCTGCCCCCCGGGGGCAGAAATGGGCTAAAAATAATTTGTCCCCCAGGGGAGCTCTCCTTGCCCAATGGGCCACTCCCCTTATGTGTAAGTCTGAAAACAAAAATTCCCTGGTGTCTAGTGGGCCTCGCGATCGGGCAGAAGAAATGCTTGCAGAGGCATGAAAGGAAAGGAAAGACCTTTCATGCCTCTGCCTGCCCCCTCTTCCCGATCGGGCATTTCTCTTCCGCTTCGCCCTGGATGCTTCCAGCGCGATGGGAGGTGACCTCTGATGTCACTGGGGAGGTCAGGGGTGGAAGAGGAAGTGATTCCCCTTCCAGCCCTGCCATGGAGGGGTGGGGGATAGCTCCAGTGCCGGGATGTAATGGTTATGTCCTCGGCACAGGAGCACTGTGCCACAGGACGTATCCATTACGTCCCGCGGCACAGAAGCAGTTAAATATTCTGTAATACTCAGAGATCAACATAATTGCTCCCACCCAGCAATCTCCCACTTGTCATAATAAAATGTCTCCTCAGAATGAAAAAATGATTGGCAATCAGATTCGTATTCAGCATCTACAGTCAATCAAATAATGCAAATGCTGTACAATCATCATAAGGTCTAACTCCATTTAGGGTCAATTCAATTCAAATGAAGGAAGTGTCTGAGTATAAAATGAAATAACAAACATTGAGGCTGCCTTCAAAGAAAAAAACAAAAAAAACTAACAGCCTGATTTAGATCTCTGCAAACGGGTTACTCTGTCACAATGGTGACTGATATCCCATCCACCGAAATATAAATCCCATAGGCATATGTTCTCTTCTCACCGCCCAGCATGGTGGCACGTGATGGACAGTGTCTAGGATGAGGTTAGTGAAGAAGCAAGTACTGCACATTAGTGAGCACGACTAACAAAGTTGAGTGCCCATGATGGAGCCTGGTGGGCAACACTATAAGAAATTCATGTAGATGCTGACACTAATGGCCGACACTCTTGCTGGTTTGGGTCTGTTTATAAGTAATTGTAGCAATCTCTAGAGGAACAGAGTTTGGGTCAGTAGGTATGAGCTATGTAGCAGAAAGAAACCAGCATAGGCTGAAGAAGGTGGACAATGCAGACAGCAGAACATGAATCAATATTCAGTAAAGAGGTGGCACTAACTTGAAAGACACTTGCAAGTTACTGACCTCAGTGAATTTAAACTTTGTTTATAACAGCTACATACTCCATTATGGCACTCTGAGTACTCAGCATGTAGGTGCCTGTCCAAAACTTTGCTACCCCACCAATGAAAGTGGTAAAGGGCAATGTGAGGAGCTTAGAGAGAATAGAAGCCATTTTCAAATTGGGTACCAGAGTTTAGCTGTTGTGAGAACTTAATGCTCCAATAAAGGCTCAGTGAAACCTGTACCACAAGTGTAAGTGGACGTGGCTAACAGCAATGGCATCTCTGGGTGGGACTTCACTTTGCCACCTCGATGTAGCCAACATTTATGCATGTTTGGTATTTTATGTAGCACACACCTAGGTATTACGCAATGCAGTACTGTACATTACAAAAGGGCTTAGGAGCCAACTGCAACATGGTCTACATCAAGTAGGGATTACACAAATACATTTTACACACATTATGTTTTGCATTTTTATGCACCAGAAGGTTTAGTGGTCTGCCCAGAGTCATACAATGTTTAGTCAAGTGCTGAGGCTTGGATTCAAAGCTAGTGCACAGTCAGCAAAGGTCTAGCTGCTTAGTCAAATCGCTTCCCAATTTGGCAGGACTGCTCTGATTTAACTGAAGGCCACAGAGAAAAGTGGCTCCATGGTGGGCAGTCAGTAATCACTTTTCTGAGAGTTTTGCACTGCAAGGGCAAAGGGATACACATGTAGCTTCACTTGTCTTTATTGTCTCATGATACATGGGATTCGCTGATTCCTGTGTGAACCCAGTTGCTGATTTCTTCATAAGCAGTGACTTGTGGCAAACTCAGTTTCTGATTCAAGAAAATGTGCCACAACTTGTCTATTATATGTTATTACAGTTACGTTCTGATGTCACAATGATGGCTTCCACAGCCAGCAGCCAAGGCGAAAGGCAGGTCAGGCCACTGGGCATAATTGAAGCAGCTGTTTAAGTAGAGAGAATATGTTTATTTTTTGCACACCTTAAAGAAATACTAGATTATTTCTGCAGTTTCTACACATTCTAACTTCCATTGAACTGTTGCTAACATCTGTTTGGCACAAATATCTAACAGGGCTTTGATGTGTATCGTTTTGTACTAGAGGTTTCATTGCCATTCTTCATGTTTGCAAACATGTTCATTCTTTCACCAAGGTTTGAAGTGGATTGTTGGTGGTGTGACCACATATTATATAGGATAAAATACTACTTGGCATACACGATAAGGATGTCAACCTCAGAAAGGCGTTGTTCCTCTATACAATTATAGAACTCCTTGCAATATCCTTATAATGTACGGCTCCGGTACTTTATCCTTTATATTTTGTTACTTGGGTTACATCTGCCCTATCTCCTCTCTAAGCACATTATTCTTCATCTTTTCTTAAATATATACACTCTCTTCCTCTTAGGTTTTCCTGTCCAATTTCTATGCTTTTGTGCATCAGCTCCCAAAGATAGGAGTGTCCAGTGCCACTCTCCTTGTGTCTATGGGTGTCATACCAAAACATGACTCCTCCATTATTTTGGCTATATGTTTTCAGAATCCCACCTCCTACTGAAGTTCATAGAAGCCTCTCTTGACATTATGGAAGTCTGGACTACAGTCAAAAATGAATATATCAATAAAATAATTGACCGTGTATGTAAGTCAAAACAAGATGAAATCATAGTGAATCACTGGGATACCTTGTCTTGGGTGACTTTTAAATAGAGTAAATATGTGGCTTATACAGTGCGATGCAAATATATTCAAAGATGGTGAGCTACAGAAGAACGAGCAAGTAATCTTTGTCTTTGTACCGCAAGGCAAAACTTGATTTTGTTATTGTTTTCCATGAATTGCAAGCACCTTTACAATTCTTGGCAAAGTTAGAACACACATTAAACATTAAACGCTATTTCATCCTTCAGGGTTTGATAAAACGAATACCATTGTGTAGAATAGCATTGAACATCTGTTCCACTTCAAAAGACTCAGGAGTTGGGTGAACATGTGTTTTACCCATACATATGGTATGTCACCTGTTAGCTGTGCTAGTTATCTTGATAAAGGAGGTCACTGATGAAAGGTTGTAGGAAAGTAAAGTCTAAAGCATCTACAGACACTCGGGAAGCAGCATGTCATATTTGCATTGGTTTCCTTTTAGATTTTGTCACAATGTAATAACTACTTTCCTTACATTAAAACTATTTTTATCTGTGTGTACATCTGCTTTCACACCCCAAATGACTCAACTACTCCCTCCCCATTTCCTTCTGGTTTTAAACATATCTATCAGCTCTCTCCTCTTCCAGCCACAGCTGAATGGGTTTCTTACTAGTTACACTATCAGATATTTCTATCAGTAGTCAGTGTTTTTTTGCCATTTACCATATACTCCCCTCTGTTCTGTGACACTATGGCCCTCATTCTGACCTTGGCGGGCGGCGGAGGCCGCCCGCCAAAGTCCCGCCGTCAGGTTACCGTTCCGCGGTCGAAAGACCGCGGCGGTAATTCTGACATTCCCGCTGGGCTGGCGGGCGGCCGCCTTCAGGCCGCCCGCCAGCCCAGCGGGAAAGAGGCTTCCACGATGAAGCCGGCTCGGAATCGAGCCGGCGGAGTGGAAGCTGTGCGACGGGTGCAGTTGCACCCGTCGCGTATTTCACTGTCTGCGCAGCAGACAGTGAAATACATTTAGGGGCCCTCTTACGGGGGCCCCTGCAGTGCCCATGCCAGTGGCATGGGCACTGCAGGGGCCCCCAGGGGCCCCGCTACCCCCCCCTACCGCCATCCGGTTCCCGGCGGTCGGACCGCCGGGATCTGGATGGCGGTAGGGGGGGTCGGAATCCCCTCGGCGGCGCAGCAAGCTGCGCCGCCTTGGAGGATTCAATGGGGCGGCGGGACACTGGCGGGAGACCGCCAGTGTTGCCGGTCCGACCGCGGCTTTACCGCCGCGGTCGGAATCCCCATTGGAGCACCGCCGGCCTGTCGGCGGTGCTCCCGCGGTCCTCCGCCCTGGCGGTCTTTGACCGCCAGGGTCAGAATGACCGCCTATATTATTGTAGTGCAACTTTCTTTCTCCCCATTGTTTCTGTTACCAGCATAAATTACATAACACAACTGTCTCAGCTTTTGACAACATGAAACACTGTACATTGGTGAGGGGAATAGAACTAAAATTAGAGAAGTGGATTAGGCAGTGTAGGAGGCTGGACTGGCTTGTAGTGAGTACCAAGGGGTACTTGCACCTTGCACCAGGCCCAGTTATCCCTTATTAGTGTATAGGGTGTCTAGCAGCATAGGCTGATAGATAATGCTAGCTTAGCAGAGCAGCTTAGGCTGAACTAGGAGACGAGTGAAGCTCCTACAGTACCACAAGTGTCACTTGCACAATATCATAAGAAAACACAATACACAGTTATACTAAAAATAAAGGTACTTTATTTTTATGACAATATGCCAAAGTATCTCAGAGTGTACCCTCAGTGAGAGGATAGGAAATATACACAAGATATATGTACACAATACCAAAAATATGCAGTATAGTCTTAGAAAACAGTGCAAACAATGTATAGTTACAATAGGATGCAATGGGGACACATAGGGATAGAGGCAACACAAACCATATACTCCAAAAGTGGAATTCGAACCACGAATGGACCCCAAACCTATGTGACCTTGTAGAGGGTCGCTGGGACTATTAGAAAATAGTGAGGGTTAGAAAAATAGCCCACCCCAAGACCCTGAAAAGTGAGTGCAAAGTGCACTAAAGTTCCCCCAAGGACAAAGAAGTCGTGATAGAGGAATAATGCAGGAAAGACACAAACCAGCAATGCAACAACAATGGATTTCCAGTCGAGGGTACCTGTGGAACAAGGGGACCAAGTCCAAAAGTCACAAGCAAGTCGGAGATGGGCAGATGCCCAGGAAATGTCAGCTGTGAGTGCAAAGAAGCTTCTACTGGACAGAAGAAGCTGAGATTTCTGCAGGAACGAAAAGGGCTAGAGACTTCCCCTTTGGTGGACGGATCCCGCTCGCCGTGGAGAGTCGTGCAGAAGTGTTTTCCTGCCGAAAGAACGCCAACAAGCCTTGCTAGCTGCAAATCGTGCGGTTAGAGTTTTTGGATGCTGCTGTGGCCCAGGAGGGACCAGGAGGTCGCAAATTGGACCAGGAGGTAGAGGGGACATCGAGCAAGAAAAGTAACCCTCTTAGCAGCAGGTAGCACCCGGAGTAGTGCCAGAAACAGGCACTACGAGGATGCGTGAAATGGTGCTCACCCGAAGTTACACAAAGGAGTCCCACGTCACCGGAGACCAACTTAGAAAGTCGTGCAATGCAGGTTAGAGTGCCGTGGACCCAGGCTTGGCTGTGCACAAAGGATTTCCGCCAGAAGTGCACAGGGGCTGGAGTAGCTGCAAAAGTTGCGGTTACAACAATGCAGTCTGGCGTGGGGAGGCAAGGACTTACCTCCACCAAACTTGGACTGAAGAGTCACTGGACTGTGGGAGTCACTTGGACAGAGTTGCTGGATTCAAGGGACCTCGCTTGTCGTGCTGAGAGGAGACCCAAGGGACCGGTAATGCAGCTTTTTGGTGCCTGCGGTTGCAGGGGGAAGATTCCGTCGACCCACGGGAGATTTCTTCGGAGCTTCTAGTGCAGAGAGGAGGCAGACAACCCCCACAGCATGCACCACCAGGAAAACAGTCGAGAAGGCGGCAGGATCAGCGTTACAGAGTTGCAGTAGTCGTCTTTGCTACTATGTTGCAGTTTTGCAGGCTTCCAGCGCGGTCAGCAGTTGATTCCTTGGCAGAAGGTGAAGAGAGAGATGCAGAGGAACTCTGATGAGCTCTTGCATTCGTTATCTAAAGTTTCCCCAGAGACAGAGACCCTAAATAGCCAGAAAAGAGGGTTTGGCTACCTAGGAGAGAGGATAGGCTAGCAACACCTGAAGGAGCCTATCAGAAGGAGTCTCTGACGTCACCTGGTGGCACTGGCCACTCAGAGCAGTCCAGTGTGCCAGCAGCACCTCTGTTTCCAAGATGGCAGAGGTCTGGAGCACACTTGAGGAGCTCTGGACACCTCCCAGGGGAGGTGCAGGTCAGGGGAGTGGTCACTCCCCTTTCCTTTGTCCAGTTTCGCACCAGAGCAGGGCTAAGGGGTCACCTGAACCGGTGTAGACTGGCTTATGCAGAATTGGGCACATCTGTGCCCATGAAAGCATTTCCAGAGGCTGGGGGAGGCTACTCCTCCCCTGCCTTCACACCATTTTCCAAAGGGAGAGGGTGTAACACCCTCTCTCAGAGGAAGTCCTTTGTTCTGCCATCCTGGGACAAGCCTGGCTTGACCCCAGGAGGGCAGAAACCTGTCTGAGGGGTTGGCAGCAGCAGCAGCTGCAGTGAAACCCCAGAAAAGGCAGTTTGGCAGTACCAGGGTCTGTGCTACAGATCACTGGGATCATGGGATTGTGCCAACTATGCCAGGATGGCATAGAGGGGGCAATTCCATGATCATAGACATGTTACATGGCCATATTCGGAGTTACCATTGTGAAGCCACATATAGGTAGTGACCTATATGTAGTGCACGCGTGTAATGGTGTCCCCGCACTCACAAAGTCCGGGGAATTGGCCCTGAATAATGTGGGGGCACCTTGGCTAGTGCCAGGGTGCCCTCACACTAAGTAACTTTGCACCTAACCTTTACCAGGAAAAGGTTAGACATATAGGTGACTTAAAAGTTACTTAAGTGCAGTGTAAAATGGCTGTGAAATAACGTGGATGTTATTTCACTCAGGCTGCAGTGGCAGGCCTGTGTAAGAATTGTCAGAGCTCACTATGGGTGGCAAAAGAAATGCTGCAGCCCATAGGGATCTCCTGGAACCCCAATACCCTGGGTACCTCAGTACCATATATTAGGGAATTATAAGGGTGTTCCAGTAAGCCAATGTGAATTGGTAAAATTGGTCACTAGCCTGTTAGTGACAATTTGAAAGAAATGAGAGAGCATAACCACTGAGTTTCTGATTAGCAGAGCCTCAGTGAGACAGTTAGTCACTACACAGGTAACACATTCAGGCACACTTATGAGCACTGGGGCCCTGGATGACAGGATCCCAGTGACACATACAACTAAAACAACATATATACAGTGAAAAATGGGGGTAACATGGCAGGCAAGATGGTACTTTCCTACACAACCCCCCCCCCCAAACGAAGGACAATAAGACTAGCCATGACCTGATGAGTCTTCATTGTCTAAGTGGAAATATCTGGAGAGTCCATCTGCATTGGAGTGGCTACTCCCAGGTCTATGTTCCACTGTATAGTCCATTCCCTGTAGGGATATGGACCACCTCAACAATTTAGGATTGTCACCTTTCATTTGTTTTAGCCAAAGTAGAGGTTTGTGGTCTGTCTGAACAATGAAGTGAGTGCCAAACAGGTATGGCCTCAACTTCTTCAGTGCCCAGACCACAGCAAAGGCCTCCCTCTCAATGGCAGACCAACGCTTTTCTCTAGGGGTCAACCTCCTACTAATAAAAGCAACAGGTTGATCCTGGCCCTCAGAATTAAGTTGTGATAGGACTGCCCCTACTCGTAATTCAGATGCATCAGTTTGGACATAGAATTTTTTAGAGTAACAAGGGCTTTTCAGGACAGGTGCAGAGCACATGGCCTGCTTCAGCTCCTCAAAAGCTTTCTGACAGTTTGCTGTCCATAATACCTTTTTAGGCATTTTCTTGGAAGTGAGGTCATTAAGAGGGGCTGCAATGGAGCCATAGTTCTTAATGAACCTCCTGTAATACCCAGTGAGGCCTAGGAAGGCTCTCACCTGAGTCTGAGTGGTAGGGGGAACCCAATCAATAATTGTTTGGATTTTCCCCTGAAGTGGTGCAATCTGTTCCCCACCAACAAGGTGTCCCAGATAAACCACCTTACCCTGCCCTATCTGGCACTTTGAAGCCTTTTGCAGGGCCTCCAAAACTTTCCATAGGTGGACCAGGTGATCATCCCAGCTGGAGCTAAAGACAGCTATATCGTCCAAATATGCTGCACTGAAAGCTTCCAGCCCTTGCAGGACTGTGTTCACCAACCTCTAAAAAGTGGCAGGTGCATTCTTCAATCCAAAAGGCATTACAGTGAACTGGTAATGTCCTCCAATGGTTGAAAATGCAGTTTTAGGTTTAGCATCTTCTGATAATTTGATCTGCCAATACCCTGCAGTCAAATCAAAAGTGCTTAGATACTTGGCAGATGCCAGCTTATCTATGAGCTCATCTGCCCTGGGTATAGGGTGAGCATCAGTTTTGGTTACCAGGTTGAGACCTCTGTAGTCTACACAAAGCCGCATTTCCTTCTTTCCATCTTTGGAATGGGGTTTTGGTACAAGTACCACAGGAGAAGCCCATGGACTTTCAGAGTGCTCAACCACTCCTAGTTCTAACATTTTCTGCACCTCTTGCTTTATGCAGTCACTGACATGGTCAGGCTGCCTATAGATCTTACTTTTGACAGGCAAGCTGTCTCCAGTATCTATAGTGTGCTCACACCAAGAAGTGGTACCTGGCACAGTAGAGAAGAGTTCAGAGAATTGATCTAGGAGATTTATGCAATGGTCTTTCTGCTCAGCAGTAAGACAATCAGCCAAAACTACACCTTCCACAAGAGCATCTTGTTCTGTGGAAGAGAAGAGATCAGGTAGAGGATCACTGTCTTCTTCCTGTCCCTCATCAGTTGCCATGAGCAGGGTGAGATCAGCCCTGTCATAGTAGGGTTTCAGGCGGTTGACATGGACTCCTGGCAGTGCCTAAGTCAACTAAATAGGTGACTTGACCCTTTTTCTCAACAATTGTGTGGGGCCCACTCCATTTATCTTGGAGTGCTCTTGGGGCCACAGGCTCCAAGACCCACACTTTCTGCCCTGGTTGGTACTGAACCAAAACAGCCTTCTGGTCATGCCATTGCTTCAGGAGCTCTTGGCTGGCCTGAAGGTTCTTACTGGCCTTTTTCATATACTCAGCCATCCTTGATCTGAGGCCAAGTACATAATCCACAATATCTTGCTTAGGAGCTTTTAAAGGTTGTTCCCAACCCTCCTTGACAAGTGTGAGTGGACCCCTAACAGGGTGTCCAAAAAGAAGTTCAAAGGGGCTGAAGCCCACTCCTTTCTGGGGTACCTCCCTGTAGGCAAAAAGGAGGCATGGTAGAAGGATATCCCATCTCCTGCGGAGTTTTTCAGGGAGACCCATAATCATGCCTTTGAGAGTTTTGTTAAATCTCTCCACCAGTCCATTTGTTTGTGGATGATAGGGTGTAGTGAACGTATAAGTTACACCACACTCCTTCCACATGGCCTTTAAGTATGCAGACATGAAATTGCTTCCCCTGTCTGATACTACTTCCTTTGGGAAGCCCACCCTGGAAAATATTCCCAGGAGGGCCTTTGCCACTGCAGGAGCTGTAGTGGTCCTTAAAGGAATAGCTTCAGGATATCTTGTGGCATGGTCCACTACCACCAAGACAAACCTATTGCCTGAAGCAGTAGGAGGGTCAAGGGGGCCAACTATGTCAACCCCTACCCTTTCAAAGGGAACCCCAACCACAGGCAGTGGAATAAGGGGTGCCTTTGGGGTGCCACCTGTCTTGCCACTGGCTTGCCAGGTTTCACAGGACTTACAAAACTCTTTTGTGTCCTCAGACATCCTAGGCCAATGAAACAAGGGAACAAGCCTATCCCAAGTTTTCATTTGTCCCAGATGTCCTGCTAGGGGAATGTCGTGAGCAAGAGTTAGGAGGAACTTTCTGTACTCCTGAGGGATCACTAATCTCCTGGCAGCTCCAGGTTTAGGATCCCTTGCCTCAGTATACAAGAGATTGTCCTCCCAGTAAACTCTGTGAGAGTCACTAACATCCCCATTAGCCTGTTTGACAGCTTGCTGTCTTAGACCCTCTAATGTGAGACAGGTATGCTGTGCCACACTCAGCTCCTCCCTGGCAGGCCCCCCTTCACCCAAAAGCTCAGCAGTGTCTGCTTCCAGCTCCTCTGGTGTAGGTTCTGCACAGGGAGGGAATTCTTCTTCCTCAGAAGTTGAATCCACTGTAGAGGGAGGGATAGTAGGAAGTGGTTTGCTTCTACTAGCCCTAGCTTTAGGGAGCACTTGGTCCATTGTTCCAGGATCGAAGCTTCCCTGTCCTTTTTGCTTTTTGGCCTGAGCCCTGGTTAAAGCAAAAATATGCCCTGGGATGCCCAGCATTGCTGCATGGGCCTCCAACTCCACATCTGACCAAGCTGATGTCTCCAAATCATTTCCTAGTAGACAGTCTACAGGTAAATCTGTGGCAACCACAACTTTCTTTGGACCAGTAACCCCCCCCCAGTTGAGATTTGCAACAGCCATAGGGTGGCTAAGTGTGTTGTTGTGAGCATCGGTTACTTGGTACTGGTGACCAAGTAGGTGTTGTTCAGGGTGGACCAGTTTCTCTATGACCATAGTCACACTAGCACCAGTGTCCCTGTAGGCCTGAACCTCAACACCATTTATTAGGGGTAGCTGCTTGTACTTATCCATATTAAGGGGACAAGCAACTAAGGTGGCTAAATCAATAGCCCCCTCAGAGACTAACACAGCCTCTGTGGTCTCCCTAACAAGACCAACCCCAACTAAGTTACCAATAGTGAGCCCAGCTACTCCCTTGGATTGGCTATTAGTAGGTTTGCTCCCACCACCACTGCTATTAGTATTGACACTAGGGGTAGCAGTAGGGGTTGTAGTGGTAGGAGGCTTGGTGCTTTTCTTTGGACAACTGGGATCTGTTGTCCAATGGCCTTTTACTTTACATAAATAGCACCATGGTTTCTTTTCTTTGTTTTGATTAAAAGAGGACTTGGGCCCACCACCCCCACCAGAGTGTTTTTGTGGGCCTGATGAAGACTCATTTTTAGATTTGTCCCCACCCTTGTCAGAA
Organism: Pleurodeles waltl; assembly: GCF_031143425.1. Lineage (NCBI taxonomy): Eukaryota > Metazoa > Chordata > Amphibia > Caudata > Salamandridae > Pleurodeles > Pleurodeles waltl. The sequence continues at coordinate 3,265,911 of NC_090444.1, read as the reverse complement.
GACTTACCATCCTTCTTTTTGTTGCCATCTTTGTCACCCCCTGTATGAACTTTTCTGTTCACCCTTGTTCTGACCCATTTGTCTGCCTTCTTTCCCAATTCTTGGGGAGAGGTCAGATCAGAGTCCACCAAGTACTGGTGCAACAAATCAGACACACAATTATTAAGAATATGCTCTCTCAGGATTAAGTTATACAGGCTGTCATAATCAGTCACTTTACTGCCATGTAACCACCCCTCCAAGGCCTTCACTGAATAGTCAATGAAATCAACCCAGTCTTGTGAAGACTCCTTTTTGGTCTCTCTGAACTTTATCCTGTATTGTTCAGTGGTTAAGCCATAACCATCCAGGAGTGCATTCTTAAGAACTATAAAATTATTGGCATCACTTTCTTTCACAGTAAGGAGCCTATCCCTACCTTTTCCACTAAATGATAGCCATAGGATAGCAGCCCACTGCCTTTGAGGGACATCCTGTACAACACAGGCCCTCTCAAGTGCAGCAAACCACTTGTTAATGTCATCCCCCTCCTTATAAGGGGGAACTATCTTATGCAGATTCCTGGAATTATGCTCTTTTGCAGGATGACTATGGGGAATACTGATGCTGCCACCATGGGTTTCTAAACCCAACTTCTGTCTTTCCTTCTCTAGTTCTAATGACTGTCTATCCAAATCCAGCTGTTGCTTTTTAAGCTTCAGTCTGGTTTGTTCCACCCTCAACTTATTGAGTTCCCTTTCTAACAATCTGGATTCAGGGTTGGTGGGAGGGACATTCTTAGACACAGAAGTGTGATGAGAATGGACAGAAGGAGACCTGTCCCTTACAGAGGGCACCCTAACAGCTTGGCTGACAGTGTAATGTGAGAGCACATCATCTGTATGATGTGACTCCACCTCAGTACCAACTATGCTAGACTGTCTAGTAATGGGCAGGCTAAGAAGTTTCTTTCCTGAATCTTTTCCTGGGGGAGTCCCTGGATCAGATTGGGAACCATTAGCTACTTTTTCAACAGATGGGGCACTTTTAGCCTTCTCTTGTTCTCTAAGCATGTTAAGTAACAATTCCAAGGAAGGATTCTTCCCTACACTCAAACCTCTCTCTATGCAGAGACTCCTTGCTCCTTTCCAGCTAAGGTGCTCATATGCAATTTTGGACAGATCAACATTTTGGCCTGTGCCAGACATTTTTAGAGAGAGTTAAAGTGATAGAAAAAGAGAAAAAAGTTTGTTAGAGCTTTTTAGAAAGACAGAAAAAAAAACTTTTTAAACTTTTAAGTACTTTTAGAAAGTTTAGAAGTACTTTTCAGCACATTAGAAAAGAGTGAAAAGAGGAAATGCAAAACTTTTTAGCTATGTGTACACACACTGAACTTGTTTTGTATATTTTTCTCTTATGAAAAGTACAATGACAAGAGTGGTAAGTAGTCTCAAAGCACTTATCCCACCACTGCACAACCAATGTAGGAGGCTGGACTGGCTTGTAGTGAGTACCAAGGGGTACTTGCACCTTGCACCAGGCCCAGTTATCCCTTATTAGTGTATAGGGTGTCTAGCAGCATAGGCTGATAGATAATGGTAGCTTAGCAGAGCAGCTTAGGCTGAACTAGGAGACAAGTGAAGCTCCTACAGTACCACAAGTGTCACTTGCACAATATCATAAGAAAACACAATACACAGTTATACTAAAAATAAAGGTACTTTATTTTTATGACTGTTGGAAAATGGGTTATTGGTAAGGGCAGGTAGGTACCTACACCTAGCAACAAGCCACTAACCTCCACCTAGGTACAGTTAGGTCTCAGTAAATTAATCCTAGCTCAACCCTTGGTAGCTTGGCAACGAGCGTCAATGCTTAACTTAGGAGACAAAGTGTAAAGCATTCAAATATCACAAAACAGTAATCAAATAAAACACAGGAAACAGTTTAAAAATCCAAAACCAATTTATAAAAATAGTTTATATTTTTATCTTTAAAATGACACCAAAACGAATAAAATCGGATAAAGGGAACCGGAGATATGAATTTTTAAAGAATTATTACTTTTCTAGCCCTTAGAAACAAAAAGCGCCAATCGGGTCATCTGGTTGCACCTCGACCGGGGCAAAGTCAAACTTTCAGGCCGACCGCGATGGAGCCCTGCTCGGCTACAGGTCGCGGGAGGCCTCGGTTAAAAAGTTACCTTCTGACTTAGTCTTTATTTTGAAGATTTTTCTTCAGCGGGACGAACCTGCCAGTCGAATCCGACCTCCTGGAGCCCTTGTCCGGATACGCGATGCTGGATTCCTCGGTGGAGATTTTTACCTTCGGACTTAGTCATTTTTTCGAGGTGAAAATCCTTCGACCGGGGTAAACCTGGATCTTGATCCGACGTCCGTGGAGCCCTTCTCGGATACGATGGCTGGGAGGTCCCGGTCAACTTTTTACCTTCGGACTTAGTCTCTTTTTCTGAGATTTTTCTTTACCGGGACGAACCACCAAATCAGGCCGGGTCGCGGTTGAGGCAAGCCGGCTAGAATTTCCGCGGCGGGTCGGTCCCTCTATGGAGCTTTTTTTTCAAAAATTCTCAAATCTTCTCCAAACTTCTGGGGCTTCACCCAGATGTCCTTTTAAGGTTCTTTTGGGGTCCACAGCTCACCCCAAGGGTCCAGAAGTTCTGTGATGGTCCTTGGGGGGTGCAGACTTCAACTCCCAGAATGCACCTGGCGCAAACTCCTTTTTGGCCACTGGACAGTGGTCAGCTGGTCACTTTTCAGGAGTTGGTGCAGGGGGACTCTGGTTAGCAATTTTTCACCTGTAGCAAACAGGGAGTCCCTCCTTGAACCAGTTGAAGCCAGGCAAAGTCCTTCTTGTGGTGAAGCCCAAGTGTGCAGCTGGTGCAGTCCTTCTGAGTGCAGGTTCCAGGTGCAGGCCAGGGGTCCAGCAGGGCAGTCCTTCTTCTCCTTTAGTTCTTTTCTTGTTGAAATCTGGTAGGGATCTGAGGTGTGGGTGCAGGTCTGCCAGTTGTATCCTTGCTCCTGGGTGAAAAGCAGGGGGGTCCTGGTTCTCCAATCAGGTACAGGGTCGTCCCCCTGTGATGACCACTTCCTGGGAAGTGTGGCAAAAATCCATCCCAAAAGGCAACATTCTCTAAAAATCCAACATGGCTGAATCTGATTTTTGGAGGTTACATCTGGCTGAGCCCACCCACTGGTGTGGCTAAAAATCATAAACACACCCCTCTCTTGCCCTCTCCTAATCTAATCAAGGGGACACCTAGTTGTCTGGGGTTGCAGGATGTGGGGGTGTTGCTGGTTGCTCCAAATGTCCTTCTCTGCCTTTGAAGACCAGTTTGGCAGACCTCCCCCTTCCTGCCTCACCATCTGCTGAGGGGAGATTCTCTCCCCCAAGCACATTCCTTTGTGTGAAGCCAGGCCACTTCACACCTCATCAAGGCAGCTCTGCTAAGCTGCTGCAGGCTGACCAATCAGAGCACAGCAGCAAAAACAATGCAGGGCTGAAATTGGCAACTTTTTAGGTAAAGTCTATAACTCTTTACCTGAACAAGTTATATTAAATCCAACAACTGGAAGTTGTGGGATTTCTTACAACAATTCATTTGATACCAAATTCTTGGTATGCAACATTTAAGGAGACTTTAAAATTTAAAATAAAGTCTCCCCATTCTAGCCTATGAAGGCCATTTACTTCAATGAGGGAAAAACGAATTTGTCTGTTTTTACCTCACCAGGGTTTATAAATCTATTTTTATAAAGTCCCTGCTTATAGTTACATGGCACCCAGCCCTAGGGGCACATAGGGCACACCTTAGGGGTGACTTATATGTAAAAATAAGGTAGTTTAAGACTTTGGAAGTACTTTTAATTCCAAAGTCGAATTTGCATATAACTTTAATTTAAAAGCAGCCAGCAAGGCAGGCCTGCCTTTAAAAAGACACTGGGCACCTCAGCAGTGCACCTAGGTGGGCATCACCTATGCTGTGGTCCCTAAACCTACATGCCCTACCATATACTAGGGACTTATAGGTAGGTTAACTTAGCCAATTTATAATTAGCCTAATTTGCATATCCATTTTGCACAGAGCACAGGCCCCGGGACTGGTTAGCAGTATCCAGGGCACCATCAGAGTCAGGAAAACACCAGCAAAAAGTGGAAAATGGGGGCAAAAAGTTAGGGGGCCTCTGCAATCAGCCCTGTTTTCTCACACAGCCCCCCCTCCAGCCCACACGCCCAGGAGACTCAGCCCAACCCTGGGAGAGTCTTCCTGGCTTGTTAGGCGAGGAAGACAGTGAAGAAAACTGGCTGTCCCTTTGCAGGGCCTACTCTGCCTTACATCCTCCTGTCAGGGTCTCTCCCTCTGGGTAGTGAACCCACCCCAACAGTGAAAGGACCCATCTCAAACTGAAACTTCCCTCTAGGGGGGTCTTCCTCCTCTCTCTCTGCCAACTTGGGTAGTGAGGTGCCCACCTCCCCTACTCCCAACTTTGCTAGGGCAAAATCTAGCTTACCCAAAGAGGTCACCCAACACTTGAGCAACCCCACCATGACCAACAGGGTCAGGGGGCCTACTTTGCTATTGGCCCTGGAGTCTGCCTCCCAGGCCAAGTACAGTGCTGCCAGGAAGGCTAGCACCCAGCAGAGGCTACTGACAGCTGTCAGTACCCAGAACCACCCCCTAAGCTCTCCACTGACAGGTGGCTGAGCTGCTTTAGGGGCAACTTTGTGGTCCTGGCACCCCTCTTGCTGTCTAGAGTGGGGGGCTACCACCTCCTGTGGCAGACACCCTCCTTCCACTCTCCCTTCTGTCAGTGCAGGGGCAACACCCTGCATCTGGACAGCTGCCTGACTACTCAGGACTTCCTTGGGGTCAGGGGAAGCCTCACCAGTGCCAACTCTGGGCTCCCCCCCTACTGGGGCAGAAGGCCTTTGGCTCCCTGGAACTCTCTTTAAGAGTGGCCTACCCTTCCTTTTCTTCTTTCCTTTTCTTGGGGACCCCTGTCTCCTAACTGTAGGGACTGACTCCCCAGGACTTTGGGTTGGGGGGGCTCCCTGGGCGACCGCCCCATCTGGGACCAGACCCACCTCTGGGAGGTCATTGCCCAGGATACAATCTAGGGGGAGTTCAGCACTGACTACCACCCTAAACCAGTCAAGGATACCCTCCCTCTCTAGGGGCACTATGGCTACAGGTTTGGAGGTGACCTCCCCTGTGGCTATCCTGACTTTCCTTGTCTCTCCTGGGACATACATGTCTGGTGTCACTAACCGGTCACTCACTATAGTGTGACTGGCACAGGTGTCTCTCAGGCCAGTGGTAGGGATCCCATTCACTTGAATGTGGTGGAAGTGCCTACTCCCACCCTCAGGGATCAGCAGCTTACCATCTGGTCCTGTCTCCCAGCTCAATGCTAGGAGGACTTCATCATCTGAGGAGTCCTCCTCTATGGCTACACTGGACAGCCCAGTGCTAACCACCTTCTTTGGACAGGCTGCATCTCCTCTGAAGCGACCTGTCTGCTGACAGTCAAAGCAAGCCCTACTGTCCAAGAGCTTTTTTAACCCTGGGTCTCCCTGTCTTTGCTTGTCAGAGTGGGAGTGGGATTTACTCTCCTCCTTCTTAGGGTTCTAGGGTACAGAGGGAGTCTCTGTGGTGGGCTTACCACCTCCCTCCTTAGGTTTTTGGGGACCTGACCCCCCCTTCTTGGAGTCTCCCCCCTGGGACTTGACAACCACCCTGGTTCTCAACCACTCATCAGCTGCCTCCCCTAGCTCTCTAGGGTTGGTCTGCTTAGAGTCCACTAGATGCTGGTGTAACCTTTCTTGGGTACAATTGGTCAAGATGTGCTCTCTCATGATCAGATTGTATAACCCCTCTTAAGTGTTTACTTTGTTACCAATAATCCAGCCCTCTAGTGCCTTTAGTGAGGTGTCTACAAAGTCAACCCAAGACTGGGTACTGACCTTCTGGGTGTCCCTGAACTTGAGCCTATACTGCTCTGGGGTCAGACCAAACTTTTTAGTCAAGCAACTCTTCATACTGGGGTACGAATCTGCATCCTCCCCACTCATGGTTAGGAGCCTATCCCTCCCAGAGTTGGGAACTAACTCCCAAAGAAGTGAACCCCAGTACTGAGGCTTGACTCTCCTCATCTGGAGGGCCCTCTCAAAGGCCCCCAGCCACTTATCTATGTCATCCCCCTCTACATAAGCAGGAACCACCCCCTTGGGTAATCTGGGGCAAACTCCCCCACCCATGGACACCTCAGCTTCTTTATCGCTGCCTCCACCTCTTTTCTCTTTGTTTGCCCACTTTTTCTTTTCTAGGGCCAGCTTGTCTGCTTCCAAAGCTATGTATGCTAGCTGGGCCTCCAGCTCTCTTTCTCTGATGGATGGGTTCTCTCCTCCTGAAGGGACCCCCTTCCCACCACTAGCTTTGGGTCTGCCCCTAGTGACTGTATTTACTGAGGACCGTTCTTCCTCGTCCTCACTTAGGCTCAGATGCCTTCCCTCCCCTGAGTGGTTAGAACTAGCACCCTCCCCTGTTTCTCCCTCCTCTGGAGCTTCCTCTGAGTCTACCTCTTGGGCCTCAGCCCATGCTGTCAGGGATTTGATCAGGATTTGCTTCCTGAGATCAGTGGTTGCAGGCAACCCTCTTTCAATACACAACCCCCTAAGCTGGACTACTGTCAGTGTGGGTAGGCTAGCCAGATCAAGCTCCATGGTTCCCTGGTTTTGTGTCAACAAAAACTTTTTGCAAAAATTGGAAACAAGAATTTAGAAAAATTACAAAAATTCAATAATTGAAATTAATCCAAATTAATAAAAAAAAAAAAAAAAGTTAAAACAAAATTTTTTTGCACTAGGACAATTTAAAGGATTTTTAATTTGTTTTACTTAAAACTGTAACGTGATACGGAACACAAGTACAGGATCCTGTCGCTGCTTCCAAAAATGTTGGAAAATGGGTTATTGGTAAGGGCAGGTAGGTACCTACACCTAGCAACAAGCCACTAACCTCCACTTAGGTACAGTTAGGTCTCAGTAAATTAATCCTAGCTCAACCCTTGGTAGCTTGGCAACGAGCGTCAAGGCTTAACTTAGGAGACAAAGTATAAAGCATTCAAATATCACAAAACAGTAATCAAATAAAACACAGGAAACAGTTTAAAAATCCAAAACCAATTTATAAAAATAGTTTATATTTTTATCTTTAACATGACACCAAAACGAATAAAATCGGATAAAGGGAACCGGAGATATGAATTTTTAAAGAATTATTACTTTTCTAGCGCTTTGAAACAAAAAGCGCCAATCGGGTCATCTGGTTGCACCTCGACCGGGGCAAAGTCAAACTTTCAGGCCGACCACGATGGAGCCCTGCTCGGCTACAGGTCGCGGGAGGCCTCGGTTAAAAAGTTACCTTCTGACTTAGTCTTTATTTTGAAGATTTTTCTTCAGCGGGACGAACCTGCCAGTCGAATCCGACCTCCTGGAGCCCTTGTCCGGATACGCGATGCTGGATTCCTCGGTGGAGATTTTTACCTTCGGACTTAGTCGTTTTTTCGAGGTGAAAATCCTTCGACCGGGGTAAACCTGGATCTTGATCCGACGTCCGTGGAGCCCTTCTCGGATACGATGGCTGGGAGGTCCCGGTCAACTTTTTACCTTCGGACTTAGTCTCTTTTTCGGCGATTTTTCTTTACCGGGACGAACCACCAAATCAGGCCGGGTCGCGGTTGAGGCAAGCCGGCTAGAATTTCCGCTGCGGGTCGGTCCCTCTATGGAGCTTTTTTAAAAAAAAATCTCAAATTTTCTCCAAACTTCTGGGGCTTCACCCAGATGTCCTTTTAAGGTTCTTTTGGGGTCCACAGCTCACCCCAAGGGTCCAGAAGTTCTGTGATGGTCCTTGGGGGGTGCGGACTTCAACTCCCAGAATGCACCTGGCGCAAACTCCTTTTTGGCCACTGGACAGTGGTCAGCTGGTCACTTTTCAGGAGTTGGTGCAGGGGGACTCTGGTTAGCAATTTTTCACCTGTAGCAAACAGGGAGTCCCTCCTTGAACCAGTTGAAGCCAGGCAAAGTCCTTCTTGTGGTGAAGCCCAAGTGTGCAGCTGGTGCAGTCCTTCTGAGTGCAGGTTCCAGGTGCAGGCCAGGGGTCCAGCAGGGCAGTCCTTCTTCTCCTTTAGTTCTTTTCTTGTTGAAATCTGGTAGGGATCTGAGGTGTGGGTGCAGGTCTGCCAGTTTTATCCTTGCTCCTGGGTGAAAAGCAGGGGGGTCCTGGTTCTCCAATCAGGTACAGGGTCGTCCCCCTGTGATGACCACTTCCTGGGAAGTGTGGCAAAAATCCATCCCAAAAGGCAACATTCTCTAAAAATCCAACATGGCTGAATCTGATTTTTGGAGGTTACATCTGGCTGAGCCCACCCACTGGTGTGGCTAAAAATCATAAACACACCCCTCTCTTGCCCTCTCCTAATCTAATCAAGGGGACACCTAGTTGTCTGGGGTTGCAGGATGTGGGGGTGTTGCTGGTTGCTCCAAATGTCCTTCTCTGCCTTTGAAGACCAGTTTGGCAGCCCTCCCCCTTCCTGCCTCACCATCTGCTGAGGGGAGATTCTCTCCCCCAAGCACATTCCTTTGTGTGAAGCCAGGCCACTTCACACCTCATCAAGGCAGCTCTGCTAAGCTGCTGCAGGCTGACCAATCAGAGCACAGCAGCAAAAACAATGCAGGGCTGAAATTGGCAACTTTTTAGGTAAAGTCTATAACTCTTTACCTGAACAAGTTATATTAAATCCAACAACTGGAAGTTGTGGGATTTATTACAGCAATTCATTTGATACCAAATTTTTGGTCTGCAACATTTAAGGAGACTTTAAAATTTAAAATAAAGTCTCCCCATTCTAGCCTATGAAGGCCATTTACTTCAATGAGGGAAAAACGAATTTGGCTGTTTTTACCTCACCAGGGTTTATAAATCTATGTTTATAAAGTCCCTGCTTATAGTTACATGGCACCCAGCCCTAGGGGCACATAGGGCACACCTTAGGGGTGGCTTATATGTAAAAATAAGGTAGTTTAAGACTTTGGAAGTACTTTTAATTCCAAAATCGAATTTGCATATAACTTTAATTTAAAAGCAGCCAGCAAGGCAGGCTTGCCTTTAAAAAGACACTGGGCACCTCAGCAGTGCACCTAGGTGTGCACCACCTATGCTGTGGTCCCTAAACCTACATGCCCTACCATATACTAGGGACTTATAGGTAGGTTAACTTAGCCAATTTATAATTAGCCTAATTTGCATATCCATTTTACACAGAGCACAGGCCCTGGGACTGGTTAGCAGTATCCAGGACACCATCAGAGTCAGGAAAACACCAACAAAAAGTGGAAAATGGGGGCAAAAATTTAGGGGGCCTCTGCAATCAGCCCTGTTTTCTCACAATGACAATATGCCAAAGTATCTCAGAGTGTACCCTCAGTGAGAGGATAGGAAATATACACAAGATATATGTACACAATACCAAAAATATGCAGTATAGTCTTAGAAAACAGTGCAAACAATGTATAGTTACAATAGGATGCAATGGGGACACATAGGGATAGGGGCAACACAAACCATATACTCCAAAAGTGGAATGCGAACCACGAATGGACCCCAAACCTATGTGACCTTGTAGAGGGTCGCTGGGACTATTAGAAAATAGTGAGGGTTAGAAAAATAGCCCACCCCAAGACCCTGAAAAGTGAGTGCAAAGTGCACTAAAGTTCCCCCAAGGACAAAGAAGTCGTGATAGAGGAATAATGCAGGAAAGACACAAACCAGCAATGCAACAACAATGGATTTCCAGTCGAGGGTACCTGTGGAACAAGGGGACCAAGTCCAAAAGTCACAAGCAAGTCGGAGATGGGCAGATGCCCAGGAAATGCCAGCTGTGGGTGCAAAGAAGCTTCTACTGGACAGAAGAAGCTGAGGTTTCTGCAGGAACAAAAAGGGCTAGAGACTTCCCCTTTGGTGGACGGATCCCTCTCGCCGTGGAGAGTTGTGCAGAAGTGTTTTCCCGCCGAAAGAACGCCAACAAGCCTTGCTAGCTGCAAATCGTGCAGTTAGCGTTTTTGGATGCTGCTGTGGCCCAGGAGGGACCAGGAGGTCGCAAATTGGACCAGGAGGTAGAGGGGACATCGAGCAAGACAAGGAGCCCTCTTAGCAGCAGGTAGCACCCGGAGTAGTGCCAGAAACAGGCACTACGAGGATGCGTGAAATGGTGCTCACCCGAAGTTACAAAAAGGAGTCCCATGTCGCCGGAGACCAACTTAGAAAGTCGTGCAATGCAGGTTAGAGTGCCGTGGACCCAGGCTTGGCTGTGCACAAAGGATTTCCGCCAGAAGTGCACAGGGGCCGGAGTAGCTGCAAAAGTCATGGTTACCAACAATGCAGTCTGGCGTGGGGAGGCAAGGACTTACCTCCACCAAGCTTGGACTGAAGAGTCACTGGACTGTGGGAGTCACTTGGACAGAGTTGCTGGATTCAAGGGACCTCACTCGTTGTGCTGAGAGGAGACCCAAGGGACCGGTAATGCAGCTTTTTGGTGCCTGCGGTTGCAGGGGGAAGATTCCGTCGACCCACTGGAGATTTCTTCGGAGCTTCTAGTGCAGAGAGGAGGCAGACAACCCCCACAGCATGCACCACCAGGAAAACAGTCGAGAAGGCGGCAGGATCAGCGTTACAGAGTTGCAGTAGTCGTCTTTGCTACTATGTTGCAGTTTTGCAGGCTTCCAGCACGGTCAGCAGTCGATTCCTTGGCAGAAGGTGAAGAGAGAGATGCAGAGGAACTCTGATGAGCTCTTGCATTCGTTATCTAAAGTTTCCCCAGAGACAGAGACCCTAAATAGCCAGAAAAGAGGGTTTGGCTACCTAGGAGAGAGGATAGGCTAGCAACACCTAAAGGAGCCTATCAGAAGGAGTCTCTGATGTCACCTGGTGGCACTGGCCACTCAGAGCAGTCCAGTGTGCCAGCAGCACCTCTGTTTCCAAGATGGCAGAGGTCTGGAGCACACTGGAGGAGCTCTGGACACCTCCCAGGGGAGGTGCAGGTCAGGGGAGTGGTCACTCCCCTTTCCTTTGTCCAGTTTCGTGCCAGAGCAGGGCTAAGGGGTCCCCTGAACCGGTGTAGACTGGCTTATGCAGAATTGGGCACATCTGTGCCCATGAAAGCATTTCCAGAGGCTGGGGGAGGCTACTCCTCCCCTGCCTTCACACCATTTTCCAAAGGGAGAGGGTGTAACACCCTCTCTCAGAGGAAGTCCTTTGTTCTGCCATCCTGGGACAAGCCTGGCTTGACCCCAGGAGGGCAGAAACCTGTCTGAGGGGTTGGCAGCAGCAGCAGCTGCAGTGAAACCCCAGAAAAGGCAGTTTGGCAGTACCAGGGTCTGTGCTACAGACCACTGGGATCATGGGATTGTGCCATCTATGCCAGGATGGCATAGAGGGGGCAATTCCATGATCATAGACATGTTACATGGCCATATTCGGAGTTACCATTGTGAAGCCACATATAGGTAGTGACCTATATGTAGTGCACGCGTGTAATGGTGTCCCCGCACTCACAAAGTCCGGGGAATTGGCCCTGAACAATGTGGGGGCACCTTGGCTAGTGCCAGGGTGCCCTCACACTAAGTAACTTTGCACCTAACCTTTACCAGGTAAAGGTTAGACATATAGGTGACTTATAAGTTACTTAAGTGCAGTGTAAAATGGCTGTGAAATAACGTGGACGTTATTTCACTCAGGCTGCAGTGGCAGGCCTGTGTAATAATTGTCAGAGCTCCCTATGGGTGGCAAAAGAAATGCTGCAGCCCATAGGGATCTCCTGGAACCCCAATACCCTGGGTACCTCAGTACCATATACTAGGGAATTATAAGGGTGTTCCAGTAAGCCAATGTGAATTGGTAAAAATGGTCACTAGCCTGTTAGTGACAATTTGAAAGAAATGAGAGAGCATAACCACTGAGGTTCTGATTAGCAGAGCCTCAGTGAGACAGTTAGTCACTACACAGGCAACACATTCAGGCACACTTATGAGCACTGGGGCCCTGGATGACAGGGTCCCAGTGACACATACAACTAAAACAACATATATACAGTGAAAAATGGGGGTAACATGCCAGGCAAGATGGTACTTTCCTACAGGCAGATATGACCATTTGGTGTGCTCTTATCGTGATGCTTTTGCAATGTCTCCAGGGCATATTAATATGTATGAAGCTATACGTGATATAATTTTACCAACATTCAATATGGTATGTATATTTACAAAGTGAATTGTGACTTGGCTAAGTAAGGATTGCTTGACTATCTTTATTTTTGCTCCTGTTTCAGTAGAAGCTGTTCATTTTTGAAGTACAACACATCTCAACGATGTAACATTTGAGCACACACACATACATAAAGTAAGGAGCGCACACACCTGCATGTTTACACACACACAAATGCACATACGTTTCCTCACACAGATACAGAGAGCCACTATACATACTTCAAACACCTCCTCTTCTGTAGTCCTTTTCTCAGTCTTTCCCTAATGAACATTTGTCTTGCCTACCTAACCAAGTCAAAACCCAATCCATCCACCCTTCAAACATGGCTCTCCCTGTAGCTCGATTCCTCCTCTGACCTAGAAAAGGACCAAGCCACACCCCTGATATTCCTGTGTATTGTTTCTGTGGACGACTATGACCATTTGTTTCTCTGTAGGAAATAGATCTTAATTGTTTGTCTAGTTCTCGAAGTATGCCCTATTATGGCATAAAACTCTGGCAGTGAGGGATCCTCCCACATTGTGCACACAAGACAGTCATCTTGAGGAGGGGCATTTCTCCAACTTCTCCATCGCTGATGAAGTGTAGTGTCTGTCATCCCCTTCTCAAATACCTTACATGGAGGATATTAAAATAATGATTGAGTAAGCATCTCCAGTTGTAGCCAGCATTACAGGCCCTCTGCCTTCAACGGCATGGCTTTGCTCCAATTAACCCACACCTGCCATTGGGAGGAGGGGGGTATCTTATTTGCTGTTTGAAGGGTGTTTTCAATAACATACTAGTGGGTTATTGTTTATAATTTCTAGATCCCCCGGAAAAGGTGTTTTATCAGATTGCCCTTGCTGCATTCCCTCTTAGTCGTCGGGCTCACATACAGTCATCGCTGCCCCAGCAACTCATTGGGGATCGGGTTGATGTTCAATTCTTTTCCTTGTGCAGGCCTATATTGTATTTCAATATGGCAAACTGCTTCATTCTGCAAGAACATGCCTTTGGACCTATTAAATGCATACATATCCACATTCTGATCCATCACTCATTTCAGAAGCACCTGAAGTTTAGGAAGAGAGATTTCAATTCCAGGCCCTTCCATTTGATTTGACTTCAGCCCAAAGCATTTTTATGTAGTACCATTGATGGGTATGGTGTATTCCAGCGGGATTCAAATCGTTTTGTACATAGACAAATGGCTAATTTGTTGTTTTTAATTTTAAGGCAGCACAGCACCCAAAAGAAGTTGTCAATATCCTCAGAAACCATGGTTTCATCATAAATCAATAAAGCTCCAAAATTATGTCTATGCAAAATCTACATCTCATTGGGACTCAGACATTGGAAACAGAAGTTCATTGCCCACTTTTCCACTGTTTGTGTAGCAGAAATCTACTCCACCTTTTTTCCATCTCCTGCTTCACCAGCAGAATAGAAGCTGCATAGGCTTGTTTTTGAATACAGCATTTTCTATTTGCCTAAACTACTTTGTTAAGGGAAGTAGATTTTCTTCTGTTACTGTTGGTCTATCAGGCCAGGTCCTGGGATTCATTTTGGCAAAGTAGATGCTTAAAGCAATCACAATTTTATATGAGAAAGAAGGAAAATTCCTTACCTCGGAACGATGAAGATTATTCAGGGGTGGGGGAAGGAAATCAGAATCTAGGTTAATGACTTACCTTTGCAATGTCACTGCCAGGTCGACCATTTAAACTTTCATGAACCAGTATTAACTTCAAACTGGGGGAGATTGTAGGAGGCTGGCCTGGTTTGTAGTGGGTACCAAAGGTACTTAAACCTTATACCAGGTCCAGTTATCCCTTATTAATGAAATGTAGTCAGTGTCTAGCAGCCAGGCTCTCTAGAGGTAGCTGTAGCTGAGCAGTCAAGGCTGAATTAGGAGACATGCAAAGCTCTTGCAATTCCACTGTAGTCACACAGCACTCACACATATGAAAGACAATTCTCAGTGTTACAAAAATAAAGGTACTGGTTTGCGTTGCTGGATTCCGCCAACAAGCCTTGGCACCTGCACAGCTCATGGCTAGTGGAAAATGGCACTGCCCGGGACAAAGAGGGACCTGGTGGCCTCTACCCAGGAGGGGGAGACAGAGGGGGTTCTCAGCAACTCAGAGAGCCCTCAGAAGACCAGGCAGTATGCTCAGGAGTCCAACAGCATGGGGACAAAGAAGGTGCATAGGAGGCCCATGGAGCATGACAAAAAGGGATCCCACACCGCCGGAGAACCACTCAGCAAGCTGTACATCACAGGTTGGAGTGCTGGGGGCCTAAGCTGTGCTGTGCACAAAGAACTTCATGGAAGGTTGCACACAAGCCTTGGCAACTGCAAGTCACGCAGTGCACAGGGTTACTGTCTTGCGTGTGGAGGCAAGCTCTTACCTACTCCAAAGTTGGTCAGCTGGACCTTGGGACTATCGGAGTCACTTTAGTCCACCATCCATGTTGCTTGATCCATGCTTGTCATCTGGAGAGGGGACCCATAGCACTGGTCGTCACTGCAGAAAGGTGCCTGCTGAAGTAGGGAAGTGACTCCGTCACTCCACGGGAGATTCCTTTGGTTCTTCTGGTGCAGGCTGAAGACAGGTGGTCCTCGGAGGATGCACATTCTGGAAACTGTTGCAGTTGCTGGCAGGAGCTTAAGTTACAAAATTGCAGAAGTCATCTTTGCTTCTTTGTTGCAAGTTGTAGAGTTCCTGGAGCGGTCAGTGGTTGATCCGTTGGTAGAGGATGAAGTAAAGGATGCAGAGGAGTCCTGCTGGAGTCTTGCAATCTGAATATGAAGAAACACACAGAGGAGAGACCCTAAATAGCCCATAAAGGAGGATTGGTCACCTAACCAAGTAAGCACCTATCAGGGGAGGGCTCTGATGTCACCTACTGGCACTGCCCACTCAGATGCTCCCAGAGTGCCCCACTACCTTGGAATCCAAGATGGCAAAACCCAGGGACCCTCTGGAGGAGCTATGGGCACCACCCCTGGGGTGGCGATGGACAGGGTAGTGGTCAGTCGCCTTTCCTTTGTCCAGTTTTGCGCCAGAGCAGGGACTGGGGGTCCCTGGACCGGTGTAGACTGGATTATGCACGGAGGGCAACATCTGTGCCCTTCATAGCATTTCTAGAGGCTCTGGGAGGCTACCCCTCCCATGCATGTAACACCTATTTCCAAAGGAAGAGGGTGTGACACCACTCTCCCAAAGGAAATGCTTTGTTCTGCCTTCCTGGGCCTGAGCTGCTCAAGCAGCAGGAGAGAAGAAGCCCATCTCTGAGGTGGCAGCATCTGGCACTTCCTGGAAAACCTCAGAAGGCTGGTAGGGCGGTACTGGGGGTCCACTGTGGAGCCCCCAGAGTGCGTGGTTCTGTGCAACCAATACTGGAATCAGTATTGCGGTACAATTCCCAGTTCTTAGACACCTTAGATGGCCATATTTGGAGTTACCATTGTGAAGCTGGACATAGGTATTGACCTATGTCCAGTGCACATGTAAAATGACGTCCCTGCACTCACGAAGTCTGGGAAAATGGTCCTTGATGATGTGGGGGCACCTCTGCTAGTGCAGGGGTGCCGTCATACACATGTACTTGGCACCCAGCCTCCAGGGTTGGTAGGCCTGACATATAGGTGACTTATAAGTGACCTGGTGTAGTGAAAATGGCTGTGAAAGGGTGCATGCACCATTTCACGCAGGCCGCAATGACAGTCCTGCAGAAACTTTTGCATGGGCTCCCAATGGGTGGCAAAAATAATGCTGCAGCCCATAGGGATCCCCTGGAACCAGAATGCCCTGGTTACCTACATACCATATACTAGGGACTTAAAAGGGGACACCAGTATACCAATTTGGAGTGAAATACTGGGATACCAGTATGTCAGGACAAATTTGGAACCAGAGAGAGCACAAGCACTGGGGTCCTGGTCAGGAGGACTCCAGTGTCACAGTCAAGCATGCTGACAAAAACAGTGAAACATACTGACAAGTAGGCCACAAACCATAAACACTGGGGTCCTGGCTAGCAGGAGCCTAGTGACACAGTCAAAACGCATTGACAATGAGGCCAAAAATGGGGTAACCATGCTAGAAAGAGGCTACTTATTCACAGAGATATGTCATCTAATATTGGATAATGTGTTTTGGATTCAGTTGTGAACACTATATTGATGTAAATAATTCATGTGATGTATAGTTATCCTGGAGATGGTCCAATGGCACTTGGATTTATTTATGGGCACCAAAATACCTTCTATTTATGTATAAGCTCCTTAGATAAGTATTGGAACAAGGAAGACGGATGAAGGTTAATGACCTGTTTACTTACCCATCACCTTCATTATTCTGAGTTCTCATCACAGTTCAGCTTTCTCTACTTCCCAAGTTGAGATCTGCAAATACAGACCACACTGACATTTAAGTTGGCCAGCTCCATGTCCATCTGGACCTCAGACCAAGACCAGCCGTGTCTAACACGCTGCGGTCGCCCCCTGCGCTCCTTTGTCTCGCCTTCGGGTCCTGCTCCTTGATTCCTAGGTCCTGGATAGTTTGGTTGGTCGATGGAGTGATCAGTTGGCCGCAGCAGGTTTTCTTCCTGCAAAATCAACTGAATCTGACTGCTTTCACCTTCCCATCCAGGGGTGAATGGAATTCAGCTCCCAACTTTTATGGGAAGTCAAGGGGGATGTCTTCCTCCTTTTTAGGTTGGGGAATGAATCTTGTTACAAGAAGGGCCATAGTGGAAGAGTGAGATCATTTGGTTTTGATCTGGTTATGTAGACCATGTCAGTGCATGCAGACAAATGCTCATGAGGAAAGCTAGGACTCAGAGTAAGGAGGGCTACTTGTTAGTAACCCATCCATGAACAGCTGTTTGTATGTGGTGCTAGGCAAATGATACACTACAGGTTTGCATCTGCAAAGAAGGCAATTTGTCCATTAGTTCAAAGAAAGAAAGACATGGATTGCATGTCTAAAAAGAAGAAGGTCTAGATGGTTACAAATCCAAAAAAGGCATAGTTATGATGCCATTTGGATTGAGCTAATGGAGGCAGTAAATTGCAACAACTCAAAAGCTTTCTGGAGAATTGTAGGGAAAAATGCAAGTTCTCTGGTTGAGCCAATAATAAATACCATAACTAGTACGGAACAACGGGATTATAAAACTTCTCTACATGCCATGAATCCTCAGCCCTCTGATGGGTATATTGGAAAACTTCAAGATGAAGTGGTAGCTGAGAGAATTTTCCCCCTTTTTAACAGGAAGTTTTTTCATCTTAAGGCTGCTAGAAATATGAGGGCGAAAGGAACAGATCAACTGCCTATTTCTATTTTAAAATTAGATATGGATTGTTGGGATACTTATTTATCTGTACTTTGTTGTTACTGTTATTCCACTGGGAGGATTTCTTCCTCATGGAAGGGGAGCATTATAGTGCTGCTCCATAAGAAGAGCTCTTTAAACTCACCGTGGAATTATAGGCAGATTACCTTATTACATGCTACAGGAAAAATCTTTGCCAGATTTATTTTAAATAACTTATTAGCATGGGTAGAAGAAAAAAATCTCATCCCATTGGAACATGCTGGGTTTAGAGCTGGCCATTCGAATCTTGAGAAAATAACAGTGATCCATCTGCTGTTCGAAATATTGCCCATATTTATACTTTTTTAGCATCACATTTGCATCATTTTTTGATGCGAAAGCAGCTCAAACTTACAAAATACAACCATATTTTGTAAATTTGCGCCGCTTTTGCATCAAAACATGATGCAAGTGCAGCACTAAAAAAGTATAAATATGGGCCTATATGTGAAATGGAAGAAAATGGCTGTCCATGCTGCTTTCATAGATTTTTCAACAACTTTGATCGCATAGACAGGCAGATTCTTTTGAAGAAGTTGGATGCCTTAGGTATTCCTGGGAGCCTTTTAAAACGTATTGGGGCAGATTTAAGAAAAGTGGTGCTGCACACAGTGGAGCACCACTTTTCTTGCACCCCTTATTGCCCCCAAATCCCACCATTTGTGCACTGTATTTAAAATACAGTGCACCATGGCGGTAGTTAGGGGACTAGCATCAGAATTTTTGATACTAGTCTGGAGCTTTGACGTTAATCCTGCAAAGCTCATTGAGGCCCATTATAATCAATGGTGTGCCTTTTTAAATGCCTACTCTTAGTAGGCATTAAAAGTGCTGAAAAAAATGATGCAAAGAAATCTGTTTGTTTTCTTTGCGCCTTTTTTTCACCCCACCGGCTCAGGCATAATGTATTGCAAAGGGTTACATAGTGGTGCAATGCATGCATTACACCACTTTATAATTCTGGCACAGGGAGTTTGGCCTTGTTGTGCAACATCAGCATGAAAATAAATGATGCGCATGGAGGTGGAAGGGGCTCTTAAATATGCACCATTATTTCCCTTCATAAAGACACTTAGGTGGTCATTTCGATATTGGCTGTAAAAATCGCTTTCTGCCACTCTGACGGCCGCCAACATACCGCTGCGGTGGCGAATATCCGTTCACCATATTATGACACACATACACCAAACCGACAGAATACAGCCACATACACAAATCTGCCAGCCCAAAGGTCATTGGTAAACTGTTGGTACAAAACCTATACCGTTACGCCAATAGAACAACGCCCACCACTTCATGACCCACAAATCACCACAGTGGACATGCAACGGCGGTACACACCGCTGCACTCAAAATGGACACCCAAATACTAAACTACACAACATTGGCCAATTAAAAAAACACACACCTGCCACCCATACACCCACCACACGCACCTAGCCATACCACTATAAAACACACACCCACATTACACACAACCCCTTACAAATAAAAATCATTGCCACCAGACAGACAGCAAGACCACTGCAACAGCTACACATACACCCATACATCCCTCACGCACTTCACTATGCACACCCAATCACACTACCCAACACCTACACACTTACACACACCACACAACACCCATGGCCCCACAAAAGCACCCCCATTTCACAGATGAGGAGTTGAGGGCTATGGTGGAGGAAATAGTCAGGGTAGAGCCACAGCTCTTTGTAGCACAGGTACAGAAGATATCCATTGCAAGGCAGATGGAGCTTTGGTGGAGAATCGTGGACAGGGTGAACGCTATGGGACAGCATCCAAGAACAAGGAACAACATCAGGAAGAGGTGGAATGACAGATGCGGTAAGGTACGTTCCGTGGCAGAGGACTGGCCGTGGACCCCCACTTCCTCCCCCACAGCTCGCAGCATGTCTGGAGCACGTCTTGGCATTACTGCATCCAGAGGGACTCACTGGAGTAGCCAGAGGACTGGACACTGGTAAGTCAACATTTACCACTTATCATCCCCATACCTGCATGCCATCTCACACCCTCACCCTCACTCCCATCACTCCACTCCATCACACATACTGCACCTACACATAAGAATAACCCAATGCCAAGCCCTGCATGCCATACCATGCATGGACAACCCTCTCAGCCCTGCATGGACACCCATCACCAAAGCATGCACAACATGGAGAACTAACAATCACACAATACATCACCATACACAAACAAAGGTGGCAGGGTAACAGCAACAATAGAGGGGAAGACAGGGATGTACAATGTGTCACAGGCATGAAGCATAATACATCACTTACATACCCACAGGTGCCCCAGCCAATCTCAGTAGAGAGGAGGTGCCACGACTATCCAGTCCCCAACAGAAGATGCCCCCAGTGATGACAGTAACTCTGGACATCAGGATCTGGTCAGTCGGTTACCCCAGCCCACACAAAGTCCACCACAGGGCCTCCCTCATCTGCTACCTAAACCACAGCACCCACCCAGCGCCCCCACAGCTCTGTCCCCAGGACACGTCAATCAGCAGTGTGCCCACCTGTACAGGGACCCCAGTCCACACCTCATACCCAAGACAATCAGGGACCTTGAGTCAGTGGCAGTGGGCACACTGTTAAGGGGACAGTGGCACAGGGCAACAGGGACACTGGGAGGACCGCCGTGAGCCAGGGGGAGGACAGGCCCAGGGAACCAACTCTCCAGGAGGCACTCACTAATGTCCTGGGTGCCTACCAACAATCCCAGGACACAATGGGCCAGATCCTGAACAACAATCAGGAGAACAAGCAGCTGTATAAGGGTCACCACCAGGAGATCAGTGAGGACTTGCAGGCCTTCAACACCACCATGATCTCCATAGCAAGGGTGCTGGCAGACATGGCCAACATCATGAGGGAAGGAACTGCACAGAAGTGGGCCCGACCACTAGCTAGTCTATTGACCAGCCCACCACATCCGCTGCAGCTAGTGGAAGGGGGCCCCACCACAGGACCCACTGGCCACCAACAGCCCTTCCCCTGCAGAAGGTGAACCACCCCACAAACGTTCCCTGTGAACCAGACAAAAGCCAGAGACACTTGCCAAGACCAAGACCACCGCCAAGAAATGATGCTCTCCTGATTGTCCCCCTTGTGTCCCACCTTCGCCAAGAAATGAGGCTCTCCTGATTGTCCCCCTTGTGTCCCACCCTCTCATCTTGCTCACTTTGAACTGCATTTGCTCTACTTCCTATGGCCCTTGGACACTTGACCTGTGCTACAAACAGACTGGAACATTACCCTGGACTTTCTTCCAACGTCACCCCATTCCATTGCACTTTACCCTCAATTTTATAGCACTACAGTAAATACCCTTGAACACAATTTGAGTAACACTGTTTTATGTTTTTTAAATGTGCATTTGTGTGGACAGTCACATCAAGTACAAATGATCTGAACAATGTGATAGCATACAAATAATGACCTGTAACTGTTTGCAGTGATCACATCAGAACATTGTTGTCATATCACCAACATCTGGAAAATGAGAAGCCATACGTGACAATAAGTTGAAATGCAAAGGAAGGGAGTGCCATCATGCTACAGCCACACAGATGAATCAACAGTCAGAGTAATGGTCAGTGCCACTGTCTCACCTGTGTGTCATTGGAAGTCTTGTCGTATAACTGATGTTCTGTTGTGCTCATCCTCATCCTCTATCTCCTCATCCTCACTGTCCCCAGGGTCCACTGCTGCCACAAGGTCATCTCTAGTCCCCTCCTCCTGCAGAAAAGGCACGTCGTCTGAGGACCAGGTTGTGCAACATGCAGCATGCCACTACTATCTGGCAGACCTTCTAGATGAGTAGCACAGGGATCCACCTGTCAGATGGAGGCACCTGAACCTGGCTTTCAGGAGACCGAAGGTCCACTCGATTATTCTTCTGGTTCGCCCATGTGCCTCATTATAACAGTCCTCAGTCTCTGTCCTGGCATTCCTCACAGGGGTCAGCAGCCACGATAGGTTTGGGTAGCCAGAGTCACCTGCAAGTATTGAGGGCCAACATTTAGCCTTACACAATCCTATGGGGAGACAAGGTATGTGTCAATCTAGGCAGTGACGCAGTAAAGGTTATTCTGATCGTTGTCCATCACTATGACATGGTGACCGGCTTTCCTGTATGCGGGGAAAGGTGGAAGAGAGGTAACTCCGCCAATGTTGGGAGTCGTGGCGGAAGGTGGTCTTGCACCGCCGTGCAATTCCTCATTGGAATATATGGGGCTCCATGGAGTACAGTGGCCAATGGGGATCTGTGCCGTCTCTGGCAGTGTACACCACTGCAGACGTGTAGGATGCTGGCCTGGCTTATAGTGGGTACCTTGTGGTACTTACACTGTGTGCCAGGTCCAGTTATCCCATATTAGTAGATTAGAGGTGTTCTTGGAGCTTAGGCTGATAGAGGTAGCTATAGCAGAGCAGCTTAGGCTGAACTAGGAGACATGCAAAGCTCCTACTATACCACTTATATCATATAGCACTATATCATAAGAAAACACAATACTCAGAGTTACGAAAAATAAAGATATTTTATTTTAGTGACAACATGCCAAAAGTATCTCAGAGGATATACTCCCTTAGGAGGTAAGTAATATACACCAAATATATACACAACCCAAAATCAGGTAAGTAACAGTTAGAAAAGTAGTGCAAACAGTGTAGAACACAATAGAATAGAGTAGGGAGAAATAGGCATAGGGGCAACACAAACCATATACTCCAAAAGTGGAATGCAAACCACAAATGGACTGGGAGTGTAAGAAAACACTAAGGGTCTCCAAGAGACCCTCTTTTGTGACTCTGAGTCGACCGTTGTCCTCAGATCTTCTAAGTGCCTGTTCAGGTGCTTCTGCGGGCACTGCCTGCTTCTGCATGGGCTCTCCGTGTTGCTGAGCGCCCCCTCTGTCTCCTCCTACAAGGGGCGACCTCCTGGTCCTTCCTGGGCCCTAGCAGCACCCAAAATCCTCAACTGCAACTCTTACACCTAGCAAGGCTTGTTTGTGACCTTTATGCGTGGAAACCACTCTGTATCCTCCAGCACGCTGGGGGACATCTTCTGTGCAAAGGAGAAGTTCCCTGGCATCTTCCGTTGTTGCAGAATCTTCAGCTTCTTCCACCCAGAGGCAGCCATTTTGCACCTTCATCCGGGGTTTAGTGGGCTCCTGCCCCCCCTGGATACTAGTGACTTTTGGACCTAGTCCCCTTCCTTTACAGGTCCTCAGGTCCAGGAATCCGTCTTCAGTGCTTTGCAGTCAGTTGTTGTCTTTGCTGGAATCTCCTATCACGACTTTAGTGTGTGTCTAGGTACGTAGGGTAACTTTACTGCTACTTTTCAGGGTCTTGGGGTGGGGTATCTTGGACACCCGTAGTGTTTTATTACACTCCCAGTGACCCTCTAGACACTACACTAGGCCTGGGGTTCCTAAGTGGTTCGCATTCCACTTTCTTACTGTATGGTTTGTGTTGCCTCTAGGCCTATTGCATCCTATTGTATTCTACAGTGTTTGCAATACTTTTCTAACTGTTTACTTACCTGATTTTGGTGTGTGTGTATATTTTGTGTATTTTACTTACCTCCTAAGGGAGTATATCCTCTGAGATATTTTTGGCACATTGTCTCTAAAATAAAGTACCTTTATTTTTAGTAACTCTGAGTATTGTGATTCTTATGAGATAGTACTATATGATATAAGTGGTATAATAGGAGCTGTGCATGTCTCCTAGTTCAGCCTAAGCTGCTCTGCTGTAGCTACCTATATCAGCCTAAGCTGCTAGAACACTACTAATCTACTAATAAGGGATAACTGGAACTTGCACAAAGTGTAAGTGCCATCAGGTACCCACTATAAGCCAGGCCAGCCTCCCACAATGGGCACGGAAGACTGCAGAGGCCCAGCTGGGGATGGCTTCCCAACGAGGAAGGGGTGCTCGTCGGAACATGAACCCCATGATGGCCTGCATACTGGCGGTGGCCTACACAGAGTGGAATGGGCGCTTGAGGGCATCACAGTGGCAGCAAGGGGGTGAGCACAGTGGCCGTTACAACAATACTTTGTAGGTAGAAGGTGATCCGGGTGGTGAGTGTCAGTTAGAGGTGCCCCTTAATGCCAGGCCAGACATTGCAGCGTGATGCAGCTCCAGGGTCATGGTTGAAAAGGAAAACAAGGTAACCTAGCTAGGTTGCATTCCATGTCAGACAGGGCTTTGTGGGTCCCAGGAGGTGTGCAGTTTGAGGTGTTGGCCCTCATCTTGCTGTGGCATCTACCCAAATCAATGGCAGTGCAATTCATAGTGCTCAATCCTGATTCCTGTGTGTGACGATGCTGTGTCTGCCAACTGTGGTGTTGTTGCAGTAATTGACCCAGTGTTTCCTTTCTCTCTCTCCCCCCTTTTATCTTCTGTCATCCGGTCCATGTGTGCATTAACATCATCTGGTGGAGGAGCAGGTGCACTGGCAACAGAGGGAGCTGCATCCCACAGGACCCAGGAGGCAGAGTCCACTGATGCTGAGGAAACCAGTGGGACGGAGAGTGAGGGAAGTACCACGGCAGAGACAGGAGGTGACAACACTGACTCAGATACCTCCTCCTATGGAAGCTCCCTGGTGGTGGCGGACACCTCTGTGACCACCCAAGCTGCAGTTACAGCCATCACTCCCTGTACCAGCACTGCCCTCCCAGTAGCCCCTCAGTGAGTTGCCCGTGCCTGCTCACCCAGGAGGGTGGGCATCTCCTTTACACCACGCACCTCAGGCCCTGCCCCAGTGAGTCCTGCTGCCCTGAGTGAGGAGGCTATTGATCTCCTGAGATCCATCTGTGTAGGGCAGCCCACCATTGTGAATGCCATGCAGGGGCTGGCATCCCAGATGCAGAAATGCAATGCATTTCTGGAGGGCATCCACAGTGGAATGGCGGCCCTACAGAGATCGTTTCAGGCTCTGGACTCCTCTGTGATGGCAGCCAGTGTCCCTGTTCCTACCGTCCCCCCTTCAACTACCACTTCCCAGTCGCAGTCTCCTCAACCCCAACTCATCCCATGCACACATACAGACGAGCATGCACACAAGACAACACACAACAGTTGCGCAGTCAAACACAGGCACCACAATTCAACACACAAGCACTCAGGCAAACACAAGACAGTTGCAGGCACAACCACATCCACTGCCTCCACTGTTCTCCCCCTCCTCCTCCACCTCCCTCACAGTCACGTCCACACTTATACCTGCATGCACTGCTTCAACATCACAACCAGCATCGCCACACCAAGCAGCACCCACACCTCACTAACAGACACCTCCACAACATCCATGCACGCGCCCACTCTGTCCTCTCCCACCCTATCTATCCCCCCTCCTAAAGGTCACAAATGCAAGCACTCAGACACCAGGCAGCCGTCCACCTCACATCAGCACACTCCCCATGCACCGGCACCCAAGTCCAGCAGACATACTCCTCCAACAACCACTCCCTCAACCTCCACTCCCATCCCTACTCCCTCTTCCCACCCCACCATCCCTAAAAGCTTTTCCTTGCCCACTTTGACCTCTTCCCTCCCCCTCCGGCTCCCCCGTCCTACCAATAAGAGCAGAGTCCCAATGACCTAGCCCAGCACCTCAGCCAACAGTCCAAATGGACAGTGGCGATACCTCCTGGTCGTGGAGGCAAGACAGTGATGGATCCCACTCCACCAGCCAGGAAGGGTAAGTATCCCACAGCCACTGCCATGAAGGAGAATAAGCCCCCGACTCCTGCCATGAAGATAAAGAAACCCTCAACTCCTGGCATGAAGGGGAAATAGGCCACACCTCCTGCTATGAAGGGGAAGAAGCCCCTGACTTCTGCCATAAAGGGGAAGAAGCCCTCAACTCCAGCAGGGGCTGGCAGGATGACACCACCACCACCAGTGGTCACGGAGCCCTCACCTCCAGCTGAGGCAGTGGAGCCCACTACTCCTGCAGAGGCTGCACCTTCGCCTGCTGAGACAGTGCAGCCCTCACCTCCAGATGAGACAGTACAGCCCTCAACTCCAGCAGAGGGCATGTACGCCACCCGCCTGAGACTACTGTGCAAGGAGCCTCCTCCAGAACCAGTGAGCAAGTCACCCACCTGAGAGACTGTGACCTTGCACTCCCCAGCACAGAGAAATGGGCATGGAGCCCCCTCCAAAACCAGTGGGCAAGTCACCCACATGAGAAACTGTGGCCTTGCAGTCTCCAGCACAGAGAAATGGGCATGGAGCCCCCTCCAGAACCAGTGGGCCAGTCACCCACCTGAGAGACTGTGGCCTTGCACTCCCCAGCACATAGAAATGGGCATGGAGACCCCTCTAGAACCCCCAACCCCCATCCCCCTGAGGTGCCTGCCCACGTGCAAAATGATGCCCCTGCAGAGTTCTGTGCAGATAATGTCTGGAGACAAGTTGGGCCTTGGACTGTGCCCTGTGGCAATGTGGGCCCTTTGTACTTTGGACTGGGGATTGGCCCTTTGTGGACATTTGTACATATCTCTTTTTTATCCAATTGGTTCATTTGGTGGCTCTTCACATTCAATACATTCTCATTACTGCCTTCTTGTTGTCCTTGCATTATTCTGCTGTGTGTCGTGTGCCATTGTTTTTTGTCTGCAGCTGGTTGTGTGTATGGTGTGTGTGTTTGTCTGGTGTGCGCTGTGCGTGTGTGTCACTCTCGTTTTCCTCCATCCCTCCCTTGTGTGAGGCAGCTGTACTCACCGTCGCCATCTTCCTCTGTGTTGGTGTTCCAGGTGGAGAATGGCATAGAAGAGCATCGGGAAGACTTGCAGTTCCAGTTCCATGGCAGCATTGGTCTTCTCTGTGCTCTGTAGGTGAGTCTTTCATCTTCTGTGTTCTGTTTCTGCCAGGCTTTTGATGGCGTTGGTTCTGCCCTGGAAATCGTGGTGGTGTACTGTGCTATGATGTGGTGGGCAGTACTTTGTCTTCCGCCTGGCTGTCGCTGGTGACCGCCGGGGTGCGTGGTGTTCATGCCCTGGCGGATAGTGTGATACACTATGGGAGTTCTCACCGTGATGGTTATAATTTGACGGTAATTATCGCCGTCATGTTGGCAGTATTTCCACCACTTTATCACTTACCGCCAATGTCATGATGAGGGCCATATTTAACAAAAATGCTGCACAACTGCGCTAGAACAAAAAATTACCACAAGGTAATGCCATTCCTTAGTGCCAGCTATGCACCATATTTAGAAAATGATGCACAATAGTGTTGAGGAATAGTTAGCGTAAAAAAAATAACTCTAACCCCTACGAAATGCCTTAGGTAAAAATAATGCTAATGCTGCGAAAGTGGTGTTAGATCATTTTGCGGCATGTTTTTTTATGCAAAACGTGTTAGCGCCATATTTAACAGCATTAGCATAAAAAAATGCGCAAGCAAGAAAAAAAAAACAATTTGGGAGACAAGATGGTGAATTCAGGCCAGGAGAGACCCCAGAGAGATCCCAATCAGCCTAGTACCAGCCAGGAGGGACCAGCAAAGTCCCAGGAGAAGGAGAAGAGGAAGTGCATGTGTTGCTTTAGTGAGGAGGAGAATGACATCTTGATCAAAGAGTTGACAGAGCACCAAAACCAGCTCTTTGTCACCTCCAAAATGCCAGTAGGTATGAGAGAGGCTAAATGGTAGGCAACAGTAGATAAAGTAAACAGCGTGGCAGAAGTGATGAGGTCTGCCACTGATTTTAAGAAGCGCTGGCACGAGTACAAGTGCACAACTAAGGAAAAACTGGCCTGGAACCGAAAGGCAGCACTGCAAAATGGAGGTGGAAGTCCTGCACTACAGGAGGACCTGGATGAGCTGGAGGAGATGGTGGCAACGGTCATCCCAGAGTTGCTGGTCACTGGAATCTCAGGACAGGACAGCACAGACTACCAAGAACTACCACAAATGGATGGTAATTTGCAGGGGGACTATCTGGAATTTCACAAATGGCAGAAGGTGTAGGCACATAGGACACACTTACTACATGCAAAAGGGTTGCATCGGGACACATAGGGCCAGAATCAAAAGGCCCCATTGCCACCTGAGCCTCACTTTTATTGATGCTCTGGTGGCGGATGCACTCTGACATATACGCAATGTGGTGTTAACCTACTTACTGTGACTTAACACCACCTTGTAAATATGGCCCCTACACATGCTGCACTTTGCCTGGAAGGTATGTGCAGTCAGTGTGGCTGTGGCTGTGCCACTACAACACCCATTGTATATTGTTGATGCCCCAGATCCAAGACAACATGTTCACCAGACACTGTGACTAAAGTCAACATCACCCCAAGGGTGGTGTCAGGATGGAGCAACAAGGCAAAATGCTTTCCATCCTCATCCTGTCATTGCCCATCTCATGTGTGCTGCACCTTCCTGCATATCAACAACCTATCCCCTCAACGCAGGCACCCTTGCACTATGGTGCAAGGATGACTGCATTGGTGCTGGGAGCTTAAATCTGCACAGGCACTGGGGGAAACACAGGGGTATGCTGCATTCCTGTAAATATGGTGTATCCCTGCATTTCAAAAGTGGCGCATCGGGAAGCAGTTATTTTTGCCCCTGCACCGAGCTGCTCCCCTTTAGAAAAAATCAGGGCCTCAGTGTGCAACATGTGATATGCAACTCGCACAGGGTGGCCCAACAACAACTCCCACACACCTCCATGCATTATTTGGGAATGGGCACAAAAGTGAACTTATACAATCAATGGGGCATGTCTGTGATCATCATTTGTGCTGCTGTACAAGTAGCTTCAATTTCACCATGTAACAAGGTTGTCTGTGTTGCGTGAATGGTACATGTCGTGAATAAAGGGACAACTCCATCTGTAAGAACAGGCACAAGTGGCATCAATGTTGCACTACGGGCACAGTGTCACTAGCTCGTAAAGCAACAATACCATCATACAAATAGTTGCCAATGTGGATCCAAGCTGCCCATTCCCCTTGTGCCACAATAACAAACTTTTAAAATGCATGTATTGATCCTCATTGTACATCCTTAGACCAACAGATGCCTGTTGCAGATATGCTGTATGCAAGGAAATGTCCCTAATTTAGGGAGAGACAAACTAATGCGGCTAACAATCCATTAAGGTTGCACTGTGCCATCTAATTAGCACATGTGTAGGCCCTGCTAAAGACAGATGACAAAGTTTCTGAAGCATTGCAAGCAATGGTCCTACCTGTGCTTTGCTGCACTAGTGCCATCATTCATGGTGCCAATGCAGTAAAGCACCAAAATAGTCACAACACTCATGACTCTACTTTTGGAATGTGAATAGGAAAGTAAATGGCGTGCTACCAGGGTGTCAGTGGCTGGGGCAATGAATATGTTGCTGTGGGATCAATGCACAAAATACCTTGAAAGGTTGACATATGTGTGATGCACAATGCAACACACAATTAACAACTACAAACTGGGGTCTGTAACATGTCACTGAGCCACCAGTAGCAAGTTGATGATGAGTGATGTCAACTGCCTGTATAGTCAAAGATTGACATTTCACTATCCCCTTGCAGAGGATGATGCCTTACCTCCTGACAACCTGCCTGTCATGGATGACCAGCTGCTGATCATCAATGAAGAGAATCTCCAGGATGTACTAGGTTCCTTCCAGGTACGACCTCCAGTTGTAGGGAGGACACACAGTGTTGCTGGGTCTCCACCTGAACCATCCAACTACCAATTCACAGTCCTGCCACAGCCCTGGACTCTGAGGACCCAGACATAACCTTTCAGAGGACAGTGGTAGGAGTCCAGTGGAAGCTGGTGAAGTAGCTGCAGGTTAGGATGGAGACCATGGCAGGTAGCCTAGAGGGAATGCAAAGGTGCCTTAGTCCCAATAAGGACAACTCAGCTGCAATCAGAGGCACCCACTCCACGCTACCTGGACTCCAGCAGTCCCTGGCCAACATATCTGCTGTCATGAGGCAGAGGCTTCAACAATTGCCCTCCCAAAGTGGCAACAGCATGATAGATAACAGGCTGGGGGCAATAGAAAATACCCTGGAATCCATACAGTGGGAAGCCCGCCCTCGGTGAAAACATGGCTGCCTACCACTGTGATGTAGCTGCGTGTCGAGAAATCAGCAGTTCATCCTTACTGCAGTGATGCCTTATGTGTTCCCACAAATGGCAATTACCAGGACCTTTGATCTCACATCTCTATCCCCTGATGTGTGTGTGGCCCCCTCAACTTCAATAACAGCATCACCCATGGCATAGGAAGCACCACACACATCAGAGAATGAAGATGTGGATGGAACAACATTCACACATAAAACCCCCTGGTAGCACCAGTCTGTGCCACATGGACAGTATTTCCTTAGTTCTGTGCTTAAGATCATGTTTATGGTCGATTTGGATACCTCCTCACTAATGCACACTTCTCTTATCCATCTCTCATGACATGCCCCCCACCCTTGGACTTGGAATGAACAACAAATGTCTCAGGACCTCTCATGGGGTCTGTCAACTGAACATTGTACTACATTGGAAAAAACACTTTGACATGTAAATAAATCTCCATATTCATATGTATAATGCCATCTTTTATAGTGAACCATCAACTCATCTAAATGTATGCATTGTATGAAGCTATGTCAATGAGAACAGAACATAATTACATTGTGTGGCTTATTGTCAGACACAAAGCCACACACTAGGACTCGAACTTGAAAAAGGGGACTGATAGTGTTGTGGGCTACAACCAACTTACAGAGCCTTAAAATCATGTATTGCACAGATATCCATGCACGTTGACATATGGCATGTATGGGTCAGAACTCAAGTGTCTGGAATTGTCCCTGATAATAGCACCAGTATAACAAATAGGATTCAACCAGAAGAGGCAAACTTGATCAGTGATGGACAGCTGTCAGTGTGCTAGGCAGAAATATAAGTTGACTCCAATAAAGAAACAGTGTAACCAAGTTGATGTTAAGGCTATATTTTTTGGGTTCCACCTATTGCAGGAATACACAGTTTGCATGCCTCAGGCCTGGTTCTGTTGTCATGTGGCACCTTTCACACTACCACAATGCTTGCACTTGTCAGAATTTGGAATATGGTTAGGTGGTAGTTGCCTCCATTGGCAACATTACCCTCAAAACAATTAGACACAGATGTAGCACCATGTGGCAATCACTCCTGCTTACATTTGTGTAATTGTCATGTCACTCCGCACATACATAACTCTCAGCACACACACACACCCATGACTGGCAATACTCCTGCATCATGTTTCCCATCACTTCACCTTTACTTACCGCATTTACACAGTTGTAATAACCATGATGTACATGTAATTTTGTGCATCGGAAACATGCACACTTGCACCATTGCACATGTGTGTCTGATATTTGACATTTTATGGAGTATATGTGGTACACAAAGAGGAATGTGCAATTTGTCTGCAACCGGTGCATAGCTAATCTCTCTTAACTGCAGTTTACTTTATACACTAAACTTCCTGTCCTGACCATTGACAAAACATGCTTCAGTCAACCTTGTGTCTCCCTTTCATGCACATGCAAATGAGGATGTTGCAATGCAGAATGGTATTCACCAACTGGTCCACTAATTAGAATTACCAGGTGATCCAGTAGATCTCCCTATCATGCAATGAGGTCTGTCTAACGGTGTTTGAGTTGGTGGTCAGTCTGAACTACACCAAAGACCCTCCGTAGATGGTGGAGCACCTTGCCCCACCGCAGCTTCCATGCCTCCGTTGGGTAGCCCTGGATGACCAGGTCACCCATACTCAACATCCTGGAAGGTTGTGTCTGACCAACCAGATGAACCTTCCCAGTTCATCTGCACTCATTCTTTGCATTCTCCCCTTCCCTGAAATATTGCAGTTTCCCTCCACTGCAAAAAAATTAGCCCCAAAAATAATCAAACACTACCCCACCTAACCCAAAAAAAACCAACAGATTAGACTACCCTAAGACAAACACCGGATAAAACAATTACTATGAGAGGATAAAAACACTACACAAAACTTAGCAAAATGACAAAATTGACGGGACAGCAACAGGACACAGGACAAAACTCTGAACAAACCACCACTCATCGACCAGCACCAGCTCCATACACCCTCTCAGAATCATAGAGAAAAAGACTGTAAAGAAAGTGAAAGTGAAATTACTGAACCTTGTTTGCAGCAAGGAAGTCCTGTTTCATCACTTCCTGGGCGTGTCACGTTTTCTGATGTGCATAGTTTTTTATGCATGACAGTCATGCGTGATATCTTTTTCATGAAGTCTGACAAGGCCTGTCAATTTGCAGTTGACGCGCAGGGGTCAGGCGTCATTTTATTGATTTGCAATCTATTGATATTTGCTGTTTGCATAAAAATGTTGATGCATAATGGGAATGCGTGGATTTTGTTGGAAAGGCTGACACTGCACTCAGATTCACATTCCTTGTTACAGTGGCTATGCAGTTATGTAGTCAGTATGGTATGGCTACGTGTGTGTGCATGTGCATTCATATAGGTAACAGTTACATCGGAATGAGTTACCATATGTTTATATGTGTGTGTGATGCATGAGATGACTGATACCGTTTGCATATGTGGATGTGTTGGTAGACTTTTTCCACATACATGTTACCACTTGTGTTCTGGGAGTGTACATAGGTGATGCATTCATATTTGTGGGCCTACAACATTCTCATGTCTGATTCCCAAATATTAGTTCCAAATGGACGTTTGACAACACCACTTTAGATATGATGGGCTATGTCCAATACATGTTCATGCATGTGATACCCTTGACAAACTGTACTCAACGGATGCAGTGGCCTATGGCTGGGTTGATTTTATGTAGCCCATGGCAATGTGAGTGCATTTGTGTCCACATTGTGGTGTGTTGTATGGTTCATGATGCTATGTTACACGTATATCATATGGTTCGCCATGCATATATGATGCAGGAGGTGGTGTACTGAAATATGCCCACGAAGGTCGGTATGAGACGTGTGTGGAAAGGTATGTTTAGTGTATTATGTGTAATAAATGCCAAAGCGGTATGTTCAGGGGATATGAAGTCTCCCAACTCTATCTTCCAGCATGGACATATGTTGGCCATTGTTTCATGGCTGTGTATTCATATCAGTGCCACCTATGGTTCCCTGTATAGGAACATATCTGAAGGTCACTTAAGTCTATGTATGACCATGTGATATATATGCATTTTCATTAGAGGGAAGCTGACTTGCTTGCATACTCCAATACACAATTCCAGGTCTGAACCATTGAAGTGGTACATGCCTGCTGAGAATTCAGACATATGTATGAAAGGCACACACTTGGTACATACAATTGACCAACACATGTTTGTTTTGACTGTTGCATACAATGGCGTACAAATGTATTGCAGGGTTGTTGCCAGGCAACAATAGCACCCTAGTCATAATTGCTCCTGTGGCACTTTGTGTGCCCGTACAGACCCATGGTTGCACCTATTGATGCAATGTGATCCCATGGCTTGGCATGTTTTGTTTCTTTTGGGGTTCTTGATGTCAGGCTTGCCCTATCATGTACAAGTGACTGACTGCTTGTATACGTAGGAAGTCTCATCATTTTTCATGGCTTGACACAAATGGTTATACGTTGTTTGTATTTTCCATATGCAGCTTGGTTAGGTGATGTATCTCTAATGTAACTTGTTTATGTTTTCTGACCCAGGGGACAGATTATGTCATCTTTCACTGCCTTCTGTCACAATAGTATGCAATGGGCAACTACATAATTGTTGTTATAGCAAACACAGATGGGTTATGTACTGACCTAGGCATCCTCTGTAAATATGTGTCTGGTGATCACATGGCAACATTGTTGTGTTGTACTGACAGTATTGGTCTATGTGAATTCCTTCTCCAACATTAACAGCATATGTTTCTGGCATTCTTTAGGCTGCATACCCTTTTTCCACATTTTCTGCTGCAACATTGTCCCTTATATATAAGGACAGAAAGCTACGTGAGATGTGTGTACTTTGTAGATTACCACATCTTCTTCTACTGGCTTTGTGATAGTATCCCTCCCTTTTCCATGCTTTGCTAGATTACATGACTTCCACACACACATATGACAGTAAACCAGCCACAACACTTGTGTAGTGTCAGAGTGATCTCCCCATGTTGTATTGCGAAGTGTCTGAGGGAGTCTCTCTGCTGTTCTTCCACATCCTTTGGTGTACATGGGCCTGCACTCACATCTGCATTCCCCAACCTATGTCACTTTCACCATGAGTGTATCTTGTTCGTGTGTTGAATCATCTCAGCTATGATTAGGTGAAATGCCACATGCAACATTTCTGTCTCCTTCTTCACCAATACAATTTTGGATGGGTGACATATTTGGACATTGTAAGTCTTGCATGCACATCCCAACCTGGATTGGCATGTAGGAGACGTAGACATTTTAGGGTTTTGATCCCAGTAGGTCACTTTCTCTTGGTGAGACATGTGAGTGTCAATGAAAGGGATTTTTTCATATGTTGTGAGTGATTGTATCATACAGACTTTACTGGGTTTCCTTGCAGACACAAACCAACCAATGTAGGTAATTGTTAACCCTTCCCTACCTAGGCCATAACCCGGTACAGCAGTCTTCATGTGTATTTCCAGATTAGCTGCAGATTAGCTGCAGGCATATGTCAAGACAACACAATTGTGTGACATGTCTAAGAATGTACATTGGAAGTGCTACAGACTCTGCCTACATTCCATCCACATATTCATGTGGTGGTGCATTTTCACATTTTGTTGATCATTTCTGGCTATGGGGCATATGTGTGGAGAGTGGATCAGCAGCCATTGCTGCTCCACTTATCTTGCGACACTTAACGCACTCCAAGGCCAACATGTGTGTGCTATGTTTGAGAGATAACACACCATGCAGCAGGGTTGGGGTCAGTGGCACTCACAGTACGTAATGCCAATGATATATAGTGCAGGGTTAGGGTCAAACTTTTGGCCCTAATCCTGACCAATACATAATGGTCTATTGATACCAATGGTGTTCCCCCTTGTCACACCTGCTCAGTACTGGTGTTACAGCTACCCACCTGAGATATGACACAGTTTAGTTCCTTAGTTTTAAGTGTACCATTTTGAAAAATCCCCTACCATATGTCCGCCCCCCTTGCATAAATCTTGCCTGACGTAGGCATGATGTGGTGCAAGGGATCGGAATTGGTGCACTGCATACATGAAGCCACTTACTATTTCTGGTGTGTGGATCTAGGTCTTCGAGAGCCACATGAGCATGAGTAATGTGAAGCTGATGTGCAGCATGGAGGCACTAGACCCTCTTAAATCACAACCTATGTTTCAACATTCTTTATGAGCAACATTCCAATGGTATATGAAGCCGAGAGTGAGTATGCCATGGACAATCTGGTGCAAAGTGATTTAATGGTGATATTCACAGGGTGGTTTTTGTTGTACAGTGTCTAGGTGTAGATGTTCAGTACAATTTGTTGTCTCCTGTACCTCTTTGTTGTTCCCCCTCCACCTGTGTTGCACCATTGTCATCCTCCTCCGCATTGGGGACATCTACCAGTTCATCTCAGGGAACATTAGTCTGAATACATATATTATGTAAGATTGCACATACAAGGATCATATTGCATACAAGGGTTGGTACGTACAACAGACTTCCTGCTGTCAGGGCCAGGCACCTGAACCTTGACTTCAGGATCCCAAATTTCCTATTCACCACATTTTGTGGCCTTCTGTGGCCTTTATTGTATGCACGCTCTTCCTTCATTGTTGGGTTGCCAAAAGGGGTCATCACCCATGGCTGGATGCCATAAACTTGGTCGGCTGCAAAGGAATGTGAGAACATGTGTTGGTCATGCATATTTGTGGTTTCCTATGTGCCATGGCAGATGTTAGTTTTAAGTGGAGTGGTTACGTGCATCTGGTATTGTGTGTGTTCCTGTTTTGTTGAATGTTTGCATTGGTGTGTGGTGGTGGGCATTACCATCATGAGTTGTGCCTCAGGGACCAGGTGACAGTCAAATTAAATCTGGACTGACAGTTCAACCACTCACAATTTGTGTTGTGTTGTCCATATTTGAGGCTGTGTCCTAATGATAGTGGAAACTAACACCTCCTTGCACCACAATAGCGTCATTTGTATTGACACTATGGTAGTCCTTCAAGGCCAGACTCAGGTAACCATGTTCCCATGTGGCACTACACATGCAGTGTGACACTTGGTGACCTTTTTTGGCAGATTATGCCTGTGCCACACAATGGGATGACTAGCAAAATTGGTGTGAAGGATTCTTCAAGATTCCTCAACATGACTTATCACAGATACTTTCAACACCTGCACTGAACAGGCATTAGGAGGGGGCACACCATAGATATGAATGGGTCCCTATGTGCTGGGCATGAAATGGTCAGGTATGTTGTCAGTATTCCTACAGAGTCCATCTATGGCAACCATTATCTTGACACTATAGCACCTACTCTGGGCCATGGTGCGCTGTATATTGTATACGGTGCCCACATGGTGGCAGTAGAGTGCAGCAAAGGCCACAATAACAGTGGCTCTGCTGTCGATGCTGCACCACTTTCCTGACATGGGGCCCTCAGTTCCTTCACATTAGACCTGCAGAAGAGTGATGTCCTGGGACTTTGAACCTGTTTTGTGTGTTGTATGCCATAACACAGGTGTTGTGCCCTGTGTGAAGCATGTGATTCCCACACTTTTTCCCCTGGAAAAGCTCCCTTGCACAATGTGTTGTTGCCAATTGCTGGCTGGCAGACATATCTGCATGTGGCCATGGGCACAGTGTGGCACAGTTGTATGGCATGTTGTGTGAAATATGCATGCGTTTTAAGATCACCTGTGTGAAAGGAGAGGGAATGTTGCATTTTCCTGCAACTCCCTGCATGACCAGTCCTGCTAAGTTTCAGAAAGATATTTATATTGAAATAAAAGGGAAATTGGAACTTGAATTGCGAAATGAGAACAAGCGATGTAATTGTTCATCATTGAAACCAATCCTACTACATATGAGTGGTCAGGCTGGTACCAGAGAAAGCTTTTTAATTAAAGTTATTTCTAATTACCTACAGAAAACTACGGAAACAAACTTATCTTGTGTAGTAACAGCACCGACTGGATTAGCTGCACACAATATCAAAGGAATAATTTTACATAGACAACTGATGCTACAAGTTGAACATGAAAATAAACTGGAATACCAGAAGTTATCTGGTGAAGCTTGTCATGAGGTGGTAAGAGTATGAAGAAAATTAAGTTTTTAATTATTGATGAGCTGAGCATGGTCTCCAATCTTATGGTTGCCTTTTTTCACCTGCGAATGCAGCAGGTACTCAAAATGGAGTACAACATGTTGTTTGGAGGGAAGCATTTGATTGTTTTTGGAGACCTACTACAACTAATTCCTGTAAAATGACATCCTGTTTTTAAAACTCTTTCACATGAAGAGGCTCAAAAGTAATTAGGAAGTATTGGAAATGTTAACATTTGGCAATATTTTCAGTACAAGCAACTTGTTAAAAATATGCGTCAAGCCTCTGAAATAGAGTAGGGAAACATTCTAAAGAACATTAGAGTAGGTGTTCTGACATAGGTGGGAAGACTGATGTTGGAAAGTCAGCCTATTAAGAAATTGTTTTCCCTTTAAGAAGCCGGCAGCAGAGTTCATTTAAAACTTTTGTAAAGACAGAAAATATATAGTTTCTTTGATGCCTACCATTGAAGAGTGTGCTGCATTTAATGAAGAAATACTGAAACTTAAGAATGAAGTTATTTTGGAGATTACTGCTATTGACAAAATGGAACATCAAGGAGTAACTGTTCTGCTGAATGAAAAATTACAAGAAAAATATAACTCTTAGGAGAAATCTGTATCCATTTCTAACGAAAACAAACAGTTTCCAGTTTGTCTTGTGTATGCTGTAATGATTCACAAGACTCAAGGCTTAAGAGTTGATGCTACATATATTAATATTGGTAGAACAGCTTTCAAAGGAGGAATGTTAAATGTAGCATTGCTATAAGTATGAACATTATCTGGGTTTTTTTCTGATTGATTTTGATGAAAAGAAGCTTAGTGCAGATGCTAATTGTGTGAGAGAGCATTACAGATGAAGGAGTGATATTGTAGGTTACAAGTTGGATACCACTTTAGGTGTAAACTGCTATGCTCATGTTGTTCGCAATGTTCTCCTCCAGTTACCACATCAAACCAAAATGTGCACCCTAAGATAATTATAACTCGTGCCCTTGCCATGCATAGTGGTCTCATCAATAATTGTATTGCAAATGTTGCAGTGAGAATATGAAAAATGGCATGGAGTATGTTATCAATGATATAACATGAGGAGTAATTAGCTGTGCACGGGGAAGGCATGAGTTAGAGATACCTTAGAGGGTCAGTTTTAGTTACTTGAAAGAACTCTAACTATAACGGCTGAATTTCTATGGTTTTATACAAGTAAATTCAGAACCTAACTATCACATCCCAGTTAATTTTTATGGTTTTTTAAAAGTATACTACTTTTTATTGCTATACGTGAATCTAACCGCCGCTGTGCATGGCCTTTCGCCGTGCGCTGCAGCAGTTAGCCACAGGGCCTGGCCACCCAAACGTATACTGTGCTTAGCCTTCTCATTTGTACAGTAGCGGTTGCCCGCAAAAGCTCACCTCTAGCAAGTGTCTGTGGCTAACCCCCCTAACCACGCAACCTGATACATTGCACAGCCCTTTGCGCAGGCATGGTGGAAGTTGTCAGCGGCCTCTCTGGGTGTGAGAATAGGTGTGAGAGACTGTATCGGTGGTGGTAAGAGTGGCTGTCAGAGAGTCTGGGTGTGAGAGTACATACATCAGTGTTTTAGTGAGTGCATCAGTATGTGTGCGGTTCTGTGAGTGGGTGCATCAGGGCGTCAGTGGATATGTATGTGGGTGTTTGAGGGTCTGCCTTGGGCTGTTACTGAGTGCATGAAGGTCTGAGTGGGTCTGTGAGTGGGTGCATGAGTGTCTGAGTGGGTCAGTGACTGAGTGCGTAAGTATATGAGTGGGTGTGTGAGTGGGAGAATTGCCTGAAAGAGAGAGTGAGAGAGCAAAAGAAAGAGAGAGGGAGAGAGAGACGTTTTTAGTCTTTGATGTCTGATATACTTAGAATTAGTTATTTGTTTCCAATTTAAAATATATATATATATATATATATATATATATATATATGTTCTTTTTTTAAATATAATAATTAAAAAAAAATGAAATGAGTCCAGCTGGACTCGAACCACCAAGATCAGTGTGAAGGTCTGCAACCTTCATACTGAACTACAATGTTTAATTTTTTAAAAATCTTTTTGATAGACCTTTATGGGCTATCTGGGACCGCAAGGGAGTCCTCAAGGGCTCCCCCGTGGTCCCTACACATTTTTAAAAATAAAATGCCCTTTACAGGGTACCTGACATTCCGGAGGAAGCCCTAAAGCTTCCCCGCGGTGCCTTTGGTTCAGCAAGCAGAGAGTTGCTTTGACAGCAGCTCCCTGTTTGCTGAATCATTTCATCTCTGTCCCCTGCACACATGCAGGGGACTGAGATGGAAGCTCCTCTGTTTGACAGCGGGGTCTGCTTTAGTGTCCCTCTGTCAAACAGTGGAGTGTTTTCAGTGGCTTGGCTGCAGCAGCAGAAGTGCAGGTAAGCCACATCAAACACCTAGGTCCTGGGGTTGGGCACCCCATGACATAGCAGGAGCTGGGCCTGGAGGGTTGGCTACAAGTGGGGGACTGTGCAGCTCCCCTCTAATTTGGTCATGGCACTGGGTGGTGGTGGTCCCCGGCAGTTGGAGGTCCAAAAGGAACCCACCTTTTTTTAATTAGTTGCCTGGGGAGTGGTGGTCCCTGGGACAGCAGGGGGGCTGCGGGCCCCCCGGAATACATGAAAAGGAAAGCCCTGGAGAGGTTACGTTCCCCAGGGCAGTGTGTGGATCCCCACATATTAATTAAGGAAGGCCTTGGGAAGGTCTCAGTCCCCAGGGTAATGAGACAGCTGTGGACCCCCCATATTTTAAAATTAAGCTCCTGGGTTAGTGGCTGCTCCCAGGGCAGTGAGGGC
This sequence comes from Pleurodeles waltl, assembly GCF_031143425.1. NCBI lineage: Eukaryota > Metazoa > Chordata > Amphibia > Caudata > Salamandridae > Pleurodeles > Pleurodeles waltl. The sequence goes on along the minus strand of NC_090444.1, from coordinate 3,226,039 downwards.
CACGGGCCCCCTCATATTCATTAAGATAAGCCCTGGGGAGGTGGCCGTCCCCAGGGCACAACTACCACCACTAGGTAATATATTAATATATATATATTATTATAATTTTTTTAGTAGGAAAAAACAGATTAAAGCTTAGTTATAGTTAGTGTTGTCTGGTTTGCGAGCTGAAAAGAGCGTGTAATGAGGTCCGCTACTTATAATAATTTGAAGATGATGGAGAAATTGTAAATTAAAGTATATACATATATATATACACATATATATATATATATATATATATATATATATATATAGTGGTTGCCAGTAATAGTTAGTACACAGTTTCCATTGCAAAATCATCTTTAGTTTTGCTAATAACTTTGGCGTTGCTTGATGAATGTTCACAAACATTTCAAAATTAGTTTGCCACTCACTTCAGCTGTTGACCTAAACATTTTGGGGTAATTCGTCAAGCGAGGGACGAGAAAAGTGGGGTGTTACCAAAACGCATTTGCCCCATGTAATTTCACATAAAGATTTTGAACACGACTACATCCCAAACTTCTGAACAGAATTACACCAAATTTGGCAGAAAGCTAGATCTTGGTCCAGAAAGAGTGCTTTTTGTAAATTGGTGCAAATCTGTTCAGTAGTTTTGCAGCTATTAAAAGAAATACAAATCTAGATCCTAGAGATCACAAAATGAGATCTGATTGGCTATCACCACGTCAACCATGAAGTGGTGGCAGCCATCTTAGGACTCAGCTGTGTCCTAGGAAAAAAGTAACATTATGGGGGTTATTCTAACTTTGGAGGAGTGTTAATCCGTCCCAAAAGTGACGGTAAAGTGACGGATATACCACCAGCCGTATTACGAGTTCCATAGGATATAATGGACTTGTAATACGGCTGGTGGTAAATCCGTCACTTTTGGGACGGATTAACACCTCCTCCAAAGTTAGAATAACCCCCTATGTGTGTGATTTCCCTTTCTCTTGGAAAAGATTGGACATAGGCAAGACAAGGGACCTCTCTGGTAACAGTGCAACTGAGACCCTAATCTCTTCATCCTGTATATTCCTCTTTAGAATGAGCATCATAAATTGTGCCCATTTTCATAGGATTCTCTGTAGTTTCAGAACTGTTCTTGTGTACCTTAGGAATTACAGGTCTTGAAGATAAGGGATGGGTATTGTGTTCTCACTTTCTTTGAACTTTCCCTTCTCGTAGACAAAGCTCAGCTCACTTTGAAGAGAGATAAAAGTCTAGTTATCTGGGCCAGTTCATCCATTATTTCTTCACATTACTTGCAGCAAAATAAAGGATACTAAGTTCTTCTTGGCGATCTTACTCCCAGAGCCATTAATTTATGGTGGTTACACACGGACGCATGTCTGGTAAACCTTGATTGAAGTCAAGGAATACTTCCACTGTTTGAAACACAGCATCATAACCATCAAACCTTTCTTTAAATGTGTAAAAGGATGCATATATATTCAAAATATCACTAGTGGTCCAACAAATGGAGTATTCCCAGAATGTTGCTAATAAAAAACTCCATCTTGAATCTTTTAGTACCGACTTGATGTGGGTAAAAAACAAACTGAATGTTGCAAGCACTTAAAAATCCTTTAAAACCAGTGGAGACATAAAGTAGTTACTCTGCCAAGACTGGTAAAGAAGTACCCAAGTGATCAGACTTCTAACGGCTGCTGTGTGGTGAAAGGCAGCATTCTGATTACATAGGACCTGGACTCGCTGATTAAGTACAACAGCAGCAAGGAAATCTTGTATTTGTGCCATCTCATTGACAATAGGCCACCTTTAATTTGTGACCTTGCAAGCTGTTAATTGATTGTTGCCCCTATCATTCCGTTTTATTCTTCTTGCAGAAAGGATGATAGGGGTGACCCTTCCCAGCTGCTGCGCATCCAATGCCCTAGGAACATCAGAAGACAGAAGAAACAATTGAATGGAATGCAGGGTAAATAATGTGACAAAGACAAATGCTTGAATGTTTATATTACAAGGACTATACGAACAACCGCTCCTTAAATAGTGACTAGTACCAATAAATCATGCATCACCCCGGAAGTTACTATCAGCTATCATGTATGAGCATGTTTTATAAAGACCAATGGTAATTCTTGCAAAATAGAATGATGTTGACCACTAGCAGTGATGCTATATTTATATTACTTCTCCATTTTTCAGCAGGAGAAAATAATAATCCCTTTTTGTACAACATCCAAAGTATTTATAGACGGTAGTTGAGCCAGAGGGCATTAGGGGTGAATTATGACAAGATTGTAGGTGTGTGGTCTTGATGTTAGATCCAGAAAAACACTGCAATAAAATGTCACTGCAGCTGTTCAGGTGCAGCCCAGCAGGGCTGAGGCATTTCTGCTGTAGTCATCAATGGGCAAAGCCATATGCATGAATCGTACAAGGCAAAGCTGCAGGAATCATGGCTGACACTCAAGCCAATAGCAGAATATTGGTCAATGATCCACCTTTAAAAGACTTTGAAAACGAACTGCAGCACTTTTGATCCACTGTGACAGCAAGCCTTAACAACAGGCCCAAACAACCAGTTAGTGTAGCACTTGCTCAGGTATTTCTTTCCAAGTGACTTGTCCTCACCACTTGTTAGAAATGAGGTCTCTGGTTGGCAGTCAGTTTTCACTCTTTCCAAGCTGGGACCCTCACTCTAGTCAGGGTAATGAAGATACATACACATGATAACCCCTGCTCACCTCTTGGTAGCTTAGCAAAAGCAGTCATGCTTATCTCAGAGGCAATGTGTAAAGAATTTTCCACAACACACACAGTAGGTAATCCAGTGAAAACACTGCAAAGTGGACATCACACCAGTTTAGAATGATAGCCAAGATTATTCTAAATCACACAAGACCAGAACAACAAAAATCCAACATACACAAGTCAAGATATGAATTTTTAAAGTAAAAAGAGTCTCACTCTATAGCACACAATGGAAATGTTGTTACACAAAGTACGTGGTTTGCATCAAAAATAAAACTGCACAGGAGAGTGTGCATTAGAAAAGTCAGAGATGCGTCAATTCATTACTCGCAAGTGAGGCCGTGCATAATTTCTTCTCCGGTCGGGTAGGCAATGCGTTGTTTTTCTGTCCTGCAAGAGAGCAATGCATCGATTTCCGAACAAGACACATAGGATCCATGCAGATTCATGCTGATTTTGAAGCCCAGTGATAATACATGAGAAATCCAGCCACACGGTTTGCATCGTTTTCAGCAGCCGCAAGCAGGTGTTGTGTCGTTTCTCCAGCCGCAATGCAGGTGATGCGTCAATTTCCCAGCTGCGATGCAGGTTGTGTGTCGATTTCAGCCATGATGCGGGTGGCGCTGTTTTCACAGCCGCATTGCAGGTGGTGCGTCAATACTTTCCCCGTACGTCTTCCTATGCGTGGAGTCCGGAGACTAGAAAGGACACCACTTGGCAGGGTATGAGTCTCAGCAGAGAGTCCAGGGACTGGCAGAGGACTCATTGATGGCCCTGAGACTTCAAAGCTGGAGGCAAGCTCAATCCAAGCCCTTGGAGATTCTTCACAAGCTGGAATATACCACAAAGTCCAGTCTTTGTCCTCTTTCCGGCAGAATCAGCAACTGCAGGTCGAGCCCAGCAAAGCACAATCACAGGCAAAGGGGGAGTACTTCCCCTCCAGCTCTTCAGCTCTTCTCCTTGGCAGAGGTTCGTCTTGGTTCCAGAAGTAATCTGAAAATCTGGGGTTGTGGGTCCACTACTTATATACCTTTCTGCCTTTTGAAGTAGGCAAACTTCTAAGTAAAGTCTCTGTTGTTCACAAGATCCTGTCTTGCCCAGGTCTTGCTCCAGACACACACTAGGAGGTTTGAGAATGCATTGTGTGTGGGCAGGCACAGCCCATTCAGGTATAAGTGAGCATTCCTCCTTCCGCTCTATCCCATATGGCCTATCAGGAGATGCAGGCTACACCCCAGCTCCCTTTGTTTCACTGTCTAGAGGAGATTCACAAACAGCCTAACTGTAAGTCTGGCCCAGACAGGGAATACACAAGCAGGCAGACTCACAGAATGGTTTAAGCAGGAAAATGCCCACTTTCTAAAAGTGGCATTTTCAAACTGACAATTTAAAGACCAACTTTGCTAAAATATATATTTTTATATTGTGAGTTCATATTGCTATCTGTTCCCAAAGGGAAACTGCACTTAACAATTATTTAAAGGCAGCCCCCATGATAACCTATGAGAGAGATAGGCCTTGCAACAGTGACAGCCGAATTTGGCAGTATTTCATTGTTAGGACATGTAAAACACACCAGAATAGGTCCCACCTTTTATACATTGCACCCTGCATATGGGGTTACCTAGGGCCTACCTTAGGGATGCCTTACATGCATAAAAAGGGAAGGTTTGGGCCAAGCAAGTGGGTACACTTGCCAGGTCGAACTGGCAGCTTAAAACTGCACACACAAACACTGCAGTGGCAGATCTGAGTCCTGCTAAGTGGGCTACTTGTGTAGGTGGCACAACCAGTGCTGCAGGCCCACTAGTAGCATTTGATTTACAGTCTGTGGGCACCTCAAGTGCACTTTACTAGGGACCTACTAGTAAATCAAATATGCCAATCATGGAAAAGCCAATAACACATACAATTTACACAGGGAGCACCCGCACTGTAGCACTGGCCAGCAGAAACATGGGAAGCTTAAAAACTTCATGTGTGAAAGACACCTTAAAAACTAGTTTGACCCACCTAAAGTCAACAGTTATCTCCACATTTAATGTAGCTGCCTATCGAATTTGCCTTGGCACTCAAAGACCTGCTTGATCTCAGAAGACATACTGTAAACTGGCAGTGAGAACAGTGCTGGAGAAGTAGTTGTGCAGCTGTGACAGTGTGGTGTGAACGTATCATGATGTTTCTGCAATCCCTTCAGTCATTAATAACATAAGTGATGTCACAGGTGGACCCTGTTCCCCATCATTGAAGATGGCATGTGCATGTATAAAGTGGGCACAGCGTTGGCAAAGCGAGGCTGGCACAACATGAGCATTTTGACCACAAATTAACTGAAGCTCTTCATTTCCTACCTAAAGCACGTCCTCACTATAAATAGCAGAACCAAACACAGACGTACAGACAGATGAGCGCACTCACACACAGACTCACAGTCACCCTCCACTGCATAATTCTGTCTGAACAGCGGCTTGTTTGTGTTGTTGGACACCAGCCACCTACAGCTGTGCATCTCAGGCGTTGACATCTTTCTCTCATAGAGGGCAGTGGACTCAGGTATCACAGCCAGGGCCACCCCCAGCATGCCACCTGCTGTTATTATTTAGATACCTCATTCATTCCCTTTTTAACCAGTGATTGTATTCTCTCACAGGTGAACCAGAAAAATGCCCGATTTCCGTAATTACCTGTGTACGATCGGAACCCCCTTTGTGCTCAAGTGACGCTGACTGTTTCAAACCATTCAAGTGCTGCTTTTATAACTGTCAGAAGAAGTGCGTTCTGCCACACAGCTTCCATGGTATGACATTTACTTGATGGAAACTCTTAAAGCTGAGTAAAGTCCTGTAAACTCTTGTTTCAAATGACTCTGACTTCTTTGGAGATGTCAAGTGGAGTAGATGACCAGAGGCTACAACAATAGCCAGGTTACTTGCCTTTTGAAGGGTATTACTTGTAGTATTATTATAATCAATTACGTGGCGTGTCATAAAAAGATCATCTTTCAGAAAACAAATATGAAAGGTCATAAAGAGAAAGGAGAAGTATATACAAAAGCACACTTGTTAAAACTGGAGCAATAAGTAGCTCAGAGCATGTACACTTGTTTAATCAGTATTTACCCCCCACCCCCAAGTTCACCACAAACTAACTGTGGGTGGTAAATCAAAGCCTAAAAAGGTCTGAGAAACAGGTGCAAATGACATTTGTGCTAGGTATCTATTTTTTGCACCACACGTTAACACAGTAGACTATGGGCCAGATGTATCAAGAATCGATTTTGCGATTCTCAAATAGCGATTTTTAAGAAATCGCTATTTCAGAGTCGCAAAATGGTATGTATCATATTTGCGATTCGGTAATAGCGATTTCTTAAAAAGCGCAAATGCTATTACCGAATCGCAAATAGCGATTCTAACCCCATTCGCACCTATGGGCCTGTCGGCCCATATTTGCAAACTTTTTGCATTTCCCAAATTGCAAATTCCTAACTGGAATTCGCAATTTCGGAAATGCAAACCCCAGGGCGTTGGGGGCCTAAAGCCCCCTCTGCTGCACCCCCAAAAATTATTTTAGGGCATGTAAGGCGCGCACATGCCAAAGAGGCATGTGTGCATTACCTGTCAATTATAAAAATGCATTTTTTATGCATTTTTAAAGTTTGCACATGGTTACCACCAAATTGTATTCGGTGGTAATTGAGATTCCTTAATGCCCAATTCGCATTAAGGAAAAGCTTGGTACATGTGCTTGAGAAATCGCATTCCTTATTTGCGATTTCTTATTTAGAGAATCACAATTTGCGATTCTCTTAACAGGGTCACAATTTTAAGGAAGCGCTATTTTAGCGATTCCTTAAAATTGCATAGCGAATGCTTTCCATACATACTGAAAGGCATTTTTGCATTTGTGAAAGGCTGTTCGCACCGTTTGCGAATGCAGAAAGCTTTGATACATCTGGCCCTATGGATGATAGAATCTGGGTACAGGGCAACATAAGAAATGACCATTTGTGCCCTTTAGACTGATAGTGACAGATCAGTGCAGGTATCAGGTAACTAGAGATGCTGAGCTGCGTTGAATGAATGCGGAGAGCAGAACAGCTCCATATCCAGTAAGATGTGGGGCTGTTTCCCTCTCTCTGTGCTGGCACGCTATAGGGTAAGGGAGTGTGCAGTCTGCTAAGCAAGGGTTTTGCCTGGGAGGGATGATCCCAGTACAGACATTATGCCTTAATACTTTTTGCACTTTGTATGTGTGATGTACAGTGCAGCACACATGTAAAGTGGGAATAATGTGGTGAGTTTTAAAACTTTCTCCACGATTACACCTGCCTCAAGAATGTTTATTTTTTAGCACAAATCCCTGTCCACAAATGTCAGTGGAGATTTGTGTCACCACCGTGTGTGCTTGCATGGGGGTACCCAACTAGCAGGCACGGTGTGCTGCCTTGACACAAAGTAGTGTAGACCATCTGATAGTGTTACTTTAGGCTGCGGTGCATCACAAACCATGATTTATCACCACAACACTTTGTGCTGGGTTTGTGTAACTTTTGCAAAAAAGTGTTAGTGAAGCCGAAATGTACTATTCAGTGAATGTGTGCACCTCTAGAATTAGGAAATAAATGCATTTTTGTCCAATGTATTTAGTCTGGTAAATTGAGTGATTCCTCTCACATCCATCCATCCACCCATCTCCTTTCCTTGTAGAACCTGCTCTCTATTGAGCCCCCGCATTGTGAACTGACTCTGAAGCCGCGGCTGTCGGATGAGCCTGGGAGCGGATCCGGCCTCAGCAGGAACCTGATGACCGTGGGATGGGGTGGGGGGGGTGGGGGGGGGGGGGCATTAACTGAGATGAATTCTGCTTCAGGGGCATTTGCCATCGGTTTGATTGGGGTACTGTGTGTGATTATAGCTCAGTAATAAAATCATTGACAGTGATTATCGGGGACGCTATGGGGGTGTGGCTTTTAAAAAGAAATGTTTGAATGTTGTGCAATAAAACTTATAAGCAATGAACGTGTGATCTAGCTGATGTGTTTCAAGAATCCTGTGACTTTCAAATCATACGCTATGGCTAAAATAACAAATAAATGGGTTTATCATACTTGTTGCTGTGGTGCTTATTAGGTTACACGTGTCATGGCGCTTGTGTCATTCACAGCAAACACATGACACAGCGGAAGCTGCTATTGTGTAACTGTGGTTCAGCTGCACTTTCAATTGAAAAGGACATTTGTTTTGCCTACAACCCCGGCTCCCAAGGGCGGATCAGCATCCATTTTCACTGATGAAGTTCAGCAGACAATTCAGTGCAGCTCAGTGCAGGTGAATAAAAGTTACGGGGGGGATTAAAAAAATATTGGTTTACTATTTTAGGTCGCATTTGTAGCCTAGAGCACTTTACAACAGCATTGAAGTCGAACTTTCCTTAGACAATATTGTTTGTGCATTTTGGTATAAATATTGAAGAAACATAAGCAATCCTTACAGCATTTGTATATTTCTGCCATTTAAAATTGGAATTCTTTGGTTAGTTTTTACCATCTAGAACATCTTGACTTACATTTGCATGACATCTTTCCAGCTTTGGAAAATATATTCCGATGATAAGGGGAGGCACAACATCAACGTAATGGACCCGAGGTAGATGTGGGGTCACGGAGATGTGAAAATACTGAGTTCAGCAGTAGAAAAAGCTCAGAAAACCATGTATTTATTGTGACTCAATGTGAGTTTGCAGATCTGTAGCTGCAGTGTTAGGTAGCAGGAACTGAACTCCATTGTCTTAGGTGCAGATTGTGACTTACAAAGGCAGTAAAACATAGACTGATGCACAGTCCCCTGCATGAATAGACACCTACACACCATCATTCACTCACGGGTGCACTGATGTACTCCTTGAAGCACACTCATGCTGAGCAACACCCAGAAACACATGCCCTAGAAGCCACTCATTCAAATGCGTATTTCCATCCTCACAGAAGCAGACTAATGATAGCGCGTCCAGTCCTTATAAATTACTTATGCTTGGTCACGCCGGAGGCCGGTAAACCTTTTGACCGGGTTGAGTTCTCCTCATCCAAACTATTGTCGGACCCCTCAAATCAATAATCAATAATCATTTATAATCAATACCCAATACTCAATTAGTAATCGAACAACAAATTAGGAATCAATAGTGATTAGTAATTAGACACACCATGACCTTTCAGTCATGAATAACCACACCTGATTATTAAAAGTTAATGAATTTATTTCCCTATATTATCAAAGCTAACACGATATAAGTAACTCTTAAAATCAAATGATACACATATACGAACATTACTAGCTGTCCATAACGACGGAAGAAACACAATCTACGCAAGATTTAGATTATAATGCACTCGGCTATAGCAATGCAAATCCCTAATAAAAGTAACTGAATTTGACTAATTGCATACATCGGTCAGCATTACAAGATTTCAATTCAGCACGGTGCATCAAATGAATACCTCAACTAACCTCTGATTAGCATTGGCATGTGGGGCTTCATGCAAAACGAATTTAATCAACATAAATTTAGAAAACTTCTAGCTTGGGCTCTGTCAAAATGAGCAATTGGTACCTAAGAAGGAAAATACAATGCATAATACATTTATCCTTTCATAATTACCAAATAGAATCAGCATTCAAGGTAAGTCTTCGTCCTTCAGGTACCGGTTCGATCAGCATGGGGCAGAATTCAAGGGGCAAAGTTTTAAGGCAAGTTTTCCTTGCAGCAGCAAGGAAAATGGGGCAATAGTTATCGTATGGGCAAGACGGGGTGAAGTTAAAGTCTCTAGGGTGAGAATTCTTTAAAGTCTCTCTCTCTCTGGGATAGAGAAAAAGCATCAGAGTGTCATCAAAATGGCTTCTCGAATCTGGCTTCAAAATGGCATCAAAGAAAAAAAATGGCTGGCTTCTCTTTGTCCGGTGGGTTTAAGTAAGAAACGTTCCAAATTCTTCAGGGTCTTTCATTGAAGGGTCCATGGGGTGGTTTATCTTTAACCAATGGATAGTGTCCTTCTCTTAATGTTCACCTACGCATAAGGTGTCCTTGGAGTTTTGGAACACAAGTAGCAACAAAGTTGCCAATTAATTCGGCATCAGTGTCTTTATTGTCTGCACCCGCAGAAACTGACCTTGCTTCAAAGGGGAGGAAACTTGCCTAGCATGCAACTTTTGAGATAAGTGTATTAGTCATTCTACTGGAATAATACAGCTTTAAAGGTTTAAAACACTTCTTTGTTATACAAGTGGAAACTACGCAGTTAAAATTGAGACCAGGCAACTAGGCCAAAGCCTCTGCTAAATTTAAGCTAAGCATATAACAGTTTTGACGAGAAAATAATAAAATACATCTGCAATCATGAAGGATTACTACATTTGTCGATTTTTCATGATTAATTAAACTCGTTTATCATAATGGCGAACTACTTTGTGGGCACATTTTCCTACATACATTATTTTTCTTTGCTAAAATCACACTGTCTTATACGATTTTGTTACACGATATATGAATGTTTGTTAGCCTTTCTTTTTCTGCTTCATCACTAACACACGGGGACACACATACAAACAGTCATTTCAGAGACACATACTCAGAGGCACACATACGGACGTCCGCACTCCACCACTGATTCAGGTGCACACTCGTACTCATAGGCACAGAGTGGATGGTATAGACAAACACAGGACACAGTTAGGTACTCATAGCCAAAGTCACACATATGGATGCTGTTTCAGGCATGCACTCACAAAGTTATAGGTTCTGACAAACACTCTGAGCCTTACTCAGGGACAAGCATTTGCACACCGCTACTCAGTCATAAACTCATGCAGGTCCTGATAGACGTAGTAGACACATACACAAGCTCATTTATAGGTGCAGACTCATAATCAGAGGCACACACTGTAAAACAGATTGATTTGCTCACTACCACTAATTCAGATACACACATACTAATAGCCCTGCATGACGCAAGGTCTCTGTTGCCTTGGGATGTGTCAAAACCATTTTAATGTATGCAAGACTGTAGCAAAAACAATAAAAAACTCACTTAGACATGTACTCCCAAAACGATGCATTTGCACACCACTACTAAAACAGACACATAGGCCCTCATTACAACCCTGGCGGTTGGTGTTAAGGCAGAGGTAACACCGCCAACAGGCCGGCGGTAAATAAAAATGGAATTACCACCACAGTGGAAACCGCCAACACGTACCGCCCACCCTATCATGAGAGGCCAATCCGTCAGCTTTTCCGGGGCGGTACCAACAACATCAACAGCATGGCGGAAAAAGTACATAGAAGGGGAACCACTCACCTTCCGACACTCCACGAAGAACCAGGACGCCATGGTGCCCGAATGGCAGATCCTCACCATGTTGGTGTATCTTCTCATACACCAGGAAGTAGAAAGAAGGCAGCAGCGGCGACGATGGTGAGTACTGCACCTAGCACACAGGGGAGGGGGGGAGGTAAAAGAGAGTGACACACACATGCGGCACACAACACCCCCACCCTCACCCACAATACCATACAACAACATTACTGATAAACCCTGTCACCCCCTGGAAGAACGCAGGGACAAAAGGACATGAGTTTAACCAGTGTTATATTGGAACATTCAGATATAGCAATAGAATTTTAAATAATCAGTATATACAAATATTTACATTATGTACACAAGGCCTTACACTGTCCCTTGTAAATGTCCATGGCCAGTGGTCCCAAAAAGCATGGGCGAAGCACACACATGACACCTGCCTCAAAACGGAGGGAACACTGCAGGGGCATAAGGTCAAAAAAACACAGGCACCTCAGGGGGAAGGTGAGGGGGGCACCTTAGCCGGAAGATGGTACTACGCCACTGCTCCTCGAGGGGGCTCCATGCCCACTGCCTGGTCCTGGGGAGTGCAAAGCCATAGTCTCTCAAGTCTCTCAAGTGGGTGGTTTGCCCACTGCTTGGTCCTGGGGAGTGCAAAGCCACGATCTCTCAAGCGGATGGCTTCTTCGACTGTTTCTGGAGGGGGCATTGTGCCCAGTGTGCTTCATTCTGGCAAGGACTGGGGGAGTGGATGCCTTTCTCCACTGGTTCTGGAGGAGGCATTGTGCCCAGTCTGCTTCATCCGGCCAAGGATTGGGGGAGTGGATGCCTTTCTCCACTGCTTCTGGAGGGGGCATTGTGCCCAGTCTGCTTCATCCTGCCAAGCATTGGGGGAGTGGATGCATATCTCCACTGGTTCTGGAGGGGGCATTGTGCCCAGTGATGCTGCACCTGGGGTGTGGCAGTTCACACTCTCTCACCTGGGTGTCTGAGCCACGAGGTGTGCATGGAACAGGTAGCATGATACTCCATGGAGGCAGAGCCACAATCCATCCTGCGGAGACTTAGGCTGCAAACTGCTGGTAGTGCCAGTGCTGGTGGTGGTGCCTCATGTGGTGTGTCCAGGGTCCAGGACGTCACCGGCAGCCTCGGACGGCTGCCCACTGGTGATGCTGCTGACATCCAATGTAATGGCACCGGCTGGGCACGTGGCGGTGGCTGTGGAGGTGGCTGCGGCGGAGATGCTGCCGGTGCTGCCCGTGGTGTAGGTGTCTGTAGTGGTGGAGGGAGACACCAGACTGTCTCCGGCAGCCTCGGATGGCTGATCACTGGGCAGGATGCTGCTGACTGACGTTGTGGCAGCGGCGGTGCAGGTGGCGGTGCAGGTGGCGGTCATTGCGGCGGAGGTGACGTGGTACAGGTCGCTGGCATCTCTGGGGAAACGGTGGTCACCAGCCCCTCACCAGGAGGCTTTGTGCCCTGAAGTGACTTGCTCTTTGTCTTGTGTACCTTCCCCACCTTGGTATTCGCTGCTGGGACCTTGGCACTGTCCTCTTTGTGTTTGGATGAGGCCTCGCTGGGTGGGTAGTGCAACTATCCCCGGCTGCTTGCCGGCCCCTTCTTGACTTTGGCATGTGGCGGAATCGGGTGGTCCTTCCCATCTGTAGATGGCACATTGGCAGCTCTGACGGGTGCTCCCTTCGATCCTCCCGAACTTGCAGGGACCACAGCAGATGCAGATTTGGTGGTTGAGATGCTGGGCTGGGATCTAGACATCCTGGCCCTAGGGGAAGGGCGGGGTGGGGGAAGGTGTAGTGAAGAGGTTAATGTTAGTTTTTTTTACACACTGGGAGGGGAAGATGGAGGGGGTGTGGGATTGGAGGAAGAGGTAGTAGCTGAGTTTGGGTGAAGGTGCATGGGCTGGAGGCTGTTGTGAGGTGGATGGCTGTTGAGTGGGTGTGTGCCTGGGTTTGTGAACTTTGGGAGGAAGGCTCACGGACACACTGGGAGAGGACACAGGGGACGTGTGAATGGTTGTGGGGGTAGTGATTGCTCGTGAACGGTGTGTTGTGATGGGCGTGCTGGTGATGGAGGCAGTGGCTGATGATGTAGTGCATGCAGGTGTGAGTGGAGACGATAGTGGGAGGGAGGTGGAGGACGTGGAGGAGGGGGACACAGTGGAGGAAGTTGATGTTGGTATGTGTGCATGGGTATGGTGCTTGTGTGAGTGCCTGTGTGATTATGTGTGGTGCTTATGTTTTCCTGAGTCACTTTTGTGTGTTGATGTGTGTGCATGCTTGTCTGAAGGTGTGCTTGAGATAGGCTGAGGTAGAGGGGATTGGGTCTGGGTAGTGGAAGTTGGAGGGGGAAGGCTGAACACAGGGACAATGGCTGCCATCAGTGCTGAGGCCAGAGCCTGAAATGCTCTCTGTTGGGCCGCCACGCCAGAATGAATGCCCTCCAGGTATGCATTTGTTTGTTGCAAATGCCTCTCGACACCCTGGATGCCATTCAGAATGGTTGACTGCCCAACAATGAGGGATCTCAGGAGGTCAATAGTCTCCTCACTGAGGGCAGCAGGGCTGACTGGGGCAGGGCCTGAGGTGCCTGGGGCGAAGGAGATGTCCACCCTCCTGGGTGAGCGGGCACGGGAAACACGCTGCAGAGCTGCGGGGAGGGCGGTGCTGGTGGGGGGTGGCGGCTGTACCTCTTGTTGGGGTGGGCACAGAGGTGTCCGCTACCGCCAGGGAGCTTCCATCAGAGGAGGAGTCACTGTCACTGGTATCCCGCCTGTCCCCGTTGTGGAGCTCCCCTCATTCCTCCATCCCACTAGTGCCTTCACCCTACGTGGATTCACCCTCATGGGCCATGTGGGATGCAGCTCCCTCCATCGCAGGTGCCTCTGCTCCTCCACCAGATGATGCTAATGCACACAAGGACAGGTTGACAAAACAAGAAGGGGGGGAAAGACAGAGGACACACATGGTCAATGCCAGCAACACCACTACCGCTGGCGGACACAACACACACTGAGCTGCCCTATGCACTAGGCCTTGCCCAGTCACTCACTATGGTAGTCACCAGCCCATGGGGTACAATGCCTAACGCCAGCACCTGCACACCTGACACCCACAGGACCCTGCACACTAGTAGTTGCCCAATTGTACCATTGGGGTAGGGGTGCTTCTGAGCATGCAAACAAGGGACCTACCCTGGCCTGATCGCCCTGGCCTAGGGGCACCCACAGCCCACATCCCCCACCAAGCTAGTTCCTAAAGCGCGCAAAGTCAGCTTTCTGAATCTGTACTTACCCCCTTGTGGCTGCTGTGATGTCCTCAAGAGCCCATCCAACTCCGGAAAGGCCACCGCCAGGATGCAGAACATCAGTGGGGCCATGGTGTGACGGGCACCCCTTCCACATTGGGAGGCTAGCCCCAGCTGGGCCTCCGCCGTCTTCTTGCTCCAGTGGCGCAGGTCCTCCCATCTCTTGCGGCAGTGGGTGCTCCACCTGTGATAGATCCCCAAGGTCCGCACCTCCTTGGCGATGGCACGCCAAATACACTTCTTCTGGTGGGCGCTGACCTAGAGGGTAAGCAGAAGAATGTAATTACTCACCCGTCCGGACCCTCATACTCATTGCCCACTAGTTTCCACCCATTCCCTGATGCACACACACTGACCACCTCACATGCAGCACTCAGGCCACCCCCCAACATGTGGCTTACATCCACACCACTCCAAACAAGCATTGCTCACGCTTCATGCTCACAGTGTACTGACCTGTTTGTCTGGAGGATAGTAGAGTAGCGTGTACTGGGGGAGGACCCCATCCACCAGTTAGTTCAACTCCTCCGCAGTTAAGGCAGGGGCCCTTTTCCCAAACACTGTAGCTATTGTCGCTTCCAGAGTCAGGTCACAGCAGAACTTAAAGTGTAGGTCCTTTCCTGTTGATGGTCAGGTATCAAGTGAGTGAATGGGTAGAAAATGGCATTGACGTCCGTGGCGGGGCGTACCGTCACCGCCGGCGTACATCGCTATTGGCTCCTAGGACTCATAGGGCCCAATGATAACCAATGCAGAGTTGCGTGGCGGTCTTTGACCGCCTACTGTGACTCTGCACAACGCCAGCGCAGTTACCTCATTTCCCCTTGTCCCTCCTCACAAGTTAGGCAGCTGCCATTTCAGGGGAGCACATGGCATGGCACCTAACTGCATCACAGCACATATTGGCACATATACTGACTCACGATTTAACACACGGCTTCTGTAACATTAATTCAGACACAGTTGTGGTATCTATGTGGTAAATGGCCTTCTGTTCACCGTTCTCCTCCATAGGCTACAACCGTTGAGGAGGCATATGAGATGGCGGCATCCTCCGGTGTACAGACCCCTGGTGGACCTGTCGACAATGGAGGACAGACACATTATAATTACATACAGACTTGATCGGGCCACAATCCAAGATCTGTGTGCCCAATTGGAGCCAGACCTTACGTCAGCTATCTGCCAGCCCACAGGTATCCCCCCTCTTGTGCAGGTCCTGTCAGTGCTCCATTTCCTGGCAAGTGGCTCCTTCCATACTACAGTGGCCATGGCATCAGGGATGTCTCAGCCAATGTTCTCAAACGTGTTGAGCAGGGTGCTGTCTGCCCTGCTGAAACATATACACAGCTACATCGTGTTCCCCCAGGTGGAGTATTTGGCCACAGTGAAAGCTGACTTCTATGCCTTGGGACATATCCCCAACATCATTGGTGCCATTGATGGTACCTATGTAGCATTTGTGTCCCCCGGAGAAACGAACAAGTGTACATAAATAGAAAAGCTACCATTCGATGAATGTGCAAATGGTGTGTTTGACGGACTAGTACATCTCCCATGTGAATGCCAAGTATCCTGGCTCTGTGCATGACGCCTATATCTTGCGCAATAGCAGTGTCCCTTATGTGATGGCCCAACTCCAGAGGCACCGGGTATGGCTAATAGGTGAGCCCGAGCTCCCCACACAGCATGAGTAGGTATCTGGGTATGGGGTTGTCCCTAAGTGTTAGTGTGTGTCTCACAATTGTCCCTCGATATTTGCAGGTGACTCTGGTTACCCCAACCTCTCATGGCTACTGACCCCAGTGATGAATCCCAGGACAAGGGCAGAGGAACGCCACAATGAGGCACATGGGCGAACTAGGCAGATTATTGAGAGGACATTCGGCCTCCTGAAAGCCAGATTCCGGTGCCGCCATCTGACTGGTGGCTCCCTGTACTACTCACTGGAGAAGGTGTGCCAGATCATCGTGGCATTCTGTATGTTGCACAACCTGGCCTTGAGACGTCAGGTGCCTTTTCTGCAGGAGGATGAGCCTGGAGATTGTCTTGCCGCAGCGGTGGAGCCTGTGGACAGTGAGGAAGAGGAGGCAGATGAAGAAGATGTGGACAACAGAACAAGATTATACAGCGGTACTTCCAGTGACCCACAGGTATGAGACTGTAACTCAACTTTACTTTTCAGTATTGTTTTGGACATTGTGCATGGCAGCCTCTTACCCTCTGTCTATGGACACTGACTGTTCCCTTTGGATTTCCTTTTTTCAGATCTGTGTACCCCATTCTGGCTTCTGCTATGTGTACTGCTGCCCAACAACTGTCATACAATGGTATGAGTAAATGAATATATACCTTGCAATGCTTTGCTAATGTTGTAGTAATACATTTGTGAATCATCAGACTGACTCCAGATTGGTATTTGATTAAAGGGTGTTTATTTAGGTGCTAATAAGTATAGGGGTATGTGCAAGGGGCTGGGGTGATGGTGGAGGAAGGTCCATGGTAGAGCCAATCTCATGGCATCACAGGTGCATTGTCCAAGGGGGTATAGGAAGTGGAGCAATGTCAGTTCAAGGTGGACAGGGTAGCAGAGTGTAACAGAATGGTGACAATCAGGAGGGTCCTATTTCCTGGTGGGGGTCTTGGCAATGTTCTCTCTTTTGACTGGATTGCAGGGACCATTTGCGGAGTGATTCTCCTTCTGCAGGGGGTGGGGTGCTTGTGGCCTGTTAGTCCTGTGGTGGTGCTTTCTGTCCACTAGCGCCGGCGGAGGTAGAAGGCTGTTCCTCGGTTTGGCTAGTGTGAGGGGCCCTTTGTTGAGCCACTGCCTCCCTCATGGTCTTGCCAATATCAGCCAGCATCCCTGCTATGGTGACCAGGATGGTGTAGATTTTTGTGAGGTCATCCCTGATCCCCATGTACTGTCCCTCCTGCAGCCACTGGGTCTCCTGAAACTTGGCCAGTACTGTGCCAATGGTCTCCTGGGAATGGTGGTATGCTCCCATGATGTTGAAGGGTGCCTCATGGAGGGTCGGTTCCCTGGGCCTGTCCTTCCCCTGTCGCACAGCAGTCCTCCCATCTTCCCTGTTGTCCTGTGCCTCTGTCCCCTGAACCGTGTGCCCACTGCCACTGACCCCAGGTCCCTGATCGTCCTGGGTTAGTGGGGATGCCTGGGGTCCCTGTAGGGGTGGACACACTGCTGATTGATGTGTCCTGGGGACAGTGGCATGGGCCCACTGGGTGGGTGTTGTGCTGGTGTTTCCTGAGGGGGAGGCTCTGTGGTGGGTTGGAACTGTGGTAGGGGAACTGACTATCCAGAGGTCCCAGATGGGCCAGACTGGTCATCCTGATCCAGGCGTGCAGAGCTGCTGTCATCACTGTGGGCCTCTTCTGTGGGGGTACTGGATGTAGCTGGCACCGCCTGTCCGGTGACGTTGGGTAGGGGTCCTGTTGGGATGCAAATGCATTATTATTGTATCTGTGTGTGCCATCTTGTGCCATGGGTGTGTTTCCCTTATAGAATTGTGCTTTCCCTGTTGCCTTGTTCTCGTGTGATTAATGATTGTGTGGGGTGGGTGAGTCTCTCTAGTGTGCATGCTTTGATGATGGGTGTCCATGCAGGTCTGTGATGGGGGTCCATGCATTGGTGGAGCATCCAGGGCTTGGTATGGGATGTGTGGGTTTTGATAGTGGGGTATATGTGAGGTGTTGGAGAGATGGGGGTGAGGGTAGGGGTAGGAGTTAGTGACGGCATGCGGGTAGGGTGTGGGGGATACAGTAGTAAAGATTTGACTTATCAGAGTCCAGTCCTCCTGCTACTCCTGCGAGGCACTCAAGATGCATGATTGCCAAGACTTACTCCTCCCATGTTTTTAGTTGTGGGGGAGGAGATGGCGGTCCACCGCCAGTTCTCTGTACTGCTATCTGGTGTCTTGATACCACAAAACGCACCTTCCCCTGTAGGTCATTCCACCTCTTCCTGATGGCATCCCTGGTTCTTGGATGCTGTCCCACGGTGTTCACCCTGTCGAATTCTCCGCCATAGCTCCATCTTCCTTGCAATGGACGTCTGCTGCACTTGTGATCCGAATAGCTGTGGTTCTACCCAGATGATTTCTTCCATCATGACCCTTACCTCCTCCTCAGAAATCCTGAGGTGTCTTTGAGGTGCCATGATGTGGTGTGAGTGGTATGAGTGAGGTGGTGTGTGGGGTGATGTGTTGTGATGTATTATGTGATGTGCGTGGATGGTGTATGAGTGATGGTGTTCTGTGCCTCTAAGTGAAGGTGTGCTCTTTGCTTGTCTCTCTCTGCTTGTTCTATTTTTTTGGTTGTAAGGGTTTATGGGTAATGTGGGTGTGTGTTTTATAGTGGTGTGGGTGTGTGTATGTGTATCAGGTGTGTGTGTTTTCAATTGTCCAATGTGGTGCAGTTTTGTAAGTGTGTGTGTATTTTGAGCACAGCGGTGTGTACCGCCAATGGTTTACCGCGGTTGAATGACTGCTGTGTTGATTCATGGGTCGTGATACTGTAGGCGTGTTCCTGTTGGAGTGAAGGTGTGGGTTTTGCTATCATCAGTTTATCACTGACCTTTGGTGTGGCGGACTTGTGTGGGTGTCTGTATTGTGGCGATATTCTCTGTGTGGGTCATACTAAACCGCCACGGTCACAGTATGTTGGCGCCCATCAGCACGACGGTAGGTGACATTTATCGCCAAGGTTGTAATGAGGGCCATACTCTTAGGAGCAGACTGACCTAAAGAAACACATTCAGGCACCGCTACTTAGTTATGCCCACAGGGGAACACTCATTGGTGAAAACACTTAATCAGAGACAGATACAGGGCACACATTGGCACACTATCATTGACTCAGGTACACACTTGTATAGTATTTGGCACAAACTCACACTCAGGGACATATAGAGAGACATGCATCAGCTCACTTTATACTCAAACTTATAATCACAGACTAATTTACTCATAGGCACACATGTTTGTACACTACCACATAGGGCCTGCTTTAGATTTTGGCGGACAGATTAGTCTGTCACAATTGTCACAGATATTTTGTTCACTGAAATATAATTCCCATTACCTCAAATGAGATTTTTGTTTTGCCAGATGGTTTATCCATCACTATTGACAGAGTAACCCATTTGCCAAAATCTAAATCAGGACCTTACTCATAAACACGCTCATGTAGGGTCCTAATAGGAGGCACACATTTACAAATGTTTTCACTCTCCACCACTGACCAAGAAATATTCTCATGTGCTCATAATCACACACACACATAGTGAGGCTGCATTAGAAATCTACTTAAACTCATGGTCACAGTAACCCAAAGGGATATGTAATTACATAGACATCCATTCAAGCACTCATTAGCGCAGACTCACACACAGATGCACACCTAGCAACACATATTTGCATACTATCAGTCAGGCGCATGCTCATATAGTCTTAGACGATTAATTACATACAGAGTCCTACTCAAAGACCACCACTCAATCAGACATACACTCATTAAATCATAGGCGCACACACACACACACACACACACACACACACACACACATAGAGGCTGACTTAGACATGTACTTACAAACTTGCAGGCACAGACTCACACTGAGACGAACATGCAGAAACACAAATTAGTGCTCAACCACTGAATCAGACAGACACTCACATGCACATATGTGCTAACTCACACTCAGAGGAACATACAGAGACATTCATTCGCACACCATCCCTGATGCAGACATGCACTTACCCACCCAAAGTTGGAGACTCATGCTCAGAGGCATCCACTAGGAAATGGATTCACACACCATCACTGACTAAGACACACTTAACATAGGGAGGGTGATATTGAGACAATGGCATTTAAAAGATCATAAAGCAAAACCGTAAGATGATAAAATAAAATTAGACTATGAATGAACAATGGGAACATGCATTTTTGAAATTACAATGATCAGAAATGTTGTGCAAATTGTGTTTTTGTGGAAAGATGAACTAGTGCAAACATGTGTACAGTTGCCATTGACATTCTTACCAGTATCTGTGTTAACTCTGAAAATAATGGTTGTGTGAGAGGTGTGGCCTCCAACAAAAAAGACAAGCCAAAATGAAAAAAAGAATGAGTAGCTAAATAGAAGGTTAAAAATAAGTATTTTAATTAAAAAACCTGGTGTTGTAGTTTAGGATGGTGGATCCTACTGTATGCTTGGACTGCAGCTCTGCTTGCACTGGCAGGTGTAGTTCCACAAGCCAACATGAGATCACATTTCATATATGAACTTTGCAAGACAAAAAAATTGTTACTATATATATATATATATATATATATATATATGTATATATATATATATATACACACACAGTAGTGGCATGGTAGTTTATTCACATTACCTTTTAGTCCTTGTGTGGCTTAAGGTCTCCTTTGCCTCGTGATATGTCAAAACATTTTTAATATATTTGATGTATTTTTAATATATTGAAGCTGGGTGTTCCTATGCAAGACCATAGCAAAGCCAATGTGATGAGATTTACTAATATAATGTAGACACACACATCATAACACAAATATCGAAGCATCATATAGTTCATCACACATTCATTTACAGCCATGGAAATTGCAGTTTTTAAAGTCACATGTATCTTTCGAAAGTCACCATTTCATGTTAGTTGTTTGCAAAGGATTAGATTATACAGGCTTTCATTGTCAGTCACTTTACTGCCATGCAACCAACCCTCCAAGGCCTTCACTGAACAGTCTACAAAGTCTGTCCAGTCTTGAGAGGACTCTTTTCTGGTATCTCTGAACTTTATCCTGTATTGTTCAGTGGTTAAGCCAAATCCATTTAAGAGTGCACCCTTCAAAACTTTGTAATTATTAACATCACTTTCTCTGACAGTAAGGAGCCTATCCCTACCCTTACCAGTGAAAGATAACCACAAGATAGCAGCCCACTGCCTTCGAGGGACCAACTGTACCATATAAGCCCTCTCAAGTGCAGCAAACCCTCTTGTTAATGTCATCCCCATCCTTGTAAGGGGGGACTATCTTATGCAGGTTTCTAGAATGTTGTTCTCTTACAGGATTACTATCAAAAACACTGCTGCTGCCACCATGGAAAATTAACCCCAACCTCTGCCTTTCCCTCTACATCTAGAGATTCCCTGTCTAAGGCCATCTGCTGCTGTCTCAGTTTCAGTCTGTTCTCTTCCAACCCCAGCTTTCTGAGTTCCCTTTCCATGGTGTTATCCTCAGGGTGGGAGGCTTGTAAATTCTGAGACACAGAGGAGATGGTGGAATTGGCAGAAGTGAACCTGTCTCTAACTGGCTGGACTCTAGTAACCTGGCCTTTTGGAGTGAAAGGTGCCCTACTAGTGTGTGACCCCCTCCCTCTACCAATGTCACTAGTAGGCCTGTTAGCTGGCAGGTCTTTGGATGAACCCTCACCAGCATCCTCAGGGGACTCCTCTGAGTCTTGCTGGGTACCCCCCTCCTCTACCTCCTGATCCTGGGATGGGCCAGACTGGTTCTGGTCACTTTCTAGGAGAAGGCTAAGGAGAAGATCTTTGGTAGGGTTCTTACCAATGCTTAAACCTCTTTCTATGCAGAGACCCCTCAAACTTTTAAAGTTTAAACTATCATAGGTTGCTTGGACAACTGTGGGAGTAAGTTCTACTGCAGACATGATTGCTAGAAAGGGTTTAGGACATAGAGAAAAAGTTTAGAAAATTTTAGAGAAAAGAGAAAAACTTTTTCAAACTTTTCAAAACTTTTTCAAACTTTTCAAAACTTTTTCAAACTTTTCAGAAACTGTTTTAGAAAGCTTTTAGAAATCAAGTTAAACTGTTTAGGTTAACTGTGTATATTTTTAAGTATTTTGTAAATGTTTTTGTTTTGAAAAGCACCAATGACAAAGTGGTAAAGCAATTACAAGTACTTATTCCACCTCTGCACAACCAATGTAGTAGGCTGGCCTGGCTTATAGTGGGTACCTGATGGTACTTACAGCTTGTGCCAGGTCCAGTTATTCCTTATTAGTAGATTAGTAGTGTTCTAGCAGCTTAGGCTTATAGAGGTAGCTATAGCAAAGCAGCTTAGGCTGAACTAGGAGACATGCAAAGCTCCTATTATACCACTTATATCATATACCACTATATCATAAGAATCACAATACTCAGAGTTACTAAAAATAAAGGTACTTTATTTTAGTGATAGTGTGCGAAAAATATCTCAGAGGATATACTCCCTTGGGAGGTAAGTAAAATACACAAAATATACACACAAACCAAAAGCAGGTAAGTAAACAGTTAGAACACTGTAGAATACAATAGGATGCAATAGGCCTGGGGGCAACACAAACCATATACTAAGAAAGTGGAATGCAAACCACTTAGAGATGCCAGGCATAGTCTAGTGTGTAGAGGGTCGCTGGGAGTGTAAGAAAACACTAAGGGTGTCCAAGATACCCCACCCCAAGACCCTGAAAAGTAGGAG
This sequence comes from Pleurodeles waltl, assembly GCF_031143425.1. Taxonomy (NCBI): domain Eukaryota; kingdom Metazoa; phylum Chordata; class Amphibia; order Caudata; family Salamandridae; genus Pleurodeles; species Pleurodeles waltl. The sequence continues at coordinate 3,203,094 of NC_090444.1, read as the reverse complement.
TAAAGTTACCCTACTTCCCCAGAAACACACTAAAGTCGTGATAAGAGATTCTGCAAGGACAACAACTGACTGAAAAATACTGAAGACGGAAGCCTGGACGTGAGGATCTGTAAGGGAAGGGGACCAAGTCCAAGAGTCACCAAAGTGTCCAGGGGGTACAGGAGCCCACTAAAACCCGGATGAAGGTACAAAATGGCTGCCTCTGGGTGGAAGAAGCTGAAGATTCTGCAACAACGAAAGATGCCAGGAACTTCTCCTTTGCAAAGAAGATGTCCCACAGCGTGCTGGAGGATGCAGAGTTGTTTTCATGCAGAAAGACTGCAAACAAACCTTACTAGCTGCAAGGGTCGCGGTTGAAGAAAAAGGGTGCTGCCCAGGCCCAGGAAGGACCAGGACGTCGCCCCTTGGAGGAGGAGACAGAGGGGACGCTCAGCAGCACAGAGAGCCCACAAAGAAGCAGGCAGCACCCGCAGAAGCACTTGAACAGGGGTTCAAGAAAACTGAGCATGGCAGTCGTCTCAACACTACAAAGGTGGGTCCCACGAATCCGGCGGTCAACTCAGCGAGTTGAGCAATACAGGACTGAGTGCTGGGGACCTGGGCTGTGCTGTGCACAAAGGATTCCTTGCAAAAGTGCACAGAAGCCCTAGCAGCTGTAGTTCATGCAGTCAACAGGATTACTGTCTGGTGTGGGGAGGAAAGGACTTACCTCCACCAAATTTGGACAGATGGACCACTGGACTGTCGGGGTCACTTGGATCTAGCTCCTGTGTTCCAGGGACCATGCTCCTCAAGATGAGAGGGGAGCCAGAGGACTGGTGAAGCAGAAGGTTGGAGCAGTCAGCGGTCGATCCTTGGCAGAAGTCGAAGAGGGAGATGCAGAGGAACTCTGGTGAGCTCTTGCATTCATTATCTGATGAGAAGCCCGCAGGAGAGACCCTAAATGGCCCTCAGAGGAGGATTGGCCACCTAACCAGGTAAGCACCTATCAGGAGGGGTCTCTGACATCACCTGCTGGCACTGGCCACTCAGAGGCCTCCATTGTGCCCTCACACCTCTGCATTCAAGATGGCAGAGGTCTGGGACACATTGGAGGAGCTCTGTGCACCACCCCTGGGGTGGTGATGGACAGGGGAGTGGTCACTCCCCTTTCCTTTGTCCATTTTCACGCCAGAGCAGGGGCTGGGGATCCCTGAACCGGTGTAGACTGGTTTATGCAAGGAGGGCACTATCTGTGCCCTTCAAAGCATTCCTAGAGGGCAGGAGAGACTACTCCTATCAGGCCCTTAAAACCTATTTCTAAAGGGAGAGGGTATAACACTCTCTCTCAGAGAAAATCCTTTGTTCTGCCTTCCTGGGACTGGGCTGCCCAGACCCCAGGAGGGCAGAAGCCTGTCTGTGGGTTGGCAGCAGCGGTAGCTGCAGTGAAATCCCCAGAGAGCTAGTTTGGCAGTAGCCGGGGTCCATGCTGGAGCCTGGGGATGTATGGGATTGGCACTCTAATACCAGATTTGGCATGGGGGGACACATCCATGATCTTAGACATGTTACATGGCCATATTTGGAGTTACCATTGTGAAGCTGCATATAGGTATTGACCTATATGGAGTGCACACGTGTAATGGTGTCCCCACACTCACAAAGTCCGGGAAATTGCCCTGAACTATGTGGGGGCACCTTGGCTAGTGCCAGGGTGCCCTCACACTTAGTAACTTTGAACCTAACCTTAACTAAGTGAGGGTTAGACATATAAGTGACTTATATGTTACTTAAGTGCAGTGTAAAATGGCTGTGAAATAACGTGGACGTTATTTCACTCCGGCTGCAGTGGCAGTCCTGTGTAAGAACTGTCTGAGCTCCTTATGGGTGGCAAAAGAAATGCTGCCGCCCATAGGGATTGACTCAAACCCCAATACCCTGGGAACCTAGGTACCATATACTAGGGAATTATAAGGGTGTTCCAGTGTGCCAATCAAAATTGGGAAAAATGGTCCCTAGCCTGCAGTGACAATTTTTAAAGCAGAGAGCATAAGCACTGAGGTTTTGATTAGCAGAGCCTCAGTGATAGAGTTAGGCACCACACAGGGAACACATTCAGGCCCCAAACTATGAGCATTGGGGTCCTGGCTAGCAGCATCCCAGTGAGACAGGCAAAAACAAACTGACACACAAGTAAAAATGGGGGTAACGTGCCTGGCAAGATTGTACTTTCTTACAGTGGTGGGCGTTGGGGGCAACCCCAGAGAGGCAGGCCACCAGGAGTCGTCCCATGCTGACCTGTTGGGGCCGAAGATGATGATCTTGGTCTTTTCTGAATTCAGCTTGAGACGGCTTGCTTTTATCCAGTTGGCGATAGTGTGGAGATTGTTCTTAGCGGTTGCGGGATCCTTTGTGAGAGAGAGGATAAGCTGAGTGTCGTCTGTGTAGGAGACGATGTTGAGACCGTGGGATCGGACGATGTTGGCAAGCGGAGCCATGTAGACATTGAAGAGGGTGGGGTTGAGTGAGGATCCCTGAGGGACTCCGCAAATGGTCTGGGCGGCCTTTAGCCAGAACGGGAGGAGGCGGACTCTTTGTGTTCTTCCAGAGAGGAAAGAGGTGAGCCAGTCCAGGGCTCTGTGGCAAATTCCAGCATTGAAGAGGCATGTGCAAAGGGTGTGGTGACAGACGGTGTCGAAGGCTGCGGAAAGGTCAAGGAGGATGAGGGCAACAGTTTCACCTTTGTCGAGCCTGCTCCTGATGTCGGTGCAGGCGACAAGGGCGGTCTGTGGTTTTTGCAGAATCCGTACTGGGAGGCTGCAAGACAGTACCCCTGTGCACTGTGTTTTTTGCAGTTGCCAAGGCTTGTTGCCATTCTTTTATAACGTTCTTCATGCACTGTGCAGCACTGGCCCCCAGCACTCCTTCCTGTGATGCACAGCTTCCAGAGTGGTTCTCCGGTGGCGTGGGATCCCTTGCTGTAGTGCTGCTTGGGCCTCCTTTTGCACCTCCTTTGTCCCCATGCTGTGGGACTCCTGTGCACTCTGCCTGGTCTTCTGAGGGCTCTCTGAGTTGCTGAGAGCCCCCTATGACTCCCCCTCCTGGGTAGAGTCCACCAGGTTCCTCCTGGTCCCAGGCAGCGCTATTTTCAACTGACCGCAAGCTTTGTGCGTGCGAAGGAATCCAGCAATGCAAACCAGACTGCAATCATCGATCCGGCATGATACATCCTCTGCACCAATCAGGAACCCACATCCATCTTCTTGGTGCAGTACTGACTATTGTTCTTCACTAGTGGTTCTTCTTTTGCAAATTCGTTCGGGTTAGCTGGGGCTCCTGTTCTCCCTGGAATCTTCAGTGTTTCTTGGACTTGGTCCCCTTCTTTCACAAGTCTTCAGGTCCATGAATCCACTGAGTATATTGTTTCATGTACGTGAGTACTGTGTGACTACATTGGTATTGCTTGAGATTTGCATGTCTCTTAGTTAGGCCTTGGCTGCTCATCCACACTACTCCTAGAGATCCTGGCTTCTAGACACTGACTACATTTCACCAATAAGGTATAACTGGACCTGGTATAAAGTGTAAGTACCCCTGGTACCCACTACAAACCAGTCCAGTCTGCTACAAGTGGGTGCCGGTGTCACATGGGACATTTAGGGGTCCCCCCTCATGTGATCCAGCTGATCACATGCAAAGCGCTTGTGGGGACCAGTCTCTGCAGGTTTCCCTGTAGAGACCCATGGTTTCTTTTCACTGGGGGCTAAGAATCTTTACCCTAGGAACTAGGTAAGGGACGCTTTGGAGAACTCCCCCTGTTAACCCTTACCTCCCCCACTTCTTCTGATGGGGACCCTGCCCACCCTTGGCAGAGTCTCCCCCATACCTCCTTTGGACCCTGGTGCTCTCCAACTTGTCCGCTTCTTGAGAAAGCTTCCTGGGATCAGTCAGCCTGCTATCAGTTAGGTGCTGGTGCAGCTCTGGAAAACAAGGACAATACCTTGGGAAATGCTCCCACACTCTCAAATTGTAGAACCCCTCATAAGTTGTCACCTTACTGCCCTTCACCCAGCCATCCAGTGACTTTTAAAAAGCGTCTACACACTCTAACCAAGCTTGGGATTCTTTCTTCTTATAAGACCTAAACTTTTCCTTACACAGCCCAGGAGTAAGACCATATCTGGTGAGTAGGGCATCCTTCATGATAGAGTAGTTGAGTCTCTGAGGATCCCCTAAGGAGGTCCGAGTATCCCTTCTCTCTACCTCAAAGTGCTTCCAAAGACCCACCCTCTGTCAGAACATACCCATTAAATCAAACGTCCACAGGAGCAGATGCCTTTTACCCAACTTCCTCCAACAAACGCGTGCTCAGACTTTAACTGATTATCTGAACCCAGCATACGCTAGGGGAAAGGGGAATGGGAATAGAAAAAGAGAGACTGCCTCCAGATCCAGTTCCAGCCTGTGTTCTCACTTGAAGATAGGATATTCAGTGTGCGTGTCTGATAACCTGCACCTTTCTTCTTATTGGGATTTCTTTAAAGGAAGGACCTGCACTCCGGTGATAAGAGCATAGATAAGTATATTCCTAGTGCACACTAAACTGTTCAGCCATTCACATTCCCCCAATTCTATCATTCTCCTAACCTGGATCTTTTGAGAGACTAGCCTCTCTCTAAGCGAACAAGGTTAACTTAGGCCCTCATTCTAACTGTGGCGGGTGGCAGTTGCCGCCCGCCAGGCGGGAAGCGCCATTTGGCCACCAGGCAGCCAAAATACCGCTTCCCGCATTCTGACCTTCCCGCTGGGCCGGCGGGCGCTAACATTGAATGGAGCCGGCGGTGTTGCAGGTGTGCGACGGGTGCAGTTGCACCCGTCGCGCTTTTCACTGTCTGTTAGGCAGACAGTGAAAAGCATGCTGGGGCCCTGTTAGGGGGCCCCAGGACACCCGTTCCCGCCAGCCTGTTCCTGGCGGTAAAAAACGCCAGAAACAGGCTGGCAGGAAGGGGGTCAGAATCCCCATGGCGGTGCTGCTTGCAGCGCTGCCATGGAGGATTCGCCCAGCCGGGGGAAATCCGGCGGGAAACCGCCAGACCCGGTTTTCCGACCGCGGCTTTACAGCCGTGGTCGGAATGGGCTGTGAAGCACCGCCAGCCTGTTGGCGGTGCTTCAGTCATCCGTGGCCCTGGCGGTCTTGGACCGCCAGGGTCAGAATGACCCCCTTAATGTCTTCTTTTCCCCAGGAGTCAGAGGTTTCCACGGTTCTCTGGAGAACAGTTCAAAAGTTCACAAATATACAAACTACTAATGTCTTTTACAGGAAATGAAAACTCCTTCTCAAGGTTCAGTTTTCTTAATCACAGTCTCTAGGAATTAGTATGAGCACTGAGGTTTGTCTTTAAGAATGACAAGTCTGCAAAACAAAGAGTTCTTGAATATATATTTACATATATATATATATATATTGGCAAGTCTGGAAATCTTACAAAAGGATTCATTTCTGCATTTGCTTGAAGTTCTGTTAAGCCAAAACAAATTCTCAAAAAGCCGATAGCCAGTTGTTGGAAGAAGGAAGAAATTCTTCTTCATTAAAAAGGTAAAAGTAGCTGGTGTGCACACCGTAACAAGAAAAATAATTAATTACTCGAAACTGGAAGAATTCTCTATGAAACAAAGCGCCTCAGGAACACTGCTCATTCTACTCAGGATGACTGTTGAAGTGCAGGGCTCCCAGAGAGAAACAGCTGGAGGGAAGCTTCAGCACGAGACTAAGGTAGAAACACTGGAGCGCTGACCTCACAAGGAGTTTAGGCCACCATCTTGAGTGGCAGTTAAACCTGAAGAAGCTAGTTCTAAGAACAGCCTCCACAAGAGCCACCAGGAGTGAGGACGATGCACAACCAACGTGGGTACAAGGAAAAGAGGTATCATTCTTGCTGAGGGAAGAACTTAACAACGTTGGCAATAGTTTCACTGACACCCACCAATGTGCTTCAGGACATGTTCATGTAGAAAGCTGACTCATACCCCTTGAATCACAGATAAAAGTCATCCTCTTTCTTGTAATCCCTCACCAAGGCCTGATGTATGAAAAGCTAGCGCCGCCTTTGCATTATTTTTTGATGCGAAAGCAGCACAGACTTACAAAATATAATTATATTTTGTAAGCTTGGGCCGCTTTTGCATCAAAAAATGACGCAAAGGCGGCACTAACCTTTCATACATTAGGCCCTAAGTCTTTTGTAATGTGTACCCTCCTCTCAGGCTGCACTGAGGTACTGCTGCCACCATCTCTGCTGAACTGGTTCCTTTGGGCCAGCTCCGTCAAATTTAATTCATGAACCAAGAACACATTTTTCTTTTCAATAGCCAACCTTCTCTACTCCATCTCCATTTTAAGTTTTTATAACTCCAGCTGGTGCACCCTCTCTTCTTGTCTGTCCTGCATCTCCTCAGGGGTCAGACCTTTGGATGATACCCTACTGCCTGCCATGGAGACCCTCACCGCAGGCAGAACAGAGTTACCCAACACCACATTATGAACACTCTGCACCTCCTCATCCTACTTCTTTGTTTGCCTCTCATCCTCCTTGGCTGCCACCTAGGTCCTCAATGTCTTTTGCAGCTCTTCCTTCCTGGCAGAGCTCCTGATTGGGCAGGCAAGATCCTTACAAAATTGCTTATGTTGAGCCACTGTGTACACCTCCAGTTTCCTCCAACTCAAACACAGCTTTTGTAGCCACAGCTGGTGCATCTCCAGATTGAGACATATTGGTGAGGTTCAATAAAAATTGAAGGGTTCCAAAAAGAACAGAGAGTTCCCAAGAAAAAAACAAAAAAGGAAGCAGTAAAAATCCCAAAAGAG